>NC_139030.1:30709491-31440519 GCF_964662115.1 Mustela nivalis | reverse complement strand
CATGTTGTTTATTGTCTTGCTAATTTGGTAATTCTAACAGGTGTAAGGTGGTATCACAGTTTGGTTTTGATTTGAATCTCCCTGATGGCTAATGGTGATGAACATTTTTTCATGTGTCTGTTAGCCATTTGTATGTCTTCTTTGGAGAAGTATCTGTTCATGTCCTCTGCCCATTTTTTAACGTGATTATCTGTTGTGTGTGTGTTGAGTTTGAGGAGTTTGCAAACGATAGTACAAAGGGCTGATATCCAAGATCTATAAAGAACACCAATTTGTTACATTAGGAAAATTGGCATTTAAAATATTGATAAAACTGGCAGTTTTTTGAAAATTTACACGTGGGATAATTTTTTTAAGGATTCCATGACCAAAATAGATAAGGAATACTAATGTAGCTTTTAACTGTTTTTAATTTCAGTGTCTTAAATTTACTAAGCTGGTTATCTGTAGTTATCATTGTAGCATACAAAATACACACATAAATAAATACTTAATTTTATTAATTAATGTAAATACTGTCATTTTTTATTTCATTCGTTTAATATATTACTAATGTAGAAAGATGGAAAACATACAATTTAAAATTCACTCATTAAGCTTTAACTTAAATTGAGAAAAAACAATTCTACTGATATATTTACTTCAGAAATAGCTATATAATTATTATCAATTGTTAGAATATACCTCTTGACAAAAGTAACTATATATCAATTATTCAGGTATTATTATTTATTTATTTACCATGCTTTAATTATTCCTTGGAAATAGTTTTATAAGCAGCATATTTGTCCAATGCATACTTTACCTTGTGAATTATTACTGAATTTGAATGATGAATGTAGCTTACTCTTAAACTAAGTATGATTCTAAGAAAGAAATTTCAAAGACTACATTATAAATATCTATAGGCAATAAAAATACCATAAATTCAAAGATATCACTTATATTCACCTCTTCTGTGGCAAAATTTTGGGGGAACATCTTTAACAAAATTTAAATATATAAGAAAGTTTTGAATTGTTTCATATTAAGACATATAATTTTAAAAGATAGGCTGGCCTATCTTAGTACCATTACCAAATGGTATTAGTATCATTTGGTAAAGGTATTAGTACCATTACCAATATTTGTATAGTACCTTATAGCTTTTGAGATAGTTCATCATCTGACTTTTCATATGATCCCAGAAATGCTATGAAACTTCCTAAACATCAGTTTTAGAATAAAAGGACTTCGGATAGCCTTTTGTCTAGCTGCCTGATTTCATACCTGAGTAAACTGAGTTTCAGCATATTGACACTACATGGGTTTATGACTGTGGGAAAATTAAACTCACTGATAAATCTTCTCAACTGCTTTCCATAGTTTAGTTTTGGGGACATATGGAAGGAAAGTGGAAATCCTAGTAGAGTTGCAAGATAAAAAATAGGACACAAGTTAAATTTGCATTTCAGATAAACAATGATTTTTTTTGTAGAAATATGTCCCATATAATATTTGGGATATACTTATACTAAAAATATTATTTGCTTCATGGAATTCAAAATGAACTGGGTGTCTTGTATCTTTATTTGCTAAATATGGTGACCCTAAGAACTATCCTTCTTGATAGAATGTTAGAAAATAGTCTATACTTGGAACAATAAAACATTTCTGTTCAGAAAGTTGAGAAAAGGTCAGTTGACATCAAATATCTAACCCATTAGGTGAACCCACTTTTAATAATAATAAAAATACATTTGTAGAAGGAATAACCTGTTAGTTTTGAGATAACACCCTTGTGTATAAATAAATAATAAACACAAGTTAAGATAACACATCCAAACTGGGTACTCAGAAATGGGATCAAAAATAAAACACAAAAGTGCTA
Source organism: Mustela nivalis (assembly GCF_964662115.1). Classification (NCBI taxonomy): domain Eukaryota; kingdom Metazoa; phylum Chordata; class Mammalia; order Carnivora; family Mustelidae; genus Mustela; species Mustela nivalis. Next base: position 31,438,649 of record NC_139030.1, on the reverse strand, counting down.
ATCTTGCCTGTTGGTAGCTCTGATGAAATTGTGATGGAAAAGTACAACTTACTTGGTGCTTACTATACTCCATTCACAATATCTCTTTGAGAAAAGCATTAGGATTCTAATTTCGGAGATGGGAAAGCAGAGGTGTCTGGAAATGAAATAACTTGCCTTTTATTCTACTAAGTGGTAGATTTAGGTTTAAAAAACTGAATCTGTTTGGATTCCAAAGCTTATGGTCTTTCTACTCCATTATACTGTTTGATGAGAAATGAATGTGAAAAGGTTGCCTTGTCCATATTTATCCTCTTGTAGCACCACACTCCTATCCTCCCCTATCATCTCCGCTAACAGAATACTGGTTTATTCAGTTGCCTGACAGGAAAGGCCCTTATCCTAAACTCCAGGTTATATGCTCAGATAGTTTAAACCAATTATAGCCATTTTTCCTTTTCCATATTTGGTAGAAATAAGTAGATTGAACTTTTGAGTGTGTTTCAGAATCAGTTTGTTTATGCACAGATGTTTGGGCCATACCCCCAGAGTTTCTGATTCAGTAGGTCTTTTTTTTTTTTTTTTTTCTTATTTCTTTCTTTCTTTCTTTCTTTCTTTTTTTTTTTTAATAACTTTACTTTTTGATTCAGTAGGTCTTCTGTGAGTTTGGAGAACTTAACATTTCCAACAAGTTCCTACTGATGCTGACGATCTGACGATAACTACACTTTGAGAATGACAGTTTTAGGCATACCCTGCAATGTGGCCATGAGATGAGGGAAGGCCCCTGAAAAAAATGTTTTCTCATTCTTAAAGGATGATGCATTTTTTTTATTATTTGAAATAATTTGAATCATGTTCTTCTGTTACTTGCCACAAAAGTCCTCCTAAGTGGTACTGAAGAATTAGAAGTTATTATCTCCATTGTTTATAAATTTGAGTTGCTCAGGGTATGAAGTTATAGATTGGCAAATTAATACAGAAGTAGAAGCACTTACATTCATATGCTTTAATTTCTGTATACTTTATTAGAGGTATTCTTTATATTGAGTGACTGTCATGAAATTACCTATTAAAAGCATTAATAGACAATAGCATTTATGACTTTGTCACAACAAAAATTATACTAGTAAGATATGCAACACATTGGGCACATGCACTGAGATGTGTATTTGTAGACCTAGTTTGTTTTGAGTGCTATTAAAGGGTTTTGGCACTAGATGGCATACATATAACATTTAGTAGTTAAGGATATTGCCAACCATGGGTCTCCAGGCATTCTTCATATGCATTTGAAAACGTAAGCATTTGGTATGGTTGTTTTGAAATGATTTTAATGAAAATATTCTTTATTATTACATTAATTACATAACCCATTCTTAAAATACATTAGATGTGGTGCTGGCATTTGAGATAAGAATCAACATAAACCAAACCCACAGAGATGCTAGTCACTTCAACTGGATAAATGCTTGGTTTCAGATGCTACTGGCTCTGTTCCTCTATTTAGTTTCTGTGCAAGAAGTACTGACAAGTGCTGCTCTGTCTGACGTCACTAACAACAGTGTCAAGGTTTGCTTTGTAGTTCACTACAGAGCCACATTTTTTTTCCCCCAGTAACTAGTGTTCCATTTTAAAAGAGTCTGTTCTCTTCTTACTTGATACAATGGAAATTTTTTGTCTTTTATTATTCAACCTCCAAAACAAACTGTTCAAACTAAACTCAGTAGAAGAGTACATGGCATCCTTCTAGGCTACTTGTTCCATCATTATTTTCTACCCAATTGAATTTACTTCTGTTACCTTGGTAACCAAACTATAGCTCTCTGCCAACAAATTTCACCTCCCTTGTATTCCTTAGGATGTTTGCATTTTATAACTTCTCTATCAGGCTCTCAAGCCAAATTTTCATAAACTCAGACCTTTTTAGTTGAGCATAAATTATGCATCCCCTATTTCCACTTTTAAAAAAGAATGGTAAATCTCTTTTCAGAAACTACAACAACTTTTTATTAAATGAGTGTTTTTAATATTATTAATGTGGCCTTTCATTCTTTATTTTATAAATATTTAGTGATTATTATGTGCCAGGTAATATTATTTAAGTATTATTATTTAAATATTATTTAAATGTTATTATTCAAATATTATTTAAATTAAATATTATTTACAATGAAATAATTTTATATTATTTACTATTATTTAAATATACCATTATTTAAATATACTATTAAATTTATTATTATTTAAATATATTATTATTTAAACAAACTAAGTAATTTTCAAATAACAACTCATTTAATCATCATAACAGTCCTATTAAGTAATATTATTCACTCTAGTTTATATGTGAGGAAAATGAAGACTAGACATATTAAGTTACTTGTTAGAGTTCACACAGATAGTGATAGAAGCAAGATTTGAACCCAAACAGATTAGTTTTAAATATCTGAGTTTTTATCAATCTTATATAAATAGGAACTTTAAGTTCCCAAGTCACTGTTCTTAAGAAAACAATTTACTGGTATATCTAGATAAGAATCTTTTAACTAATGTTAACTGCAAAAGCCAATGTTAGATCATCTGAATCTATTCTGTTCCTGGAAAGGTGTTGAATCTTACATTTTTTTAAACAGCAAAACTATTTATTTTCAGCCCATCACAAAACTTTAAGCAGTTTCTCAAAGGTCACTAAGGTACACTAAAACACATATATAACATCTCCCAAAAATTTCTGCAAAATATATAAAGTATGAAAAACAATTACCTAATTATGTGTCATTTAATAAACTCATAAGTGGGTCTGTGTGTAGTTTGCAATAATACTGTATAATGTTGGATATGAAATGCTTTACTTCTGCATGGAAATTAATGAAGTATAATATAACTGCATATATTAAAGTTATATAATGAATGCAAATAACTCTTAGCAAAATAAATAAGCAATAAAGGAATTAGGATTAGTTACTTCCTGTTTGAAGAATTGCCTGAGTGACATTTGGTACAAGGAAAAAAGGCATCCTTATTCTAAGATGCTACTACATCCTACTACGCAGTGTATTTAAACACACAAGCACAGGATGTGATACTATCAGGAAAATGGCTAAGATATGACTATTGGCCATTAAGCATTCTCTCCCCTGGTCTCTGTGTGACTTCAGTATTTATCTGGTGCATCCATGCACATTCACCGTAATGTCTTTTCAATTATGGTAATAAAATTTCAGGATTACTTTTTTTTTCAATTCATCAGAATGAATATTTGCTTGATGGAATTTTAGATAGTTTTAGATGCTTGTATTAACTTCAGCCTGTTGGAATATGGGTTATAAGTAACTCCTTTCACTTGAAAACTAAGTGACTGAATCTTGACATTAAAATTTTGATGAATAGCGAAAGCTGTTGGTATGTGGATTTTTGATGTGATTTCTATACATTTTAGAAAGGAGGATGTCAAATCCTGTCTCATATTTAAAAGACAAATACCTTTGATCAAAGTTCATTTGTGAATTTGGGGATAATGCATTCTGCCAGTCACTGAACTGATGTTAAATCAAGTGTAAAAAATAGGCACTCTGTGGTTATTTGAACTGATTGCTTCAAAAGTCCAGTTTATTTTTAATTTTTTATTGGTGATGAGTAATACCACTCAAACAGTTTGGCTTAGTTTATATTTGTAGATAGTTTCTCTAAATGCAATGGAAGTACACCATAACAGAATGTTCTTTACTTAAGTGAGTACTGGGTGTTATACAACTAAGGAATCATTCAACACTACATCAAAAACTAATGATGTTTTATATGTTGGTTCATGGAATTTAAATTAAAAAAAAATAAAATAAAGGAGAACCGTTTAGGTCTACCTCTGGATTGATTTAAAGGAGGGATGGATTTTGCTGATTCTCCTAGGCTGTCTCAGTTGAACTCCCTTTTGACTCCCACAGTTTTCCTCAGGAGACAGTGGGGTTATTTGTCAGTCCTAGGAATGGACTGTGGCTTTCCTAATATGAACTTGGGCTCTTTAATAGTATTCTTAAAATACAGGCATTATGGCAAGTGTTAGAGACTAACAAGTGTTGAATAAATATAGTTTAAAATTGTCTAATTTAAATTTGGTGATTCTAAGAAGTAGATATTTTAGATTTTATGAATGATGAAACTAGGTGTTAGAGTTTTAAATCCAAGGTCACATGACCATTAAGCCTATGAATCAGATTGATTTCATATGAGAGTCTAAAATATGTAAAAGCTTTTTAGCAGGTTCTAAGTTGTTTTTTAATCCTGCAGGTAGGTTGGGGAAACCTCTAGGATTTTCATGTAAGAAAATTCAGAGTTCCTCTAGGTCAGTCTTAGAACATAGTCATGTGTCTTAGAAAAGAAACAATTATAGCTTTAGAGGATATATCCTAATCCACTCTTACTACATAGATGCCACCATATTAAAATAAACAAGGAATAAAATTAAAGCTTTAAATAGCCATGGTAGTGGCAAAGGAGGATATCATGGAAGCAAGTTTATATAATGCATATGTGAAGGGTGAGAATGGATATTTATGAAATGACAAGATAACCTTGCTCTTAAAATTCTCAGATTTTTATTAGCATCAGTTTTTCTGTGCTGCTTCCTTGACCCTCTCCTAATTCTAGCAACACAAAATACACACCATGGCAGGCTTACCTAGTGTATTCTGCTATTCTGTTTAAGGCTTGGATTTAAATATGATTTTAAATCTTACCTGGAAGAGATACAATATAGCCCTTTCATTTTCCATATGAAGACTAAATCTCAGACCAGTGGTATTACCTAGACTAGACCTTGCTTAAACCTAATTTCAGGGCTGGACCAGACTTCAGACTTCCACACACTCAATCCAGTCTTTCTTCCCAAGGAGGAGGGACTTTTGCTTCGCTGAAGATTCATCATGCCACTGTTCTTCAAAGGGCTTGTGGAAGCCTTTTACACTAGAGTCTGTAAGCATGCTTATCAAACTGCCTTTCTGAAATGGAGACTCAATCCTTAATCCAAGGAAATCCCTTTCTTGCTGCTGTGTGAAATACTGCATATGTGACTGCCTTATCCGGCAGTCTCTTTTAAGAGATTATCATACATTTAATTTATCTTGTAGGTTGCCTTAGAACTCTTTCAAAGCACCTCCTTGGATTCAACAGGGTTTTTTAGGTGCTTATTAAAATTTCTTGCATATTTCTATTTCTATTTATTTATTTATTTATTTATAGATCTTCATTGATTTTATTTTATTTTTTTAAAAAGATTTTACTTATTTATTCATCAGAGAGAGAGAGAGAGAGAAAGCACAAGCAGGGGGAGCAGCAGGCAGAGGGAGAAGCAGGCTTCCTGCTGAGCAAGGAGCCTGATGTGGGACTCAATCCCTGGGATCATGACCTGTGCTGAAGGCAGACGCCTAACTGACTGAGACATCTAGGCATCCCTTCTATATATAAATTTAAAATGAGGAGCAAACTTATAAACCATGAGAGACTGTGGAGTCTAAGAAACAAACTGAGGGTTTTGAAAGGGAGAGGGGGTGGGAGGTTGGGTGAGCCTGGTGGTGGGTATTAAGGAGGGCATGTATCGCATGCAGCACTGAGTGTGGCGCATAAACAATGAATCTTGGATCACTGAAAAAAATTAAATTAAATTTGAAATTTTAAAACAAAGGAGAAAACTTATATTTGGCCTAAAGGAGGAATAATTTCATCAAATTTGTGTGAGAATAGTCTTATACCTGCAATAAATATACATGCACACTCAGTTTCTCGAAGGAAGTGGCCTTTGTGCGGCCTGAAATGACACGGGTGCAGCTTCTGAGAAATGTGTGCCGTGAGGGCTGCAGTGAGGGCTGCTGCTAACTTAGTTTATTGATGGCATTTTATTGTATTGATTAGAAAACACGATTTAGCTGTTCCAAGTGCTCTGTGGTACTTTCCAGATTGATATAAACGCTTTATTTTTCTCCTGATTTCTCTTGTCATCATCCATCATTTTTTACTTTTGAGGCAGGCACAACACTTCCATGGTTTGATCTCATGCCCATGCTTTTTAGTTTAGACATATTACCCTAGGCTAGAAATGTTTCATCTTTTTAATGATCATCCTTATCTTCATTAGACTGAAAGCACATATTCCTAAATGCTCTGCTGTTTTTACTGGAACAACAGTGTGTCCTGATGAAGGGAGGCTACTGGAGTTGCTGAAAACAAGTTCTATCTCTTGGTGTTATTGATTAAAATAAGCTGACTTCCATCCAGTTAGTTATTGGTGATGGTAGAAAGTTAATTTGTCAGCCTTCTCAGTTAAAGGGGTTCTAGAGACTTGCCATACTTTTCCTTAGAATTTATCTCAAGGAGTTATTTTGCCTATAAAAAGATTGGAGAGTGTTTTGGTTAAAAAGGGAAAAAAGTCTGTGGAGTTTATAATATATCCATTAGACAGGACTGTAAGTATTCATTTAGAGCTCTTATCTGTGCCTAAAATAGTAGATTTAAAGAATCTGATGACTTGGATTTGGTTCTCTCCCTCCCTCTCCGATCAGGTTTTCCTTTCTTTAATTTTTTTTTTCTTACTTCCTCTCCTTTTATTCTTACTTCCTCTCCACTTCCTCTCAGCAATGTACTTTGAGCTGCAGCAGGTGTCAGTGAAGTCTCTTTGAAATATATATTACCTTCTGTAAATCTTGATGAGCTTATATTATACAGTAAAAGCAAAAAAAAAGGAATGTTTCTAAGAGGCAGTTTGGTGAATATTTCTAAAACAACCATTAGAGGCACCTGGGATGCCCTTTGCCTAAGGAACTCTGGCAGGGATTTTTTGCAGACCCTTTCAGTTATCTTTCCAGATGTTGGAAAACTCAGAGTGTTATTCATTTGCTAAGTATCTATTGAGTTCAGATTATACCTTTTGCCTAGCAGAAGTCCTCATGGACTAATTTTAAACCTACTTTTTTTTTTACTTAGTTTTCAATGAAGATGGAATATAAGAATCAGTGACCTTGCAATCATACTTCGAATACCTGTGAGACTTAACAAAATTTCATCAAACTTTATTCTAAATAATCTTGATTTTCTTTTATACTTGCATCAGAGGTTGGTCTCTTTTTCATTTATTTTTGTTTTCTTCTCAGCCTGTTTCTGGTTCTTCCCCTAAATTCTTGTTGCTTGATGAGATTCTTGACTTTTACAATAAAAGTTGGGTCTGAATAAGTAGTCATCATCTTATTTGAGAGAGAAGTTATACTGTAAGGAGACAATGATAAAAAAAAATTATTCAGTCATATGAGTGTCTGAAAAAAGAAAGGGAATTTTTAGGAATAGCCGCTCAGCATTGGGTTATGATTTATAAAGAGGTGTCATTGTGAATTTTGGCATTTGGCTTATTGTTCTCTCCTAGAAGATGAAGTAACATGTTGCCCAGGGATCATGATTTCTTAATGCCAGTAAAGACCTATACTTTAGGAACTAATAATCAATGAGTGGGCAGTGATTTGAACAGCGAGACAGTGTTTTGGCTTTTTCTTAAAGGGTAATTATTAAGTTTTAGCTGTTTCTCATATTTCACATAAAGTAGAGCATCTACTAGAAGTTTCTTTTTTCTTTTTTTGTATGATAATGATTTTTAATAAGTTTTTTGTTTTAATCCGATCTAGTTAATATACAGTGTTATATTAGTTTCAGGAATATTATGTAGTACAATATAGTGATTCAACAATTTTATATACATCATTACTCAGTGCTTATCCTGATAAGTGTACTCTCAATCCCCTTCATCTGTTTTACCCACCCTCCCACCTCTCTTCTGATATACTTTTATTTTATTTTATTAATTAAATTATTTTTTAAAAAAATTTTAAATTTATTTTCAGTGTAACAGTATTCATTTCTTTTGCACCACACCCAGTGCTCCATGCAATACGTGCCCTCTCCAATACCTACCACCTGGTTCCCCCAAACTCCCACCCCCCACCCCTTCAGATCACTCAGATTGTTTTTCAGAGTCTGTAGTCTCTCATGGTTCACCTCCCCTTCCAATTTCCCTCAACTCCCTTCTCCTCTCTAACTCCCCTTGTCCTCCATGTTATTTGTTATGCTCCACAAATAAGTGAAACCATATGATAATTGACTCTCTCTGCTTGACTTATTTCACTCAGCATAATCTCTTCCAGTCCCGTCCATGTTGCTACAAAAGTTGGGTATTCATCCTTTCTGATGGAGGCTTAATACTCCATAGTGTATATGGATCACATCTTCCTTATCCACTCATCCATTGAACGGCATCTTGGTTCTTTCCACAGTTTGGCAACCATGGCCATTGCTGCTATAAACATTGAGGTACAGATGGCCCTTCTTTTTACTACATCTGTTTCCTTGGGGTAAATACCCAGAAGTGCAATTTCAGGGTCATAGGGAAGTTCTATTTTTAATTTCTTGAGGAATCTCCACACTGTTCTCCAAAGTGGCTGCACCAACTTGCATTCCCACCAACAGTGTAAGAGGGTTCCCCTTTTCTTTTACACTGACATACTTTATTTTAAATGAGCACTTCAAGTTAACATTTTGGTGGTTTTTTTTTTTTTTCCCAACAAGGACATATTTTTTTTTAATTTTTTATTTTTTATAAACATATATTTTTATCCCCAGGGGTACAGGTCTGTGAATCACCAGGTTTACACACTTCACAGCACTCACCAAAGCACATACTCTCCCCAATATCCATAATCCCACCCCCTTCTCCCAACCTTCAACAAGGACATATTTTTAATTGAAACATACTTCAGAATACTTGGTTCTAAAAGATATATAAAAATAAATAAATAAATAAAAGATATATATAAAACATTCCATCCAAGAGAAATAGAATACACATTTTATTCAAGTACACACAGAAGAATCCCCTGGTTAAATTACATGAGAAGAGATGAAGGAGAGAGATGAATATCCTCCCTGTACTCTGGAAGAAGGAAGTTGGTCAAATAGTATACCTGAATATTTATGATTTAATCATCAAAACTTATTGAATTATTTGACATGACTGTTTGCTTAAGAAGAGTATTAACCACTTTGATTTGTAATTTTTTTTCCTGAGACTAGAGGAAAAGCAGAAGAAATACTATAAACTTAGTAAAAATAAAAATTATACATCTAGTCTGAGCCAAATTATTTTGTTTTGTAGCCTAAAACTACCAGATCATTATGACTCTTACCATTTATATTCAAATCCAGACTTACTATAATTACACAGGAAATATAAAATTAAGGATAAATTCATAAATGTGATATAAATCTAAGAAACTCATCACAAGATGTTCATATTAAAGAAGAATTTGAAGGTAATAAAGCCAAGGGATTACTTAGATTTCTAACCTCCGCATTTCCAAGAAACCTAAAACTCGATGTAGTTAAAACAAAGGTTATAAAAATTCTATTTCTGGTTAGAAGTCTGGAATAGCCCTGATATTACAGGTAGCATGTATTAAGAGTGGAAGTGAGCAAAGGGGAAGTCTGAGAATGAGTTGAAGAGATGTGGAAAATCTACTCCTGTCTTTTCAGTTATACCTGTGGTGATTACCATAAATCCAGCTCACTTAATGAGAATGAGCTTCTGTACAAATTGCCAATGATGCATTGGAGCTAGAGAAAGAGAAGGGCTATTACTGTAAGAAATTATTCTTGCCTTTCAGGACTGGGAGCTCTTTATCCATCCACTAAAACACTTGAATTCAAATTTCTTTCTAAGATCTATACTACAGGGATTTTGGCTTGGAGTAACAGAGTGGAGGCCAGCTGTCAATATATTGGTCAACCTAGACCAGTGGTTCTCAGTTCTCTATTCATATTTGAATTGTTTGAAAAGAACTTAAAATTATAGATGCCTGGACCCCACTCACAGATATTCTGATTTAATTAGTCTGGAATGAGGCCCAAGGGTTAGTATTTTAAAAAGCTTTCCAAGTAACAGAAAGAGTACTGGTTGTTGTCATGGCAGAGTAACAGACTAAATTATCTGCCAATAACCATTATTAAAGCTGGACACAATATAAAAGGCAAGAATTTAAAGGCACTTGAGAACAACTAACAGAGAGAGGTATAGACTAGAAAGGATAGTAGGTATATGTAACACATACCAAACTTTCCCCCACGAGGACATCCCTCAGACCCTCTAATGCATCAAGAATTGGTTACAGTACTGTGAATGGTATTGCTTCTGTCCTGGGGAAAATTAACCCAAAACTCAATCCTAGTCAAGTCCTGCCTGAGTAAGCAGAAAAGTATGATGCAAACATATTAAATTATTTCAAAGTAACTTCATTACTTCCCAAAATAAACTCCAAGAATATTTATAGTAATTTCAAATACCAGAAACTAAAATGTAAAACAATGCTACAGATCAAAGTTTGTGTCCTCTGAAAATTCATTGTTGAAACCTAAATCTCCAATGTGATGGTATTAGGAGATAGGGCCTTTAAGAAATGGTTGGAATTAGTTCCCTTACAAGAGAGACCCCAGAGAACTCCCTCATCCCTTCTACCATGTGAGGACACAGTCAGAAGATAGCCAGCTATGAACCAGTAAGTAGGTCCTCCCAGACATCAGATCTGTCAGTGTTTTGATCTTGGACTTCCCAACCTCAACATCTGTGACAAATAAATGTTATTTGCTTAAGCTACTAAGTCTATAGTATTTTTATTATGGCAGCCTGAGCAGACTAAGCGTTTTCTAGCATTCAATGAAAATTATCAGCATGGAAATAAAGAGAAAAATATAATGCAGTCAATTTTTTTTTTTAATCAGCTGAAACTGACTCAGAATTGACACAGATGATCAAATTAGCAGATGAAGACATTAAAAGAATTACCATGATTACATTCCACATGTTTAACAAGCTAGGGTCCAGGGGCGCCTGGGTGGCTCAGTTAGTTAAGTGTCTGCCTTTGGCTCAGGTCATGATCCTGGGGTCCTGGATTGAGCCCCACGTTGGGAATTCCTGCTCAGCGGGGAGTCTGCTTCCTCCTCTGCCCTTCCCCCCTGCTCATGTTGCCTTTCTCTTGAAAAAATAAAATAAATAAATAATAAATAAACAAATGCAATAAATATAATATATTATTATATATGATATACATATTACATATATTATATATCACATATAATAATATAATAAATAAATAAATAATCTTGAAAAGAAGCTAGAGGAGAGACTGAATATATAGAGATACACAGAGTATTTTTAAAAAACCAAAACAAACTTCTATAGGTGAAAACTGTAGTGTCTGAGATAAGATGGATAATAATGAGGTTAATAGGAGATTATACATTGTAGAAGAAAATATTAGTGAATTTGGAGGCATAGTAAGAAAAACTATACATAATGAAAGACAGAGAAAAAGACTGAAATAAACAGAGCATTAGGGAACTTTCGGAAAACTTTAATTGTCTAACTATATATGTAATCAAAGTTCCCAATTATAAGAATAAAACAATGAGAAAATTTGAGGAGATAATGGGCCCAATTTTTTTTTCAAATTTGATTAAAGACATAAACCCATACTATTAGTTTTCTTGGATTATTGTAACAAAGTGCCACAAATCTGTTGGCTTAAAACAGAAGTCCTGAAACAAAATGTTGGCAAGACCATGCTCTTTTTGAAGTTTCTAAGGGAGGATCTTCCAAGCCTTTTCTAGCTTCTGGTCACTCCAGGTATTTCTTAGCTTTTGGCTGCAAAGCTCTAGTCTTTATTACCATCTTAACACATCTGAGCCTCAGTGGATCCTAATCTCTCTGTGATTTTCTCTTATAATGACCCTTGTTGTTGGAAGTTAGCACCCACCAAAATAATTGAGGATGATCCCATTTTGAGAACCTTAACTTAATTGCATCTTCTAAGACCTTACAAGGTCACATTCACAGGCGCTGTATGGTGGATGTAACTCTTGGAGAACCACCATCCAACTCACTATACCCACAGATCCAAAAAGTTCCACAAATCCCCAACATAAAACATAAGATGAAAACTATACCAATGCACATCAAAATCAGATTGCTTTAAAACTGGCGATGTAAGCATCCAGAGGAAAATAACTGTATGATATACCCTGAAACAAAGATAAAGATGGTAGTAGAATTCTTGCCAGACATAACACGAGTTAGAAAATACTGGAGCAACATCTCTGAAGTATGGAGAGGGAAAAAAAAATTCTGTTTACCTATAATTATTTACCACTGAAACTATTTTCAAAATGAAGGTGAAACAAAGAGTTTCATAGACATAAAAAACCAAGAGAATTCATCATCAGTAGATCTGAACTACAAGAAATGGTAAAGGAAGTCCTCCAGAAAAGGAAAACAGTGCCCCTTGGAAACTTGCATGTCCACACAGGAATGAGTACTGGGAATGGTAACTACATGGATATATATATAATATGCTATATAATTATACATATATTTTTACATAAACCTTTTTTTTTTTTTAAGAATATCTCTTATAGAAATGTTACAAAGGTAATGCAGGTATTTCTCCTATGCCTCTCACCCTTTACTAACAGTTTACATTAGACTATGCTGTATCTGGTACTGTTAAGGAACCAGTATTACTATATTATTGTTAACTAAACTCTTTATTCATTTTTCACTAGTTTTTCCCTAATATTCTTTTTCTGTTCCAGGATCCAGGATCCCAGCCAGGACCTGGATATTTAGTTGTCATGGCTCATTAGGTGCTCCTAAACTGTGACAATTTCTCTGAATTCTTTATTTTTGAGTACGTTGGCAGTTTTGAGGAGTGTTAGATATTTTGTATAATTCCCTTCAATTTTAATTTTTCTGATATTTTTCTCATGATTAGACCAGAGTTCTGGTTTTTGAGGAAGAAGACTATAGAGGTAAGTCCTGTTTGCATCATGTTATGTCAAGAACACATGGTATCTATGTGACTTATTGCTGATACTAAGTTTGATTACCTGACTGAGGTAGCATTTGTCAGGTTTCTCCACTACAAAATTTCATTTCCCTGCTTTCCATACTCTTACTCTTCAGAAGTAGATCACTAAATGGAGCACACAGTTGAGTGGGGTTGAGGGGTTACTTAAGCTCGCCTTCAGGAGGGGGAGATAGCTGCATTAATCATTTGGATTTTTTCTCTAAAATTAGGCATTTCTTTTTTTTTTCTTTAAAATTTTTTTTTAATTTTTTTATTTTTATTTTTTTTATATAATTTTTTATTTTTTATAAACATATATTTTTATCCCCAGGGGTACAGGTCTGTGAATCACCAGGTTTACACACTTCACAGCTCTCACCAAAGCACATACCCTCCCCAATGTCCATAATCCCACCCCCTTCTCCCAAACCCCCTCCCCCCAGCAACCCTAAGTTTGTTTTGTGAGATTAAGAGTCACTTATGGTTTTATGTCCATAACCCCACCCCCTTCACCCAAACCCACTCCCCCCAGCAACCCTCAGTTTGTTTTGTGAGATTAAGAGTCACTTATGGTTTGTCTCCCTCCCAATCCCATCTTGTTTCATTTATTCTTCTCGTACCCACTTAAGCCCCCATGTTGCATCACCACTTCCTCATATCAGGGGGATCATATGATAGTTGTCTTTCTCTGCTTGACTTATTTCGCTAAGCATGATACGCTCTAGTTCCATCCATGTTGTCACAAATGGCAAGATTTCATTTCTTTTGATGGCTGCATAGTATTCCATTGTGTATATATACCACATCTTCTTGATCCATTCATCTGTTGATGGACATCTAGGTTCTTTCCATAGTTTGGCTATTGTGGACATTGCTGCTATAAACATTCAGGTGCACGTGCCCCTCTGGATCACTACGTTTGTATCTTTAGGGTAAATACCCAATAGTGCAATTGCTGGGTCATAGGGCAGTTCTATTTTCAACATTTTGGGGAACCTCCATGCTGTTTTCCAGAGTGGCTGCACCAGCTTGCATTCCCACCAACAGTGTAGGAGGGTTCCCCTTTCTCCGCATCCTCGCCAGCATCTGTCATTTCCTGACTTGTTGATTTTAGCCATTCTGTCTGGTGTGAGGTGATTTGATTTGCATTTCCCTGATGCCGAGTGATATGGAGCACTTTTTCATGTGTCTGTTGGCCATCTGGATGTCTTCTTTGCAGAAATGTCTGTTCATGTCCTCTGCCCATTTCTTGATTGGATTATTTGTTCTTTGGGTGTTGAGTTTGCTAAGTTCTTTATAGATTCTGGACACTAGTCCTTTATCTGATATGTCGTTTGCAAATATCTTCTCCCATTCTGTCAGTTGTCTTTTGATTTTGTTAACTGTTTCCTTTGCTGCGCAAAAGCTTTTGATCTTGATGAAATCCCAATAGTTCATTTTTTCCCTTGCTTCCCTTGCCTTTTGCGTTGTTCCTAGGTAAAATTAGGCATTTCTAATAGGAAAAAAGTAATAGAACAATATGTGGTGTGAGTCATTCCACTGCGAAATCCATGAAAACAGCACTCTCTTTGCCATTGAATCTCTGGTTCCGAGGACAGTGTCTAATATATAAAGTGTACTCAGCAACTATGTATTGAATGGATCTTGGTGGAAAACAACAAAATGCGGAATAACTCCACATTCTCCTTCAATTCTCTGCTATACTATAATATATTAAGATATATAACACATAAAAATGGAATGCATTTCCTATAATTTCTAAACAATATTCTTAAGCGGATGTTCCAATATATAAGCTAAAAACTGACATTATGGGTGTAAATGTAGAAAAATGCCTTCATAATACAAAGTTGTGCTCTTCTCTATGTGAACGACAGAAGTTTCACTGAGAATCTTATTTGTCACCGTTAGGAAAATGCCTCTCCATTGCATGTTTAGGATTTTTCTCTCAAAAGAAGACAACTCACTATCATTTCAAAATTTTGGGCTTTCTCTGTACTGTCTAAGCAAAACAGAGATAGAAACAACCTGTCATTTTAAGGGTCATAAAAATTAGAAGTGGCCTAAACACGCAAGCTGTTGAGGGAAGAAGTTGTAATTAAGCCTTTTTGTTCTTTAAATGTCTGAATCTATTTTCTGCAATCATGCTTCACTGTCCAAGAAATATATAAGGGAGGGATCTTTGGTATAGAAGACAATTAATTAATAATAATAGGAAGTTAACAAAAAGTGAAAGGAAGACATAGTCTTTGGTTTTTAAGCAAATGAGATTTGAGCTCTTCCTTCAAGGATATGCTTGAGATACTTAGGCCTAGGAGGGTCTGGGGAATGGATCTCTGGGCATGGGCCCGATGCAGACATCAGAGAAGTGGCCCAACAAGAGAACTTACCAGAGCACCTGGATTTGTTGGGGACCATGCCATAGGGAATGCAGTTGTGGTACAAATAAGCCACCTACCCGACTCTGGTCATGGCAGGGGACTGAGGTTTTACTTTCTTAAGAAACAAGGCTGTGGCAGAACCTGCCAGCCTCTCATGGATGATGTGGGAATTATACATCTACAATCCTCCTGGCCACTGTGTTTGTTGGTTGAGAGTTGCATCTCAATATAGTCTTGAAAATACTTGAAGTTAGCCTGTGTGGTGATGCAAACAGTTAGCATGTGAAGTGTCCTAGTTAAGCATCTACATTCTAGAAGTGGCTAAACAAAGCTGCAAGTATCATTGAGTCTGAATGGAGATACATAGTTAAGGAGAGTAATACTAGAAATAACTTTAGTTGTGAAGTGAATGTTGGTTAGTGTCTGCAGCTAGCTAGACCTAATGTAACAGCATCAGAGTCTTTGTAACTAGGTTATATGAATGGTCAAATATGAATCTTCTTTGAAGATTCTTCAGTGTCAAAACTCTGTTCTGCCTTGTTTTACCCACTTAATAGAAGATTCTGTCTCCTGATCTAATTTGAAGAAAATATTATTCTTCAGTATAATTGTACAACTGCCCTTGAGCAGTTATTTCATAGGAAGAATTTATAAGAGGGGAATGTAAGTAGAGACTACATTGAGTTCATGTACAGATTATGTATGTTTTGTGCCTATAGAGTAAAATGTCTCCAGGTGTGGCAAATCAAACTTGAACTTGCTTTCACTCTAACATTCTATCTGCTAGTGAGGTTGTGGGGAAAACTCCACTCTCAGTTCCCAACAGCCTCTGGGAGCAGCCTACTGTCTCCATAGAGAATCAGACTCTGAGAAAAGCTGAATTACATTAGGTCAAGTCACTAACAGTGGCTATGAGCTCCAGATTCTGGAAAGAAGCTGTGACACATTTTTGGTTTATCCTGAAAAGGTCAGGAAATAGGGGAGAAAACTCTATAGCTGAACTTGGAAAAATCTATGAAAAATAGTCCAAAGTATGGTTATTCATGGTGAGTAGGGGATGAATAAATGGGTCAGGTCTTTCATTTTAGATACTTATATATATTTGTACAGCAAAAAAAAAAATATATATATATATATATATATAATTTATATTTATTTATATATTATATATGATATATTAGAATATGTCAGTGTGTGTCTATGGGTGTGTTAATTTGCATGCAAATCTATGAATAAATTTGGAGCATATTAATTTTAGTTTAGAGTGTGATTTTTCTTTTAGTTGGAATTGGAATGAGTAACTGATTTAGTTACTTGGAAAGATTTTGTCTGCAGGTGTGAATTGTTGTTAGAAAAGAAAAAAAAAGAAGAAAAAAAAAGTCAGCTTTCCTTTGTCAAATATGTGCCAGTGAATTCTTTTTCAAGTTTAAATCTATATCAGCAATTTCTTTTACAGAAAAGGTGTTACAAAGCCATGCATTGCATTGTACAATATCTGTCTCCTTTTTTGACACTGAATACATAGGCAATATTTAATTTCTTTTTTCCCTCTTATTAGACCTGAATAAAGACACTCTGCATTAATGATTTAGAAGTTCTCTGTGTTTATAGAAAAAGTAAAATTAAAATTTTGTTGTTTAATCCAGGAAATATTTTCTGAGTGTCTACTATATGAATACATATTGTGTGTTAGAAACAATGTAATTCTTTGCAATATAACTTAACAAATGACTCTTCCCTGAGGCAACATCTGAGGATCGAACATAAACATGTTTTTCCCGCCCCCCACAAATGAAAAGAAGCCCTCAGCTTTTCCTTGAATCTTGCTCTTGCCCTTTTCATTTGGTACCTTTCTTCTGAATCCAGTGCCTCACAGTTTTTCTCTTCGAGTGCTTCAGGTTATTTTGTATTCATGTCATATTAATGACTACAGAGGTGCCCATTGAGATACAGGCAGTGCAACCTCTCTATGTGACCTTGGTTGCGCAAAGTACCTCATTGAGACCCAGTGATCTCCGTGGCAAAGAGATAATATGTACCTCTTATGTTTATTGGGAAAGATTTAAGAAAGATTTAAAAGAAAATGTGCATATAAATCTCTTAGTGTAGAATATACTCTAAGTGAATATTAGGAGCTTTCCCTACAGAGATGTATACAGATACATATGTATTCTTTAACATCACCATCGTCATCATCACGATCACTATACTTCTTATTATATATGGAGAGACTTTATTTTATTTTTTTAATATTTTATTTATTTCTTTTGAGAGAAAGCATGAATGGGGAGGGTAGAGAAGGAGGGAGAAAGTATGTGAAGCATTCTCCACATTGACTGCAGAGCCCCATGTAGTGCTCAATCCCAGATCCCATGACCAACATAGGATTGTGACCTGAGCTGAAACCAAGAGCTAAATGCTTAACTAACTGCAGCACCCATGTGCCCCACAGGGCTTTATTGTTTAACATTATTTTTGTTATATATATTGCATTTAAATAATATTAAAATAAAAGGATTTTTGTTTGCTCAGAACTGCTTTACTTTTAAAGAAGGACTGCTCCATATACAGAGTGAAGAACTCTTCCAAATCAATAAGGACAAACATTCCAATAGAAAAGCAATTAATAATTCATACAAGCATGTCGCAAGGCAGGTAATCCAAATAGCCAGTAGACGTGAAAAGGGCTCAAACTAATTACTAATTAAGGAAGTACAAAATGAGATCATAATGAGATTTCATTGCACACCAATCATAAAATCCAAAACAAAAAGTACTGACAATTGCTAGTAAGAATGTAGGGAGACTTGATGAAGTACCAAAAGTTCATTTTCGCTTTTGTTTCCTTTGCCTTTGGAGACATGTCTTGAAAGAAATTGCTGTGGCCAATGCCAAAGAGGTTACTGCCTATGTTCTTCTCTAGGATTTTGATAGATTCCTGCCTCATGTTGAGGTCTTTTATCCATTTTGAGTTTATCTTTGTGTATGGTGTAAGAAAATGGTCAAGTTTTGTTATTCTAAGTGACTGTCTTTTTTCCACTGTATATTTTTTCCTGCCTTGTCGAAAATTATTTGACCATAGAATTGAGGGTCAATATATGAGCTCTCTACTGCGTTCCACCAGTCCATGTGTCTATTTCTGTGCCAGTACCATGTTGTCATGGGGATCACAGATTTGTAATAAAGCTTGGTATGAGGCAACGTGATGCCCCCAGTTTTGTTTTTCTTTTTTCAACATTTCCTTAGCAATTCATGGTCTTTTCTGATTCTATGCAAATGATTTCCTTCCAGCACTTTGAAAAATGCTGGTGGAATTTTGATTGGGATTACATTGAAAGTATAGATTGCTCTAGTCAGTGTAGACATTTTTAAAAATTTTTTTTAATTTTTTTTAATTTTATTTTTTATAAACATATATTTTTATCCCCAGGGGTACAGGTCTGTGAATCACCAGGTTTACACACTTCACAGCACTCACCAAAGCACATACCCTCCCCAATGTCCATAATCCCACCCCCTTCTCCCAAACCCCCTCCCCCCAGCAACCCTCAGTTTGTTTCCTAAGGTAAAGAGTCTCTTATGGTTTGTATCCCTCTCTGGTTTTGTTTTGCTTCATTTTTTCCTCTCTTTCCCTATGATCCTTTGCCTTGTTTCTTAAAGTCCACATATGATAACTTTCTTTCTCTGATTGACTTATTTCACTTAGCATAATACCCTCTAATTCCATCCACATCATCACAAATGGCAGGATTTCCACAGCAACATAGGAAGTAAAAGAAGATGTAAAGAAAGTCACCCTAAATCTCAGCTCTTAGAAGTAAATATTATCAGTTTTAGGCTGACAACTTTTTAGGCTTCACCCATATGCTCATAGACAGACAGACAGACACCCATATGCTCATTTACAAACTTCACATATAGATAAAAAGAGAGATTAATGGATAGTCAAAATTTTGAGATTTTGGCATTTTATTCTGCATGCTCATTTAACAAAATAGTATTAAAATTAATTTAACATGAAAATAATTAGATATGAAAGTGTAAGAATTAATGAACTTAATGCAAAATACCTAAATTTTCCCCTGTGTTAAATAATTTATGAATACAGAAAGTAGTTTTTAAGGTCAAAACATTGTACCTTAAATGTGGTATAACTCCCACTATCAATAAACTGAGACATTTTCAAATGGTTTTATTTCCATTTCTTTATTTTTTTCTTATTTTAATTCGAGATTTATAATATTAATATTTAAAGCATTTTATTCCTATATAATATTAGTATTCTAAAACCCTACAATTTTATAATACCTTCTTATATTTAAATTTTATTTTGTTTCAACTCAAAGTTGTTTGTTTTCATTTAAAAGATCATTCTAGAGGTGGCTGGGTGGCTCAGTGGGTTAAAGCCTCTGCCTTCTGCTCAGGTCATGGTCTCAGGGTCTTGGGATCAAGCCCCACATCGGGCTCTCTGCTCAGTGGGGAGCCTGCTTTCTCCTCCCTCCTTGCCTGTCTCTCTGACCCCTCCATGTTCCTGACCATAGGGGAAAAGCTCTCAGTTTTTCCCCATTGAGAATGATATTGGCTGTGGGCTTTTCATATATGGCTTTTATGATATCGATGTATGTTCCTCTATCCCTACACTGTGAAGAGTTTTAATCAAGAAAGGATGCTATACTTTGTCATATGCTTTTTCTGCATCTGCTGAGGGGATCATGCAATTCTTGTACTTTCTTTTAGTAATGTAGTGTATCGCATTGATTTGCAGATGTTGAACTACCCTTGCAGCCCAGGAATAAATCCCACTTGGTCATGGTGAATAATTCTTTTAATGTACTCTTGGATCCTATTGGCTAGTATCTTGAT
The DNA here is from genome assembly GCF_964662115.1 of Mustela nivalis. NCBI lineage: Eukaryota > Metazoa > Chordata > Mammalia > Carnivora > Mustelidae > Mustela > Mustela nivalis. Next base: position 31,418,497 of record NC_139030.1, on the reverse strand, counting down.
AATTTGGGCATTCATATTCATCAGGGATCAATATTGGTCTCTAATTTTCTTTTTTGATAGGTCTTTGTTTGGTTTTGGGATCAAGGTAACGCTGGCCTCATAGGAAGGGTTTGGAAATTTTCTTTCCATTTCTATTTTTTGAAACAGCTTCAGAAGAATAGATATTAATTCTTCTTTAAATGTTCGGTAGCACTCCCCTGGGAAGCCATCCCACCCTGGACTCTTATTTGTTGGAAGATTTTTGATCACTGCTTAAATTTCCTTGCTGCTTATGGGTCTGTCAGTTTTTTTATTTCTTCCTGTTTCAGTTTTGGTATTTTATACATCTCTAGGAATGCATCCATTTCTTCCAGATTGCCTAATTTGTTGGCATATAGTTGCTTGTAATACGTTCTTTTAATTGTTTATATTTCTTTGGTGTTGTTTGCAATCTCTCCTGTTTTGTTCATGATTTTATTTGGGTCCTTTCTCTTTCCTTTTTGATAAGTCTGGGCAAGGGTTTATCAATCTTATTAATTCCTTCAGAGAACAAGCTCCTAATTTCCTTGATCTGTTCTACTATTCTTTTGGTATCTATTTCATTGATTTCTGCTCTACGCTTTATTAATTCTATTCTTCTACTAGGTTTAAACTTTAGTTGATATTCTTTCTCCATATCCTTTAGATTTAAGGTTAGATTGTGTATTTGAGACCTTTCTTAATTCTTGAGAAAGGCTTATATTGCTATATACTTCTCTTTTAGGACCACCTTTGCTGTATCCCCAAGGTTTTGAGCAGTTGTGTTTTCATTTTTATTTGTTTCCATGATTTTTACATCTCAGAAATCATAGGCAGCTGATGGATTTTGAGATGTGTTGTGTGTGTGTGATTTGTGCATTTTGTGGCATCTGAATTCCTATTTTCACCCAGTTTCTCATGAATGAAATTGAATATAAGCAATTATAAAATTTGTGTTAATGATCAGATTGTTTTCTAATATATCAGTTGTGTCATAACAAATTCTTTCAAAATAAAAATGAAAGCAGAACTGATTGTACATAGAATTATTTTGTGGGTACTTTGGAAATATGTATGTGGCCTTTTACAAATGGGAAAAAGAAAAGATTCAACCCCCCTACCCTAAATAAATGCTTATATTACAGCTCTCTCTTCAAGATTCCAGAACTTCATGAAAAAAAAAAAAACAATGTTCACTTCTGGCAGTTTGATATGGGTCTTTTTTTTAAATTTTTTATTTTTTATAAACATATATTTTTATCCCCAGGGGTACAGGTCTGTGAATCACCAGGTTTACACACTTCACAGCACTCACCAAAGCACATACCCTCCCCAATGTCCATAATCCCACCCCCTTCTCCCAAACCCCCTCCCCCCAGCAACCCTCAGTTTGTTTTGTGAGATTAAGAGTCACTTATGGTTTGTCTCCCTCCCAATCCCATCTTATTTCATTTATTCTTCTCCTACCCACTTAAGCCTCCATGTTGCATCACCACTTCCTCATATCAGGGAGATCATATGATAGTTGTCTTTCTCTGCTTGACTTATTTCGCTAAGCATGATACGCTCTAGTTCCATCCATGTTGTCACAAATGGCAAGATTTCATTTCTTTTGACGGCTGCATAGTATTCCATTGTGTATATATACCACATCTTCTTGATCCATTCATCTGTTGATGGACATCTAGGTTCTTTCCATAGTTTGGCTATTGTGGACATTGCTGCTATAAACATTCGGGTGCATGTGCCCCTTTGGATCACTACGTTTGTATCTTTAGGGTAAATACCCAATAGTGCAATTGCTGGGTCATAGGGCAGTTCTATTTTCAACATTTTGGGGAACCTCCATGCTGTTTTCCAGAGTGGCTGCACCAGCTTGCATTCCCACCAACAGTGTAGGAGGGTTCCCCTTTCTCCGCATCCTTGCCAGCATCTGTCATTTCCTGACTTGTTGATTTTAGCCATTCTGACTGGTGTGAGGTGATATCTCATTGTGGTTTTGATTTGCATTTCCCTGATGCCGAGTGATATGGAGCACTTTTTCATGTGTCTGTTGGCCATCTGGATGTCTTCTTTGCAGAAATGTCTGTTCATGTCCTCTGCCCATTTCTTGATTGGATTATTTGTTCTTTGGGTGTTGAGTTTGCTAAGTTCTTTATAGATTCTGGACACTAGTCCTTTATCTGATATGTTGTTTGCAAATATCTTCTCCCATTCTGTCAGTTGTCTTTTGATTTTGTTAACTGTTTCCTTTGCTGTGCAAAAGCTTTTGATCTTGATGAAATCCCAATAGTGCATTTTTTCCCTTGCTTCCCTTGCCTTTTGCGTTGTTCCTAGGAAGATGTTGCTGCGGCAGAGGTCGAAGAGGTTGCTGCCTGTGTTCTCCTCAAGGATTTTGATGGATTCCTTTTGCACATTGAGGTCCTTCATCCATTTTGAGTCTATTTTTGTGTGTGGTGTAAGGAAATGGTCCAATTTCATTTTTCTGCGTGTGGCTGTCCAATTTTCCCAGCACCATTTATTGAAGAGGCTGTCTTTTTTCCATTGGACATTCTTTCCTGCTTTGTCGAAGATTAGTTGACCATAGATTTCAGGGTCTATTTCTGGGCTCTCTACTCTGTTCCATTGATCTATGTGTCTGTTTTTGTGCCAGTACCATGCTGTTTTGATGATGACAGCTTTATAATAGAGTTTGAAATCCGGAATTGTGATGCCACCAACGTTGGCTTTCTTTTTCAATATCCCTTTGGCTATTTGAGGTCTTTTCTGGTTCCATATAAATTTTAGCATTATTTGTTCCATTTCTTTGAAAAAGATCGATGGTACTCTGATAGGAATTGCATTAAATGTGTAGATTGCTTTAGGTAGCATAGACATTTTCACTATATTTATTCTTCCAATCCAGGAGCATGGAACATTTTTCCATTTCTTTGTGTCTTCCTCAATTTCTTTCATGAGTACTTTATAGTTTTCTGAGTATAGATTCTGTGTCTCTTTGGTTAGGTTTATTCCTAGGTATCTTATGGTTTTGGATGCAATTGTAAATGGGATTGACTCCTTAATATCTCTTTCTTCTGTCTTGCTGTTGGTGTAGAGAAATGCAACTGATTTCTGTGCATTGATTTTATATCCTGACACTTTACTGAATTCCTGTATAAGTTCTAGCAGTTTTGGAGTGGAGTCTTTTGGGTTTTCCACATATAGTATCATATCATCTGCGAAGAGTGATAATTTGACTTCTTCTTTGCCGATTTGGATGCCTTTAATTTCCTTTTGTTGTCTGATTGCTGAGGCTAGGACCTCTAGTACTATGTTGAATAGCAGTGGTGATAATGGACATCCCTGCCGTGTTCCTGACCTTAGCGGAAAAGCTTTCAGTTTTTCTCCATTGACAATGATATTTGCGGTGGGTTTTTCATAGATGGCTTTGATGATATTGAGGTATGTGTCCTCTATCCCTACACTTTGAAGAGTTTTGATCAAGAAGGGATGCTGTACTTTGTCAAATGCTTTTTCAGCATCTATTGAGAGTATCATATGGTTCTTGTTCTTTCTTTTATTGATGTGTTATATCACATTGACTGATTTGAGGATGTTGAACCAACCTTGCACCCCTGGAATAAATCCCACTTAGTCGTGGTGAATAATCTTTTTAATGTACTGTTGAATCCTATTGGCTAGTATTTTGTTGAGTATTTTCGCATCTGTGTTCATCAAGGATATTGGTCTATAGCTCTCTTTTTTGGTGGGATCCTTGTCTGGTTTTGGGATCAAGGTGATGCTGGCCTCATAAAATGAGTTTGGAAGTTTTCCTTCCATTTCTATTTTTTGGAACAGTTTCAGGAGAATAGGAATTAGTTCTTCTTTAAATGTTTGGTAGAATTCCCCCGGGAAGCCGTCTGGCCCTGGGCTTTTGTTTGTTTGGAGATTTTTAATGACTGTTTCAATCTCCTTACTGGTTATGGGTCTGTTCAGGCTTTCTATTTCTTCCTGGTTCAGTTGTGGTAGTTTATATGTTTCTAGGAATGCATCCATTTCTTCCAGATTGTCAAATTTATTGCCGTAGAGTTGCTCATAGTATGTTCTTATAATAGTTTGAATTTCTTTGGTGTTAGTTGTGATCTCTCTTCTTTCATTCATGATTTTATTTATTTGGGTCTTTTCTCTTTTCTTTTTGATAAGTCGGGCCAGGGGTTTATCAATTTTATTAATTCTTTCAAAGAACCAGCTCCTAGTTTCGTTGATTTGTTCTATTGTTTTTTTGGTTTCTATTTCATTGATTTCTGCTCTGATCTTTATGATTTCTCTTCTCCTGCTGGGCTTAGGGTTTCTTTCTTGTTCTTTCTCCAGCTCCTTTAGGTGTAGGGTTAGGTTGTGTACCTGAGACCTTTCTTGTTTCTTGAGAAAGGCTTGTACCGCTATATATTTTCCTCTCAGGACTACCTTTGTTGTGTCCCACAGATTTTGAACCGTTGTATTTTCATTATCATTTGTTTCCATGATTTTTTTCAATTCTTCTTTAATTTCCCGGTTGACCCATTCATTCTTTAGAAGGATACTGTTTAGTCTCCATGTATTTGGGTTCTTTCCAAACTTCCTTTTGTGGTTGAGTTCTAGCTTTAGAGCATTGTGGTCTGAAAATATGCAGGGAATGATCCCAATCATTTGATACCGGTTGAGTCCTGATTTAGGACCGAGGATGTGATCTATTCTGGAGAATGTTCCATGTGCACTAGAGAAGAATGTGTATTCTGTTGCTTTGGGATGAAACGTTCTGAATATATCTGTGATTTCCATCTGGTCCAGTGTGTCATTTAAGGCCTTTATTTCCTTGTTGATCTTTTGCTTGGATGATCTGTCCATTTCAGTGAGGGGAGTGTTTAAGTCCCCTACTATTATTGTATTATTGTTGATGTGTTTCTTTGATTTTGTTATTAATTGGTTTATATAGTTGGCTGCTCCCACGTTGGGGCATAGATATTTAAAATTGTTAAATCTTCTTGTTGGACAGACCCTTTGAGTATGATATAGTGTCCTTCCTCATCTCTTATTATAGTTTTTGGCTTAAAATCTAATTGATCTGATATAAGGATTGCCACTCCTGCTTTCCTCTGATGTCCATTAGCATGGTAAATTCTTTTCCACCCCCTCACTTTAAATCTGGAGGTGTCTTCGGGCTTAAAATGAGTTTCTTGGAGGCAACATATAGATGGGTTTTGTTTTTTTATCCATTCTGATACCCTGTGTCTTTTGACAGGGGCATTTAGCCCATTCACATTTAGGGTAACTATTGAGAGATATGAATTTAGTACCATTGTATTGCCTGTAAGGTGACTGTTACTGTATATGGTCTCTGTTCCTTTCTGATCTACCACTTGTAGGCTCTCTCTTTGCTTAGAGGACCCCTTTCAATATTTCCTGTAGAGCTGGTTTGGTATTTGCAAATTCTTTCAGTTTTTGTTTGTCCTGGAAGCTTTTAATCTTTCCTTCTATTTTCAATGATAGCCTAGCTGGATATAGTATTCTTGGCTGCATGTTTTTCTCGTTTAGTGCTCTGAAAATATCATGCCAGCTCTTTCTGTCCCTCAGCGGAACAGACTTTTCAAAGTCCTGATTTTATGCGCGGCTGCTCCGCGGCTTGCCGGGAGCCGGCCCCTCCCCCCGGGGTCTCTCTTCCCGTCGCTTTGGATTCACTTCTCCGCCGGTCCTACCTTTCAGAAAGTGGTTGATTTTCTATTTCCAGAATTGCTGTTCTTCTTCTCTTCGATCTGCGGATGGATTTTCAGGTGTTTGCAATCTTTAGATAAGCTATCTAGCTGATCTCCGCCTAGCTGAAGCAGTCTCAGCTTGCTACTTCTCCGCCATCTTGACTCCTCCCCGATATGGGTCTTTTTTTAATCTTCCATTTCTATAGTTAATATGACCAATCTTGAATGTTGGAGGCCATGGCATGGTTGGAGTCGTGGATCAAACCAGGCCCTGACTTGTGTCTCCATTAAAGTCCGGATGCCTTGATAAGGGGTTAAGGACAGGAAAGTTGAGTAACACTGAGAAAGGGTCTGTGCTACGTGTCCTGCGCTCGCCTACGTGACTTCCCTCACACTCTCCCTACAGAAGGGAACAATGTGGTCAGGGTCATGAATTCTTAGTTGGTCCTTGTTGTTCCTGTACTACCCATAACCCACTCCTGGTTGATTGTCTTGCATCAATAGTAGCTAATGGCATTAGCCGTGACTACCTGGCACCACGAGATTTGTTTGTAGTTAATGTAAACTTGTTATAGGAACTTGCAGTCATCTGACTAGATACTGATGTATTACTCCTTCTATTGTGGTCTGCCTTATAAATGCTTGTAAGATGTGGAATAAAATTGTCACTGTTGGACATCATCCTCAGTGCTCCTCCTGCCCCCATGTCTTTACTTCTCGAGTTCTTTTCTTCATGCTCTTACCCTCACGTTTCTGGTCGATTTGTCACACCGGCCGTGACACTTGAACTTACCAAATATGGTTATAACGACCACTTTAATGTCTTTGTGTACTAATTCTGTATGTGTATCATTACATAATTTTGATTAATTGAGTTTTCCTGTGTTATGGATTATAGATAACTGGTTCTTTGACCATCTGATAATTTTATTAGATTGTAGTCATCAGTTTAATGTTATTGGGTTTTATTTTTGCACTCCTATAAATATTATTTGAGCTTTGTTCTGGAACACAGTTAAATTACTTGGAATTAGTTTGAAATTTCAGATATTGCATTTAAGCCTTCTTAAGTGGTAGCAGGATATTAGGGCTAGTTTTTTCATTCTAGTAAGACACAAATCTTTTGAGTATTTTACCAATGCGCAGTGAGTAGTGAAGTTCTTTATTCAGGCTGGTGAGAAGCTGAAGTCTTGACTGGGGCCATGGAATCAGCTTCCAAACTCATGGTTGTTGGCAGGAAGCTTCAGTTTCTTTATGGCTGTTGGCCAGAGATTTCAGTTTCTTACTGCATGGACATCTCCACAGTGATGTCACTTCATGGCAGATAGCTTTTTCTAAATGATAATCTGAAAGAGAGTAATATGGAAGTCCTGAAGCCTCTCTGATCTATACTGGGAGCCATGCTCCCTCATTTCTGTCAGAGTCTATTAATTAAATGTAAGCTCCTATTCAAGGGACAGAGAATTAGGTCTTAACAAAGGGAGTAAAACCAAATAATTAGTATACACAAATTAGAATCACCATAGCCTTCTGACTTTCAGTTATTTACATTCTTTCCACATGTGAAATGCACTTACCTAACATAAGACCACCCAGTTTTCTTCTCCAAAGCCTAGGATGGTGGCACCTAAATTAGATCCAAGAGACAAGTCCCCCTTGGATATAATAGCTTAAGTAATTTCTCAAGTATAGCTTCTTTTGATCTGAAGATCTGTAAAATAACAAGAACAATGTGCCCCCAATATACATACAATTAATGAGAAAGGCATAAAATAACCACTTCAAGGAGAAGGGGACTAAGCGCCACTAAAGGATGGAACATCTAAAAGTTTATAGGCATATTTTAAAACTACCATATTCCTGAAAATAATTAGTATTTTTATTTTTCTAATTATTTTTATTCACTCTTTTATTTACCCTGGCATCTATAAAGATAAAAATGATAAGCCCTTTGGAAAGACCCACATCTAATGAAATGTATTCTTAAGTAGGAGATTTTACTTTTGAGGCTATTTCTTAGACTTAAAAATTTACGTTTCCATGCTCCTTTCTTATTCCTATATATTTTTTTCCTCTCAAAACTGGGTTCATTAAGAATATTGAGGTTTGGGGCGCCTGGGTGGCTCAGTGGTTTGGGCTGCTGCCTTCGGCTCGGGTCATGATCTCAGGGTCCTGGGATCGAGCCCCGCATTGGGCTCTCTGCTCCGCAGGAAGCCTGCTTCCCTCTTTCTCTCTCTCTCTCTCTCTGCCTCCCTCTCTGCCTACTTGTGATCTCTGTCTGTCAAATAAATAAATAAAATCTTAAAAAAAAAATATTGAGGTTTTTGTCAATGTACTTCCTTTTCCTGCCACTGTTGTTGTGAATAGGGTTGAACATTGTTGATTCTGCTTAAATACACCTCCGTTTTTCCCTTGTGGCCACCCCAGTTCAAAGTATATGTTGTGAGGTTGTGCTTCTTTTTATACAGTTTTGTCAGTGAATTTTGTCTGAATCTAACTTGGTTTTTCTATTGTGCTATGTAATTGAGTCAGAGACTCTGTGATTTGATTTGACTTGTCTTTGCTAAGGAAAGATGTCATGGATCTTACTGAAAGGACATGGACCTAGATCAGGACCTACACTTTGTTTTGTGACCCCATTTTCGTGCTCTTTGTCTTCTCCTGACAGCATATTCCCTGGAAGATGTAATCTTTTCATTCAAAAATGTATTGATAAAATGGAAAAAAAATGTATGGTTTCAAAAGATGTAAAGTTCAGCAAGAATAAGGTGTTATAACTTTCAGATTATTTATTTATAATATCTTCAGTTATTCATATATCTGTTTCAGTATATAGTATTCCAAGCTTTTTGCCCAGTTTGATGTTTATTTTAGTTAATATTGAATGACAATGATTTGCAGTTGCTACATATACCATTCATTCAAAATACTTTTCATTTTATGCTTGCTTAGGAAATATCAGGTATGATTGAGCAGAAGTCAAAGACACAACTGAATTTTTCTCATATTTTCATCACTTGAAGTCATTAATAAGAATGCTGCCTTTAGAGTCTGTTTTTAAAATATGTTGATGGTATTCAAGCCCACTTTTTTCTGAGTTATATCACATTTTAGTTTCTTTTTTTCTAATGGGTAGATAATATTTATCTTATTCTTATATAGAGGGGGATAAAAATTAGGACTATAATCTGGATTGCAAATTATAGCCAGCAATATTGATACTAACTTTATATTTTTTATTTATAATTGTCATAGTTGTCTTTTATGATTCCGTCTCTAATATGACAGATTTTCCTCTTCCGTAGGAAGATTCACTAAGGGTTATAGAGGTTTCAATGCACTCACTGCCAAACAACATGTTCAAAGTCATGTTAGGTCAGAAACTGAGATATTGTGACTTCTAAACCAGCTTCTGCCTTCCAGAATTCATCACATATTTGCACATCAACCTGTATCAATATTTTTTCATAATATGTAAAAATTTACATATTTTCTAAGAGGCCCAGATGAACTTGTGTTTTTTCCTTAATTATGCTGAACTTTGATTCTGAGAACAAGTGACATCAGTGGAGAAAAAGATTTGTGTCTTTTGCTAGTTAAAGATTTTAAAAACCTTTTTGATGAGGACTTGATATCTCCCATGACTGATTTCAGATAGGAATAGAATAGAAGACTGGAAGGGAAATATTTTTTCATCCAGTGACATGTGAATATCTTGACAGAATAATAACTATTACCTAATTTCAGTCAGTTGCTCCCAAACAATGGAACAGGTTATATTTAGATAACACTTTTACTTACATTTTGCCTGAAATGCAGAGAGGATAGGCAGGGAAACTGAGCATGGATACCAGATTTAAACATACAAAACTCCCCAGAGTTGTACAACATATTTTTTTGCATCAGGCTACCACCTGGTAATACCATAGAATAATTCTTACAGTCAAGAATGAAATGATTATGTATATAATGTTAGATGGGAAATGATACTTTATATAAATTTGATTTTAAAACAAATAATGTTTAAAGGATTTATTTTATTTTGAATTTTTTTAAATTTTCAGTTAGCCAACATACAGTACATCATTAGTGTTTGATGAGTGTTCAGTGATTCGTTAGTTGCGTAAAATACCCAGTGCTCATTATAGCAACGTCTCCTCCTTAATACCCATCACTCAGTTACCCCATACTCCCACACCCCCTCCCTTCCATAACCCTTGGTTTGTTTCCTGGAGTCCAGAGTCTCTCATGCTTTGTTTCCCTCTCTGATTTCTTCCCCTTCGGTTTTATTTTGAACAAGTGTGAAGTTGAGGCTTTGCAAGAGAAGTGAGATAGAGAGAATGTTTCTTTTAAATAGAGGATATTATATAATGGGAATATTTGATACCTCTGCTTTGTCTCAAGACGGGATAACAAAGGCGGGACTTATAATGGGTTTCAGGTATTGAACATTAGGCCACACTGTGATCCCCAAGAGAAGGGACATAAGACAACAGCTCTTTAAGACTGGTGACAGTGGGAGGGGGCTTAAACAGCAACCTGCAGTCTCAAGGATTTGATGAGACAGAAGCAATCTTTGTAAAAGCAGAAGCTCCTTGACAATTCAAATAAAGATATCCAATTCAGAGCTTTAAAACTGCTCCATTAAGAAAATTCTACATGTAGCTTAGAAAAAAAAAAAGTAAGATAAATCTGTCTTTATTTGCAGATCATAAAATAGTCCAAACTTCCAAAGAATCTCTACAAAAAGTTCCAGAAACAATACATTTAAGGTCAATGTATGAATCATTTATCTTTCAATTGATAGGAATAAACAAATGAAAATTGAAATTTATAAAGCAGTACCATTTACACTGATATAAAATATAAAAAATTGGGGCACCTGGGTGGCTCATTTGGAGTGTCTGACACTTGGTTTCAGCTCAGGTCCTTATATCAGGGTCTTAAGGTTGAGTCCAGGCTTCAGGCTGCAGCCTCAGTGGGGAGTCTACAGGAGGTTCTTTCTGTCCCTCTTCTTCTGACCCTCGCCAACTCTCACCAGCACGTAGGTGCTCACTCTCTCTCTCTTGCTCTAAAATAAATAAATAAATAAAGAGATAAATATTTTAGAATAAATTAAAAAATATAAAATATTTAGGAATGAATTTAGGAATTAGGAATATTTAGGAATGAATTCTCCCCAAAAATATTTGGGAGACCTATATTCTAAACCATACAGTATCTTTCTTCTTAGGAATTCACAAGTTGTTTTAAATGCATATGGAAGCACAAAGGAATAGGCATAGTCTAGAAAGAATGGTCTCTTTACCAAATGTGCCAGGATAATTGGATACCTATATTAAGGAAAAAAAAAAAAAAGAAGAAGAAAAAGAACTTCCATTTATACTTCATAACATAAAATACTAACTCAAAATGAATTGCAGACTTTAATGTAAAACCTAAAACTATACAACTTCAAGTAAAAGAAAGGAAGAGAAAAAATCTTTTGTGTTCTTGAGTTAGGCAAAGATATATTAGAGATGACACCATCATAACAGAACAAAGTGATAAGTCGCATATTATCAAAAGACTTTGATAATACAGTAAAAAGGCAATTCACAGACTATGAGAAAATATTTAAAAACATACATATTTTAAAATTACTTGTATTTATAATATATATAGAGAGAGTTTCCAACTCAGTAATTAAACAAACAATAAAAATGGGAATCAAACAGAAACTTCACTAAAGCTATACAGATGGCAAACAAACACACAAAAAATTGTTAAACATTGTTGGCCACTATTACACTGACTAAAATTGCAAAGACTGATCATATCAGATTTTGGCAAAGATGTGGAAGAATTAGACCTCTCATACACTACAGAAAGGAGTGTAAAATGTGCCAATCATAGGACAATAATTTGTTAGTTTCTGAAATGTTTCAAATGCTAAACATACACCTACCATATGAGGCAGATATTGTACCCTTGGGCATTTTACCAAGAAAAGAAGCATATGTACATACAAAGATTTGCATATAAGTCTTCATAGAATCTTAAAAATGGAAAAAATGCACATGCCTATCAACACATGATAAATTATGATATGTTATACAATGGAATGCTACTCAACAATGGAGAATAATAGGCTGTTCAGACATACTACTACAATATTGATAATAGGAAAATAATTATCTTGAGGGAAGAAGGAAAATAAAACTTATATATATAAAATGCTAGGAAATGCAACCATATTATGACAGAAATAATATGAGTAGTTGCTAAAGCAAAGAGGGAAGGGAAAGAAGCAACAGGAGGCAGTAGTGAAGGATTAAAATGAATGTAGTGTAGATTTCCCAAGTGTATGCATACATGAAAACATCAAATTACACTATGTACAGTTATTATATATCAATTATGCTAAATAAAACTTAAAAATGTTTAAATCAAAATGGAGGGAAAAATATAAAACAGATGAGTTGAATAGAAAACAAATAGTGAGATGATAGATAAAAATGTCATAAACCATAGTAAAAGTAAAGGGCAACTGGATGGCTGAGTCAGTTTAGTGTCTGGCTTTGGCTCAGGTCATGATCTCAAGGTCCAGGAAGCAGGCCCTGCATTGAGCCCAGGTGAGGCCTTGCAGCACCTACTCATCCCATGCTCCTTGGGAAGTCTGCTTTTCCCTCTCCATCGGCACCCCCCCATGTGTTCTCTCTCCTTCTCTCGCTCCTTCTTTTTCTAAAGTAAATAAAAAATACCACAAAAATTTTAAAAAGTAGTAAAAATAGTCTAAGTAAGCAGATTTGATCATTAAATGGAAACCAAACAAAATTATTTGTTTATAAAATTCATATGTTAATATAAGGCTACAAAAAATTGAAAGTAAAGGGAAGAAAAAAACTATGCCATTCATATATTAACCCAAAGAAGGCAGGTTTAGCTATCATAGAGGCCCAGCAAAGTAGACGTTAAAAAAAGAATTATTAGTGGATAAAGAGGGAAATTTCATAATGATTGAGGCTTCATTCCAATGCAATGATATTATAATCATAAAATCATAAATATGCACACATCCAATAACATAGATTTAAGATATATTAACAAAACTAATAGAATTAAAGAAAAAAATTGTCAAGTATGCAATCATAATGGGAAGCATTAACTCAACTTTTTCAAAAGCTAATGTAAAATGCAGACTAAAAACACAGTAAGAATAGGGAATATCTGAAAAACACAATAAAGAAAACATGTATATGCAATTGATAAGGATAGAATATTATATCCAACAATAGAAGAATTACAGTCTCTTCAAACATCCATGGGATTTTTAGCAAAATTGGCCATAACCTGTACCAAAAAGAAAGCCTCAATATTTTTCAAATATACATATTATTTAATGAATACTCTGTGATCTAATGGATTTAAGCTAGAAATCAATACAAAGTGGATAAATAGAGAAAATTCAGGTGCCTGGAGTATATTTTAAAATAATCATGGATCAAAAAGTCAAAACAGAACTAGAAAATATTTAAAAGTCAATGGTAATGTGTGGGCAAAATTAAAAGCAGTACTAAATAGAAATCCATAGCTTTAATTGCATATGTGAGAAAAGAAGAAAGGCTGAACAATCAATGATGTAAGTTTCTATCTTAAGAACCAAAATTAAATTAAAAAAGAACAATAACAGAAAGAGAAGCAAACCTAAGGAAAGTTGAAAAAAGTAATAATATAAACATAAAAGTGCAAGTCAATGAAATGGAAAATACAGATTTAAAAGTTTGCTTAACTTCAGCAAGAAAGATCCAAGAAAAAGAGAAATCACAATTTACCAGTATCAGGAATTTTTTAAAAAGAGACATATCAATAGTCCTGTCAATATAAAAAAGTTAATGAGGGAATTATGGGGGAAAAAAGCCATAATTTGGAAGGAATGGATAAATTCTTTAGAGAGGGGCTTAGCAAAACTGACAAAAAAATGAATACCTGAATGATCTATTATCTGTTAAAGAAGTTGGGTCCATTCTTTAATCCAGTTTCACAAAGAAAATATCAGATACTGAAGTCTTCACCAGTGTATTATTTCAAATATTTAAAGAAATATTCAAATCTTATATTCTTTATTTGAAAATCAGGAACATTTTCTGACCCTTTAAAAGATCAGCATGGACTGATTCCAAAGTCTGTCAAAGAAAACACCAAATACAATAGAAAATTTCAAAAAAATATTTCTCATAAAGATATAAAAATCTTCCATAATTTTATGTTGAATCATTACCAAGTAGGGTTTTTATTTCAGGCAAAGATAGTTAAACTTTTGTATTGAGTATACATTCTGAGGGGGAAAAAGTACTTTTTCAATAGAAGCAGAAAAACTACTTGACAAAAGTCAGCACCTCTTCATGATAAAATTTCTTAATTAGGAATGAAGGTAACTTCATTAATCTGGTAAATTGAGGCTATAAAACACCTCCATCAAAGATTGAACTCAGTGGTTAAAACTGAAAACTATTCCTTGGCAATTGAGAATGAAACCAGAAAAGACAGGAGGAAGATGGAAGGATATTATAAACATAAATATGTATGGATAAGTCTAATGGACATAAAAGCACAAAATAATTATGAGAGAAATTGAAGAGAACTTAAATAAATAAAAAGGTATACCATTTTATTATTATGTACTTTTCCTCAGTAGGAAGATTCAGTACTATAGAGATGTCAGTTCCCACAAATTTGATGATATGCCAAAAAGACTTTTGGTAAGACTGTGTGAAAAATATGCTGACTATAAAATTTATTATGGAAGTAAAAATTGCAAAAAATATTTAAGACAATATTGAAGTAAACAAAATTGGTGAGCTCATTTTTTCAGACATTAAAATCTTTTATAAATCTACATGAAATCACATAGTGGGGTATTGGCCAAATAGACAATTAGCATTGGAATGGAAGTAAAGTTCTAGACATAAATCTGCATATATAAGGTTACTAATTTGATGACAATCACATTGTTACACAACAATGGGGAAGAGATGGTGTTTTCAAAAAATGATGCTAGGTCCATTGGATGACCATATGGGAAAAAGTAAATATCCCTACATGGTACCACAGACAGAAATATATTTCCAATGAATTGCACAATGAATGGTGCAAAGGTAAAGCTCCATTCTTTACTTTTTTTTTCCAGTGGTGAAAGGTGAATGTCATTCTCTCACTAGACATTATATCTGTTTAGAATACTGCAAGATCTTCCTTTTTAAAAATTTAATTTAACTTAATTTTTTTTTTCAGTGCTCCAAAATTCATTGTTTATGCACCACACCCAGTGCTCCATGCAATACATGCCCTCCTTAATACCCACCACCAGGCTCACCCAACCCCCAAACCCTCTCCCCTCCAAAATCTTCAGTTTGTTTCTCAAGAGTCCACTGTCTCTCATGGTGTGTCTCCCCCAACTCACTTCTCTCCATCTACCAATGTCCTCCACGTTATTCCTTATACTCCTCAAGTAAGTGAAACCATGAAACCATATGATAATTGACTCTCTCTGCTTAACTTATTTCACTCAGTATAATCTTCCAGTCTTGCCCATGTTGACAGAAAGGTTGGGTATTCATCCTTTCTAATGGAGTCATAATACTTCATTGTATACATGGACCTTATCTTCTTTATCCACTCGTCTATTGAAGAGCAGCTTGACAGTTTGGCGACTGTGGCCATTGCTGTTATGAACATCGGGGTACAGATGGCCCTTCTTTTCACTACATCTGTATCTTTGGGGTAAATACCTCAAAGGCAAAGGACACCAAAGATCTTACTTTTTGAAGCAGTCACCTTTTCCTATTTCTTTCATTCCTCTGTCTAGTACCTCGAATTAATTAATTAGCTTTTACTATGTGGTAGGCACTGTGTTGAGGGCTTTATATAGTCTAATTAATTATCACAAAGACTCATGAAATAGATAGATGATTTCTGTTATACAGATGAGAAAACTGGACAAAGATAGGTTAATAAAATTAATTCATTCACTGATTTCAATTTGCTTCTTAAATGTTTTAAGACAGAATTTTAACCAAGGAATTAGAATGCCAAATCCCAGTCTTGCACTGCTCCCTTTTTTTTTAAATTTTTTAATTAATTTTTTATTTTTTATAAACATATATTTTTATCCCCAGGGGTACAGGTCTGTGAATCACCAGGTTTACACACTTCACAGCTCCCTTTTTCTGTGTGATACCAGGTTTAAATCATATAGTCTCTCTAAGCCTCAGTTCTTCATATATATATATTATATATATATATGTATGTATATGTACATATATGTATACACACATATATAATATATATAATATATATAATTAATAACATTAATGTGTATCTATATAATTTATATAATATATAGGGTTGGTATTATCTCTGGCAATGTGAAGATCAAATGAGACAAACTATATAAAAAAGCTTTAGGAAATAAAAATTAAAATGTATTTCACAATAGAGGTCTTGCCCAAGGGAAAAAAGACAACACAGTGAGGGAGGCACCAAGATGTAGGAGTAAAGAGATCAACATTTGAATCTCATCTCCACCCCTTTCTAGTGTGATATGATCTTGGTAAATTACCTAAAGTCTCCAGCCTGTTTCCTCATATATATTGGAGATAATAGTATGCCATCAGTATACGCCAGCTATTGATTCATGGCAGATAGTCTTCTAAGTGCTTTATATGTATTAACTCATTTAATCCTCAGGATAATTCTGTGGGTTAGGTGTGTATGATTCTTTTTCAGATGACATTCCTGAAGCAAGAGAGGTTGAGTGGCTTATTTAAAAGTATACTGCTAATAAGTGGCAGAACCAGGATTTTTTTTTTTTTAGATTAATTTATTTATTTAAGAGAGAGAGAGAGAGCAAGCACAAGCCTGGGGAGGAGCAGAAAGAGAGGAAGGGAGAGAATCTCAAGCAGACTTCCCCCTGCAGAGCCTGATCCAGGGTTTGATCTCAGAACACATGAGATCACAACCTGAGCTGAAATTAAGAGTTGGATACTTGCCTGACTGAACCACCCAGCTGCCCACAGAGACAGGATTTGAAAAAGAGAGTCAAGCTACTATTGTGTTCACAGGTATTATGAAAATTAAAATGACATATGGGAAAAAATAAGTGCAGTATCCAACACTGTGACCACTCAACAAATGGTAACTCTTGTTATTTTAATAAACTAAGACTTTATGCCTGAGAGAGGGGTAGAGAGGAGAATAAATCCATTACTCCAGAGGAGTAATGCAGCACAGAATCTAGAACTGGGAAAATAAATAGAGCTGCTTAAGTGTTTGGCAAGGAAAAGCAGATACTTTGGATGATGGGAGGAGAGCATAGAGATGTGCAAAACTGAATAAATAGCAGCGAGGATGATGTAACTGGCAAATAGGAACTAACTGCCCTAGTGACAATGAAGGCATAGTGGGTGTCTAGTGGGTTGAGTAAATATTCATCTTTGAGGTTGTTAAGGGTTGGTAACTTGTTGCCATGGTAACTCTAAACTCTGTTAGAGTATGTCATGGTAAAGGTCCTTAAATTAGCTTGTCTTTGCAGTGCTGTGTGCCACATAAAAGTTGTGTGACTCCAGAAAGTGCTTATAAATAAAAGTGTGTACATCATCAACCAACACAATCCTAAAATCCTCACGTGTAGCTTCATTCTTTTGAATGAAACAGAGCAATCTGTCACTTGACTTTCTGTGACATTCAAGATATTGAAGTTTATAAGAAAAGATTGATTTAGACACACGTTTAATGGAATTAAAAATGTGTGATTAATGACATCTGTTTAAGCATGATAGCTGAAGTGAAATTAATTAATGCCTTATATAAATTACACATTATACTGTATTTTGCCTGAAAAGCATGGTAATTTTGTTAAGTTTTTCTTAATTTTCTTAAATTTAATACTTAGTACATATCAGATCACATAATTGCATGCCTTTATTTTTGTCTTACCATGCCCTCCTGAATTTAAGCATTGTTTGAATATCATGATTCTACTTTTCAGCACTGTGAATTATCTAAGAAGCCAGATAATATCCAACCATACTGGTATAATAAAGAGAAGCCTAATACAAGCTTCAATTATTTTGCCTCTAAGGCATCGTAATGTGCAATGAACTAAGGTAAATGTTTTTTACTAGGTGAATGTATGTTTTGATAGGTTAAATAAAAGAAAAAAGAAAAGGGAGTGCTATAGTTTTCCTGGTAAATGCTGCTACACAATATACACAACATACACATATACACGCACTTACCCCATGGAGAATTCACAATTGTAAATAAGCTTCATTTCAAAACCATATGAAGACATGCCAAAAAACATATAAGTATATAATCTAGATCAACAGGAAGTGACAGCCTCATTTTATGACTATGGTGCTAACTTTCCAATTTGTGTATACATAATTTTGTGTAAAGTACATTAGGATTCAGACATATTGAGAACACCTGGAAGGTTATAGAATTAGGTCTGTCTTGAATTCAGACTGAGTCACTTGAGTGTTAATATCCGTGGTCTTTTATATATGAGGATTTCAATTTGGTTTTATCCCTGTGGCATCCAGCAAGGAATGTCAACAAATCCTTTTGCTTTCTGTGCTGTTTACTGCTCACACTACTGTGTTTAGAAAGCCTGGGGCTATCTATGGGGGTTTATGTGTGTAATCTAGCATGACCATTCAAAAAAGATATCTGAGTTGTAGACATGTGCTTTCAATAAGATTAAAATATATCAAGTCATTTCCTACCTCACAGTACTATGCTTACATGTAGTGCAAACAGGGAGGCCTTTTTTTTTTTTTTTTAAACAGTAGCCACTATAGAATTTTCCCCATAGTAGCCAATTTAATTGAACAAACTGCTTTTGTGTAAAATTAGTTAGAGATTAAAAAGTGTGTGCCAAGTTGTTGATTAATAGCATGCTGTGAATATTACCTTAAGCGAAATCCCTCATCTTTATGCTACACTCTCCAATACAGTGTATTATTTATGAGTCACATAGAACAAAGCTATTGCTTCTCAGTTTTCTAATAACTAAGTCAGGTAGTTTGAATTAAACATATCCTGAGAATTGTAGTCCACAGTGGTAAGTGAAGTGAAGTGAAGATTGTTTATTTGCTTCTCTCAGCTTCCAGATGGAGGGTCGAATAAATAAAAAGTGAGAGCATGACCAGGAATATCTGAAAATCTCACAATAGAAAGATCTTGAAATTTATGAAGACCTTTAGTTCTTTTCCCAAATACTGGACTCACCCTCCTGTTTTATAATGAAATGAAAGTATCATAAGTGGATGAAAAGATCTTGTTCTGGCTATCTTTAAAGACAGTCTTTCAGTAACTTTAGGGTTTGTATACTGATCAGTATATTCTTTCAACTAGAAAGCCATTACGGTGTGCTATGATTGAAGGCCATCTCTTTTTTAGTAAGACCAGGCATCATTATTTTGCTTCTCAGCTCTGAAGAAAAAACAAAAACACACTGAAATCATGCATGACCTCTTTTTCAAAATGTGAATTATTTGTGAAGGAGGAGGACTTATCTGTTCAAATATCCACTAACTCCTCACTGTCAAAGGGGAAATTGAAATCCTTAGTTTGGTATTTGCCAACTTCTATTATTTTATCTTTATTTGATTTTCCTGTCTCTTCTCCTATTATTCCTCTATGTACCTCCTAAGGCCAGTCAGATTTGCTTCCCTTTAAGGATCATGTTGAGGAGTAAATTAATAATGATATCAATGAATGACACCTCCTTGCATCCATCCTCCTCCTTCACAGTTTGACCTTTCCTTCTTCCAGAGGTAGAGTCTTTTTCTTCAGCTCTGGAATCAGGGCTGGCATTGTGAGTTGCCTTGATGTAGTATGCAGCAGAAGTGATCTTGTGTGATTTCTGAAGCCTATGTCTACAGAGGACTTGTAGTTTCTTCCCTTGCCCTTTAGGAACCCTGGGAATAGTCTGTGGTACCCCAGAAATCAAACAGCACCAACATCTTGGTGCTTTTAGGTCAATGAGTCTTTTATCTGAAAGCAGCTTTATCTGTGAACTTAGGTGAAACCAGCAAAGGGATTACCCAGTCCACTCACAAAATCATGAGAATGAATAAACCATTTGTTTTAAGCCACTAAGTTTTGGGATGATTTGCTATACAACAATAAATCAGAAGCATATAAAATTATGAATAATTAATTCATAATCAACTCTGTCATGGTTTCCCCTAATACTATCTCTCTTCATATTTACACCCTCCTTAGAACAATTACGGCACTTGCATTTCACCTGATGCAGGCTTCTATTCAATTTTAAGGAAACTCTTCTGTATCCCAACAAAAGTGTGAGCTCTTTTTATTATACACTGAGATATTTATTCTTCATTTTAATTTTTTAAGATTTCACTTATTTATTTGACAGAGAGAGAACACAAGCAAGGGGAGTAGAAGTCAGAGGAAGAGAGAGAAACAGGTTCCCCACTGAGCAGGGGAGCCCACTTTGGGGCTGGATCTCAGCACCCTGGGATCATGACTTGAGCTGATGGCATACGCTCAGTGACTAAGCCAGGCATATTTATCCTTTAAATAGTATTTAGTGTCCTTGAAAACCATTACTCATCTATCCAGATTAAATAAACTGGTGGGTTTTACATTTCTTTATGCATCTTGTTCTTAAAAGTTTACCTGCTGAAATACAGGGAAAGAGATGTACATGAGAATATGTGTTAGTTTTATTTAAGGTACATTTTTCAGGGGAGCCTGGGTGGCTCAGTGGTTATAGCCTCTGCTTTTGGCTCAGGTCATGGTCCCAGGGTCCTCGGATTGAGCCCTGCATCGGGCTCTCTGCTCAGCAGGGAACCTGCTTCCCCCTCCCTCTCTACCTGCCTCTCTGCTACTTGTGATCTCTGTCCTTTTGTTAAATAAGTAAATAAATTTTTTTTAAAAAAGATACATTTTTCAATCATATGCATAAGAAAGGCAAATGACAGAAGTTCTGCAAAGTATGTATAATAGATTAAAAAATAACTTCTGCATTCAAGAAACTTATAATTTAGAACAGCATTTGATAAACAATGGGAAGCTCCCTGACTGCCTGTTTTTTGTAAATAAAGTTTTTCTGACATGCACTCGTGCCTCCGTATTATGGGTCCTGCTTTTGCACAACAGTGGAGTTTAGTAGTTGGCTTAATTGCATGATTTGCAAAACCTAATACATTTACTCTCTGTCCCTTTAAAAAAAACTTTGCTGACCCATGGCTTAAAATAAGTAATATAACTACATTCAGAGAACAAATATGAAATGTGAGTGATGGTAGACAAAAAAAAAAATGTTTTACAGACACAAAGGAGAATATGATTACTTTTGGCTAGAATATTGAGGAAAAGCTGCATGAGTAAGAAAAACAACATAAATGGCATAATATTTTAAATCAAATGGGATAATATTTTAAAAAGTGTGGGTTTGAAGATGAGAAGTTTGAGAGGAAAAATAGAAGACATCTTAGGGAAGAAGAAAACAAAGAGTGTAGTTGACCGGGAGAGGTTTGGGATGTTATACTTTGAAAACCAAGATAGAAGAGTGCTGTGAAGCAGGATGGTCTACAGTATATCAACAGTATAGGCTGATTCAGAAAGGTATTGTGCTAGTTTCCTGAGACTACTGTAACAAAGCACCAATGATGGGGTGGCTTAAAACAACAGAATTCCCCCCCCCCCACAGATTTGGTGTCTAAAAGCCTGAAATTAAGTCTTTGGTAGGGCCATATTCTCTTTAACTGCTCTAGGGAAGAATTGTTCCCTATTCTCTTCTAGCTTTGGATGTTTGCCAGCAATTCTTGTATTCCTTGACTTCTGGATGCATCACTCCAGTCTGGCCATCCTCTCCCTATATATCTTCATATCCACTTCTTTTTGTTCATGTTTTTCTCTTGGTCCAAATTTCTCCTTCTTATAAGTATACCAGTCTTATTAGATTAAGGTTCATTTTAAGTTGATTACCTCTGTAAAGAGGTAGCAAACTATTTGTTTCCAAATAGTCACATTTTGAGGTCCTCGAGGTTAGAACTTCAGTATGTGTCTATAGGTAGACACAGTTTCACCCAAAATAGGTTTAGAGCAAAAATCTGGGATGAGCCAGGAGATACAGAGATTGAATCATCATTGATGAACTTTGAAGAACTAATTTAAGTTAGATTGGTGAGTTTAGCAACCAGATTGCTAGGGTATATGGTATGCTTGAATGGAAATTAGAAGCTGTTAAGGTAGAATAATTTGTGAAGATTTCAGAATGATGCATTAAAGAATAAAGAATAGAGTAGCTTGAGGAAATTGTAGAGCTAGCATTCATTTTCAGAGATTCAATATATTAACAAAGAAGAAACTAGAGAAGAAACGACTGATAGAACAAGTGTTAGATTTAAGTAAGAATTAATAAGGAACACAACCAAAATGGTGGTGAAAGGAAGAATGTTGGTTAGAAGGATGGATATATTTTCCCTCAAAGATTGGAAGAAAGAGAGGTCCCAAAAAGTTGCAGTGACATTTCACATTGGATTCAGAATTTCTTGGGAGAATAGGATATGGTATCGTATCTTTACAGTGAAAGAATCAGGTTGTATATAGGACTTAAGGTTAGCGAGAAAGTCTGGATTAGCAATCCTTACAAATTTGCTTTGGTGCTAATAACAGATGAATAAAATATGTATATACCATTCAACAAAGAGCACAGGTTGAGAGCAGGGAGCTTGGGTTTGTACTGAACATCACTAATATAGTTATGTGATCTTTTCCACTAATACTCAGCAGCCCCAGATATAAAACACAAGATATATACTGTAGAGGTTGTTGAGTCCTGGGGATTGGCAAGTATTTGAAATGGTAGCAATTCTTCAGTAGAATCTAGTGCACAATAATATCTTTGACATCGATGCTAGAGTTTGTTAAAATGGCAAAGGAAATCATAAAAGATGGGATGAACTTGGAGACAAGAAAACAGGCACATTTAGAATTTGTGAAGAGAAGCAAGCCCGGACTGAAGAGCAGTGACTGGGTGAAGAGAAAAATATTTTAGAATTTGGGGTCTTTGAGAAAAATATTGCATACTGCTAAGGAGAAATGTGTGGCTGGGCTTATAGGTTTTTGTAGTCAAGACATTTTTACAAAAAACAGAATTAAAGAAAAAAAAATCTTGATCTAAATGGAGAGCATAGCATCAGAATAGACTGAATGAACAAATACCCAAAAGCCAAAACTCATTTTATAGTTTAATGTGAGAATTTGAATAAAGTGATGAAATTACTTTTTATCAGGAAGAAATCATTTTTTATATAACTGGCAGAACTAATGGCAGAAGATTTTAAATCAGTGGAAATGTACATGCATATTAATGTAGGACTAATTTTTTCACATTGCAAAACTGGGTGGAGGAATTATTACAGAATGTTTAATTGTTAATGGGAAATTGTGTGGGTAGCTTGTTATAGTGCTCGGCAAATCGTAATGAACAATTGCTTCAGATTAGTGGACTTTGATATAAAGAGGATTCGGTTGAAGTTATCTTTTATATACTTTTCATATCATAATCTATGAAGAACTGTCTAGAGAGTTTACATTATCATTGGCCTTGCATACATGAGTTACATAATCTTCTCTAAATGGTAAAATTGGTCGGCCTGAACTCAAAGCAACTGCAAACAGGAAATTCTATTTTTCTCTTCACAAAGTCTAAAGAGATCTATCAAATCTGCATTGTCGTGTGTAGATGGCATCTCAAACTGATCCCATAACTTTCTTATTGCTTTTGACTATAAAAATAATTTCATGTGCAGTTATTAAAATGTTCAGTTTAGTTTAAATAAAAATTTCAATTTCATATCCAGTTTAGCTCATTATTTTCAGCATGATTTGTGTCTAATTAAAACACACACACACACACACACACACACACACACACACACACACCAGTGAGCCAGATGGTGGGGAGGGGGTGGTCTATTCTTGCTTCAGTTTTTTCTACCTACTCTTCCTGTCCCACCTCCATCTTCTCTCCTTCTAAGGCTGGGGCAGGAGCTGTGGAGGAAAAATTAAAGAAAGAGGTACAAATGGTCTGCACCTCACTGGTACTATCTGGGGTTTTCTACTGGTTGATATTTTTGACCTCAATCATCATGATTATGGCAGATATTTGACAACTGAAGTAAGTGTGCAGGATTTGAGGAGACTCCCTCTGAGGTCGTCTGCACCCCTTGTGATGTACTGTCATGCTCTCTTCCCCTGAGCAAGCTTTCTCTTGACTGAGTTTATTAGAGTGTTTTGTGTCTGCTCTCTTCTGCAAGTATGCAAACATACTTGGATACATACTCTGGATACTCACGCATCTGTGTCTCACCAAACTGTGCAAGACAGTTTGCCTAACTTCTGACTCCATCTTTCTCATCCTGCCAAACACAGGCAGACCTAGTCAGCTTTGAACTTTTAGGTTTTTCAGTATGAATAGTAGGTACCCTTCTCTATGTTGTTTGCCCCTGAAGTGGAGTTTTCTCTTGGGCTCTGTCACCTTACCTCCTCTCAATGGCAAGAGCACAGTGGGCTCTAATATGCTTCTTGCTGGGGAATGAGGCATCTTTCCTTTCTTATAAGCACGACTTATAAGTAGTTCTCTTGAGTGAAGGCCCTAAAGCTATCACTTGGCTTTAATGAAGACAGAAGAGTGTACATCCCCTTCTCCCATGAAGAGGAGAAAAGTTAAGGCATTCTGTCTGTTTAGGGATTCCCTTCAAACATTTTATTTTTTTAAAGTCACATTTTACCTTATATTGACTTTTAGGGGTCATGATACCCTGACTGGTTTTGCTCCATTTTGGTCAGCATTGCATGGATGGTTCTGTTATCACTCTTTAGAACATTGAGGTACATTATATCTATTGCTCTCAGTTTTGAAGATTTAGCCAATAATCCGAGACTTCAGGGGCAGTCCCCAAATTTCTTTACAGATTAATTCTGAATGCTTTTTGCGTTAAGCCTAGGACAGAGTTTACATATGGAAAATTATAATAATAGTAAATGCCACAGTAGGAAGTAGCATATCTAAGTTTCTCATCACTTTCTCTTAGGATTATTCATCAGGATCAGAGCAGCTCACAACATTTGCATAAAAAATAGTAATTGGCTAGAGGTGGAGATTTCTATTGGTTAGTACTGACTACTCCTTTTAATTCAAGTTGGCGTGCTATCTCATTGATATACAATTAATATTCATTCATTGATTGCAGGGCTTATATCTTTTTCATATTATGGATTTTCAGAATGAAATAATGTTCATTTTCATGATGTTAAAATATGATGTGATCTTTGGAACTTCACAATGAGGATGTAAGTATTCCCTTCTTTATATAATGTAACATTCTTTATAGATTTTAACAAACATTTAAATAATTCTTACCATGTGTCAGGCACTGTTCTAAGTGCTTTATATCTGATACCCGATTTGATTTTCATAAAAAGTCTGTGATATAGGTACTCTTATCATTCCTGTTTTACCAAAGAGTGAACTGAAGTAAAGGAATCTTATATTTGCCCAAGGTTATACCATACTAGGTAGTAAAGCTGGGGTTTGGCTAGGGGAAGTCTGACTCCAAAATATATGTTCTTACCAGTATGCAATGTAACCATTTACTTCTAAGGCATATAAGTAAGAATGAAATAAGAGATATACAAAAAAAATTAATTAAAAATTGGAAAATTCAAAGTCATAAAGTGAATGAAGGGGAAAATTACTATACTGAATAGTTAAGTACTAAATTTAGCTCTGATATTACTAACAGGAGGGTCATAAAGGAAGATAGTGGAATTAGATGGTTTGTAGTCTTATCAAAGGGAACTTAGAACTTTTTTGGATGAAGAAACTCTCTAATATTCAATAACAGATGTTTATATCATATATTTTCATAAAAGACACATCCAAAAAAATTTTCACAGATTATATAGAAATTTTTTTCTGTTATGTCTTTTAATAAGAAATAAGTTGAAGATAATATTGAAAACATTAAAAATTTGTGAAGGTTGGGGTTATGGACATTGGGGAGGGTATGTGCTATGGTGAGTGCTGTGAAGTGTGTAAACCTGGCTATTCACAGAATTGTACCCCTGGGGATAAAAATATATTATATGTTTATATGTGCTTGGGTGAGTGCTGTGAAGTGTGTAAACCTGGTGATTCACAGACCTGTACCCCTGGGGATAAAAATATATGTTTATAAAAAATAAAAAATTAATAAAAAAAAATTGTGAAGGAAATTCTAAAGGAATCTGTTTATTAATATAACTGGCGAATCTCTATTCCCTCCAAATTTAATGATAGACCATAGACAAAGGAATTATTTTCACAAATTCTGCTCAACTAATTTTTTAAAGAGTTATTTATTTGTTTTAGAGAGAGGACAAGTAGGAGGGGCAGGGAGAAGGAGAAAGAATCTCAAGCAGACTCCACACTGAGCAAAGAACCTGACACAAGGCTCCATCTCAGGACCCTAAGGTCACAACCTGAGCCAAAACTGAAAGTCGGATGCTCAACCGACTTCACCACCCAGATGCCCATACTCATCAAATTTTCTAAAAGAAATTAAAAATAACTTACCCTTTTACATCTTAATTGGTATTTTATTTTAATCAAGTTTAAATACTTGTAATTAATGCAATTTCTGATATATTGTAATTATTAATGCTTAAAATAAAACTGGGCGGCCGGGTGGCTCAGTTGGTTAATCATCTGACTTCGGCTCAGGTCTTCAGGCTCCCATCTCAGCAGGGAGTCTGCTTCTCCCTCTTCTTTTTCTTTCGTTTTTTTTTTTTTTTAAATTTTTAAATTAATGTTTTATTATGGTCATTTTCAGGGTGCACCAAAGAAGAAAGAATAATATCATAAATATGTACTCATTACCTGAATTCAACAATGGTAAATTATCATTCCATGACCAATTTTTTTTCATCCATATTCCTCATCTCTCTCTCTCTTTTTAATTTTTTAATTTTTTCTTTAACATATAATGATTAGCCCCAGGGGTACAGGTCTGTGATTACTAGGTTTACATACTTCACAGCACTCATCATAGCACATAGTCTCCGCAATGTCCATAACCCCACCTCCTGACACCCCTCCCACCAGCAACCCTCAATTTGCTTTGTGAGATTAAGAGTCTCTTAGGTTTGTCTCCCTCCCGATCCCATCTTGTTTCATTTACTCTTTTCCTACCCCCTAAAGCCCCCACATTGCATCACCACTTCCTCATATCAGGGAGATCATATGATAGTTGTCTTTCTCTGATTGACTTATTTTGCTAAGCATAATACCCTCTAGTTCCATCCACGTCATTGCAAATGGCAAGATTTCATTTCTTTTGATGGCTGCATAGTATTCCATTGTATATATATATATACCACCTCTTCTTTATCCATTCATCTGTAGATGGACATTTAGGTTCTTTCTATAATTTGGTTATTGTGGACATTGCTGCTATAAACATTCAGGTGCACATGCCCCTTTGGATCACTATGTTTGTATCTTTAGGGTAAATACCCAGTAGTGCAATTGCTGGGTTGTAGTATAGCTCTATTTTCAACTTTTTGAGGAACCTCCATGCTGTTTTTTAGAGTGGTTGCACCAGCTTGCATTTCCACCAGCAATGTAAGAGGGTTCCCCTTCCTCTGCATCCTCACCAGCGTCTGTCATTTCCTGACTTGTTAATTTTAGCCATTCTGACTGGTGTGAGGTGGTATCTCAATGTGGTTTTGATTTGTATTTCTCTGATGCCTAGTGATGTGGAGAATTTTTTCATGTGTCTTTTGGCCATCTGGATGTCTTTTTGCAGAAATGTCTGTTCAGGTCCTCTGCCCATTTCTTGAATGGATTATTTGTTCTTTGGCTGTTGAATTGGATAAGCTCTTTATAGATTTTGGATACTAACCCTTTATCTGATATGTCATTGCAAATATCTTCTCCCACTCTGTCAGTTGTCTTTTGGTTTTGTTAACTATTTCCTTTACTGTGCAAAAGCTTTTGATCTAGATGAAATCCCAACAGTTCATTTTTGCCCTTGCTTCCCTTGCCTTTGGTGATGTCCGAGGAAGAAATTGCTGTGGCTGAGGTCGAAGAGGTTGCTGCCTGTGTTCTCCTCAAGGATTGAGGTCCTTTATCCATTTTGAGTCTATTTTCGTGTGTGGTGTAAGGAAATAGTCCAATTTCATTTTTACGCATGTGGCTGTGCAATTTTCCCACCATTTGTTAAAGAGGCTGTCTTTTTTCCATTGGACATTCTTTCTTGCTTTGTCGAACATTAGTTAGCCATAGAGTTGAGGGTTTATTTCTGGGCTCTCTATTCTGTTCCATTGATCTATGTGTCTGTTTTTGTGCCAGTACCATACTGTCTTGATGATGACAGCTTTGTAATAGAGCTTGAAATCCAGAATTGTGATGCCACCAACATTAGCTTTCTTTTTTAATATTCCTTTGGCCATTCGAAGTCTTTTCTCCTTCCATATAAATCTTAAGATTATTTGTTCCATTTCCCTGAAATAAATGGATGGGATTTTGATAGGGATTGCATTAAATGTGTAGATTGCTTTAGGTAGCATAGACATTATCACAATATTTTTTTCCTCCGATCCAGGAGCATGGAACATTTTTCCATTTCTTTGTGTCTTCCTCAATTTCTTTCATGAGAACTTTATAGTTTTCCGAGTATAGATTCTTTGCCTCTTTGGTTAGGTTTATTCCTAGGTACCTTATGGTTTGGGGTGCAATTGTAAATGAGATTGACTTCTTAATTTCTCTTTCTTCTGTCTTCTTGTTGGTGTAAAGAAATGCAACTGATTTCTGTGCATTGATTTTATTTATTTCCTGGGCAGTTTTGAAGTGGAGTCTTTTGGGTTTTCCACATATAGTATCATATAATCTGCAAAGAGAGATGGTTTGACTTCTTCTTTGTTAATTTGGATGCCTTTAATTTCTTTTTGTTGTCTGACTGTGGAGGCTAGGACTTCTAGTACTATGTTGAATAGCAGTGGTGATAATGGACATCCCTGCCATGTTCCTGACCTTAGCAGAAAAGCTTTCAGTTTTTCTCCATTGAGAATGATATTTGCAGTGGGTTTTTCATGGATGGCTTTGATAATATTGAGGTATGTGCCCTCTATCCCTACACTTTGAAGAGCTTTGATCAGGAAGGGATGCTGTACTTTGTCAAATGCTTTTTACTGAAAAAGCACTCTATTGAGAGTATCATATGGTTCTTGTTTTTTCATTAATGTATTGTATCACATTGATTGATTTGCAGATGTTGAGCCAACCTTGCAGCACTGGAATAAATCCCACTTGGTCGTGGTGAATAATCCTTTTAATGTACTGTTGGATCCTATTGGCTAATATTTGGTGAGAATTTTTGCACCTGTGTTCATCAAGAATATTCGTCTGTAATTCTCTTTTTTGATGGGATCCTTGTCTGGCTTTGGGATCAAGGTGATGCTGGCCTCATAAGTGAGTTTGGAAGTTTTCCTTCCATTTCTCTTTTTTGGAACAGTTTCGGGAAAATAGGAATTAATTCTTCTTTAAACATTTGGTAGAATTCCCCTGGGAAGCAATCTGGTTCTGGGCTTTTGTTTGTTTGGAGATTTTTGATGACTGTTTCAATCTTCTTACTGGTTATGGGTCTGTTCAGGTTTTCTATTTCGTCCTGTTTCAGTTTTGGTAGTTTAAATGTCTTTAGGAATGCATCCATTTCTTCCAGATTGTCAAATTTGTTGGTGTAGAGTTGCTCATAGTATGTTCTTAGAATTGTTTGTATTTTTTTGGTGTTGTTTGTTATCTCTTCTCTTTCATTCATGATTTTATTTATTTGGGTCCTTTCTCTTTTCTTTTTGATAAGTCTGGTATATCAATCTTACTAATTCTTTCAACGAACCAGCTTCTAGTTTCATTGATTTGTTTTATTGGTTGTGTTTTTGTTGTTGTTGTTTTGTTTGTTTGTTTCTATTTCATTGATTTCTGCTTGATCTTTATTATATCTCTTGTCCTGCTGGGTTTAGGCTTTCTTTGCTGTTCTTTCTCTAGCTCCTTTAGGTGTAAGGTTAGGTGTTGTGTTTGAGAGCTTTCATGTTATATATTTTCCTCTCTATATATTTTCCACTATATATTTTCCTCTCAGGGCTGCCTTTGCTGTGTCCCACAGATTTTGAACTGTTGTGTTTTCATTATCATCTGTTCCCATGAATTTTTTTAATTCTTCTTTAATTTCCTGGTTGACCCATTCATTCTTTAGAAGGATGCTGTTTAGTCTCTTATATTTGGGTTCTTCCCAAATACCCTCTTGTGATTGAGTTCTAGCTTCAGAGCATTGTGGTCTGAAAATATTCAGGGAATGAGCCCAATCTTTTGGTACCAGTTGAGACCTGATTTATGGCCCAGGATGTTATCTATTCTGGAGAATGTACCATGTGCACTAGAGAATAATGTATATTCTGTTGCTTTGGGATGGAATGTTCTGAATATATCTGTGATGTCTATCTGGTCAGTGTTTCATTTAAGGCCTTTATTTCCTTGTTGATCTTTTGCTTGGATGATCTGTCCATTTCAGTGAGGGGAGTGTTAAAGTCCCCTACTATTATTGTATTATTGTCGATGTGTTTCTTTGATTTTGTTATTAATTGGTTTATATAGTTGGATGCTCCCATGTTAGGAGCATAGATATTTAAAATTGTTAGTTCTTCTTGTGGACAGACCCTTTAAGTATGATATAGTGTCCTTCCTCACCTCTTATTATAGTCTTTGGCTTAAAACCTAATTTATCTGATATAAGGATTGCCACCCCAGCTTTCTTTTGATGTCCATTAGCATGGTAAATTGTTTCCATCCCCTCACTTTAAATCTGGAGGTGTCTTTGCGTCTAAAATGAGTTTCTTATAGGCAGCATATTGATTTTTTTTAATCCATTCTGATATCCTGTGTCTTTTTTTTTTTAATATTTTTTGTTTATTGACAGAGAGAGAGAGATCACAAGTAGGCAGAGAGGCAAGCAGAGAGAGAGGAGGAAGCAGGCTCTCTGCTGAGAAGAGAGCCCAATGCGGGGCTTGATCCCAGGACCCTGAGATCATGACCTGAGCCGAAGGCAGAGGCTTAACCCACTGAGCCACCCAGGCGCCCCTATCCTGTGTCTTTTGATTGGGGCATTTAGCCCATTTACATTCAGGGTAACTATTGAGAGATATGAATGTAGTGCCATTGTATTGCCTGTAAGGTGACCATTATTGTATATTGTCTATGTTACTTTCTAGTCTACTACTTTTATGGTGCCTCTTTGCTTAGAGTAATTCCTGTAGAGCTGGTTTGGTGTTCACAAATTCTTTCAGTTTTTGTTTGTCCTGGAAGTTTTTTATCTCTCCTTCTATTTTCAATGATAGCCTAGCTAGTTATAGTATTCGTGGCTGCATGTTTTTCTCATTTAATGCTCTGAATATATCATGCCAGTTCTTTCTGGCCTGCCAGGTCTCTGAGATAAGTCCACTGCCGATCTAATATTTTTAGCATTTTATGTTACAGACTTCTTGTCCTGGGCTGCTTTCAGTATTTTCTCTTTGTTGCTAGGACTTGTAAATGATACTATTAATGACAGAGTGTGGACCTGTTCTTATTGATTTTGAAGGGGATTCTCTGCACCTCCTGGATTTTGATGCTTGTTCCTTTTGCCATATTAGGGAAATTCTCTACAATAATTCTTTCCAATATACCTTCTGCTTCCCTCGCTCTTTCTTTTTCTTCTGGAATCCCAATTATTCTAATGTTGTTTCATCTTATGGTATCACTTATCTCTTGATTTCTCCCCTCGTGGTCCAGTAGTTGTTTGTCTCTCTTTTGCTCCGCTTCTTTATTCTCTGTCATTTGGTCTTTTATATCACTAATTTTTCTTCTGCCTCATTTATTCTAGCAGTAAGAGCCTACCTTTTTTTATTGCACCTCATTAATAGCATTTTTATTTCAATTTGGTTAGATTTTAGTTCTTTTATTTCACAGAAAGGGCTTTATTTCTCCAGAGAGTGTTTCTCTAATATCTTCCAAGCTTTTTTTGAACTCGGCTAGAACCTTGGGAATCGTCATTCTGAACTCCAGATCTGACATATTACGCACATCTGTATTGATTAGGTCCCTAGTCTTTGGTACTGCCTCTTGTTCTTTTTTTTTTTTTTTTTTTTTTTTTTTTGTGGTGAGTTTTTCCACCTTCTCATTTTGTTCAGATAAGAATATATAAAGTAGCAAATAAAATAATAAAAGGGTTGCAAAGACCCCAGGAAAATGTGCTTTAACCAAATCAGAAGAGACCCCAAATTCGGGGGGGGGGGGGAGAAAGGGTATAAAAAGAAGTTCAGGAAAAAAAATTAAAGAAAACAAATAAAGAAAAAATATAAAAAAGAATATATATATATATATATATATATATATATATATATATATATTAAAATTAGTTTTAAGATGAACGAGCCAGTTCCTAGCCAGTAGGTAAGAAAAACTTACTCTTCCTACTACATATCTTTTTTAAATTTTTAAATTTTTAAATTTTTTTTTCATTTTATTTTATTTTCTTTCTTTTCAGTGTTTCAGAATTCATTGTTTATGCACCACACCCAGTACTCTCACATGATTATCACACTCACAACACTTCTGACACAATACTTGGCACATTGGCGATTCTGTATAATAGCAGCTAGATGCCCTACAGTTCAATTAAATTCTGACACTAGTTGGAGTTAATGCAGACTTCCAGTATAAGGGATTAGTCCTACAAAACTGCCCCCCACTTCAGGTGCCATTTACAAGTAGTAGGTCCCAGGTCACCTCAGTTATTTAATCTTGGCTACAGATTGGAGATTCCCATGGCATCTTCTCTTAGATTCAATTATTTGCTGGAATAGCTCTAGAATTCAAGGAAATACTTAATACTTACCAGTTTGTTAAGTAATAGAAGATGATAAAGGATACAGATGACCAGCCAGATGAAGAGATATATAGGTGAAGTCCCAAAGAGTCCCAGACAGGAGCTTCTGGCCCCATGGAGTTGGAAGTGTGCCAGCTTCCTGTCATATTTAATACATTTTTAGATTTTTACATTCCAAAATATGTCTGTGAGTTTAGTGTAATTCCCATAATTACAAGGTATAAATAAAAAAAATTCAGAATTTCATCTAAGTAAAATTGAATATGGCTTTTCAGAATTCAATAACTATTCTATAAAAATTCACAAAAAAGTTTTTCCTGTGAGCCTAAATAGGTGCTTGAGAAAATATACAACACTGTCTTGCCTCTAGTATGATTGATTTACTCAGAGGTTTAATGTTGATTTGTTGGAAATAAATGTAGAATTAAATTACTATATCCTCCTTGAAATCATGGTAAAAATATGTCACTGAGACAATCAGCACTAGTCAATGAGAATCTCCTTCCCAAGTTCTTTCTCATTACTGAGAATGGTGTACTTGTGGGGAGGGTGTGCTTCACAGTAAAATCATACTTCCAGCATGATTTTTCAAACTTCAAACTTTCTAATTTTTAGATGCATTGGTAAATATATAAAGCATAGACTCTTATATAAGAGTGTCACTTCAGTGAAATCAATTTCCACTAAATTCAGTGTTTCTTACTGATACTCTATTTTCTTCTCATGTGATGCTCCCCCAAAACAATGGATTCTCTAAGGATAGTCAATGGGTAGAACAGATGAAGTTGTAAAACAAAAATTATTATTTCTACCATCCACACAAAAACATCTTAATTCAGAACATCCAAATTATATTTGTGAGATCCATGTACATTGCTGTATGTCACTATAATTTTTTGTATTGCATTCCATTTAATGCCATGTTTATCCTTAATAAAAGTATATAAAAACCATGGCTTTATGGTGCCTTAATTCAAAGAGTTTTTTCAGATATCAGTTTTTTAATTGCCTCTCCTTTTTTGGGTACCTTATAGATTTTTACATTCCAAAGCATTGTGCACTACTGAGATGGTTAGGATGTTATTTATCTTTGGGTATAGTATGAGAAGTGTGGATATTAAGGGTGGAGTGAAAAAGGAAAGCTTGCACAGTGTTCCTATTGCAGTTACTTTCTCAGTCAGATTATTTTTATGAAAGAGTGTGTATTTTCATTGAAAATCTAGAAGTTGTATGAGCTTGTGTGCCACTTGGAAAGGTTTTCTGTACCCTCAAAGATATATTCAAATCCTTAGTTACATAGTAGACTACAGTGCAAATGTGTAATGTATCAGTTTGACCTTTGAAAGCTCTAAACATTGAGAATAAATTCCTCTGGTTTAACTGTAGGAGCTTGGTGTCATTTGTTGGCTACCACTCTCTTAACCACTATCTTGATTTTAAAATCACAGATTAGTTTTGCCTAATTAAAAAAAAATTGTACACATATAATTCAGTATTTATTTTGGTGTACATTTGACTTATTTTCTTCCAGTTTATTCTTAAGAAATTCATTCATTTTTATGTCATTGTAGTTACAGTTTTATTTTTGTATTCCATTCTATGGATATACCATGATCTATGTGTCTCATTTACAGTTGATGGAAATTTCAGGGTGTTTCCCATTTGGGGCTATTGTGAATGATGCTACTATAAACTTTCAGGGTGTTTCCCATTTGGGGCTTTTGTGAATGATGCTACTATAAACTTTCAGTTCCTTGGTCCCATGATGGTAATTATCATTACCAGCCAGTGTAGAGAACTTTGATTCCTCTCCTTAAGCCTCCTAGTGGTAAGACTGGTGGAATTCTTGTTGAGATACTGACCATATTTAGAGAGGTGAATACTCATAAAGAATGCTAAATGGGGTCTACAGAACTAGAAAACATGAAGCAACTGCATGCAATTGCTACTGCAGAAAGCAAATTTTATTATACCAGAGCATGCTCACCAGTTAAAGCTGTTTCTTCACAAAATTCACACTTCAAAAATTTGCAGCCATTTATTTACTTATTTTAGATACTGGAATCCGTATGTTTTATTGAAAAGGGAAATCATTAGGAAAAGTTCCTAGAAATAGAATTGTTGGACAAAAGAATAGATACATTTTAAGATTTTTTGATTAAGGAGCAGTGACATTTTACACCCCATCACAATGTGTCAGAATGTGAATCTCCCTTACTAATGCCACATATTGATTATTGCCAATTTTACTGGCTGAAAATATAATCTCTATGTTTCTTTTATTTGCATTGCTTTGATTGCTAGTGATGTTGAAACAGTATAATAGTGAGACAGAGCTTGAAGTGAGAAGAGAAGGAAAGCAAAGAGATAATTAAGCTTTTTTAAAGATTTATTTATTTATTTATTTATTTGACAGAAAGAGAGAGAGAGAGAGAGAGAGATCACAAGTAGGCAGAGAGGCAGGCAGAGAGAGAGAGGAAGGGAAGCAGGCTCCCTGCTGAGCAGAGAGCCTGATGTGGGACTCGATCCCAGGACCCTGAGATCATGACCTGAGCTGAAGGCAGTGGCTTAACCCACTGAGCCACCCAGGCGCCCCTTATTAAGCTTTTTTAAAAAAGGTTTTCATTCTGATTGCTGTCATTAAAATGTGTAAAACCAGTTTGGGATAAAACTTCCCCCTTTATCATCTAACTATCTGTTCTGCACCCCTTTACCATTTAATTTTCTGTTTTTCCACAATTTCCACAATTTCAGATGTCGAGATGGAGCTGGAGGCAAGAGGCATGGGGTGGGGTCTAAGAGTTTGGGAACCATTAGGATTAGATGGGTCATTTCCTTTTCTTGCACTCCTCTTCTTCCAAACTTTGAGTTATGAAGTGATACACATACACTGTGATAATTCTATTCTACCTTTCTGAAAAATCCAGAACACCTAAATTTTAAGAATTTATTTTTTCTACCTCACAGTTTTTATTTTTTAATTATATTATGTTAGTCACCATATAGTACGCCATTAGCTTTTGATGTAGTGTTCCATGATTCATTGTTTGCATATAACATCCAGTGTTCCATGAAATATGTGCTCTCCTTAATACCCATCACCAGGCTAACACATCCCCCTATCCACTACCCCTCTAAAACCCTCAGTTTGTTTCCCATAATCCATAATCCTTAATGGTTTGTCTTCCCCTCTGATTTTTACCCCTTTCATTTTTCCCTTCCTTCTCCAAAGTCTTCAATGTTATTCCTTACATTCCACATATAAATGAAACCATATGATATTGACTTTCTCTGCTTGACTTCTTTCACTCAGCATAATCCCCTCCAGTTCCATCCATGTTGATCCAAATGGTGTGTATTCACTCTTTTTTAAAAATTTTATTTATTTATTTATTTATTTATTTGTACTCACTCTTTCTGATGACTGAGTAATATTCCATTGTATATATGGACAACATCTTCTTTATCCATTCATTTGTTGAAGGGCATCCCAGATACTTACACAGTGTGGCTGTTGTGGACATTGTTGCTATGAACATTGGGGTACATGTGGCCCTTCTTTTCACTACATCTGTATCTTTGGGGTACATAAATTTTGCCTTGGTGATAATAAAGCACAATAAACCAATGCTGAACAATGAAAGTTAATGGCAAACAATTTTTTCTGTATATTGAGGCACCTGTGTATATAAATAATTTAGTGTACTTGTGTATAGTAAGTATTTTAAAAATGTTGCGAGAATGAATGAATAAGAGTAAAGGAATGAGTGTTTACTTGCAAGATAAGATAGCAGAAAAAAAAGGAATCAAATTGGGAAAACTGGTTTTTAAATTTCTTTTATGTACGCTGTTTACTGAAAATATTAGAGGTTTGATTCATCAAAAAATCAATAAATGAAATATTACTCATTGAAAGAAATAATTATTTTTATATAGCCCATTATTATATATCAGTTTATGTCCCAATATAGTTTGTCAAAAGCAAACTAAATGGGAGATTTCTGTCGAATATGCTGTTACTATAGGTTTGTTGGTAATTAAACATCTTATGGTGAGACAAAAATAATTAAAAATATTATCAAAGAAAAATCCACTCTGATGGATATGCATCTTTATTTCAGAGATTTTTCACTGTTGTTACAGCTAAACTAACAATTAGCCTTTAAATTTGTAATATTAAATATATAGATGAAATAATAGAAATATAATTAAAATAGCAATAATATAGTATACATTACAAAGTCTCTTCATAAAAATACTAAACATTTGGTTCCCAGAAAGGATTAAGATATATGTAAATGGAGAGGAAATTCCAGAATGACATTTGGGGGCAAAGAATAAAGATCCATTCGTGTTAGCTTAGATGATTGGAAATGTTATAAGATAGATACAGAAATTTTAAAATTAGAAGTAAACTATCTTAGCAGATGCCATGAAATATTAGCACACAATTTTTTAAAAAGTTTATAAGTAACCTTTTTGAAAATTGAAATGTTTAGATGCAAAGCATAGCCAGGGAACTATCTAAGCAGAGATCATTCTTTACTATTATAATGTTCTTCCTTTATGATGACTTAAATTATTTTCAGTTTCAACTTCTTGCCCTTCCAAACTGATTGATTTCTCTCTTCCTTTCTCTTCTTTTGTCATAATATATCTTTATTTAAGACTTCTTCTTATTTACAGTGCTATCCACTGTCATTTATCTTGCCAAGAAAATGCGATTTTTTTTTTTAAGATTTTATTTGTTTGTTTGACAGAGAAAGAGAGAGAGCACAACAGGGGAGCAGCAGGCAGAGGGAGAAGAAGAAGCAGGCTTTCCAAGCAGGGAACCCAATTCAGGGCTCAATCCCAGGTCCCTGGGATCATTACCTGAATGAAAGGCAGACGTTTAACCACTGAACCACTCCAGCACCCTGGAAAATGTATTTATAATGAACAACATCTCAATTAATCTAAGGTAGTATTAAAAATGTTGGTATTTTAATAGTTATATGTGATCAGTCTATTGGATTAAAATGCAGTAATAAAGGTTATTCTACCCTCAACTTCTGTAGTAAAATATTTAAACTATATTGAAATAATAAATCAAGCAGAAGAGTACAGTTA
Source organism: Mustela nivalis (assembly GCF_964662115.1). Classification (NCBI taxonomy): domain Eukaryota; kingdom Metazoa; phylum Chordata; class Mammalia; order Carnivora; family Mustelidae; genus Mustela; species Mustela nivalis. Next base: position 31,380,696 of record NC_139030.1, on the reverse strand, counting down.
TCAGAAAGGACCACCCTGTATAAACATTGAAGTGACTTGTTCAGAGAAGTCCTTTACTTTTTATGGTAGGCACCCATGGAGAAGTAAACCTTAAGTTTAAAAGGCAAAGGAATTGGTGATTTACCCATTTGACAGTAGAAATTTTTTTTTTTTAATTAAAGAAAGTGGTGTTCATCTTCAAAGTAAAGATTTAGTTACCAAAGCCATATTGTATAGTCTGGTTATTGAACCAGAGACTTTCCTTTCACAGTAAACAAAAAGATGCAATAGTTTAAAAGAGAGAGAAATGTGACCTTTTCTGTGAGATTTACTGGGTGTTCTTATGAGCTTGTGAAATGTTTTCCTATTTTAGGTTAAGTATTAAGTAGAGTGACAGGTGGCCGCACCATTTTTACACCCCCTTCTTAACTGACATACACTTCCATACGATATTTGAAATAATAAGTGAGCAATTTGAAGTAAGTGTAGGTGTTAGTAGCATTCACAGAATTTTCCACATTTTGTTCTTGGCTCCTTCCATTAGACTTTTAACTATTGAGAAAGAAAGCTATAGACACTTCAAGTGGTACCCTATCTGGTTTCCTTCATAATGCCAGTATGGAGCCAAACTTATCCCTATGAAACACAATGCAACTTTTTTTTATTTTTTATTAACATGTAAGGTATTATATGTTTCAGGGGTACAGGTCTGTGATTCACCAGTCTTATACAATTCAAAGCACTCCCCATAGTATAAACCCTCCCCAGTGTCCATCACACAGCCACCCCATCTCTACTACCCCTCTCCCTTCCACCAATGCTCAGTTTGTTTCCTGAGTCTCTTACAATTTCTCTCCCTCTCTGGTTTCATTTTCTTTCATTTTTCCCTCCCTTCCCCTATGATCCTCTGTCTTGCTTCTCAAATTCCTCATATCAGTGAGATCATATGATAATTGTCTTTCTCTTATTGACTTATTTAGCTTAGTTCCCTTTAGTTCCATCCACGTCATTGCAAATATCAAGATTACATTTTTTAATGGCTGAGTAATACTCCATCGTGTGTGTGAGTGTGTGTGTCTCACAAATTTTTATTCATTCATCTGTCAATGGACATGGACATCTGGCTCCTCCCTTTATTTGGCTCCTGTGGACATTGCTGCTATAAACATTCAGGTTCATGTGCCCCTTTGGATCACTACGTTTGTATCTTTAGGGTAAATATCCAGTAGTGCAATTGCTGGGTCATAGGGTAGCTCTATTTTCAACTTTTTGAGGAACCTCCATGCTGTTTTCCAGAGTGGCTGCACCGGCTTGCATTCCCACCAACTGTGTAGGAGGGTTCCCGTTTCTCTGCATCCTCGCCAACATGTCATTTCCTGACTTGTTAATTTTGGCCATTCTGTCTGGTGTGAGGTGGTATCTCACTGTGGTTTTCATTTGTATTTCCCTGATGCCGAGTGATGTGGAGCACTTTTTCATGCATCCATTGTCCATTTGGATGTCTTCTTTGCATAAATATCTGTTCATGTCTTCTGCCCATTTCTTGATTGGATTATTTGTTCTTTGGGTGTTGTGTTTGATAAGTTCTTTATAGATTTTGGAGACTAGCCCTTTATCTGATATGTTGTTTGCAAACATCTTCTTCCATTCTGTCAGTTGTCTTTTGGTTTGTGCAACTGGGTTTTGAGGAGAATTTTAGAATGGCAATGCCAAATCTAGGACAGTGCATTATAGATCATTTGTCCCTTTGTTTTTATATTATAGGGTGAGAAGACAGGCTCAGAGAGGATGTCTTAGAAAAAAGCAAAAAAAAAAAAAAAATTGCAAATAAAAATGGATATTTTACAAAAGAGAGGATATAAATATACCTTATTTTATTATACTTAATAGTTACTGAAGTATCTGTTTTGGAGAGGTTGTTTGTTTTGTTTTCTTTTACAAATTGAAAATTTGTGGCAACCCCATGTGATGTAAGTCTTCTTCCACCATTTTTCCAGTAGCATTTGCTCACTTAGTGTCTCTGTCACATTTTGGTACTTCTCACAATATTTGAAACTTTTTCAATATACTTGTTATGTATATCTGTTATCAGTGATTTTTGATGTTCCTGCTATCATTGTTTTGGGGTACCACAACCATGCCTATATAAGATGGCAAGCGTAAATAAACAATGAATGTATGTGTTCTGACTGCACCACTGACCAGCCCTCAATTTTTCTACTTCTTCTCAGACCTCCTTATATGTTTAGGCACAACAGTATTGAAATTAGGCAAATTAAACCCTACAGTGGCCCTTCCTAAGTGTTCAGGTGAGAGGAAGAGTCGCATGTCTCTCACTTGGTCAAAAGCGAAAGGTGATTAAGCTTAGTGAGGAAAGCATATCAATAGCCAAGACAGGCTGAAAGCTAGGTCTCCTGCACTGAATAGTTAATCAAGTTGTTACTGCAAAGGAAAAGTTTTTGAAGGAAATTAAAAGTGCTACTCAAACACACAAATGAAAAGAAAGCAAAACAGCCTTATTGCTGATAGGGACAAAGTTTTTGTGGCTATGACATTTACTTATACCTAAGCCTGATCCACAGCAAGGCCCCAACTCTTTTCATTTCTTTGAAGGCTGAGAAAGAGTGAGGAAGTGGCAGAAGAAAAGTTTGAAGCTAGCAGAGTTTGGTTTATGAGTTTTTTAAGGAAAAAAAATATCTCCATGACATAAAATTGCAAAGTGAAGTACCAGGTGCCAATTTAGAAGCTACAGCAATGTATCCAGAAGATTTAGCTAAGATAATAAAGGGTAGCTATATTAAACAGACTTTCAGTGTAAAGAGCCTTCTATTTGGAAGAAGATGCCATCTAGGACTATAAATATAGCTGGAGAGAAGAAGTCAGTGCCTGGTTTTCAAGCTTCGAAGGGCAGGCTGACCCTTGTTAGTGGTTAATGCAGCTGGTGACTTTAAGCTGAAGCCAGTGCTCATTGACCATCTTGAAAATCCAAGGCCTCTTACAAATTATGCTGACTCTACTCCACCTGTGCTTTATAAATAGAAAAAAGAAAGTCTGGATGAGAACACATCTGTTTACAGCATGGTTTACTGAATATTTTAAGCCCACTATTGAGATCTACTTCTCATGAAAAAAAATTCATTCAAAATATTACTGCCAACTGATAATGCACCTGGTCACCCAAGATCTCTGATGGAGATGTGCAAGAGTTTAACATTTTTCATGCTTGCTAACGTTACATACATTCTCCAGCTCTTGAATCAAGGAGAAATTTTGACTTACAAATTTTACTAGTTAAGAAATATATTTTTTAAAGGCAATAGCTGCCACTAGATTAGTGATTTCTCTGATGGATCCGGGCATGGTAAATTGGAAAACTTCTGGAAAGGATTCACCATTCTAGATGCCATTAAGAACATTTGTGACAATTCATGGGAAAAGTTCAAAATATCAACAGGCACAGGAGTTTGGAAGAAGTTGATTCTAAACCTCATGGACTTTGAAGGGTTCAAGATTTCAGTGTAGAAAGTAACTGTGGATGTAGTGAAAATAGAACTGGAATCAGAAGTGAGTCTGAAGATTTGACTGAATTGCTGCAGTCTTGTGGTAAAACTTAAATAAGTTGCTTCTTATGGCTGAGCAAAGAAAGTGGTTTCTTGAGTTGGAATCTTCTCTTGGTGAAGATGCTGTAAAAATTGTTGAAATGGCAACAAAGGATTTAGAATATTATATTAAGTTAGTTGATAAAGTGGGGACAGAGTTTGAGAGGATTAACTCCCAATTATGAAAGGAATACTGTTGTGGGTGAAATGCTATCAAACAGCATCAATGCTACAGAGAAATCATTTGTGAAAGGAAGAGTCAATCAGTGCAACAAATTTTATTGTCTTAATTTAAGAAATTTCCACATGTAGCCCAATCTTCAGCAGCCACCATTCTGATTAGTCAGCAACCCATCAGCATTGAGGCAGTAATTCCCACTACCAGGAGAGCCTGGGTGGCTTAGTAAATTAAGCACCCAACTCATGGTTTTAGCTCAGGTCATGATCTCAGTGTTGTGGGATTAAGCCCCGTGGGGGCTCTGTGCTCAGTGGGGAGTCAGCTTGAAGGTTTTCTCCCTCTGCTCTTCCTCTCACTTTTGTGTGCACAGGCTTTCTCTCTCTCTCAAATAAATAATCTTTAAAAGAATAGGAGAATTTTCACTAGCAAAAATATAACTTGCTGAAAACTCAGATCAAAGGCAGCATTTTTTAACAATAAAGCATTTTTAAATTAAGGTATGTACATGGTTTTATGAAACATAATGCTATTGTACACTTAGTAGACTATAGTGTAGTATAAACATAATTTTTATATGCACTGGGACACCAAAAACTTCATTTGACTAGCTTTATTGTGATATTTGCTTTATTGCAGTGGGCTGGAACCAAACCAAACCTGCAGTATCTCTGAAGTATGTCTGTGTAGGTATGGAGAGATTTTAAATGGTTTATTCTCTTTATCCATATTTATAAGAAAAAAATATTTTTTCATAAATCCCACTATTTTATAATAAGCAAATAAATATAGAGACTTAATTTACATTTAATTTTTGAAGGAAACTCAGCCTATGTTCCAACCCTAATTAACAACTTTGCTTTAACTTATTAAATGCTGTAAGGATATACACAAGTTTTTACAGTGTTTATGTTATACTCTTTAAAAATTCCCACTGTGAAATGTCCTCAGTGTCTGTCGTTGGGACACATTCATCCAACATTCTGCCCATTATTACAAAGAAATCCCATCAATTTTATTAAATGATAAAAAAACAAGTGAAATATACCCTCTTAGCTTACATCTAGTCTCTTTGCTACATCTGTTTACTCTTATTGATATGCTCCTTGGTACTTTCATATGTGATTCTTTCTCGACATTTTAAGATCCCAGAGGTCAGGGACAACATTTTTTATTCCCCAATATTCCTTCTCAGGGTCTGGTACAATATTGTGAACATGTTGTTTTAATAAATGATTATTTACTAAGTAGTTATGTTATACCTGAGATAGCTCATGCATGAGGGGTGTTATTAAGCATGTAGTAATTAAGCAAGTGAAGTCATATGTCTTTTGTTTAGTTTTCACTCTTTCTTTTTCCATTTTGTTTGCTGATAATGTTCCCTAGGAGCACCTGAAACAAATCCTCAGATATTTCTGCCTTGGATATTGTAAGAAGATGAATACTATATAGTTGTCCTCTACAAGTAAACTCCCTGAAATTGAATTCTGAGGTGACCTTGGAGATGAAGGGGCTGCAAGCATTGAACCACTATGGCTACTAACATTTGAACTTCCATAAATCTTAGAGAAATTAATTAGAATTGAGGGGCTTTATGAAATTTTACGTTTTTTCAGTATTTTAATAGTTCTTATGAAGCACGAATCAGAAACTGTTGTTAAATGAAGTGGAAATTTTTGAAATAAAAGGGTAAACTATAGAGAATCTGAGATTAGCTAATCCTGCTATTAGTTGAGTAAGAAAAACTGGAATTGGGCACCTGACCAGGATGGGCACACATGCATCAATTGCATGTGGTAGAGTACTGTAAAAACATCTTGGGCTATTTATCACAAACAGGTTAACTTATAAATATGTCTTATATGACATATATAACAGTTTATAAACATTCGAATATGTTGTGAACACTGAAAAGTTGAGAAATTTCATTTAAAAATTTGAATTTTTTGAACAGTCTTGAACAGTCCGTCCTGGTAATCCTGATTTTATATCTTAGCACAACTACAATTGACCTGAAAATCAGCTGGTCCCTTTTGATGGAATAGTTATTATTATGTACAGAATGGCTATATGGGCTTTTTAGGCCCCCTACAGTTGTCACTGGTTTCTTTGTCTATTTATGTGATCTGCCCAGCCATCTTTGGCTTTGGCTTTGTAAATAATATCTCAAACCCACAAAGATTTGTGTTCTTGAATTACTAGGACAAACTTAGTGGGTTCATTGACCTACTTTCAAAGCTGGAACAAGATGATAAGATCTGTACTATTCAACAGGGTGGCCTCTTCACATATACAACTATTTAAATTTAAATTCATTAAAATTTAATTAAAAATAGAATAAGAGGGGAAAGAGATCAAAAGATAAGAACTTCCAGAATGTAGTTAACAATATGTAACAACTTTTCACATGGTGACAGATGGTAACTAGATTTATTATGGTTATCACTTAGTAATGTCTGAGAATGTGGAATCACTTTGTAGTACACTTGAAACTAATGTAATAGTGTATGCCGTCTACACTTTAATAAAAAAAAAATCAGTTGTATTAGCTGCATTTCTAGCTGCATTTTAAGCTGTCTTTTCACATAGATTTAGAGAGGTTTTTTTTTTTTTTATCATTGCAGAAAGTTGTATTAGATAGTACTGGTACAGAAAGTAAACCTTTACAAATGAAAGTAGTAAAAGCTAAATCAAGGGTGGTAAACTTCAAGTTGAAAACACTAAGGCACAAATAGTAAACATCCAGCACCCATTGAATTGAAGCATAGGAAGTGGGATGTGTTTAAAAAGATAATCAAGCAGAGAAAGACAACTATCATATGATCCCCCTGATATGAGGAAGTGGTGATGCAACATGGAGGCTTAAGTGGGTAGAAGAAGAATAAATGAAACAAGATGGGATTGGGAGGGAGACAAACCATAAGTGACTCTTAATCTCACAAAACAAACTGAGGGTTGCTGGGGGGAGGGGGTTTGGGAGAAGGGGGTGGGATTATGGACATTGGGGAGGGTATGTGCTTTGGTGAGTGCTGTGAAGTGTGTAAACCTGGTGATTCACAGACCTGTACCCCTGGGGATAAAAATATATGTTTATAAAAAAAAAAAAAGATAATCCAAATCTCCTTAAATCTGTTTAAGCACAATGGCCCAAGTGATTGCATTCTAAGGTAAAAGAGGTATTTGTACATGGAATGAGAAAACTTACCAGTGACATTTGAAGTATGAACAGTTGGATTTCTAGAAGAAAAACCTGGGAGACAATCCTGGAAACTAGATACAAGAGCACTTATTAATCTTCGGGTGGGCATAATTATGTAATGGATCCCCAAACTGATGGCTTAGGAATACTGAAGAAAACAGTTGCATAATGAGACAGCTTATGAAAAGAACAAATAATTGCAAAATACCTATTAATTTAACCACTGCATCAAAATAATTTAAATGAAAAACTTCAAGACATTTTATTTTCTTACCTAGTAATGATTTGTCTAGCTAATCTTCAAGGTCTCTTCAAGTTCAAAAATATTATGCTTTTACTACTGAAAGAAGGATGTCTTTGAACGTAAGATTTAGAATGATTAGATAGATTTATAGCTGAGTCAATAACTTAACTTAAAATATAGTCACTAAATAGATGGTAATTCAGGAAGGATCTCTTGTGGCATTCCATAAAAGCAGAAAATTATATGTTGAGATGTGTCATGTTTTATATTTTTGTCAATGATTTGATGAATGAATTCATACAAGGCAAGCTTATTAAATTACCAGGTGACACAAAGCTGGGAGGAAAAGTTAATATATGCAATGTCAGAATTAAAATTTGAACAGATTTGATGTCTCAAAACTAACAAGAGTTAAAAGAGATTTTTTTAAAGATTATGCTTGATGGAGAATTTTTTTTAAGGGCACAGACTTGTATTCCTTGAGAAATTTTGAATTTTAGGCTCAAGATTCAAACAACTTGACAGTCTGAAATCTTCGTTGAATTAAACAAGGAGGTTAGTGGTGATGCCCTAGCTATGGGGATATACCTGGTCCTTGAAATGCCTTCTTCACTTGATTTCAGGAAAGCACACTCCTTGCTTTTCTCTGACTTTACAACTACTCCTCCTTTGTCTGTACTGATTCATCTTCATCTCCTCTATCTCTTAATGTTAGAGAGCTTTAGTGTTTGTATCTACTATTTCATCTCCATTAATTCCTTTAGTGAGTGATCCCTGATTGATACCATTGGATCTCTTCTGTGTGGGGACTTTTCCAGTTTTAAATCTCATTTCTACACCTGTCTCTGAACTCTCTGTTCCTATATCCAACAGCCTACTTGCATATGCATTCTCCTCTTCAATATTCCATGGATCTCTCATACTTCTGGGGACCTTCAGTTTTCTCCATCTCAATTAATGGTACTTAAGCTTTTTCTCAGTTGAGGACAGAAACATGGGGTCATTCTTGACTCTTGGTTTTTCTTACACTTTAAATATAATCAGTCAGAAAATTTTGTCTAAATATTTCTAGAATTCCTAGGTTTTCAGCATCTCCACTATGCCACACTCATCCAGTGTACCATCAGCTTTCACTTGGATATTTCAGTAGCCTCCTAACTCTTTCTATTCTTACCCTTGCTGTGCTCTGTGTATATTAAACTCTTTACAGTGGTCCATGAGTCATTCATCCTCCATTTCATTTCTGGTCTGATGTAACTCTCTGCCACCACTTTGGTCCCTCTATTCCTTTAACACAATAGGCCCACTCTTAAGCGCAGGGCATTGCACTTTGTCTGTAATGCTTTTTCTCCAGTTTATTTTTGTTGCTCATTCCCTGATCTTTCAAATTTTCAGTCAAATATTACTTTCTCAATGAGACTATCCTATTTAAACTATTTAAACATTTTCAGTTTCTCATAATCCCAGAATCGCTTCCATACTAATTTTTTCTTCATAACATGTATCACCTCCTAACTACAGTACAACTGGGACACCTGGGTGGCTCAGTCAGTTAAGTGTCTGCCTTCAGCTCAGGACATGATCCCAGCTTTCTGGGATTGAGCCCCAAATTGGGCTCCCCACTAAACAGGCTGCTACTTCCCTCTCCTTTTACCCCTCCCCTCCACTCCTGTGCTCATTCTCTCTCTCTCTCTCAGATAAATAAAATCTTTAAAAAAAAAACAAACAAACTACAGTATAACATACATTTTTATTATCTCCCTCCCCAAAATATAAACTTCCAGTATCAAGGAATTCTTCCTGTTCTGTTCACCATTTTATTCCTTACTCCCAAATTAGTGTTTGCATAGAATAGGTGCACAGAAATTATTTCTGAATGAATGCAGGTCTGTGGTAACAAATTAAAGAATGGCTCAAAAAGCTACTCTGGGCAAGGTGAAGGATTTACCTCTCCAAGTTCAATGTTCATCATTCCTGAGGCATCTAAGAAAAGCATCTAGGTTTATAGGAATGAGGTCTAGATTAAGAGGCATAAAAATAAAAACCTTCTGTTGTCTACTGTAGCCCAAATTTTTATTTAATTTTATTTTGCATTTATGCCTTGAAGAGGGCACTTGAAAGACATCAGTTTTAATGAAGAATGTTAGAAAGTTTTAAAAATAACTTAGAGGTTGTTCAATGAAAAAATAAACTTATTTTGATTCATAAAGAACTAGTAGTTATGGATGAAAATTACTGATCTGGTTTCAGGATTTATAACACTATCATCAATATTCTATATAATTACTGTTTAAAATGGTGTGATCTATAATTGTCAGTAGGAAGCTTCCTTTTTGAAGGAGTACTCAAGCAGAGGCTAGATCGTTAACAGCCTAGAAAATTATAGAATGAGATGTGTACAGGGTAGAATGAGAGGCTTGTAGATCTCATCTGAATCCTAATGTTCTATAATTTTTACTACTAAGCATAGATTAATGAACAAATATGGCTATGTGAGTAGTCACATATGTGTGTATATAGATTAGGTTTATATAAAAATTGTGTACATAATTGGTATATATATCTACATATATATAGATATATGTACATATATGTGTGTATACACATACACACATACACATACATACAGACATGTATCTCACATAAATATGCCAGTTTTATTTTTACACACATTAATTTGATCCTGAAATCACCTCATTCATGTAAAACTCATCCACTTTTGCCTGAGCTTGGAGTTCAGATACTACAACCTGTTCCTTCCAGGGTTTTCTCCTCTCTGGGACATAAATTTCCATGTACAAAATCAAAGCCTTTGGAAGATAAGCCTGACTTTGTGCCTTTAAAAGATCAAGAGCTGGCCATACTGATAAACAATTTTACCAACTATTACTGATCAAACTACTCCTTTACCCCAATTTATATTGTTTCCATTATAAATTCGTTTTCCACAGAACACAAAATTATAATTACAATTATAATATAAAAGAGTATTTGTAATACTATTTTATAAAACCTATTTTCCTCCTGTAAGTTATTTCTTAAACTCTTCCACATTCAGGCAGCTTTCTGAAATTGACAAGCATGAATTAAGCTTACTGGTATGAAGTTTATATATTGACACATGGGGTTATCTTTTATTTACTGAAATAGGTCAAAAGGAAAGAGAAGGAAAAAAAAATCAATGATCTGGCAAGATGAGTTAAAGTTCGTATTGTCTGTTGCTTTAGAGAGCAGGTGCTACACTTATTATCGCTGTGATGAATGTTGGGAGAAAGTTGGGTGAGAATTTTCAGTTATATTTCAGATAAAATTCCCTTATGAATGAACTGCTTCCAAAAGTTGATAGCATAGTTGTCAAAGAATTATCTAGTTTATTAGATTTAAATCTTCACATATATGTCATGGTTTTCAATAGTAATGATTTTTAAATGACTCCATACCAGGGTTTCTGAAATTTTTAGGAGGCATAAGAATTACCAAAGGAGCAAAATATAAATACAGATCCCTGGGCCTGACCTGCAGATAGTCTGATTCTTTAGGTCAAGATAATACAGAAACATGCATTTTTAATGAACACGCACCCTTGGCTTCCCTCTACTACATGATTTAGATGGTCCATGGACCACACTTTACATAACTCTCTAAACCTTTATCTACATGCGTATTTTTAAAAATAAAAGGTATCTTTTTGTATGCCTGATTCATACTATATAGATATGTAATAGAGTAAAAGTCCAAAATCAAAGGTATCTTTTTGTATGCCTGATTCATACTATATAGATATGTAATAGAGTAAAAGTCCATTTGTGTTCAAGTCTAGACTTTTATTTCTTTCCTTCTTACACATGTTTAATCTAACAAGTCCTTTCATCATTTCTTCCCAAATGTATATAGAAGGAAACAACAAAATAATTTTCTTTCTGAGCTGAGGCCTCTCACTTTACAGACACATATTTGGGGAGAGAGCACCCTCATGTGGTTATATGATGCTAAAAAGTTCTGAACTATTTTTATGTCTTGGGCAACCTCAAGAAAATAATTGCTAGTCACAGCACCACCCACCCATTGGATCATTTTATTTCCAAAGAGTTCTTAGAGGAATTTTTTTTTTTTTTTGTGGGGAGGGGGTGGTTAGCTTGCAAAAATGATCACCTTCCCACTTACATTTTCAGGTTCCCACAACTATGGCTTCCTTTATTGACTCAAGAAACTTTTCTCAGTACTAATGTTAAGTTGTAATGAAAAGAAATTAAACTTCTGGGGACCCAAGGCTAATCAATACACAAACACAGTATTATGTCTGTCTGTTTGTTTGTTTGTTTGTTTTTTTCCTAAAGATTTTATTTATTTATTTGTCAGAGACAGAGGGAGAGAGAACAACAAGCAAGCACAAGCAGACAAAGAGGCAGAGGGAGAAGCAGGCTCCCTGCCGAGCAAGGAGCCCGATGTGGGACTCAATCCCAGGATCCTGGGATCATGACCTGAGCCGAAGGCAGCTGCTTAACCAACTGAGCCACCCAGGCATCCCTGTTTGTTTGTTTTTTAAGTAGTCTCTACACCCAGCATGGAGCCCAATGTAGGGCTTGAACTCACTACCATGAGATTAAGACCTGAGCTGATATCAAGAGTTGGGTGGTTATCAGAATGAGCCACCCAGGCACCCCATATTCTGTTAGTAGTTAGTAGTTTTCTTGGGCCATGGGAATAATTTAACTTTGTTCCAAAGTTATAAATGAAATATCAAAAATATTCTGCTCTAGAGAAATTTTTGAATTGACACTAAGTAGTTCAAAAACAACAACAAAAATAACTTTATACAAATGTCCCTGAACTTGAGCAGAAAAATTTTTGGATGACAACATTTCTGTAGAGGACCTATATCCCACTTACTTCTACTGTTGTGTTTAGGGAATGTCAGACACTCTAAAAAAAACCCAGTAACTCCAGTCAAAAGAATAGCATTAACAACAATAAACAAAAAAAGATACTGGAGTCAAGAGTCATGTCTTGATTAAGATGTAATATAATGTAAGGGAATAATTTCAAATGGTTGTAGTGAAATTGATAATCATTTAAAATGAAAAGCTTGCCATTCTAGTGCCTTAATTGGCATGATTTTTATTTGGGAAGGTAGTGCGTTTGACATGTACTTTTCTGACTGAGCCTGTGGTTATCCTGATGTAACACTAAAGTCTCAAAAATTGCATTCTTTTTGTAAAAATGTTATTTCCCAAGGGTTTAAAAGCATTTGATTTTTTTTCTTGAATATTCCCCCTGATTTACAAATTGTAACTCAACCCATAATTAAAGTTTTCATCTTTATTGTTTTATAATATAAATTTGCTTTGCATAAATACTTGTTAAACATAATCAAGAAGCATGTACTTAATATGAATAATACAGTAATACAATAAACATATAAAAAAGAAACTATGTCATCAACATTCTCTCATTCTTACATTTCACAGAAATAAATGTTTTTACCATCTTGGTGTGTTTGAATCCAATGTTTTTATACACATGAAGAGTATCTTTACAAATAATTTTATAGTATATAAAAATACATAAGCATATATATATATACACATACATATATATACACACATTACAATAATTTCATTGTATATGAAAAAATATATAAGCCTATATTTATGTTCATACTTGTGAATACATTGTATATATTGCTTTATATCTTTTGACCTTAGACAATTATAACCTTTTTGTGTAATCAAATGTTTAATGTTCTAGTAAATGAATATATATATGTATGTATATAAAGATTTAAAAATACATACATATATATATATATATATATATATATATATAAAGATTTAGTCATTCTTTATTTGGGTGTGTTTCCAATGAATTAACATTATTTTTAACACTGTGGTGAAAATTCTATGTTCCAAAAAGTTTGTGTCCATACAGAATATTTAGGGGATAAATTCCTGATTAATTTTAAGATTGCTGATATGTTGGCAATTGCAATCCACAAAAATTATATTAATTTGAACTTTTACTAATAAAAAGTAAAATAAAAGTAATAGTGATAGTAATGATAGTAGTAAAAATGTAGTAACAGTAGTAATATTGAAGAATAATATTGAGCTTTTGGCAGTAGGTTATAAGAAAAATAGAAAAAGAGTATGGAGATAGTGTATAAAAGTAGAGAAAGAATAATTTAGATAATTTACTATAGGAAACTGAAATCAGTTTTAAAATACAAAGTCTGGAGTCATGATTACATCTAAAGAATAGAAGCAGTTTGTAAAACAGAAAGTGAGATATAAGACACAAGGAAATAATTTAGGAGAAAAATAATTACTTGGCAGAGCCCTAAAGCTTTTTAGAATAACAAACAGCAGAAATACTTTGGTAATCAGAATCAGTGCTATAAATGACCAACCAAGAAATCATAAGAAAGCCTAAAGAAAACTATACTAGTGAAAGTATTCCTAGAGAAGATGTACTAAATATTTGAATCAATACAGAAAGGATTTATTTAAGATTTGAATCACAGGAAAAATGATTGGCATCACCAATCATGAGAATAAAATTATGATAATGACCCAGAACAAGAATATCTACAGTCAATAAGGTGAAAGATTGTACTCTGAGAATTCTAAAGCTTCATAGTATATAAGTGACATAACAAAGCAAGGGAAAGACATTTTCAAATATACAACACTCAGGAATTATACAATCCAGACATTCTTCTAGAAAAATTTACTTGAAAACATCATTCAGACAAATGAAAGGAGAATGAAAATAAGAAGGTATGGATAAAGACTTTTAGGGGGCAGAGAGGGTGCCATTATATTACTTGTAATATAAATTTATGTAAAAAAAACTTACAAAAAACAGGCAGCACCATACAAAATTTAAAAAAACAATATAGAAGCAAAATAAAACATGACTTAAATCAACATAAATAATATCAAATATATCTATTATAACAAAAACGTAACAATTATAAGTTTATAAATAAAAGGAAAGATACTTTCAACATGAGTTAAAATATTGACTTCATGCTATCCATAAGGCATATATTCAAATTCATGCTTAGTTTATAATAATGTATGCAACTTTATCAATTATTTTAACTACAACACATGTTTGACCTTTGGAAGTACTCAGTAAACTAAGTACTACTGTCTCTATTTTTAGTATGTAAAGATACAGACACTTAAAATTTTTTTAGATTTGAGCAAATTCAGTTTTTAAATGATTGCTAGAAATTTGACCTTCTGAATACTAAAATTTGGCATTTTTCCTAGTACATTAAAACACAGAATTTTCATTTTCTCAATTTCTAAAATATGCCATTATATTTAGAAAATAAATTATATTTTAAAATCATTTCATAATTATATGAATATTGATCATAGACCATCAGGAAAATATAGACAAAATGGAAACAGAATGAATGAAAGAGCCCCATGTGTTAAACTAATTCAACATCATATAACTGGGTTTAAAGATACCTTATTCTGCTGACTTGCCAAGAGCTTGCTGTTCTTTGTCTGCTTTCTGATTTGCAAAATGAGTTAGTATTATTAATTATAGTTATCACTGTAGGATACTTCAGAGAACGAAGTAATGTTTTGTTGTTTCAAGGTTTTATTTTGGGAGGGAGACAAGCCATAAGTGACTCTTAATCTCACAAAACAAACTGAGGGTTGCTGGGGGGAGGGAGTTTGGGAGAAGGGGGTGAGATTATGGACATTGGGGAGGGTATGTGCTTTGGTGAGTGCTGTGAAGTGTGTAAACCTGGTGATTCACAGACCTGTACCCCTGGGATAAAAATATATGTTTATAAAAAATAAAAAAAATTTAAAAAAATTCTAGTTAGTTAACATATAGTCTAATGTTGGTTTCAGGAGTAGAATTTAGTGATTCATCACTGACATATAATACACAGTGCTCTTCCTAACGACTGACCTCCTTAATACCCACCACCTACTTAACCCATCCGGCATCCACCTCCCCTCTAGCAACCCTCAGTATGTTGACTATAGTTAAGAGTCTTTCATGGTTTACTTCTCTCTCTCTTTCTTTCCCCTTTCGACATTCATCTATTTTGTTTCTTAAATTCCACCTTTGAGTGAAATCACATCGTATCTGTCTTTATCTGACTGACTTGTTTTGCTTAACATAATACACTCTCCATTCATGTCATGCTAATGATCAGATTTCATTCTTTTTGATGATTGAGTAATATTCCATTACCAAGACTATTATGCTCTTGCATAATTTGGTTATTGATGATAATGCTGCTATAAACATTGGGGTACGTGTATTCCTTTGAATCAATATTTTAATCTAGGCATTAGCATCTACCTGACTTCTAATAAGAATGGAAACCAATATATTATAAACAGCAATGTGATCAGTGTAGCTCAAGGTTGCCTGTGGGTCCCAAGTAGGGATCTGCATCTCTTTGGTTCAGTTTTCCATTGCCAGTATTCAACTTAATGCTTGCTGCATACATGTTATCTAATATACTGTTGTTGAATTAATTAATTGACTACCTACTTAGTCATTTAATAAAAAGAGACAAACTTTCTAAGTGGAAGGGTCATTAGGACTTTTGAAAGAGGATTTGTTGAGACAAACTAAAACAACTCTTTAAAATTAATTATGTTAATACTATAAAAATTTAACTTAGAAGCATGTTGAAAAATTGAAAACAATTAGATATAATGAGGGTGTGTAGTTGTTAACTACCCATACTTTCTCACAAAAGGGACAGTCTGCCTAGCTGTTCAGTTTCCCTTCCCTCCCACAGATAAAGGTAAATATTCTGTCCCACCAAGCAGCATGGTTTATATTAGACAGCTATGTCTGTATCTGAATTTCTTTATAAATTTCAAGATTCTGAGTCATTGTGCATGTAGCTACTCAAAGAATAACATTTAAACTACCAGACTAATAAATTGTTATTCAATGGTTCTTGATTTCTGCTTTCATATGTGACTTATATAAATCATAAGGAAATGGATGACAGTCACACTGTCAGCATTTGCAAAATGTTTTCCAGCTACCTCTGGAGTAATTTGATCAAAACACACACACACACACTCTAACACACAATTTACCACCATCTGACTGCACCTCCTCTAATCCTTAAAATTTTGTTACTCAAGAATTACTTCTAATATGTCACTCTCTGTTTTCTCGGTAGCATAATAATAATGTGTCATCCTCTTTCTACCTGATGCCCATTCATCCCCAGCGAGATGCTTGTGGTTAGACACTATCCATCTATAGTACCCCAATAGAGCTTACACATAAGTGCCCCTTCCTCTCAAGCCCCTATACACATACGCTTGGGTGTATGCATGAATACAACGCACATGTGCGCACACACACACACACACATTTGGTCATTACCCAGTTTCTTTTTCCCAAGTTGTCAGCACTAGATCTAAGGGTCAGACTGCTTAAACTGTTTGCATGGAAAGTATGGGAGACCAGTGGGTTTTGTAAGTTATGGCAATTTTAGAATATACAATTTTTAGTCTGGATCTAGTTCTTCTTTTATACTACCAATAACCAAAGAAAGGGGGCCCTTCAATTACTTCATCTGCTTTCTACTCCTCATTTACTTGCTTTATGACTCTGAACAAGTACTCCTTCTTCTGGTCTACAGTTTCATCATCTTTCAAGAATCAGAATTAAACAAATGACCTCAAAAGTCTGTTTCTTCTCTGTAATACAAGTCTTAGAGAATTATTAGGTTAAAACATATGAAGACACTTTCTAGG
Organism: Mustela nivalis; assembly: GCF_964662115.1. Lineage (NCBI taxonomy): Eukaryota > Metazoa > Chordata > Mammalia > Carnivora > Mustelidae > Mustela > Mustela nivalis. Next base: position 31,363,733 of record NC_139030.1, on the reverse strand, counting down.
ACAAAGTGTTGAATGTTGGGGCTTCATATGATTAGTCTTGGAAACTGGATATCTTGTAAGACTAAAGATATTATATTCATTCTTGTTTCAAGAGGTGGCATTGCTATTAGATACTTTGAGGATATGTCATTCCTTTCTGTGTTTAGTAGCCTGAGATTCTGTGCTCTATTAGAGCACAGTCTCCATTTTTCGGTATTTTATGCCCTTGTGCCTAGAACAGTGCCTGACAAATACTAGACAAAGTAAATGTTTGCTAAATGAATAGTATTATGACTTAAAATTATTAAATTCTCCAGAATTATAATTATTAATAATGATGATAATCAGACATGTTGAAATATTAGAGTAGATAATACCAAAGGTGAAATTTCTGACAGCTCTGTTAATGGGAAGGTGACAAGTTAATCTTAGTTAAAATAATCAGAGGTGTGGCACAGCAGACAAAGAGGTAAAAGCTGTGTCAGGTTAGTACAAGGCTTAACATAGCTTTATGATCATTGCTTTAAATTATATATAGTAAGTAATTATAAATATATGTCTAAAAACATAAAAAATCATGTTTAAAGAAAAATAATCTGTAATTACAACCCAGAAAAAAATAATAAAATTGGGGCCATATGTAATACATTCCTATGCCATTATCATTTCCCCATGTCATTAAACATTCTTTGAAAACATTCTTTCATAAATTTATTTTTTTTGGTTGTACATTATTTTACTTAACATGTATAATGTGATGATTTAATGTATGTATACATTTTGAAATGTTACACAATCAGGTTAATTATATATCCATCTCCTTAGTTACCTGTGTGTGTGTGCGTGTGTGTGTGTGTGTGTATGATGAACACTTCATATCTACTCTTCTAGCAAATTTCAAATAGGGAGTAATTTATAGTAATTATTAGGTATAATAACTAATGTTATACTTTAGGCCTCCAGAACTTATTCACCTCATAACTGAAAGTTTATACCCTTTGATGAACATTTCCCCATCTTTCCCCAGCCTCCCTGGCCCCCAGCCCTTGACAACCACTGTCTACTCTCTGGTTCTATGAGTTTAACTTTTTAAAGGTGACATAGGTAGGTGAGATTATAGTGTTTGTCCTCCAGTGTGTCACTTAGCATACGTTTTACAAGTTATCCACATTGGAAAAGCAACAGATTTTCCTTCTTTTCTATGGCTGAATAATATTATATCATATGTGTATTTATAAATGTGTATATGTATATATGTGCATATATATACATATATACACACACATTTTTTTCTTCACTTTTTAAAATTCATCTGATGATGGACACTTAGGTTGTTGCCATATCTTATCGATTGTGAATAACACTGCAATGAACACGGGAGTGCAGATAACTCTTTGAGATACTGATTTCATTTCCTTTTACTATAAATCCAGAAGTGGGATTGCTGGATCATATGATAGCTTTAGTTTATTGAGGAAACTTCATACTAATTTTCATAATGACTATATCAATTTACATTCTTACGAACAGTGCCCAAGGGTATTCTTTTCTCCACCTCTTCACCAACAATTGTTATGTTTTACTTTTAGATAGGTATTTTGATAGGTAAGAGATGATATCTCATTGTGGTTTTAGTTTGTGTTTTCCTGATGGCTAGTGATGTTCAGCACATTCTCATCTTCCTGTTGATGGTTTCTATGTCTTCTTTGGAAAAATGTCAGGTCCTATGCCCAATTTTAATTGGATTATTTGATTTTTTGATATTAAGTTATAAGAGTTTTTTAATATATTTGGGATATTAAACCTTTATTAGATATATGGTTTGCAATTTTTCCCCATTTCATAGGTTGCCTTCTCATTTCATTGACTGTTTCCTTTACTGTACAGAGAACCTTGGTAGACTAATGAAGTCCCACTTGTTGATTTTTGCTTTTGTTGCCTTTGCATTTTGGTACCATATCCAGAAAATAATTGACAAGACCAGTGTCAAGGAGATTTTCCCCTAAGATTTTTTCTAGGAGTTTTAGGTTTCAGATCTTGCATTTACTTATGTGAGTGTTATAATTAGAGGGTTTCATTTCTTCTACGTGTGGATATTCTGTTTTCTCAAGAGCACTTATAGTTTTGTCCAATAGGGTTGTTTGTGGTTCCATATGCCTCCTAGAATGTTTTTTTCCATTTTTATGAAAAACATCACTGAAATTTTGATAAAGATTGCAATGAATCTGTAGATTGTTTTAATAGTATGGTCATTTTCACAATCTTAAATATTTGAATCCATGAACATGGCGTATCTTTCATTTATTTGTGTTTACTTCAGTTTCTTTTATCAATGTGTTGTAGTTTCCAGAGTACAGATCTTTCACTGTCTTGGTGTTAAATTTATTCCTAAATATTTTATTATTTTTGTTGCTATTGTAAATGGGATTGTTTTCTTAAATTATTTTTCAGATAGTTCCTCGTTGGTATATAGAAAAGCAATTGATTTTTGTATATTGATTTTATGTCCTGCAACTTTCCTTAATTCACTTACTCTAATTTTTGTTTGTGTATTTGTGTGTGGAGTCTTAGGGGTTTTCTATATATAAGATCATGTCATTTGCAAAGAGAGACAATATAACTTTTCTTCTTATGATTGGATGCCATTTATTTCTTTTCCTTGGCCTGTTGACCTGTTGCTCTGACTAGGACTTCCAGTACAATGTTGCATAGAAGTGGTGAGACTGGACACCCTTGTTTTGTTTCTGATCTTATAGTAAAAAATTTCAGCTTTTCACCATTCAGTATGATGTTAGCTGTGGGCTTGTCATATGTGGCCTTTATTTATTTATTTAAAAAATGTATTTCTTTATCTTTATTTTTTTTTTTAATTTTTGTGTATTTGGGGGTGGTCAGGGGAGGGTCATAGGGAGAAACGGACTCCCTGCTGAGCAGGGAGTGGAATTCAGAGCTAGATCCCTAGTTCATGACCTGAGCCAAAGGCAGGTGATAAACCGACTGAGCCACCCAGGTGCCCTGAAATACAATATAATGTTATCTTAGTTTCAGGTTCACAACATAGTTATTCAACATTTATATACATTATGAAATGCTCACCACATTAAGTCCAGCTATTATCTGTCACAATACAGAGTTATTACAATATTATTGACTATATTCCCTGTGCTTCTTTACATCCCAAGACTTACTTATTTTATAAGTGAAAGTTTGTACCTCCTAATCCTCTTCACCTATTTCACCTGTTCTCCCACCCCCTTATCCTCTAGAAACTATCATTTTGTTCTTTGCCTTTGTGAGTCTGTCTGTTTTCTTTGTTCATTTGTTTTGTTTTTAGATTATATCTATAAATAAAATCATACTGGTATTGGTCTTTTTCCTTCTGACTTATTTCAGCATTATACCTTTTAGGTCCCATCCATGTTACTGCAAATGGAAAGATTTCATTCATTTTTTTTAAGGGCTGAATAATATTCCATTATATATATATATGCACCACATTTCCTCCTCACTTATTCATTGATATACACTTAGGTTGCTTCTATATCTTGGCTACTATAAATAATGTTGCGATAAACATAGGGGTACATATATCTTTTCAAGTTAGTGTTTTTGTTTTCTCCAGGTAAATATCCAGAATTGGAATTAGTGTATGCCAACAGACACATAAATGATGCTCAAATAATCATTTTTGAAATACAAATCAAAATCACAATGAGATGTCACCTCATACCTGTCAGAATGGCTGGCCATATATGGCCTTTATCATGTGAAGGCATGTTCATTCTATACATAATTTGTTGAGAGTTTTTATATGAAAAGTTACTGAATTTTGTCAAATGTTTTTCTACATCCGAAATGACCATATGATTTTAAATTTTTATTCTGTTACTATTTTCACAAATAAATGAAAGTAATGACTAGTACAATTAACTCACATATTTTCATCATCCAGATTCAGCATTTATTAAGCTTTTACATCATTTGCTTCATCTTTCTTTTTTCTTTGTTGTCATATTTTAAAACTAATTCAAGAATTGAGCCACTTTTATATATATGTTCTAGAGTTTTCCTTTATGTAATAAGAGCATGTTTTATAGCCATAATGCCAACAGAAATTTTTAAATAAAGCTCTAAGATCACCTAATACTCATTACAAAATTGAATTGTTCTACCTATCTCAAAAATGTCTTTTTGACAGCTTCTTTGAGTCACAATCCAAATAGTAACTGCATATTACGTTTGGTTGTTTGGTCTCTTAAAATCTCCCTTAACCTGGAAAATCACTCTTCCTTTACCATCTTGCTATTGACTATTCCAGAAGAGTTAGTTCTTCTTCTTAGTTAGTATTTTGCATTTTGGGTTTATGTGTTTATATCCTTGATATCATTTAACTTTTTTTGATTGTTTGTTTTAGTATAATCTATAAATGGAAGTTAATGTCAGAGGTTTCAGCTTCAGGTTTAACTATTTAAGACTGATTTTCCTATTGAAGTTCTCTATCAACTTTTCATACAGTATTTTCTCTGTTGATAATCATTAACTGAAATAATTATTTTATTAGAATTGCAAAATATGGTTTTTATGATTTTATAATTTCTCCCACACTTATTAGCTAGAATTCTTCGGTTAAAACTTCTCACCTTCGACTAGAAGCTATCAGGTATTTTGAAACAAAGTTTGTAAGAGGAAAGGTGAGTTAAATATTTAATGATTCTATTTTACTTGCCATTTTTCAGTTTCAAGAAATAGTATGTTATGTAACTCTGATTCCTATTTCCATTATCCTCTAGTATTATAAATAAGTTTGAAAATGCTGCTGATAATAATTATAAATATAGGGGTGCCTGGGTGGCTCAGAGGGTTAAGTCTTTGCCTTCAGCTCAGGTCATGGTCCCAGGGTCAGGGGATCGATACCTGCCTTGGGTCTCTGCTCAGTAAGGAGCCTGCTTCTCCTTCTTTCTGCCTGCTACTCTGCCTATTTGTGATCTCTCTATCTCTCTGTCAAATAAATAAAATCTTAAAAAAATAATTATAATTATAGAGTAAACTTTAAGATTTATTCCCATAGTTCCATTTTTACTTAGGACCTATATTCTTCTAAGCATGTATAGCCATGCTATAAAACCACTTGAACAGAGGTGCCAGGGTGGCTCAGTGGGTTAAAGCCTCTGCCTTCAGCTCAGGTCATGATCCTGGGGTCCTGGGATCGAGGCCCACATCGGGCTCTTCACTCAGTGGGGAGACTGCTTCCTCCTCTCTCTCTGCCTGCCTCTCTGTCTACTTGAGATCTCTCTCTCTGTCAAATAAATAAATAAAATCTTTGAAAAAAAAATCACTTGAACAGTTTTTTGTTTGGGTTTTTTTTTATAATTAAATTTATTTCCATTTAAAAATTTTAGGTATTTTTTTCTTTTTGTATAATTTTATTTTTGAAAATGTAAATACTTATATTTCTTATATTTAAACTGTATAGCACATTGTATTCAGAGAGGGCTCACTTCTATTCCTATTTCCTATATCTTATTCCCATTCTCTTCATAGAATAACCATTATAATCAGTTTTGGTTTGTCTTTCCGCTATATTCAAAAATAATATATTTTTTCCTCTTTCTTTTTACAAAGAAGCAAGCATTCCATTCATTGTATTCTAAGATTCACTTTTTTCAGTTAACTATATATCCTGACAATCACTCTTTTTCCAGTGTACCACAGTGGTTCTTAACTGGTGGGAACCCGCCCCATCTCTAGTTGATATTTGGTAATGTCTGAGAAATTTTAGGATGTCACAAGTTGGCTGAGAGAATTGTTATTGACATCTGGTGGGTACAGGCCACAGATGATGCTGAATGTCCTACAATGCATAAGAAAACCACTCCAACGAGGAGTTATCTGGTTCAAAATGTCACTAGTGCCAAGATGGAGAAATCAAGGTTTATAGTAACCTGTTTTGATATCCTTGTGTGTCAATTTACAACATCTGTGTTACCAAGAAGTCTCTTTTTATTAAGTAATGTTTTTCTTCATTAGGGAATCATGATTTCCTGCTTATTTACATCCTAGTACTTTTACAAATTGTGTACTTGACGGTGTGGCTATTTCATTACATTGAATCTGGAATTATTCTCTTCCTTTAATAGGTGCTGAATGTTTTTCTGAAAGTTGTGTAAGTTGCTTCCTGACTTCATTGATCCTGTCAAGATAGGTTTTAGACTGTGTTAGAATTTACCAGTATAATTTTTGTCCTTAGTTCTGTAACATAGCTCTTGATATAGGTTTTGATCCTTACTTCTGAGTTATGACTTTTCAGATTGTAACTAAATTTTCTTGGTTTGACTTCTCCATTCTACCTACCCCACAGCAGCAATATCTTCCAACATTGTACATGCTCTCATATATTTCTTCAAATTTCTACTTCCCAGTTAGGATGATCAAATTCATCCTGGTTTGTCCAGGACTGTCCCAATTTAAAAACTGAAATCTCCAAGTTCTGGGAACTTCTTCAGTACTAGGAAAACGGAGATGGTTGGCTATTCTGTTCCCAGGGACTGCCCTGTGTTAGAACTCATAGAGATTCTAATGTATACCTGCACTGTCCAGCCCTCAATCAAGGACATAGGAGAGCTTTCCCCTGCAGGTTTCTGGAACCCTTCCCCTGTGCAGCTCCTTTGTTGCTATTTTTCAATAAAAATTCTAGGAACCTCAACAACCCAAACTCGGTAAATTTATAGTTACAAATTTTCTAAAACCAGAAAAAGACTCTAACTGACAAATTCAAGAGTCACCACAAAGCTCAAATAGGAAAAAAAAAAAAAAAGAGAGAGAGAGAAAATGAAGAAAAAAGCAAAATAAATCTTTCCCTAGATACATGGTATAATTGTTGAAAATCAAAGGGGTTTTTTGATTCTTTCTTGGCATTTTCATCTCTCTATTTATATTGTCTACCTATACTTGCATGTTTCTCACTTCAGCCTTAGAACCCTTAGCATATTAGCCATGGTTATTTTATTTTTTTTAAAGATTTTATTTATTTATTTGACAGACAGAGGTCACAAGTAGGCAGAGAGGCTGGCAGAGAGAAAGAGAGGAGGAAGCAGGCTCCCTGCTGAGCAAAGAGCCCACTGTGGGGCTTGATCCCAGGACCCTGGGATCATGACATGAGCTGAAGGCAGAGGCTTTAACTCACTGAACCACCCAGGTGATCCAGCCATGGTTATTTTAAATTCTGGGTGTGAAATTTTTAAACTCTACCATATTTGAGTCTTATTCTGTTACTTTCTTTGTCTCTTTAGACTATTTTTATCTCCCCTTTTAGTATGCATTATACTTTTTTACTGAAAGCTGGACATGATGTATTAGGTGGTAAGAACGAGAGTAAATAGGCATTTAGTTTTATGTTTATCTTGGTAAGAAGATGGCTTGAGGTAGATGGAGTTGGGTATTTTCCTTCCCATAGATTGGGCTTTGGTAAAGTAATTTCCTCTGAGAGCAGGCAGAAAACAGAATGTTTTGGAAATATCTAAAAAAAAAAAAAAAAAAAAAAAGGTTACTTCTCCCCCACCAACACACACCCTTCTAGAGTTATAAAAGATTCTTTTCCATCTTTTCAGTGACAACCGGGAGATGTTCCTATAGCTAAACTTCAAAAAATGTTCCTTTTTACAAAACAACAAACAAACAAACAAACAAAAACAAACTTGCCCCTGAAGTGTTTATACTCAAATCTGTAGCAGTTGTTCAATTGCAATTTATATTTTCCTACCAGTTCCTGGCTCTAGCAAATTCTGCTTCTGTTAAGCTTTCATTATTTGTATTTACTTGTCTCTCCAGTGTTCAGAGCATCAGTTTGCTCTATGACCTCAGCTGTTCTGATAGATCTAAAAAAAGTTACTGATTTGTACTTTGGTTAGCATTTACCTGTGAGGATGGGAGTGACAACTTCCAAGCTGCTTACATGTCAGAGGCTGGACATGACTTTCTTCACTTTTCAGACGTAGTGTTAGGTTGTATTAGAATGGTCTTTTTCTTTTTTGGTAGGGGAGTGGGAGAGTCAAGTCACTTATTTTTCTTTGAAATGAAAATGGAAAATCTGGGTGGAGGAGGAAGAGCAAGAGGGGAACCAGCTAGGTGCTTAGATTTTTGTCAAGTCAGAATGAGTACAGCAACTGGTCTCATAACAGGAATCTGGGTCCCCACAACAATGTGGCAACTGAGACCAGACCAGAAGCATCTTATTGAAGCACCATTATTCTACTAAGTCTTATTCGAAGCTAAGCAGACCTAAGCTTATACTGGAAAGTAACACTGTCTGGAATATTTTAAGAGCACGGAGATGAATTGACTCATAGCAAGTCAGTAACAAGGCAAGCAGCATGGACTAAGACAACATAGGAGCAGAGCTCAGAGGTCAGAAGGCTTCTGTTTCCTCCCTGGACTTGACACGGAATGGGCCTTTCTCAAATTTGCCATTTTACTTAAGATGTGGTCTTACTTCAAGGACACATACTTTATGGGATTTCAGGTGAAAACCTGGAGTGTTCTCCATAGGTTTTATACCCTGGCTTGAATTAAATCTCATTGTCTTATCAGTGCTGTATGTCTCTGAAATCTCTGCTTATCTTTTGAGCTTTCCATCCTCTTTAATCCCCACTTTAGGATTTCCAGAGTTTTGCCCTATGAGTCATTATACCTGTATTATGGGATGAATTTTGTGTCCCTCAAATTCATATGTCCACATCCAAACCCCCAGCTCTGCAGAATGTGACTGTATTCACAGACATGTTTTTTAAAGAGGTGAGTCAGCTAAAATGAGATCTTCAAGGTGAACTCCAATCTAATGACTCAAGTATAGAATAAGATATTTAGGCAGAGACATGAATAGAGGAGAAATGATGTAAAGGTGAGGAGATGACCATCTGCAAGCTAAGGAGACAGGCTAAGAAATGATCCTTCCCTTATGACTCTCACAAGGAACTAAGTCTGCCATAATTTTAATCTCAGATGTCTAACCTCCTGAACTGTGAAAATAAAGTTTTGATGTTTAAGCCACCCAGACTGTGGTACTTTGCTATGGCAGTCCTAGGAAACTACACGACTAATATGACTTGCTTAATGAAAACCTAAAAAGAAAAGTAAAGAAGAGATAAATTTGTGTGTAATTAGAATACACTAAAACTATATTTTATATCTCACTATATAGGGTTCACATAAAATTATGTATATTGTGATTTATGACAGTTTTTTTTGTTTAAAAATTACTATACCATTTGTCCCTGTAATCTGACTTAGGGCGATAGCTACCAATTAAAATACAGTTGTACTTTATTTCATTTTATCATTATAATAAATCCATAAGTCATATAGTACTATTCCCATTTTATAAATGAGAAAATAAATCCAGAGCATTTGACTTATTGCCCATACTAACAGAATAAATAACTGCCAAAGCTGATATTTCTTTCTTTTTTTTTTTTTTTTTTTTTTTGCTGAATAAATGAAACAAAGCTGATATTTCAACCTGAATTTTTCCTAATCCCAGGCTAAATCTTTTAACTGTTACACTTTTCTGAATTATGGCTCCTTTCTTGTTTCTTTCACAGCCAAATTTTAGAAATTACCTCTTTTAATAATCACCTCCACTATTGTTTTCTTTATAATCTAGAATCTAAAGTTCTTTCTCTTTATACTTTTTAGGAGAAAGTATTTTTTTCTAGGCAATTTAAAAGATTTCTATTTTAATTTTGTCACATTTCATCTTCCTTTGCTATTTGCACTGCTAATCATAAATTCTTTCTTGAAATTCTTCATCTTTTAAATATTTCCCTTTCTTTTGCATATTTTTAATTGTACCTTTGCTTTTCTTTCACTGATATTTCTTTTTAAAAGTTTCAAACATTAACTTTGGAGAAACCTCAAAGCTGAGCCCTCAGTCTCTTCTGTTCTTTCTCTGAACTTATTCCCAAAGAAAGCTTTTCTGACTTCACTACTAATGTTCTCTCCTTTACCCTCAAATATTAAACACCTTATAGAACCCTCTACTTACCTCTATTCTCAATTTTCTATTGACTGTGAGACAGAATATCTTGAAATTCTCTCCTCTGTGTCATTTTAAAGATAATTTTTTAACCAACTTCTGTCACAAACACAATGTTTCTCTAGGTATTTTTGGTTTTAGTCTTGTCATTGTTATATTTTGGCCACATTCTTTTTTTTTTTTTTAAGATTTTATTTATTTATTTGATAGACGAAAATCACAAGTAGGCAGAGAGAGAGAGAGAGAGAGAGGGAGAGAAACAGAGAGAGAGGAGGAAGCAGGCTCTCCACAGAGCAGAGAGCCCAATGTGGGACTCGATCCCAGGACCCTGAGATCATGACCTGAGCTTAAGGCAGAGGCTTAACCCACTGAGCCACCCAGGTGTCCCTGGCCACATTCTTTATATAACTAGTCTAATGGAAAATGAGCAAAACATTTACTATATATTAAGCTCTCTCCTGAGCCCTGGAAATGCAGTGTTGATTAAGTAACAGACACTCTCTGTGGTTACCACTAGCAAATTAGAGATTGGGTCTATCTGGAGGAGGATAAAACAGAAAAGAAACCCACTACCCCAAGCTGATGTATTACTAAAAACAAAACAAAACAGACAAAGGCCTACCCTGGAAAAAGCTTATCAGATGGATCTTGGCTTCTCCACTTGCCACCTCGATGTGTGACACTCTGTGGAGCACTACCTTTATAGTCTACTCAGATGTCATTCTTTTTTTTTTTTTTTTAAAGATTTTATTTATTTATCAGAGAGAGAGAGGAAGAAAGCGAGCACAGGCAGACAGAATGGCAGGCAGAGGCAGAGGGAGAAGCAGGCTCCCCGCCGAGCAAGGAGCCCGATGCGGGACTCGATCCCAGGACGCCGGGATCATGACCTGAGCCGAAGGCAGCTGCTTAACCAACTGAGCCACCCAGGCGTCCCCTCAGATGTCATTCTTACCGATCCGTGGGCTTTATCTTTCTGGCTCACCATCCTAATCAGTTACCTAATCTTATTTGTTCTTGCTTTTCCAATTTATTTTCCCTTTCTCTCCTGCCATAATATTCTAGTCTTTGCTCTTTCTAGTTCACCTTGTCCTATTCTGAGAGACTATTCTAAGACAATGCTTCTATAAACGTTTCCTATTCCTTATCAAGCCAAACTTCTCAATTTGTCTGTCTTGTCTTATCCTATCTTTACTCTGAAACTCATTTTTCCTGAATCCTTAATTTTGAATTATTCTGAGAATGATCTTCACTCTATACTAGATTGTCACCCTTTAACCCTGGTGAATCTTTTTATGTTTCTTTTCCATCTGGATGCTCTGCCCTGTTTTCCTGGAATGCTTCCACTTGCCTTGCCCTCCATTATTTCAATTCAATGCACATTTTATTCAAATGTAGAAGGCAACTCTCTTTGCCCTAAAAGTTTCTTATTCACTTTTTAAGAAATACAGTCCTTATCAGGAATGTTATTTATTTAGAATTACTTTAGACATATAGGGTCTTATTTTCTAGATTTAAAGCATGAGGAAATTGTAGATTGTATTTTATTATTCTATGTTGTGGCCTCATTAGTTCAGAGCTCGGCAATTTGTAGGACCCCCTGCATGTACTAAATAAATACCTCTGTTCTGTTTAACTTTCTCAAGTAATACAAAATACGTCATAGTTTCCTAAAAATAAAAAAGAAAATATCCAAATCTCAAAACTTTAAGCCACCAACAAGCTTAGTGAAAATAATGGCTGTTGGGTCTTAATGTCTGCCTAATTCTCTTAATTACGGTCTTGAGGGAGGGTCTGAAACTTCCATAAACCGTGGGATGTCCTCAAGTAAATGTAATGGTTGGCATTTGGAGAAGGTGAAAAGGTGAGGGAGTATCAGACCTGAGAACATTATGCATGCCCTCTTTTTCTGACCTCATTCTTACAGTTTTTTTCTGGGGCCCTATTTCAAACCATCCTCCATGCCCACCAAAAACACCTTCTTCCACCTATGTTTATAGGTGGAAGTGCATATCCCCATATAGGAATGGGGAAAAAGACCAATGAAATACTTGGGATGTTGTGAGTAATGCTCACTTTTGACTAGGGAGAATAGGAGTATGAGATACTGATTTTCATCTTTTCCTTAGCCCTGCTCTACTTAGGCCTCCTAATACACATGTTGGTAGAGCCTAGAAAAATGAGGGAAGAAACATGATCACATAAGCATTACACATTGCAGTCCTCAATTTTCTGGACCTTTGTTCTATTTTATTATTCTCAGTATTCAGTGCATAGACTCTTCTCACTATAAAATAAACAGTTAAATTCTAAGTCTAGGGACGCCTGGGTGGCTCAGTTGGTTAAGCGGCTGCCTTCCGCTCAGGTCATGATCCCAGCGTCCTGGGATCGAGTCCCACATTGGGCTCCTTGCTTGGCAGGGAGCCTGCTTCTCCCTCTGCCTCTAGCCTGCCACTCTGTCTGCCTGTGCTTGTGCTCTGTATCTCTCTCTCTCTCTCTAACAAATAAATTAAAAAAAAATTCTAAGTCTATAGAATAAAGCACAGCATGGTCTGTAAACTCATAGAGACTTGCAGAAATGATTCAATACCCAACCTACTTAAAATTTTATATTGGAGATTTACAAAGCTTAATAAGTAATGACAAAGTTCCTTCCAGCTAAAAATTGCCATATAGATAAAATGACAAGGATGGTAGAGGTGATGAGGACAATTATTAATTAATCGAGTTGTTGTTAAATTTATCTTAATCATAGCTCTGTGTGCTGTCTCAGGGGTAAAATTATCATACCTCTTTTTGTGTAGTCTTAAACTAGCCTGCTAAAAATGTAAAGATGAATGATCTGGAAATTAGCAACTTTATTAGTTTTCTAGGTCTCCCATAACAAATTTCCACAGGCTGGATGAGTTTAAAATGCTGACTCAGCTTTGGAGTCAGAGTATAATGCAATAGTGGTTAAAAGAACTATGTGACACTGGAGAAATAGACAACAGAGCGTATTTGTATATCTTTACTTTTACTCAAATACAGATAATAGGAAAATAAGACATTCATTTTTTTACACTTTTTCACTTAATGTGACTTTTTCATTGGTTTTTTGCTTATTGGTGGATAAAATAATATTGCTTTCTTCAAAATAAAAAATAAGTTATACTGTGAAATATTTATTTAAAAAATAAAATAGTATAGAATCTATATTTTTATATCATTTTTATGAACTCTGAAAGTTTTCACTTATATAGCTTCTTTTTTGAAAGCCTGTGTAATAATAGAAGGATACAAAGGTATTAATGTAAGTATTGTAGTATATAATATAATTATTTCATATGTATCAGTCTGATATTCTTAGCAACTATATTGAAGAAAGGAGACTTGTAATTTATATACTTAGAACTCTTTCTGTTATGTAACGCAATGTTGAGAATAGAATACATGCTCAAGAAAAGCAATAATTTGTCTTTATTTTTAATTACCATTAAAATGTTATTTAACTTATTTGTTTGCAAAGAAAACTAAACATCTTACTTAAATATAAAATAAAAATTAAAAAAAATATTTACTGGTACCTAAAACACAATATGAGCAATGGGTTGACAACCCAGTGTGGTCTCAGTCCCATATTATTATTTCTCCTCTTCAGCAGATTGAGAGTAGAACTGAAAACAATTATGTTCATTATCATTATTTAAGGATTTAACACACTGTTTCTAGGTTGGCTTTATTTTGGCTTTAGGCTTTAAAGTAAATAAAATGTCTTTGTCTAACCGTTTCTGAAGGGCCATCTATCAGTATTTAATTTGACTGGCCAGAAAAAAACATTAACATAACATAAAACAATTTATGAGATTGGCTTAGTCTTGGATTTCCTTATTAAATGTAGTTTAAATTTATCAACAAGAACATTATGTGTACGTGTTTGTTATCTTAGTAATTCTAATTAACTTTTGTAATTGCTGAGAATCTGCAACTGATGGAGTATTTTTATTTTTTATTGTTACAGTTCTCAACAACCAGCAGAGAAATTAATAAAATAAGCCTATGAAAAATGAAACAATGTAGGTCAAGGAAGTTTTCCTTCTCATTAGAGAATATAAAAATCACCGACAAATATTCTATATATAAATATTTGAAAAGAACCCAGAGTCCCAGCAAAGCTATATGAAAATATGAGATAGCTTTAAAATATTACATATACACATATATATACAAATGTGTTTATATGTGTGTGATTTTTTTAGAATTTTTATTTATTAATTACTCAGGTGTGTGACTCTCCTGATTAATAGGTTTCCTCTCCTTGGTGCTTAATTTGCCTTTCTCCAGTCATACAAAATACATATATTATAGTTTCTTCATCTAAAAGTAAAAGAGATAGTCTTAAAATCTCAAAAATTTAAGCCACCAACAAGCTTAGTGAAAATAATGACTGTTAGGTCTTGCTATAATCTTGGCATAATTGGCATGGATTGTAAAGATGCATACACTGAACTGAGCTACATAAATGATTCATATTAATTTCAACTTCAGTCAGTCTCAAAAAGCAATATGGTATTGCTTATTTACTGATTTTTCATGTTACAAAGCCATGATTACAATTAGTTTCTAGTAATATTGGGACTGACAGATTTTGAAAATAGATATTTTCTGGAGATGACATCTGTGGGCCCTTTGCCACAGTTAATGATATGGAATATAATAGTAAAGAAAAGGAAAAAGCAAGAGATTATCTATGTGATTCAACTAAAAAAAAATTGATTGTCATATGATTTTCCCTAGAAACATGAGTTATAGCAAATTATTAATTTAAAATAAAAACTTACTAAGTATTTTACATGTTACATGATTTTGTAGATATTGGATAATTTATCAGTTAAATATATGTATAAAAATGGAAGAACTACTGGCCTACCTTATTCTTCAATGTAGGGAAGTAAATTAAATTGACAAACTTTATGATTAGATATTGGATCAAATTTCAAGTCCGCGCTTATTTAGTCAACTTTATTAACATTTCTGGGACTTGATTTCCATATCTAAAGATTGGTTTTAATGAACTTCACTATATAAGGTTGTTGTCATGATTAAATGGAATACACTATGGAAAGAATCTGGAACAGGAAGTGCCTAATAAACTATGGTAGTGAGAGTTGGCTGTGTTTATTTTTCTCCTTATAGGAATTGGTTGGCTAGTCATTATTTGTCTTCTATTTTCAAAGTACACAGCCAGTAAGATATGTTTCTTAATGTGCAGAGAAGGAGAGAAAATCCTGGGCCTATGAAAGATAGGGAGATGAAATGCAAACTGCTATATAAATCTGAGGTATTCAAAGGAAATGATTAAATGAAAAATATCTTAATCTCTAGATAGAGAAAATATTAAACTCCTGAAAATATGAAATTATATAGTCATTGGACTGAGCAATATATAGGTTTCAATTATTGAGTGTTTACTGTATCCATTTTGTCCATTAATCAGTTATGATAAGGTAATATAAAAAATGGTCTCATGCTCATGATACCATTTGGTCATTTGACATCATTAACACAATAAGAAATACTGAGACATAACCCTTCAAACACTTCTAGTGTTCCAAAAGAGAAACAACCAATATAAGTTAGATTTTTCTGACAAGATAAACAACAGATTTTCCATACTAATACAATACCTAAGAGATAATAGAATTGATATGTTTAATATAATTAAGATATGAGGAAAGTTATAAACCATGATAAAAGAATGTAAAAAAAGAACAGACCTTATTTGAAAATATATCTAGACTCTAGATATGAAAATAAATAGATAAATAGGAAAATAATCCTGAATTCTAGAAATGAAATTTATGGACATTAAATTAAAGAGGAATACTGAAGTTCCTCAGAGATACATTGCAAAGTTTTAGCGTAAGTCTGATAGAATTCCACAGGGAAAGAATATAGAGAATGGGAAAGAGAATATAATTAAGGAATTGTGAGAATTTCTACATACTGAAAAGACACAGTTCTGAAACAGAAAAGAAGAATCTAGTGCAAGAAGGAATTGGTAAACAAATTGTTTTTCTAAACAACTTTGATTTAATAAGATATTATATATTGATTTAGAACTATATTATGGAATAGAAATAATGACTCATTTGGAAAGTGTAAATGGGTCACAAAATATTGGACAGCACATATATGAAAATATAGTAACAGGCATGCAAATGTTATAATATTGTTCAGTAGGAGTTAGAGGTCTTGATTAACTTTTGACAAGGTTAAATATTCATGTTAAAGATTAAGATTGAATACTACAAGGATGCAATGTAAAACCTACCAACTAATGGGAGAGAGTAAGCAATATTTGATTAATAAAACAGAAGCTGTGAAACAAAAAAATTAACAAAGAACAGTGTGACAAATAGAAAAAACAGAAGAATGAAATAAATTCATAATTAAGGAACCACAATAAATCCAATGGCATTAAATCCATTAAAGTTTTAAATTTATCAAACTTTAAGTTGAATAAAAACAAAATTTAAGCTTATATTTAGAAAAAAATCAGCTAAAGTATATGTAAAAGTAAAATCAGTATTATGAGATAATGGTCCGTAGTTTGATGCACTTAATAACATAGCTTCCAAATACATAAAAATTTAACATATGCAAAGCAAAACAAAAAGCTAAATAGGCCAAAAAGAGAATCTCAACCATTATAAAATGTTTATTATTGTGAAGATGTCATCTTCTAACCATAATTAAATAAAATTAATAAAAGAAAAACAGGAAAAATTAAAGGACTTTTTATGTTTCAATAATTTATTTATCAGTTGGATAATTAAATTTAAAACTGCAGCATCTTGTAAAGCTAGAAAGTAAGGAAATGTTTAAAATTTATGATGGGTGTTTGTCAAGGGGATACATGAGCCAACTGAAAGAGCTCCCAATAGACAAAGGTGGAACAATTTGAGCAAGTTTAAGTATACAAAATAAGTACTGTTAAATTATAACACAAATATAACAAATATCCATGCATCCAAACAGTTGTTATACATAAATGATTGAATAAATAAATTAATGGAGGAAAATGGTTAAATCTCTCATGTAGAAGTTACAAATAACTGTATAGATACTTATTTATGACGGTGGAACATGACTTCCCATTTTTTTTTTAAGATTTATTTATTTATTTGACAGACAGAAATCACAAGGAGGCAGAGAGGCAGGCAGAGAGAGAGGAGGGAGCAGGCTCTCTGCTGAGCAAAGAGCCCGATGCGGGGCTTGATCCCAGGACCCTGGGATCATGACCTGAGCCGAAGGCAGAGGCTTTAACCCACTGAGCCACACAGGCATCCCATGACTTCCCATTTCTTAATGATGAGATATATGCAGTGACTTCCCTCCACAGTACAGAAGGGAAAGGGAGAAAAAAAACAAACTTAGCAGTAGAGAAACTTGATAAACATCATCGCAGACCATTGATCATATTAACATCATCAGTGATAAATCATGTTCATGTTATGTATTTTTGGTATATGATGAGAATATCATTGGGTCTTGCTTATTATTAATTCTGACATTTTCTGTCTTTTAAGTAGAATGTTTTGTACATTAGCATTTAGTGCAATATTAGACATTGTTAGATTTAGTCTGTAATTTTATCATTTATGTTTATCCTCTCAGTTTTATTTCTTCACTTCTCTGTTCCTCCTTTTCTGCCTTCTTCCTAGAATATTTAATTTAAAAATAATTATTTTAGTTCATATGTTGGCTTTTTAGCTATACCAATTTGCTTATGTTTTAATATTGCTTTGAGTCCTTTCAAAGACTGAAGGGTCTATAATTTTACCCACTTTGCAAGCTAACAAATTAACTTGCTGCAGTTTCGTGGATACTTGTAGAAGACATGAAACTCCTGGGTCAGAGATAAGGAGTATTTTATTACTGATAGTAGTAGCAGCCAGTGTATCAATACTATCTTTCATGGCTTCTGAGGCTCATTTCTCAAAAGGCAACATAAGAGAACCAGGTGACATCTATATACACAGTGATCTGCACAACAGATGATGAGCTCTCAGCCCAGGGAACCTGATTATTTTATAATAGTCTATAAACCTGCCTGCCCTTTGCTATGCAGGCTACCTTATTTTCATTAGACTACAGTTTATTATGCCTCCCTGGTGCTCCAAAAGGAAATAATATATATTCTAATCCTACTTGCTCTACAAATATATCCTTGAAAAGATAGACTAGAACAAAGGTCGATGGCACCTCAGCTTGCAATATGTGCAGTAGTGTGAGAGACCCAGAAAGAATTGTTTTCCAATGATGTATATTGTTCATGTCTATTCATGAGGATATGTTCCCTTGAATACACTACACCATTGGCTACTCTGATTAATCTAACAGAGACTGGGACAGAATTTACTTGATTAGTTTCATAAAACATTTACCATGAAGAAACAAGATGAGTTCTTTTGCAATATTAACCTTGACCATGTCCACAAACAACTGGATAAATTTCATACACCATCTGAGTCTACATTAGAAAGCCAGATGGCTTACTTCTTAAGTTTCTGTATTGACTTTCCCACTTAGCTGGAGGCATTAATCAAGCAGGATGTATTACTGATTGCACAGTTTCTACTTGGCTTGTAAGGTATAGATCTAGGGCCATTCTAGCACCCATTACAACCATGACCAGTAAGTTGAGACAGACTTGAAAGAATTTTAAGACCAAGTTTTATCCTTGATAACTTAAGCAAAAGTTGGGGAGAAATTCTTTATCACCTTTTCTAGATGAATTACTCCCATTATAGGGATAACTGCCCTCAGAATATACATACATGACCAGTAATTCATCCCCCTGGGAAGCTTATTTTGGAGATATCTCTCAGTCATTTGAGGGCTACATTATATACAGGGGTTTTGTTGTTGTTTGTTTTGTTTTGTTTTTTAAGTGAGAAAGTATGAGTGGGGAGTGGGGGGTGGGAAGATAGGGATGGGCAGAGGGAGACAGAATCTTAAGCAGGCTCTATGCCTGGCATGGAGCCCAAAATGGGGCTTGTTATCACAACCCTGAGATCATGAGCTCAACTGAAATCAAGAGTCAACTGATTGAGCCCTTACAGGGGTGTTCTGGTAAACACTTGAAAATAGTTTGTGAGCACCCCTAAGATGCACAGTTACTATGTTTTCAGGAGGAAGGCAGTTTAATGCTTGGTTTCCACAGCAACAATATAGTTCCAGGGATGCATAAGGAAGGAAACTGTTGTTAATAACTGTTTGGAACTGCACAATGTGAAAATGATAAGTTAGGGATACGGGATTACAGTATGGCATCTTGGTTGGTAGGCAAACCTTAGGGGTTCTGAATTTGTTTCCAGTTGTTGAGCCAAGTTGGTTGTTTGTTGTTTGGAGAGAGTGGTAATCTAACGTGTGCTGTTTATCCACACAGCCAGATGATATTCACTTGTCCCTTGGAATAACTGAGTGGTGGCTATGGAAATGCAGAGGGGAATACATTCAGAAATGTTTATAGGTGTTTTTCCTTTTGTTCTGTTTTTTGAGATTGTGTGTGTGTGTGTGTGTGTGTGTGTGTGTGTGTGTGTGTGTTTATTTTTCCTGTAGAATATGTGGGAGCTGGAACTAACAGAAATTGCTGTTTCTTTTTTTTTTTTAATTTTTTATTTTTTATAAACATATATTTTTATCCCCAGGGGTACAGGTCTGTGAATCACCAGGTTTACTAGAGCATATCATGCTTAGCAAAATAAGTCAAGCAGAAATTGCTGTTTCTGATAGACTTCTAAGAGAATGACAATCATATCATGGTCAAAATCATCCATTGGTGGATGGTAGACCTAGTGGCTACAGTTTGATACAATTTGGAAGAGATTTCTCCATCATGTGGAAATGTCCATAAGTCACTCTTTGAAGCAAAGATTTTTGGTGTCTCTTTGTCCTCTCATACCTATTGAATCCAGAAGGGATTCCCTCTCTGTGTGTCAAGATTGTTGTTCTTACACTGCCACACAGTCTGAGAGTCCCATCCCAGTAGCTATGAACTTACCTTTTGTCCAGTCATCTCCTACTAACCTTCAGACCTTTACCAGAAAACTAAGTTAAGCATGGCTATGTAAGAAGAATGTCTGTGAAACAGGAGTTCTATTGAATCAGCAGCTTTGCTTCCTGGAAAAGAGTAGAGGATAAAGCTTTCTCCAAAAAGATAGTTGCCACTTTTCTTATAAAGCCAAGATGTTTTGAGGGCCAAGCTGGCTTCAGTCTTGAATATACCACTTCCCTTTGACAAATAAGGCTAATTAGGTCCTTCTTATCTTGTTAGGTTTTCAGTCCCAGTTGGCCTTCTCCAAAAGAGGATATCAGGGTGAGGAATCACAATGTTTCCACATGTCACACAGTTTCCACAAGAGCACAGTGGCAACCTAATAGCTGAGCCACATCAGGAAGACAGTGAGTCAAAGTGATGCCTCTGGGTGGAGGTTACCTCACTTTGTTAGGGTTTCCAATTGGTAATATCATCAGTGATGGAGACTGAAGGCTGAAAAAAGCTATTAGTTTTGTGGCATCCCACAGGTACTTTAGCATGTTACATGTGTCTCTTCCCAATCAAAATGATCTCATCCATTATTATGAGTATGTACAGTAAAGGCATGTAAAATAGCAATAGTGTTTTCATATTTAGTAGTTGAAGCCACAACTATACGTATATTAAATCAACCCAAAAGGTTTCATCCATAAGGTTATATTAACTTCCTTTCCTATTGTGAATTCTGCACAAATCCTTTTGCCAAATTCTGGGTATTCACAATGTGTGAGACTGGTAAGATGTCAGCTTGGGAACCCGAATCCAAAGGAGTTTGAGTGCTTTCTGTCCCCTACATCTCCCCAGGATACTGTGATGTATGGATAGCCTTTGGTCTTCTTTGAGGAAAGGAGATCTCAGTATCACTACGTAATCTTTCCCCTTAAAGCTGCCAAAGTCACATTAGAAGTTTTGGAAAGTGTCAGGGAGGGTGGAGAGAGAGCATAGCTCTGTTCCAGTAAATAACGGCCGTTTAGTTTCAGTATCAAGTGTTCAGACAGCTGCTCACAACTTAAATCGTATCAATTTTTGATGGTTCTATTCACTCAAATCTCTATATTATCATTGCTGACAGAATTTACTTCCACTCTGAGGATTTTTTTGACTTACAAGCAGGTCTGGAACTAGATTGAGGTAGTGTTGTACTTACTTTGGGCAAAGGATTTGAGAAGGTGCCAAAAGACTGAGAAGTTGAGTAATATTTTAAAGCAACGGAAAGTTGGAGAATTAATGTGAAATTCCGTGGTGAACAAAATATCGAAACTTGAGACACTATATGATCCCATACATGCATGATTCATCTCTCCTACCCCACTCTCACTGACTTCGAGGATACTGACAGAAGACATGAGACTCCTAGGTTAGAAACCAAAACCTTGTTCACTCAAATAGCATGAGCTTTATGTTTGCACCCCAGGTCCATGAGGGTGATGTGAAGGGGCCCAGGTGGGTGCTACCCTTGTAGTAGACAGTGTTTGACACGGCTAAGGAAACTTGAGGCTAGAGAACCTGAATCTTTTATATTGGGCAGGAAGCACATCTGACTTTTGTGTCAAAGGAGAACGGGACTTTTATTGCACTGGGTAGAAAATGAACTTGCCACTTATTCCAGAGGGAGACACTATCTGTATCTAGAGGCTGTGTACTGTACAAACATCCTCAGCATAACAGTCTGAGATAGAGGTCCCACTTATAGGACATGTAGGAATGCAGGTGATCCATGGAGAGTTGTTACCAAAAATACCCAATAAAATACTAGAGTGGCTAACTTCTGAATCTGTATATGAAAAAAGTAGGCATAAAGAAATTGATTCTATTCAGTGCAATAGAAGAAGAGAAAAGACATTCAAGAAAAACATATTGCCAGTAGGAAGCAGAAATCTTAGAAAGAATTTAAAGATATAGTTAATCCCAAAGAGTATGGACAGATAAGTTTTGTGAGAGTGAGATATTCTTAAGTTGTTAAAATAAAATCCAACTATATTCTCTTTGAAAGACAGAAACTTCCTTTTGTTCTTTCCTTATGGTTTCTAATACCTATTTTTATTTAACAAACACATAACACTTATTATTTCTCTGGCACAGTTCAAGGTGCTTTACAAATAAAAATGAATTCTTATAACAATCAAAACAGGTTATACTGCTACTATTGCCTATTTGTCAGTGAAGGAAAATGAGATACAAAGAGGTTAAATCAATTTCCCAAGGGCACCTGATAGTAGATGATGAAGACAAAGTTGGAATCCTGACATTCTGGCTACAGGATCCTTTTGCTTCATACTCTGCAGCTTCTGCAATTTTTCTAATTATACCATTCCCATCTCCCATCCCTTCCAAGGCCTCCCCCAGTTTCTCCAAAACCATTCTAATATCTTAAAGACCTGAACTATTAATGTTGCCAGAGCACTGAAAATTGAAGAATTGAGAGTTTCATACCTGAGAGCATTAATCACAAATGACCAAGAGTAGCTATGTGCATATCAGATAAAATAGACTTGAGTACAGATCAAATCAAAATTAAACAATCTCTCAGGAGTAGGATAAATCATATCAAAAATTTACCAATAGAACATAAACTTTCTGAAGCTACACAAAGAGTAATAATAATCCTCAAGATACATAAAGCAAAACCTAACCAAATTATTTGGTGAAATAGGCAAATTATTTGCCAAATAGACAAATCTAAGACTATCATGGAAGCTGTTAAACTTGAATTTAGAGATTGAGGAATGCAGCATCTTGATGCTGATGTTGTATTCCTCCATGATGCAGTAAATGGTTAAGTACTGAACTTCCCAACATAGGAAAAAACAAAACACTATGAAACTTTGCAAAATATATAAGCAAACTGTTTAACTGTGTGCAGGCAGGAGCTAACCAGTGCACAAGTCTGCCATCTCTGAGATAGAAAATTCACAAGGTAAACCTGATGATCCTTCAGTTCTTTGTGGGAAGTGAGGGTTGTGGGAAAAATTTCCCAAACGCAGAATGCTATTATCCTTGCCAGCATGGGAATCCTGCTGAGTGAAGGAGACAATAATTGAGGTTCAGGGAAAAGAGAGATTGGGGTAGAAAAACATATTTGAAAAAAAATGTGGCCATGACCCTTCCAAATATGATGATGAAAAATATCTACTTACATATCTAGGTGGCACAGTGACTCTCAAGTAGTAAATGAAAAGATAAATAAGTAAATAAATAATATTTAGGAACATAATAGTCAAACTGCTAAAAACCAAAGTTACAGACAAAATCTTTTAAGTGCTCAAAGAGTAAAAGAGGCACTGACCACATGATAACAGGAATAAGTGAGAATCACTAGATTTCTCAGAAAGAATGCGGGCTAGAAAATAATGAAATAATGAAAAAAAAGTTTAAAAATATTCTGTATCCAGTGATAATATTCCTGATCTGAGAATAAAATAAATACATTTTCAGATAAATAAAAATTGACAGAACTCATCCCTCAGTATGTAAGGGAAATGATACAAGGTAGAATTCAATAAAGAAGGACACCAAAAATGTTACAAAGTAAGTCTGTAAAAAAGAGGTATAACTTTAAAATAATGCCAAATGCACAATTTCATACAGGTCATGATATCATAAAATTTAGTTAATAAAGAAATTAATAACAAAAATAATCCACTAAATCACACAGTATATAAATTAAAGAAAACATTCCAAATAATTTGTGGCTGAGCAAAGAAATCATAATTATAGATAGAATGTACTTAAAACTTAATAATTAGCATAGTACATTTCAAAACCAGAGATATAGCTAAAGTTATAGAAATTTATATCCTTAAGTTCATAAACTGAATAAAAGCACAGATTGAGAAGATAGAAATTCAACCTAAAGTGAATGCATAAAACCAAAATAATGCTAATCAAAATTCCAAATATTTGTCATATCACATATTAATGTTAATTAAAGAGCTATAGTACTTAAAATAGTGATACTGTCAAGAAAGAGAAAACATAATTTTATGGATAAGAAATCCTACCTGCATTAAGAAACGTGACATGACAGGCAGCAACATAAAAATAACTTTTTAACTTAATTAACTTAAGTAAATAGCTTTTAACTTTTGAGTAAATAGCACAGGGAAAATTGACTGAGTGTGTGAGAAATAAAATCTGACCCCATCTATCATAGAGGCAGCTCAAGTACACCAAGATTGAGGAAGGAAATAGGGAGAAGGCAATTGAGGTTGGAAGATGAAGCTTCAGTGCTTTAAATGTATTTTTATGGTTTTGTTTTTGATTTAAAAAAGTGAAAGCTCTGAAGTAAATAAAGCAAATATTAATATATGTCAAATATTCATGATAGAAACATAGGTAATATATAAATTTGGATTTTTTTGTATTTAAAATTATAAATTAAAAATAAATGTCATAATATGTATTGGATAGTTTTAGTTGTACACCATAGCTTTAAAAGAGGAATTTACTTGGGTGCCTGGGTGGCTCAGTTGGTTAAGTGTCTGACTCTTGATTTTGGCTCAGGTCATGATCTCAGGGGTTCTGGATTCAGCTCCACGTCGGTCTCTGTTCTCAAATAAATAAATAAAATCTTTAAAAAATAAAATAAAAGAGAAATTTATTTCTAAGTTTTTCATACATTTTAAGCATAGAAACAAACTGAACTGTGTGAAAAGAGAATAGGAGGGTCAGGGATAGACTAAAAAACGGGAGATGAATGGAGCATTTTTAGCTTGGAGAAATGAAGATAGCAAGATAGCTTTCTTTAGGTATTTGAAAAATTGTCATTTGAGAAGAAATTTAGATTCACTCACTGTGGCCATATATAGTAGATTTAGAGCAAAGACATCAACTTATTAGTTTATATTTTTATATTTAATGTTTAAGTATTTAATATTTTTTGATACCTTAAGTCTAGATACTGGTCTTGGCACCACTAATAAGATGTCGAACAAGGAAGATGAGTTTCCTGTTCTCATGAAACTCACATTTTAGTGGCATGAGAAGGATAAAATGTAAGGGCATGAACAAGCAAGCAAAAATATTACCTAGTGACAAGTGCTTATTCTGAGAAATAAAATATGGTACTGCGACATTCAGTGAAAAGATGTGCGGGATGTGGGAGAAGATTATCTTTTTTTTTTTTTTCTTAAAATATTTATTTATTTATTTATTTATTTATTTGACAGAGAGAAATCACAGGTAGATGGAGAGGCAGGCAGAGAGAGAAAGAGGGAACAGGCTCCCTGCTGAGCAGAGAGCCCAATGCGGGACTCGATCCCAGGACCCTGAGATCATGACCTGAGCCGAAGGCAGCGGCTTAACCCACTGAGCCATGCAGGGGCCCCTGGGAGAAGATTATCTTAACTGGAAGATCAGAAGAGGTAACTGAGACTTACAGTCATGATGTGCTCAGGAGAAGGAGTTTTCCTCCCACTGATAGGAAACTGGGAAAACTCTACAAACTGTCAAGAAGCTTATTTTTTTGAGGAAGGAAAGTAGGTCAGTGTGGCTGGGGAATACTAGGTGAGGGAAATAGTCCTATGGGGCAAGATTAGAGAGACATGAGTGTTAAAGCATGTTTTTGCACGCCCAACTGTCAACTCCAGTGACATTGAATGTTTATTTTCTCACTCATATATGAAGTCTGTCCCCTAGTTAAGCTGAAAATTTGTGATTGATTGATGTATATGTTTTTAGGATTTTTTGGAGACACTTAAATTTATGTATACACTATTTTCCTATGGGAACCCAGGAGTCTTGATTTAAACTTTGTAATAGATAATTATAATCACTAAGTGTTGAAATGTGGGGAATGATGCTGACAAAATGGGGAGGCTTAGAAAGGATGGATACCAAAATTTCATTGTCAACTAAGTGAAAGAATGGACATTATCAAATCTCACCTTTAACTGAGTGAAACAAAATGGAGGATTTTCTTCACCAGAATTCCAGTGTTGTAACTACTAATAAGGATAAGAGTCAGAAGGGGAGTTGGTTGAAACTTAGGGCTACTATAGTGAGGAAACACACATGTTAAAGATCCAGCTTTTCAAAAGGGATTGTCACTAAGTGGTGTGCGCCTTTGGTCAAGAAGTGAGCAAGGAAACATTCTGGACATGAACAGAGGGAGTAGTGGAGAGGAAGAGATGTTTATCATCTCAGGAGTATGAGGCGAAAATCCAATGTTTCACCAAGTTGTATTGTGAGATGTTTTGTGTAAATCACTGCATCACCATTCAAAAACACCTACAGTAAAAAGTTGCATTGTTTTTTTTTAACAAAATATTGTCAGATTTGCATTTCAGGATGCCTGGTGGCTCCGTCGGTGAAATGTCTGCTTTTGGCTCAGGTCGTGATCCCAGGTTCCTTGGATAAAGTACCACTTTGGGGTCCCTGCTCTGTGAGGAGCCTGCTTTTCCCTTTCCCTCTGATTCTTCCCTGCTTGTTCTCTCTCTCTCTGTGTTTGTAAAATAAATAAAATCTAAAAAGTTTGCATTTCAAAATTTAAATATTTCACTGTTCTGAGGCAAAATTTTAGGGAATTCAGCTATCTCTGGATTAGTAAGAAATAATTGTTTTCATATGAAATTCTCCCAAAACAAAGAAGGAGTTTTATAGAGTTTATGATCAACACACTTAATTGTTTTGGTTTGGGGAAAATAGGTGAATATAATT
Organism: Mustela nivalis; assembly: GCF_964662115.1. NCBI lineage: Eukaryota > Metazoa > Chordata > Mammalia > Carnivora > Mustelidae > Mustela > Mustela nivalis. The sequence continues at coordinate 31,336,986 of NC_139030.1, read as the reverse complement.
ATCCTTAAGGAAACTTCTGATGAAAAATCTTCTTTTTTGTGGCAGGTAATATTTCTTTGCCCTTTCTCATTTCAATGATAAAGGAAACAGGATTGTAATTGATAAGCATACAAAGTATCAACAGAGAGTTGGAGATACTGATAGGAACCTTATAAGTATTACAGTGACATTAAATAACCTGGAAAAAAAAACATGAATTTTGAGAGTCTATTCATTGAATAAATTCATTAAATACATTCTTTCCTAAAGACTCTATGTCCGAATATCATTACAATAGGGGTTAGGGCTTCAAAATCGTGAACTTTGGAGGGAAGCAAACGTTTAGTTCCTAACAGTCTCACAACAAAACCCACCTGCACAAGGTACAAATTATTACCATTCTCCAGCAGAAAAATAAAATAACAAATATTTCTCAAAATCTCATGCTATTTTCCATTTACTGCCCTATTCTTCCCTTCCTTTTATTTTTCAAATGTCCTATAACTTGAAAACATTCACAGTCCCTACTCATGCACTCATGCATCCCCTTCATTTGCTCCTCGGCCAGTCTGGCTTGATCTCCGTCTAAGCCACCAGTGACCTTCATGTTGCTATGTCCACATTCTTCAGTCTTCCTTTGACTTAATCACTTTTTCTATCTTAAAACACTTACTTCCTGTGGCTTTTGTAATACCAGACAAAACCTTTTCTTCTCCCTCTATGTCCCAGATGATTCTTTGTTTTTGAGATTAAGAAGCAGTTTTATTAAACTATAGCATGTGTACATATGCAGGCATATAAAACCACAGTTAACCTGATTCCTTTATTTGTCTCACTTTTTTATGTGTGTCACAGGACTCTTTCCCTGAGTCATTTTCAGTTCTTTAAAACCACTTTGCTAAAGGGGCATCTGGGGTGATTCACTTGTTTGAGTGTCTGACTTTGGCTGAGTTCATGATCCTAGGGTTCTGGGATCTAGCCCCACATCGGGCTCCCTGCTCAGTAGGGAGGCTGGTTCTCCCTCTCCCTCTGGTCTCCCCTTGCTCTTGCTCTCTTAAATAAACAAATAAAATCTTAAAAAAAAAAAAAAGAACACTTTGCTGAAGTATAATTGAACATGTAAAAAACTGTATATATTAATGTACACAACTCAGTTGAGTTTGAGATTAAGTATAAACCCATGAAACATGGTGAGGATGGAGTTAGTGCCCTTATAAGAAGTGCAAGAGAGGCTAGAGTTTGCTCCATCTTTTCACCATATAAAGATAAAGCAAGAAGACAGCTGTCTGCAAGCAAGAAGATGGCCCTCCCCAACAATTAAATCTGGTACCTTGATCTTGGCTTCTCAGCCTCCAAAACTGTGAGGAAAAAAACTACTAATGTTTAAGCAAAAAAGAAAATAAATAAATTAGTTGAAAGTTGTGTGAGGAATGATAGAAATTGTGAAAATTAAATAATATTCTGACAAATATTTATCAGTGCCTAAAATGTGCTAGGCCACTGCATATAAATAAAAGAAACATAAATATGAGATTCTTTGGAAAATTCTTAGTGTCTTACCAACCAGAGAAGTTCAGAGTCACTGTTATACTATGATGCTGACTTTTTTAAAAATAGGAGAATGTACCAGTATATATCTACCTAAATTTATACTTCCTCTTCTTGTCCCTATCCTCTAAGAATCTGTAAACATAAAATGCCTGAAATATAGATAGAAGGGCAGGTAAAGTCAAGCAGCAGAGAAATGTTAAAGAGCTTTCACAAGACCTGAGACTGCTTATATACTAACCCAGTACATCCAAATATGTAGAATATGTACCCAGGTGAATGTACTAAAAAACCTGCATGTAATGTGGAAAGGAAATATTAGAACTTCTGTCTATGTGTATTATATATGAAAGAAATAAAGCTTTACCAATATCCAACTTACGAATCGACAAGCATATATCTATGAAATATACAGATATGAGAGTGTATGCTCAAATACATTTTTGAAGGAGGTTAATAACATTTAGACTGTTAGGAGCCCATTGCTGTAAACCACTGTACTCATCAAGTGAAGGGGGAAAACACCCTTTCATTTTCATTTTTACTTTGATTTATTAGAGAAGAAACTGTTGGGGCCATGAAGAGTAGACTATAGTTTATAGTTCAGATAATGATGATCAAATCAGCCTAATATTCCATAGTAGAGAGAATTCAAATGTGGATAGTAAGTTAAGACTTGGCACAAATATTGTCACAAAGGTGACACATTCTCAAATTTATTCCCACCTCTAGTATCTGCAGAGAAAGATATTTGTTAATGGTATTTTGAGTGACTTCCATTTAGTAAGCTACTTCCTTTTGTTGCACTTAGAGTTCCAATTTCCTATTGTTCAAAGAGTACATTGACTGGTTTGGGAGCTATGTTAAATAACGTAAGGACCTCCATTGTGCTTTAATTTTTTTCCCCTCAGCAACCTGGTTTTAAATACTCCCATCCCTCCACTTCAGGGAGTGAAGAGCTAATCTTAAAAGGAGAGCTGAGTAGATTTTTTACATGGAGGTGATGTGAAGTGACTTCCATTTTCTTAAGTACTATATTGATAATATTCAAACAGCAACTCTAAAATATATGTATGCTGTATCTGTTGCTACTGTCTACATGTTCTACAGGAAATATAATTATTGCTTTTCTTAGTTGATATTTTTTCTTGATCATCTGTTTATATACATTAGGTGATATATAGAATGCCTTCTTTAAGGAATGGATTTTGGAAGAAGACAGGTGTTCTTCCTAGATGCTTTAGGTTTTACTTTTCTCCAAATATATTTAGATTGCATGATAAACATTGAGTAGTAAATAAAAATGCAAAATAAATTTGTTTGTTCTTAGGATCTAAATCTAATTGTTTTAACAATGTATCCGTGCCAATAGATTGCAATACAAGATTATAAACTGATGGTTAGATGTTAATAACAGTAACACAAAACATTAAGGCAAGTGACATTTACATAAGTATCTGGATCTTAATACATGTAATTTACATATGAAAATTTAATCATCATAGAGATAAACAGCTGCAAAGTTTAATTAAACTCTCCACACAAAATCAGCCTGCAAGAAGTAGTTTGTCACTGCTAATTCATCACAATTCTCTTAAGTATTCTTTAAAATAAAAATGCAAAATAAATGACTCTTATTGATAATTTAACTTCTGGTTACTTTGTATTTTAATTGTATCATCAAAGCTTGTTGAGAATATATGAAGATTGTAGGTTTATTTTCACTCTGTTTAGAAGGCAAATCATAAACATATAGAGAACAAATGTATTTGTTTTCAAACTTGTAAGGGTCACCAGCACAATAGCACTGATGTCTAATTTAAGAAATTTTAAATTAAGAAATTAAATTTAAATAAAGAAATTTTAATGCCAAAATAAGTTGTTGGTAATGAAGGGATGTAAAATTCTTTCTCAGTGGAGCTTTTAAAAACAGAATGAATTATACACAGAAATTAATGCCAGCATTAGTCAGAAAAAGTGTAACTAACAATTGCTAGTGTGGATAGATAAAAATGAAAAATCTTAATTGAATTTAAGATCACAGAAACCCTACACAGAAAAGAGAATGTTTAATACATAAATTCTGTAGAAGTCTCCTTTGGGAAATGGCAGGTTTTGTTTTCGTGTATCTTATTTGTTTAAACAAATGCATTTATTCATTCATTTGCTTAGAAAACTAAGTACCTACTGTATGCCAGGGATTATGGTATGCACTAGAATAAAATACTAACCACAGTTAGCTTTTGTAATGACATTCATATTGGTTGCAACCTTTTCTTAATAGACACAGACCAAAATGTAGAAATAGGAGACAATGGATCTATTCATGGTAAAGCAAAAGGCATCCAGTATTCAGGACTATGCTTTTTTTTTTTTTTTTTTTTTTTTTTTTAACCTAAGTTCAGATGGCTGGACAACATTATAAATAGAATGCATGACATCCATTTAAGTGATGATAAAATTATATTGAACTTTGAAAAGTGAACATTGTCCATGAGTTAGTTCCTTAGATATACTTTTAATGTTAGGACATCCAGGTTCCATCTCAACGTGTTTTTCCAAATAATTAAGTCCATAACAGTTGTCTAGAAGAAATAATAGCTATAATCTCCAAGTATACCAATAACATAGTATTAATTATATTATTAATTTCCATAATTTTGGTTTCAGTTAAACTGATCTTTTATCATAAATTAATAGCATAAAGGTATTTTATTGTCTCAGATGTATGAAGAAATGAAGCCAAGACTCCCAAATTGTAAGAATAAACTGTCATGGAGTGAGCTGGAGGCCATAACAACTGAACAACCCATAAGAGGAAAGAAACTCTTATATGCACTATAGTTTTCTTCATGTTTCCTATGAGGTGATTCATTTAGAAACTGGAGTAGCTCAGTTTCTCTCATACAAAATGAATGACTTGACATAGATAACCCAAAATTTTATGTATTTAATCTCCAGAATTCTTTAACTTTATTTGAAATGTTTAAATATTCTAATTTGGAAAAACTAATAGACTGAGAAAAATATGTAGTATTCTTTCCCTTTAAATTATTTGGGCAAATAAATATATTTGATTATGAAGCCTTGAAAATAATGCTTGATTAAACACTTTATAATTGTGTGTGTATGTGTGTTTCTCTGTGTGTGTGTGTGTGTGTGTGTGTGTATGTGTGTGTGTGTGGTGTGAGAGAAAAATCTATATTTAATTATCTACTCTCTATCTCTCTACCCATATATCTAAATATAATCCTTCTTATTAGAACCTGAAAGTGGTTAGTTAGCTAAAAATCAGGAGGCATAAAAAATGATACCTAATACCTTAAACATTTTAATTTATTTCAAAATGGGCACATCCATTCAGCCATCTTTTGATTTAGGGCCCAAGTCCTTTCTTGAAGATTGAACCTGCTGATTGGGACTGAAATTAACTTTCTTGCATAAAAAAAAGTGTGATGTTGAATGTTTTATGGTTATAGTTTACTTCTCTTTAAGGGGGACACAAATTCAAATATACTTATAGTATACTACGAATGAAACAGTCTCTTGATTTTCTTTCCCCAAACTTTTGTACTTGTCTCTCTCATACTTAAATATATTTACACCCATAGTTTATCAGTTTTTTCATGTTTAATTAATTATCCATGGCAAAATGAGACACATCTGATAGAATCCGGTTTGTGCACATGTTTCAAATGGTGGGACCAGAAGTGTGCACAAACTTCATTGGTGATATATCAGTTCACTGGAAATTGTTATCACTTCTATTGTTGTATTTTACTTAATCTTCAAATCAGTCTCATAGGGATTAAGGGATTCATATTATATTGTGAAATTATTTTTGTTTTCATAAAAATATCAGGGATATTAAATGATTCATGTGAGGTTACAAAATTTTTAAGAAACAAACTATGAACAAAAACTGTAAGAACATAGAGCTGTAATGAAGTATTTCCAAGTAAAATTAATAGCTTGGATTTTCAAATCTGTTGAAGTGAGCATGAGTCTAGAATAATCTTTTCATTGACCTGAAATTTTTTGCTTAGTTATATCTATTTAAAATGCGGAATCTCCTTTAGACAGCCCATCAGTAATTTTGTGGTACTTTAGCAGTCTAGTCTTTCCTGGCTTCTTCTTCTTATAAACTAGTAAAGGTATCGATTATTCTATTAGTATTGATGTGTTAGTGGGTTGTGATGATTGTACCAGAATTTTCTCACAACTAAAGATACAGCTTTAGGTATAAATGCTGTGTTTTAAGAGTTGGGTGTTTTGTTTGTTTGTTTTTGTTTGTTTGTTTGTTTAAATTTGTATTTAGGTGCTGATGTCCCATACAGGTGCTTGTGGTTACCTTTATAGAATTTTTCTCCCTTATTTCCTTAATATTTTTTATGGATTTTACTCTTTCTTCTCACTTCGATACATTGATATTTTATCATGAAGAACACATGATCCATTTCAGATTCTTCCTTGTTTCTATCATTTAATTGTTCTAAAGGGTAAGCTCAAATCTTTAGGGAATAGTTTTAAATGAAATGAATTGGACTGGATTAAATGCCAAGTTGCTTATTTTATGTTCTCATAGTATCAGTTACCTTTAATGAGAGACACAAGAGTCTCAAATGAGGCAGAATATTTATGTTACAAGGGGGTTTTTGAGATCTAAAATAATTTGTAGAGACCAGTGTTGTACATTATATATTTTGAAAACTTAGGGTATTATTTCATATTTATTTATGTATTTGGCTAGGACTGTCGAGTCCGTAATGGTCCAAACAATGATTTTGCCAAGAGAAACTCACTGTAAAGATAAGCTTTATATAGGTATGAAATTAATAAACTTTAGATTGTAAATTCTTGCCTTTCTTAGGTAAAAAGAATCTGTTTCTCTTGGATTTGGTTGAACAAATTTAAACATTCTTTGTTATGTGTCTGAAATTGGTGTTCCTGGTGGAGTAGACTAAGTACTGGCTATCATACTAGAAATTTTAGCAATTGAAGTAATTATAAGTAATCTATCTTTGTTTTTCTCATTGAGATAAATACAATTAATGGAGAGAGATTTTTTTGTCAGAAAAGAAATATAGTTTAGCTTACCTTTTCTTTTCTGGATTAGTGAGCCAAACACTACAGCTGCCCATGTTGTCAAAATGCCATAGGAAAATTTAGTAGAAAAGAAGCCAATAATGTAGTCAGCTTCTGACACTTAAATAAATGTTTTTGCTGTTCCATCAAAATTAATTATTAACTTCAGCATTAGAAGCATTTATTTCAATAGGAGAGGGAAATTTTCCCACCATCACTTCAGAGCCGAAGTAACCCTCTGGCGTTATAAATATATATTTCAGACTAAGAGAAAAGATTGATCCCACAGGATATCTCTCTTCTCCATCCATTGATGATGTCAGTGAGTGTCTGATTAGCTGCTGACATTTGAAATTATGGTGGGTCAGCAGGTTAATGAAAGCCTTCTTTATATAGCTATGTCCCTATTGCCTCTGTGCCTTTCTAGGCTTTTGGCTTGTTTGCTGACCTCAAAATGCAAGGCAAAAATAAAAGTACACATCAAAAGAAGTATAGTTGGAGCACTCATCTTTGGTGATTTCTAATGCTGCTATTTAACAAGAAAGAGAAAGGTTAATGAATAGCAGCAACTTAACTTATTTGGGAATGGTTGAGTACAGAGTGTCTAGTTAATAACCTCATGACCTTATTGAGGATAAACTCTGTATAGATGAAAACATTTCAGTAGAATTGTCTGGGCCACAATTTTTCTGCCTTTAAGTGACAGAGTTACATAAATTTCCCCTTTTATAATATTGAGTCATCTTCAGTTGAGGCAAGGAGAAAGTATAAAACTGAATTAGGTTTCCTGACTCATCAATCATAGTGTCTTAGAGCTGGAGAGGGCCCTTGAGACCTAGTTTGGTGTTTTTTTTAAGCTGTGTTCTGTGGTACTTTCAGATCCCTCAGAGTGACCTTGCAAGCTGCCGTAGGGAAAAAGCAGTATGTGGGGCCTTCATTCCTAGTCACATTTATGGTACCACCTAACATGTCATGTAATAAAAGGCTCTGTGACAAAGTTTGAAAACCACTGAGCTGCAACTAACACTCTCAATTTACACTTAAGGAAATTGAGGTATAGGTGATAAAGTGAAATTGCTAAGATCCTGCAGCTATTCTATATCACAATAAATGTGATAAAAAAAATTGTAGCACTTGACATATAGTGCTCTTCAGTATTTTTTTTTTTTCGGGGAAAAGAGTACAAAAGCAAAAATAATATTCTGGGTCTAATCTTATTTCAGAATGCTCTGAATCCTAACAGAGTTCAGATGAGGAATGTCTGGCTGATCCTTCCCCAGCCATTTCCCTGCTCATTTTGTCTGTATGAGTTGAGAGCTGGTTTCCAGTGTAGTCTGTGTTAGATGTTTAATTTCCTTTATATGTCAGCTGAGAGGATGGACATTGACTCTGGAATTTTAGGAACATCGAGTGTCTCCAGGAAGGATCATCTGTTTCTGGATTTTTGCATGTCCTCAGTGACAGGTATTAAGACCGAATTTCTGCCTCTGATGGTGACATAAGTGCAATTCTGATTAAACTCTAGTGTTGGGTGCTTAAAACACTGGAGGGAGTGCAGGCTTAAATGTAAAAAAGAAACCATTAAGTAGCCATATGTAGTTGTTTTAATCTAAAAACATAAAAAGAATTCAGCATTACTGTATAGCCTGACATGATGGTGAGTTAGTAGATTAGAAATCTATCTTTAGAGATGGAGAGGGAGTTGCAGGAGGAAATCTTGGTGGTCTCTCTCTCTTTGTGCCTTCTACCAAGCTCATTTAGTCTCATCTTATTACAACCAGTTATGGTATCATATGCCAATTGTAAAGGATTTGGGGTTTTGTTTTTCATAAAATCTTTATATTACCACGTGAAGAGATTGAGAGTGACTATGGAAATCTTTATTCCATACAGTAGTTCTTTGCCATTTCATAACCAAGTGTGTAAAGGGGTTTTCAAAGCTAAATTGGAGTTTTTCGCAGAAAAATATTTTTAAATTTGCAGTAATTTTTTGGGATGATAATGGCCTTTAGTACAATAGTGTATAGAAGATATTTTTAGAACACACACACATGAATGCACACACAGTCACATCCTGTCCCTTATACTTTACTATTCCTTCAAGTTACAATACATGACTGACAAGGGACAACTTCCAAAACAAAGAGACAAACAAACAAACAAACAAACAAAAACAATAATATGGAGAGTTATTATAAGTCTGGAAATGCTGGGGAAAATTCTCTGTCACCTATAAAAGCTCATATGTGTGTATCTTCATGTGTAAATAAAGATTAGAGATAATACCTATTTCATGGCATTACTATGAGGAACAAATGAAGGTACAATAGAAAAATTGAAACTGCCTGATATTGGGTAATTTCAATTATTATTAGTTATGGTGATGATCATTATTAAATACTTGGAAACTTAAACCATTTAAAAACCTGCCAAGTGAAGAATTTTAAAGAATACTGATTAATTTTTTATAATACAAAATTATATGTTAAATAATATATATATATAACATATAATGTAATTTCCAATTTGCTTTTCAAGAAAGAAATGAATTACATCAAGAAGAGAAAAAATTGAAAAAGTGCTCCATATCCCTCGGCATCAGAGAAATACAAATCAAAACCACAATGAGATATCACCTCACACCAGTCAGAATGGCTAAAATTAACAAGTCAGGAAATGACAGATGCTGGCGAGGATGCGGAGAAAGGGGAACCCTCCTCCACTGTTGGTGGGAATGCAAGCTGGTGCAGCCACTCTGGAAAACAGCATGGAGGTTCCTCAAAATGTTGAAAATAGAACTGCCCTATGACCCAGCAATTGCACTATTGGGTATTTACCCTAAAGATAAAACGTAGTGATCCAAAGGGGCACGTGCACCCGAATGTTTATAGCAGCAATGTCCACAATAGCCAAACTATGGAAAGAACCTAGATGTCCATCAACAGATGAATGGATCAAGAAGATGTGGTATATATACACAATGGAATACTATGCAGCCATCAAAAGAAATGAAATCTTGCCATTTGCAACAACATGGATGGAACTAGAGCGTATCATGCTTAGCGAAATAAGTCAAGCAGAGAAAGACAACTATCATATGATCTCCCTGATATGAGGAAGTGGTGATGCAACATGGAGGCTTAAGTGGGTAGGAGAAGAATAAATGAAACAAGATGGGATTGGGAGGGAGACAAACTATAAGTGACTCTTAATCTCACAAAACAAACTGAGGGTTGCTGGGGGGAGGGGGTTTGGGAGAAGGGGGTGGGATTATGGACATTGGGGAGGGTATATGCTTTGGTGAGTGCTGTGAAGTGTGTAAACCCGGTGATTCACAGACCTGTACCCCTGGGGATAAAAATATATGTTTATAAAAAATAAAAAATTATAATAAAAAAAAGAAGAGAAAAAATTTACTAGATAAATTTAAACAAATAACCTTTGTGTAATTGGTGAGTGACTGAAAAATGGGTATAAATAATTGGAAAGTATAAATACTGATGCATTTCTTTAATGTCTATCTACATATTCTTGAATGCTATGCTTTTAAGCTATGTGATCCATTAAAACCAATGATTGAAATAAATCAAGAATTGCTTGTAATTTTAGGGTTAAAGAATATCTTCACAAATAATATAATGAATTTAGTCACATTACTTTCACTAAAATAAGGTTAACAGTATTTTTTGTGAAGACGTGCAGTTGTATACGGTTAGCAGAAAATTAAAACAGAAATCATAAAATAGTGTTTACTTTGTCAGCTAATCCTTTAAAAATGTCTAGGTTTGTATATATTTTATAATATACAAGTCACAATTAGAGTAATAATTTACAAATGAGTTATTGTTATTTAAGAATAATAGTCTGTTCCAAAAAGTTGGAAGAGTATGAGATGTGAGTTATTTAAGATGTGATGATCTGAGAGGAAAGATGAAGCTGGTTCTAAGAAATGAGGTAGTGAAGAAACATTAGCAGTTTTAGTCAGAATTTGTGAAAGGTTAGTAAATAGAAGTGGACAGAGTCATCTTTCTTGCTAGGCTTGGCTGGATTCTGAAGTAGAGACATCCAGGGTAGAGCTAAGCTCAGTGTACATTGAGGAAGGGGTGGAGAAGCACTCTCATCCACATGGGAATTCTGTTAATTAAAAAGAGGTTCTGGATATTTATCTGACGAAAACAAAAACACGGATTCAAAAAGTCATGAGGATGTTCATTGCAGCATTATTTGTAATGCCTAACATGTGGATACAAGTCAAGTGTCCATCAATGGAAGAAGAGATAAAGAAATTGTGTGTGTGTGTGTGTGTAATATATATAAAATATGTAAAATTTTCAACAAATATGAATTGAACTCTGAGATAGTTTTCCTTTGTAGCTTATTGGGAATAGTTGTGTTTTTGTGTTCATATATTTATCTGCTTAATGAAACAGTGGTATTGAAGATACTCAAGATTTTGCATGCCATATAGAATCTTTGGAGTACAAGCAAACTTCTTGTTTTACTGCAGTTATAGTCAGACCATTTCTAGAGGTGAGCCTCCTAGATTTTCTATTTCCTTTTTTTTCCCTTTAATGTACATCTCTAATGGGTTTTTTCTTGAAAAATAAATCTGACAGATTTATTCAATGGGAATTAGTATTTTTTTCCTACAAAGGAAAAAGAGTTAGTACAGAAGACCTGCAAAAAATAAAATTAAAGTTTGATTGACAGCTGAATATGGTAGCAAACTGAAATAAATCATTTGTCAAACCATGCAAACGAGAAGTAGGGTTCCATGAGGGTTACTGCTGAGTCCTCTGCCCAGCACAATATGTCAGATAATTAATTGTGACAGATGATTTTGAAATGAAACACAGCCAAATAAAATACATGTGTCATTTTTTTTTTCCATATTTGGGGCTTGTATAATAAGGCCTTTGTCACTAGCAGTTAAATTGGTACAGTAGTTTTACTTTCTCAGGAAATATAAGAATGATATTTCATTTTATAATCCATCTCCAGCTGTTGCATGGAGAGTTTGTTAAGAATGAATTTCAGGGGCGCCTGGGTGGCTCAGTGGGTTAAAGCCTCTGCCTTCGGCTCAGGTCATGATCCCAGGGTTGAGGGATCGAGCCCCGCATCGGGCTCTCTGCTCAGCGGGGAGCCTGCTTCCCCTCTCTCTCTGCCTGCCTCTCTGTCTACTTGGGATTTCTGTCTGTCAAATAAATAAATAGAATCTTTAGAAAAAAAAAAAAGAATGAATTTCATACCCTATAACAACTTGATAGGAAAGACCAATATAATCAATTAGCAGTATTTGCTATAAACATTTTTGGGTAAGTGATGGCATTCATTTTACATCCATCTATGAGACAGTTTATTAATTAAAACCATTTATAACATCTAATTTTTAAAAACACAGACAAAATATCTGTTTATAATTTTAAATGCAAATAAGTGTACTTTTTGGTGGTGGCATTGGTGGATTTTGTTTTGCTTTTGGTTGGAGAAGTTAGTTCATGGACTAAGAAGCAGGGAACTAGTTTTTGTTGTTGTTGTTTGTTTGTTTTTAAAGATTTTATTTATTTATTTGACAGAGAGAAAGAGATCACGAGTAGGCAGAGAGGCAGGCAGAGAGAGAGGGGAAGCAGGCTCCCCGCTGAGCAGAGAGGTTGATGCAGGTTCCTAAGATCATGATCTGAGCCGAAGGCAGAGGCTTAACCCACTGAGCCACCAGGAACCCTGGGAACTAGGTATTGATGAAACATGGAACTTACGACGTTTTTGTGTCGGATTCTTTCTCACCTGTCCTACCCAGATTTTATTATTGATATATGCAAATTTTATTTACAGATATGAAATGACTTTTTGGGATAATGATGCTTGAGGAATTAATTCCCCTACATTTTAGTCACTTAGCAAATTCATGTCTGCAGTGGAATGAGTGAAACTGAAAGTGCCAAGGCAGAGATTCTGACTATGGAAATATTTTATCTGGTGGGTAAAAATTTATATCTTGTGAACCTAATTTTGAATCAAATGAAATTTGATAACAGTTCATGTACTATTGGACATTTTGTGGACTTGGTATTATACTGCTTATTTGGTTGGGAAAGGAGGAAACAGAACATGACTCTTTCTCTGTCTAGGCTCCACTAATTACTAACTCAGTGATTTGACCTCAGCTTTATCACCAGTAAAATGGGATAACAATAGCTAGATTGGTTTTGATAATTGAATGAATTAATACATGTAAGGCTATAGGTTAATCTGTCACCAAGTGTTGAATAGAATGTCTTTAGTATTTTTGCATATATAACTGGCATTTTTCCCAGGGAAAAAGGATCTCATTCCTCAGATTTCTGATTGAGGGAATGAGGAAAAGCACATTATATGATTATGGAGTATCATGGAATCTTGAAGGAAGTCAAGGGTATGATGATGATGATATTTGAGCATCAGTTAGAAAAAGTATAGTAAAAATTTGGTTAACAATACTTTACCCTACTTATAGTGTTTTCCATGACTTTTGAAACATAAAAAAGAAAAAGCTGGGTAGACTCTAAGTAGAGAATAAAGAAAGGCTGAGTATATTGATCTTTCCCACCAAGCCTCATAGAGTATCAGATCCTTAAAAATTCTCATGTAGTAACATTTGGGCATGGAGAGCAAGCTTAAAGGTATCCCTCATTTTTAGTTTAATTAAACTTTATTATATGCAAATTTCCTGAGAGGGGAAGTATAATATACTGATTTCTTGACATTTGCAGTAGCTGAATGCCCTGTGGTCTTGAGGGAACAGTACATGGGGCTCTTTTATGCTTTCAGTTTGCCAGCCCTGTTATTTTAGTTATGATGATGTGGGCATTTGCTCCTTAATGGTTAAGACTCTTTTCTCACCAGATGTGGTCTTTTGGAAAAGAGTTCAAACTGCTTGGCAGGTCAGTGAAAGGGAAGTGAGCGTTGTCACTGCAAGTGCACTGCCTATTTTGTGAATAAATGGATGACTTAACTTTCCAAGGTTGTCAGTCTTTCATAAGAGCTTACATTTAAATCATAATAATGATGCTACTTAAACTCCAGTTCATTCTGCCAGTATTTGATTAGCAAGCTGGCTGAATGCAGTGATAGAGAGGATGGCAAATCTTCATTTCATCTAGGGTATCATTATAGCTTAAACCGGCTCTCACATTACCATTATTGTTATTAATTGTTACTTGGTGGGGAGGGGGCTGATGGAATTCCTACCATTATTCTCAATGGGGAAGATGACATGGTCCCCTTCCTAGGTCTTCATGATCAAAATTAAATGGACATAGATATTATCTCACCTCAGAAAGGGATGACAAACCTTCAATTCTGTGATTTCATGTATAAAGTCACAATTTGTTTAAATCACCTTCGAAAATTAAGCTCAAAGTCATTAACAGTGGCGTTTTTGCATTCATAATCTTGTATATGTATTTGAATTTATATATATATATATATATATATATATATATATATATATATATATCTGCATATGGATATGCATATGGATATCTATGGATATGCACCTGGATATCTAACCATTATACCTGTGTTGTTATACTTTTAATAGGCAGGAGTTCCAAATCAAAAACCTATGCACTATGCAACACTGAATACATAGGGACATCACTTGTACACTTTCCTGCCATACATGTGAGGACTGTCCACATTCAGTGCTCACTGTGCATAAGATTTCAGTTTTTGTTTTTAACCATTGTAGATGGAACTGGATAAAAATAAAGTCTTTTAGGGTTTACTGGGTGAAGAAGAATCACAAATTTATCTTTTCATCTTTCACTCTTGAATAGCTACATGAACATTTTATGGGCTTGTTGAATCAGAGGATAGTAATCCTCTTTACTAATTCTGTAAAAAATAAGGTTCACAGGAAGTTTAAAGTAACTTGAGCTACATATTTTCTGACATGAATGTACTTTTTAAATTAATAGACTATTTTTGCAGTTTTAGGCTTAGAGAAAAATTGAGCAAAGGACAGGGAGTTCCCATATATCCCCTCACCCTGCCCTCACACCACTTTCTTCCATAGCTAACATCTTATCTTAGTGTCGTACATTTGTTATAGTTGACGGGCTGATATTGATACATTATTAACTAAAGTCCACAGATATATTAAGGTTCATCATTTGTACTATACATTGATTATATGGGTTTTGACAAATGTATTATAATATATCTACTGATATTGTATCATACAGAATAATTTCATTGCTTTAAAAATCCCCTAAGCTATAACGTTTCTTCTCTTCCTCTCCCCAAACATCTGTGAACACTGATCTTTTTTGCCATCTTCATAGTCTTGCCTTTATCAAAATCTCATACAGCTGTAGCCTTTTTATTTGACTTCTTTCATATAGTATTATACATTTAAGAATCCTTCATGTCAGTTAATATCCAAACTTTATAAAAAACTTATACAACTCAACACCAAAAAACCCAAATAATCCAATTTAAAAAGAGGACTGAAGACTTGAATAAACATTTTCCCAAAGAAGACACTCACATAGCCAATAGACACATGAAAGGATGTTCAACATCTCTTCTCATCAGGGTAACAGAAACTAAAGCCGTAATGAGATATCATGTTATACCTGTCAGAACAGCTAAAATCAAAAACACAAATAATAGCAAGTGTTACATGTTGTAGAGATAAAGGAAACCTCATGCACTGTTGGTGGGGATGAAAGCTGGTATAGCCATTGTGGAAAACAGTATGGAGGTCCTCAGAAAATTAAAAGAAGAACTACCATTTGATCCATTATTCTACTACTGGGTTTTTACCCAAAGAAAATAAAAATATATATGCACCCCTATGTTTATAATAGCATTATATACAATAAGTAATATGATGGAAGCAACACAAGTGTCCATTAAAGATGAATGGATACAGAATAAACACAAGGGAATATTATTCAGCTGTAAAAAGAATGAAATATTGCCATTTGCATCAACATAGGTGGACCTACTGTATAATGCTAGGTGAAATAAGATAGTTAAAGACAAAGATCATATGACTTCATTCATATGTGGAATTTAAGAAACAATACAAATGAACAAGGAAAAAAATAAATAAATAGACACTTAAATACAAAGAACAAACTGCTCTCCGTATTTAAACAAACTTCCCTTCCATAGGGAAGATGGGGATGGGTGTGTGAAATAGATAAAGGGATTAAGAACACACTTATCTTGATGAGCACTGAGAAATGTATAGAATTGTGGAATCATTATATTGTACACCTGAAACTAATATAATACTGTAGTTAATTATACCTAACTAAAAATTAATTTTCCATGTCTTTTTGTGGCTTGATTATGGATTTCTTTTTATTGCCAATTAATATTTCATTTATGGTTCTACCACAGTTTTTTTTAATCTATGCATCTTTTGAAGTACCTTTTGTTTTATCCAATTGGGGTAATTACGAATGAAGCTGTTATAAACATTTGTGTGCAGGTTTTATGTAGATATAAGTTTTCAACTCATTTGGTAAACACCAAGGAATTTGATTGCTGGATTATATGGTAAGAGTATGTTTACTTTTGTAAGAAACTACCAAACTGTCTTCAAGGTGGTTCTATCATTTGTATTTCTAACAGTAGTGAATGAAAGTTTGTTCTACATCCCCATTAGCCATTGATATCGTCAGGATTTTGAATTTTAGACATTCTCATTGGGTACGTATATGGTGATACCTCACTGGTATTTTTAAGTGGCAATTCCCTAATTACATATGATGTTAAACATCTTTTATGTACTTTTTTCCACCTGTATATCTTCTTTGTTAAGTTGTCTGTTTAGAGCTGTTTTTTGCTTACTGTTTTATTCTGTTGCTTTCTTATTGTTCAGTTATAACAGCTTTTTCTTTTTTATTATGTTAGTCATCATACAGTACATCATTAATTTTCGATAAAGTTCTTTATATATTTTGGGTAAAAGTACTTTACCAGGTAAGAATTTTGCAAAGATTTTTCTTCAGTCTGGGCTTATCTTTTCATTCTCTTAACAGTGTTTCTTATGAAACAGAAAATTTTAATTTCAGTGAATCCAACTCATTAATTTTTTATTTTGTGGTATGTATTTTAATGTTGTACCCAAGATATCATAACCAAATCCAAAATCACCTGGAATTTCTATTGTTTCTCTTATAGGAATTTTGTGCAGTTGAATTTCACATTAGATCTATGATTATTTTGAGTTCATTTTTGTTCATGGTTGCATTTTGACATGCAAAAATTCATGCTGATATTATGTTCCAATTCCTTGTTTCCAAAAAAGTATTCAATTATCTTGGGGAAGCCTTCTTAGTCAGTTGAGAGTGTGTGTGTGATACTGCAAAGAGTAGAACAAGATTCTAGTTTCATGACTACTCATTCCATTAACTGGAAGACTGTATCTCCCACTCCCCTTCACCCATTTTGGCCATCCCCTCACTGCCTCCCCTCTGGAAACCACTGTTTGTTCTCTATTTATAAGTCTGTATTTTTATTTTTGTCTGTGTGTTCATTTGTTCTTTAGATGACACATATGAATGAAATCCTGTGATATTTTGTCTTTCTCAGTCTGACTTATTTCACTAGAGTACTACCCTCCTGGTCCATATGTATGTAGGCTCCATGCTAAGCCTATTGTGCATCTTGAGCTCATGACTCTGAGATCAAGACCTGAGATGAAATCAAGAGTCAACCAGATAGGTACACTGATCTCTTCTTTTTAAAGGCTGTGTAATATTCCCCTCTCTATATGTGCCTGTGTGTGTGTGTGTGTATGCCACATTTTCCTTATCACTTTGCTTATCAAATAGGATTATTTCTTGAGTGATTTGTCCTAATCTCTGTTTGGATACCCATGAAACCAGTTAGCTGTGAGTCACTACATTGTGTTTCTGTACATATTTAAGTTATTTTCTCCAGTTTTATTGAGATATAATTGATGTACATAACAGTGTGTATTTAAGATGTACATCATAATGATTTAACTTTCAGATATTGTGAAATGATCACCACAGTAGGTTTAGTTTGTATCCATCATTTCATATACATACAATAAAAAGAAAAAGAAAAAAAAAAAGATTCTAGTTCCAAGTGGACCACCTAAGAGTCAAGTGACTTCAATAACCTCAGTTCTATCATATATAAAATAAGAATAACATGTGTCCTTCCCTGATGCCGAGTGATATGGAGCACTTTTTCATGTGTCTGTTGGCCATCTGGATGTCTTCTTTGCAGAAATGTCTGTTCATGTCCTCTGCCCATTTCTTGATTGGATTATTTGTTCTTTGGGTGTTGAGTTTGCTAAGTTCTTTAGAGATTTTGAACACTAGTCCTTTATCTGATATGTCGTTTGCAAATATCTTCTCCCATTCTGTCAGTTGTCTTTTGATTTTGTTAACTATTTCCTTTGCTGTGCAAAAGCTTTTGATCTTGATAAAATCCCAATAGTTCATTTTTGCCCTTGCTTCCCTTGCCTTTGGCGATGTTCCTAGGAAGATGTTGCTGCAGCTGAGGTCGAAGAGGTTGCTGCCCGTGTTCTCCTCAAGGATTTTGATGGATTCCTTTCACACATTGAGGTCCTTCATCCATTTTGAGTCTATTTTCGTGTGTGGTGTAAGGAAATGGTCCAATTTCATTTTTCTGCATGTGGCTGTCCAATTTTCCGAATACCATTTATTGAAGAGGCTTTTTTCCATTGGACATCCTTCCCTGCTTTGTCGAAGATTAGTCGACCATAGAGTTGAGGGTCTATATCTGGGCTCTCTACTCTGTTCCACTGGTCTATGTGTCTGTTTTTATGCCAGTACCAGCTGTCTTGGAAACTCAATAAGCAGTGAAACAAGGTAGAGATGGCATTGTGAATATTTGAAGATAGCGCTTGGCTTTAGAATGGGTGAATCTTCAGGCATGACTAGGTATAAATGATTCCATGGTGGGAATAAAGCCAAGATTTTCCCCTTTCCCTTCTATTTTTCTTCCGTCTTTTTCTCTTTATTTTTTTTCCTCTTCCTCATCCAGTGGTAATTCATTCTCTCTTTTCTATCTCTCTTTATCTGCCTCTTCCCCCCACCCTCCATGTATACACACCAACAATATGAACCTAGGATTGAATAATTTTATCAGCATGTCAAAACATGATTTAGAACACATAACTACAAATACAAATTCATAAATACAATTACATGAGCCAATAGTTGCACTTCTTTTGCAAGTATCACTAATTCATTTCTGTTTATTGCTCAGTAGTATTCAATGGTATGTGTATACCACAGTTTGTTTAACCTTGACCCACTGAAGGACACTAGCATTTTTTCTAGTTTTGGACTGTTACAAATAAACCTGCTGTGAACTTTTGTGTATAGTGTTTTTAGGAACATAAATTTTCATTTCTCTAGGATAAATGTCCAGGATTAAGATTTATGAGTCATAGAGTAAGTGTATACCTTTTTTGATAATAGCCATTCTAACAGGTGTGAGATGGTATCTCATTCGGCCTTGATTTTCATTTCCCTAATGAATAGTGATGTTGATCACATTTTCATGTACTTACTGAATATTTCTATGTCTTTTTTGGAAAATGTTTATTCAGGTCCTTTGCCCATTTTTAAATTGTATTATTATTAATATTGCTATTAAATTTTATTAGTTTTTATATATTTTGATTGTTAATCTTGTATCAGATATATGGCTTACAAATATTTTCTCCCATTCCATAGGTTGCCTTTTAATTTTGTTGACTGTTACCTATGCTTGGCAGACACTTTTTAGCCTTGATGTAGTCTTACCTATTTATTTTTTTCTTTTATTGTTTCAGCTTTTGATGTCTTGTCCAAAAAAATCATTGCTAAGGTCAATGCCAAGGAGATTTCTGCTTGTGTTTTCTTCTGGGAGTTTTATGGTTTTTGATCTTATGTTAAAATCTTTAATCTATTTCAAGTTAATTTTTGTGAGTGGTGTACAATAGGGGTCCAGTTTCTTCTCTTTTTTATTTTTTTGCATGTGGATATCCAGTTTTCCCAACACTACTTATTGAGGAAACTGTCTTATCCCCCATTGAATATTCTTTGTGTGAGGTTTTATTTTGGGGCTCTGTATTCAATTTCATTCATCTATGTGCTTGTTTTCATGCCAAGACCATATTATTTTGATTATTGTAGCTTTGTAATATAGTTTGATATCCAGAAATGAAATGCCTCAAATTTTGTTCTTTTTTAATATTGGAGTCCATATGACCTTTAGGATTATTTATTTCTTTGAAAAATTCAATTGGAATTTTGGTAGGGATTGCATTAAAGTTATAGTGACTTTGGGTAGTATAGACATTTTAACAATATTAATTCTTCTGATCCATGAACATGGGATATCCTTATTTGTGTCATCTTTAATTTTTTTTCATTAGTGTCTTACAGTTTTCAGTATATAGAGATCTTTCGCTTCTTCGGTTAAATTTATTCCTAAGTATTTTATTGCTTTTGATACTGTTGTAAATGTGATTGATTTATTTCATTTTCAGAAAATTCATTGCTATTGCATGGAAATGCAACTGAAACTTTACTGAATTTGTTTATTTATTCTAACAGTTTTTGGTGGAGTCTTTGCCCTGATATCAGGTGCATATAAATTACAATTATTATATCCTCTTGATTTATTGACCCCCTTAACATTATATGATGAAACTTTGGTCTCTTGTTACAATTTTTGACTTTGTTTATTTTGTCTGATAGAAGTATGGCCACCTCTGCTCTATTTTTGTTTCTGTTTGTGTGGGATATCTTTTCTCATCGCTTCACTTTTGAGTCAATGTGTGTCTTAAAAGCAGAAGTGAATCTCCTGTAGGCAACAGATAGCTGAGTCTTGTTTATAATCCATTTAGCCACTCTGAAGCTTTTGATGGGTGTATTTAATTCATTTACATTTAGAGTAATTATTAATCAGTAAGTACTTAACTCATATGATGTTATTGTTTCCTGGCTGTTTTGTAGTTCCTTTCTTCCTTTCTTCCTCTCTTGCTATCTTCTTCTGTGAATTTATGATGTTTTATAGTTGTATACTTTGATTTTTTCCTCTTCATCTTGTGTATATCTACTATATATTTTTGCTTGTGGTTCCCTGAGGCTTACATAAAACATATAGATATGAAAGTCTGTTTTAGCTGATAACAACTTCAATTACATATAAATATTCTACTCTTTTATTTCTATACCATTTTATATTTTTGATGTCACAGTTTACATCTTTTTATGTTGTATATTCATTAAGAAATTATTGATATTACAGTTATTTTTAACACTTTTGTCCTTCAATTTTTATACTATACTTTGGTGGGTTGACACACCCTATTTTACAATATAGAAGTATTCTGAATTTTAGTATGTACTTACCTTTCTCTTTATTGATTCTATAGATTATTTTTTGCCAAAAATAAAGGAGCAAACTTTGTCCAATCTTTGGAGTAGAGCACTAAACATAGTGAATCATCCTAGTCTTGCCTTGAATTAATCTAAAGTCTTCTTCAACTATATTATATTTTTGGTTTATAGGTATCTGAGCTGATAAATTTCCAGTGTTCTAAACAATTTTTTATGTGATGTTGCTAATGGGAATTCAACTTAGCATTGACATTTATTGGGCACTTTATTTATTTATTTATTTTAAAGATTTTATTTATTTATTTGACAGAGAGAGATTACAGTTAGGAAGAGAGGCAGGCAGAGAGAGAGAGGAAGAAGCAGGCTCCCTGCTGAGCAGAGAGCCCGATGTGGGACTCAATCCCAGGACCCTGAGATCATGACCTGAGCCGAAGGCAGCGGCTTAACCCACTGAGCCACTCAGGCGCCCTATTGGGCACTTTAAAGGCAAAAGTGTGAAGAACTGCAATTGCATCCATCACACTAAAACGAGTGTACATGACAAAATATTAATGCACTACCTAGGCTGGTCAAGAACTGCAAAGTTCTCATCCTGCTGATATGGAAGGTAGGGTGTTAGTGTCATAATATGTAAGATGATTGGTAGGTTTAGAGGTCATAGAGGTACTGTACTTGCATCTTTCCCTATATGGAAGCGTTCCTAAGCCTGCTGCTTCATTTTTGCTCTCCTCATATTCACAGGTGCCACCGACCTGTATTAACCCTGGCTTAGTGCCTGCAGCAATTCACAGAGGAAAGGTAGTTCAGGGTGGAGGGTAATGAAAGAGTCACAACTGGTATTTTGCTTTAATATAATTTAAGCAAAGTCAAGATGGGTTTCTGAAGAAGAGTTGTTTTCATTCTGTAAAGGTCCTATGCACAATCATGTTTTAACAAGATTCCCAACTTGCATTATGAAAAGCTGGCAGACTTTTCTTCATAAGGCTATTTACTACATTTGCCCTTTTGGTAACATTACTATGTGTTTGTACTAAAGCCTATTATTAAATGAATAAATAGCAGGAAATGCAATATTAGATTAAAGAAAATGTTGGGCTTTCAAATGGCAAACAAATGTGTTAAAGATTCTCATTCTTTAAATGTGGATCCATGGGCTTCTGAAAGACAATTAAAAATGGCAGAGAAAACCTGTGAAGCATGGAAAGATATTTTCATTATGTGGCTACATGGTTCTCATAAACAATCCATAGAAACATGGCACAAGGTTTTTTGTTGTTGTTGTTGTTTTGGTTTTGGTTTTTTCTTTTTTGTCAGGTGCAAAATTACTTACAACATTTTAATGTATTTCTTTCTACAAAAGAAGCTGCTGTTGGGAGTCAGCTTGGCACTCAAGAACTTCTAGAAACAATTACCAATGCCTCGATTGCCCTTTTATCTCCCTATCAGTATAAGGTTTTCAATTCTTCCATCTTTTTTTAATGAACCATATCCCTTTTGATAATCCATAAACTGTAAACTTTCCTATAAAAATAACACTGAACGACTGTGTGGTTTAACAAATAAGAGAAAGAAGGATGCTAAAGACTTTCCTCCAAGTCTTCTTGGCTATTTGCCATTCTCTGAATGGTGGCTGATACAAAATCAAGGCCCAATTTTATGCCGATTTTGTGCCCCAGTTAGCAGTGCTAATTGGGGCACACAAGTAAATTGCACTCTGCCCTGTGGAAATTTTCAGTTAGTCTACTAAATCAGAAAATCATTGAGAGTACTAATCCATTACTCAGTCTCTATTTAATTAGGTGCAAAATCTGTGGTCCCTCCAGGAAGGACAAAGTTCAGACATAGGATCTCAGTGGTCAGTTGTTTGGAATTTGATCTGTCTTTTATCTTTTGTTATAATCTGGTTGAAAAAATAAGTATGTCTGCTTTTGAGGAGTAGGGCATAGGACATTTTAGTGAGAATTAACAGCCCAAGTATTATTCAAGTAGACAGGAATAAAGGTCATTTTGTTTCCCTCACACTTGCAAGACATAGATTTTCTGAAGGAGGAAAAAAAAAAGATTTTTAGACATACAGAGCATAAATACACTGATAAGTTTAACAGAAAATGCTCCACATTTCATAAGGTCAAGTTAGAATTTGGGTTCAGCCTCATTGTCTGAACTGCAACCATGTTTAATGAGAGAGCAGAGATTTTTTTTCTCTTTTGTTCGCTGATGCATCTGAAGTGTACAATAAACATTTTTAAAAGAATGAATGGAGAGATACATGATGCTTAGGCAAGAAAATAAATTAAAAATATTATATTTACATGATATGATGAGCTAAAAAATAGTACTTTTAATGTGTTGGGTATAGTTTTTGCAGTACTTAAAGAATATTATGTCTCTGGTAAAATGTTTCAGTTATTCTAGGTGAGATCATGACCTCTAAAGTATTTTTACTTTTCTAGAATACAAAAGTTTGAAAATTTTGTCCCAGTTCTTCTGAAAATTTTTAGGTACAATAAAAATTAGTTTAAAGGTGAGCAAATATTGTTCTAAAGTTAGAATTATATCTTAAAATCAATGTCTTAAAATTTTTTTCTCCCTTGATTGAATATATAGATTTTTTTATTGTAATGTGTAAATTATTTTTAGTTCTTAGAATAACTAAAACCTTAAGGAACCTAACTTTGTCAAGAATCTTTGCTAGAACTAAGCCACATATTCTTTCAGTGATTTTAAGTTTCTAAAAAAATTAAACAGACCCATTTACTTAAATTTTTTGATGGAACATAATTGACATAATTGAATTTTAGAGAGAAATTTAAATTAGAGCATGAAGATCCAATTACAACATTGCTGAAATCGATATTGATTCATGTTTTGAAAAAGGGAACTCTGCACTCATACTGTATTGACCCTCTTCCAACCTCTCTCTACTTCCCTCTATGTTTCTTTGCTGCATCTTCTTCCTTTTATTCTTTTCCTAAATCTTTTTACTCTTTTTCCTTAAGTAAGTCACACACTGTAATCCTTCATCTCTCATCTGTATTCTGAAATTTCAGTTCTGAAATTCCAGATGCTGATTGAACATTTCCAAACTGCTGTCCAAGTCAACCTCTCAATATTAAGAAATATTATTCTATATCTTCCCCTTTTCTCTTCAAAACTTGCTTTTACTCTTACCATTACACTTTTTGTTCATTGTGATTTTTCTCTCTGTCATTCACCCTCAGCTTAAGACCTTTTGTTTCTTCCTTTTGCCCCTCACGTTCATGAAGAGTTGTCAGTCCTATTAATTTCTTGTTGTTTCCTCCACAGATTTCCTATGCATCCATTTATTTCCCAAGATTTCCCCTATTTTCAGTTATTAACTGTTTAGACCAGGCTTATTGCTAGGTTATTCTAACAGGTTTCTCTACTTCTAATGTCTTACCGTCTACAATAATTCCATGCCAAACTAATTTTCCTAAAATATACTTAAGACCATGTCACACTCTTACCAAGAGACTGACCACTATCTATAGATATTTTCAAAAAATATTTTTCTAGTTCCTTATATTTCACATTCTGTCTATACCTACATTTCTTGCCATAGGACTTACAGTCTATAAATAAATAAGCAAAGTCTTAATACGAGCTACTGGACATTACCCAAAACAATGAACTTTGTGACCTTCATATCTTTGTTCATGTCCTCAATTTCTATCTTAATCTGTTTGGGCTGCTCTAACACTAGTACCATAGACTGGGTGACTTATAAACAGCCAAAATTTGTTTCTCACGGTTACAGAGTCTGGGAGGTCCAAGAGCAAAGTGCTAGCAGATTCAGTGTCTGAACTCCTACTGATGACTGTTTTTCTGCTATATTTTTACTTGGTAGAAGTTAAGGAGCAACCTGGGGTTTCTTTTATAGGGTCACTAATCCCCCTCCTGAGGATACCATCTCATGACTTAATACCTTTCTAATCACCCCCAAATACTATCACATCAGGGATTAGGTTTCAACATACAAATTTTAGGAGGACATAGACAGTCAGTCTATAGCAGCTGGTTACCATCTCTGCTTATGAAAATCTTATTCTTTCTTGAGAATTTATGGAAACATTTCCTGTTCTGAGCTATACCATAATTGGAATAATTGGATATTTAAGGAGTTTAGTGATGAGTGGTATGAGGAGAGAAACTTTTCTGCTATTCAGGCCCCACATTATTTAACTAGCCCTTTGTAGAAGACAGTAAAAAAAAAAAAAAAAAAAAAAAAATACAAGTGCCAAGAAATAGACATTATTCAGAAAGACTTAAAAATTACTAAGTTTTAACTTAAGATAATCTTCAGTTATAATCAGATATTGCACTATTACTTCATCTCTCTGATAGTTATTTCTTTTTGAACAGTTTCAGAAAGCTAGGCAAGAGTGGTTGAGCACTATGTTCACTATGCTTTCCGATGGAGGTGGCTTGTGTCTCTTCTCTTATCCAAGATGATTGACAGTGAATTCTAATCACCTTCCCTCTTCACTTGGGTCCCAGTGTAGAGGGTTTTTTCTAGTTAGTTTGACAGAAATTACCAAAGAGCAGAACTCTTATAGCGTAGCACAAGGCATAAAGATTATAGAACATCTTATCTTGTGCCTTTGTCTTAACTTCCATGGTACCTTTCATTACCTTTCATAGTTTAATCACTTTATCAAATTCAGCCTAGATCTTTTTGTATGATGTTCTTTTGGTGACAGTATTGCAAGTCTACATGTCTCACATGTTAAGTGAAGTACAGGTGTTTACAGTTTGACATATAGAAAATGGTCAAGAAAACCCTTTGGTGAGTAAACACTATTGTTCAATGGTTTTTGGTATGTTAGCTCTATAAAAGGTTTTACCCTCTCCCCCCACAATTCTGTAATATTCATTGGAGATTTATCACATACTGTTTATTTTATAGGTACTTATGTACATGGTGTTTTTAAAAAATGTATTATAAAATGTTGGAGACTAGAGATCAAATATGACACATCAGAACATTTAGAACAATTATTAAACATGCTGAAAGATTAGATGAAGAGACCTTTCCATGAAATTAAAACACCTTCTTGTGTTTTCTTTGTCCACTTAAATGGCCATTGTGTTTTAGCCAGATGAAATCTGAACTTGGAATTAATAAATCTGGGTTTGAATCTCATCCCCACCTCTTTCTAGCTTTATAGAGCTTGGATAAGTTTAGGAATCTCTCAGAACTTGAGAAATATATATGTATTTGATTTTCCTCATCTGTAAAATAGAAATAATTTTACCTCTATCATAAGTAGATCAGTAAGATTCTACTGAGTGGTCATATGACAACTTCCCTGGCTTTTTGAGCATTGTAAAGCTAAGTCCCCTTCCTAAAGATCAGTGATGATTTTATTAATGTCTTGTGTCTTACACCCAAACATCTCTCTTATGTCCTCAAACCTTATCATCAACAAATCTGAGTTGAGATTTTTTATGCCTTCTCCTTCGTTTGTTGTATTTATTACTGCCTCCATGATTAGTTTATGTTAACCTCTACCTCAGTGAATAAATTCCCATTTCTTTGACAAATAATGTAACTCTCAAGTTACCTACCTCAGTTCTGCTCCTCTGATGTGTATGATTAGCTCTTCTGTATAAGTGTTAGAGGAAAACCTCTTATACACCTTAATAAGAGAATATATACCATCATATATTATTCTCTAAGTTTTTCGTGAGTGTTTTTCAAAAGTTGTAAAATTTTGTGTTGGAGGCTGGTAGGAGTAATGAGCCTGGGAAGGAGCCAAATTCATGCTTTCCTTATATCCCTAGCATGAATGAACACAGTAGAGTACCATACCGGTGCTCAACAAATATTCATTAGCTATTGATATTAAATTCTGAGATTTAAAATTCTCTAGCTTCATATATCTCCTCTAGTCTTTGCTATCTCAATTTTATTTGCTGTTAGAGACCGTTGATAGCCTTCAATGTACTGTACCTGATATTCACACTGTTGCTTGGAGCTTGCCACTGAATGTGGGCTGGTGCTGAAACTACCTGCTTTAGCGAACAGAAGTCAGCACAGGTGATGGTATGCCCAGTTTAGGTCTAAGCTTTATAAAGTCTGTAAATTTTGATTTTTATATTCTTAGAAGCTGCTTATCATGTAAGAAGTTCTATTGTTCTGACACCACCATGCTGTGAGGAAGCATTAGCAAATTTTGTGGAGAGGCCATGTGGAAGGAACCAAGAGATCCAGCTAACAAACAAAGTGAGGGCTACATTCTATAGACTGAGCTCCCAGCCAGTGTCAACTTATCACCTGTGTAACTAAACCAGATTGAAGGTGGACTTCTAGCCCTAGGCCAGCTGTTTCACCTGATGTTATCGGAAGATAACTGTTTTCTTTGGGCCCTGCCCAAATTACAGAGTTCTGACCAAGTAAGTATTTACTGTTATTTTAAGTCAGCATTAGACAACTAACACAGGTTTCTTTTAAAAAGATGTAAAATTAAGACTGAAAGAGACCCATGACATAATGGTTAAAAGTGCAGCTTCTGTAGTAGGCTGCCAAAATTGGAATTCTGACCTTGACAGCTAAGAGCTTGATGACTTCGGCAAGTTCTTTAATCTTTTGGTTCCTCAATTATTTTTTGTTGTTTATACATGAGGAAAATAATATCTACATAATAGAATTACTTTAGGTGTTGAAACTGCTTATTTATTAGACTCTTAAAAAGGTGCTTAGCGTATGCTGAACATCCAGTAAATATTAACTATTATTATTAATATAATCATTTCTTGAATATAGATCTCTTACAGTAGGTTGTTTCATAAGGGAATGAAACACTTCTGCATGTATATGGGTGTGTTTATCTTCCTATGTCCAATGCCTACAATACAGAAAGAACTCAGTAGATAGTAGTTGCATGAATGGCTGTTGTGTAGGTGGTGCACTGTATGATATCTTAGATTCATTGGTGATAGTAAAAGATGTTGAATGCAATGGTGATAAAAACCTTTGCCTAGGTTTTAAATTTTGGTGTCAGATATAAGTGTTTAGATGATTGATTTTGTCTACTTGATAATTGTTACCTATTACAAAAATTACTACTGAGTTTGCCATCAGTGATAATATGGAGTTATTGAATATCTATAAGTATAGAGCATTCTTTTTTTTTTTTGCTGTGTGTTGGAACATACAGGTTTTAAAAATATATATTTTCTTTATTTATTAGAGAGAGAGAGAGAGAGAGTGAGAGAGAACAGGAACAGGGAGAAGGGGCAGAGAGAGAGAGAGAAAAGCAGACTCCCCACTAAACAGGGAACCAGATGAAGGGCTTGATTCCAGGACTCTGAGATTATGAACTGAGCCCAAGGTAGATGCTTAACCATCTAAGCCACTCGGGCATCCAGGAATATACAGTTTTATTACCTAATACTCAATATCAAGGAAATTTCAATCTAGTTGGAGAAATAGAACATGAAGAGAAAAGAGAGCCAGCAGTGTATATGGCTCATACTCTCAGGTTCACCTTAGCTGAAGCGTGATAGAGAGGTTGATAACATTTAGACCCTTAATCACAAGTGAATGGTACAATACAGAGGAGAAAGAGGAACTTTTCAATAGGAGTGATATCAAATGCAGACACAAGAAAATGAATAGATTTTATGGAAAGGGAATGTGGTCTTATTTTTTCAGCATAAAATGTTCTTAAGGTAGCATTTCCTTAGAATGTGGTGCTCAAATTCTAAATGTAAATTTGATTCTAAAGAGAATAGTTAATTCTAAACAGTATTTTCCAAGTTGTAGAAAGTATAAATAATGTTGGAAAAGTAGATTGTTAGGTTGGAACATAGTTTTGTATAAGCTGACTTTGAAATGATGGCCAGATGGATAAACACATGTGTACTTAAGGCAAAGAGAAAAATGTTGGTGAGTAGAGACCAGTAATTATTTACGTGTGTGTCACTTATATAGCAGTGATTGTTTAAGTCCCAGTAGCAAGAAAAGTCAAGGATCGCAGACACTGACTTTATCTACTTGTAAAGGATAGAGGTGAAACTGAGGATGACAAAAAAGAGGAAATTAAGGAAAGCTTATTTTCATAGAAACAAAGAAAAGTGAGTTTTTTAAAATTTGGCAATTTTTTTCAAGATTTTATTTGTTTATTTGATAGAGCAAAAATAGGTGGAGTGGCAGGCAGAAGGAGAGATAGGGGTAGAGGAAGAAGCAGCCTCTCTGCTGAGCAAGGAGCCCACTGCAGGGCTCTAAGCAGGGCTGGATGGGGGCTGGATCCTAGGCTTTACACCCGGGGATCATGACCAACTGGAAAGCAGATGCTTAACGGACTGAACCACTCAGGTGCCCCATAAAACTTGACAATTTTTTTTAAATTTTTTATTTTTTTTATATAAACATAAAATATATTTTTATCCCCAGGGGTACAGGTCTGTGAATCACCAGGTTTACACACTTCACAGCACTCAGCAAAGCACATACCCTCCCCAATGTCCATAACCCCACCCTCTTCTCCCAAACCCCCTCCCCCCAGCAACCCTCAGTTTGTTTTGTGAGATTAAGAGTCACTTATGGTTTGTCTCCCTCCCAATCCCATCTTGTTTCATTTATTCTTCTCCTACCCCCTTAACCCCCCATGTTGCATCTCCACTTCCTCATATCAGGGAGATCATATGATAGTTGTATTTTTCAAAATGTTGAATTTAGTATTCTGGAGTTCATTGATAATATGAAATAAAATGATTTTATTGTAACAGAGTATAGATACTTAAGTAAATTATGATAGAAATTGAAATAGGTTTTTAACGTCTACATTAGACTAGTTTAATTTTTTATGAATTGAAAATGAAGAAACTATTTGTGATTATCCAGGTTTAAATATATCGGTTGTTATAGTATGTGTCAAGGGTTTTATGTAATGGAAGAGTAGGGTTGAATATATACGCACTATGTTCCCTTAATTTCCATCTTATTTTCAATGCCAGATTTCTTCAAAACAAAGAATGTAAGGTGACTATATTACATCTTTTGCCACGGTGAATTTTAGATTACTCAATTGTTATTTGTAATATATCCTTTAAATTATTATCTATTATATAATGCTCCTCATTATTAAACAGCTGTGATAAAATCTTATTCTTTTGAGACAAGATAAAGGAGTTTCATATATTTTTTTTAACATTCCACTACCTTAATTTCATTAGCTTTATTGTTTTCTGTTGTATTGCTCAATAATCTATGGCCGGAATTATTTGCTTAAAGAAAACACTGTCGGGATCCTCTGGTGGTTCAGCTGGTTAAGCCACTGCCTTCGGCTCAGGTCATGATCCCATAGTCCTGGGATCAAGTCCTACACTGGGCTCCTTGCTCAGCAGGGAGCCTGCTTCTCCCTCTGCCTCTGCCTGCTACTCTGTCTGCCTGTGCTTGCTCTCTCTGACAAATAAATAAATAAAACCTTAAAAGAAAAAAACAGAAAGAAAGAAAGAAAGAAAACACTGTCATTTTAGACTTTTGCAGGTGACCTTGATTTTTTTTTTTTTCCATTTTCAAAACAGTCTTAAAAGAGAGAAAAGTATTTTTGTGGTCACTTATTTGTAAGAAGTCTTCATTTATAAGAAGAAATGACAAAATGATAATTTTTTTCTTTTAATTGGAAAACATAACCAGTTGTTCCCTTCAAGGTGGACTTGTCAGTAGTTTAATGTACCCTCAAAGGAAAATCCTGGAAAGTTTCAAAGGCAAAGGTACAATGATGTCCTGCTGCTTTTGTCTCCTTAGTTTTTACTTGCTGTCACCAAAGAAGCCCACTAGATGGTGTTAAACCACAAGCTACATACTTTGATTTTATTTAAAAAAAAAAAAAAAGAAAAAGCTCCAAAGGAGTGTGCTTACAAGCTTTCAGAGGTTGTACTTTCTCCATTTTTTGTTAAATGGAGAAGAAGCCAGAAAAAAGCAAAATAGATAAAAAATAAAATAGGTATTTTCCATGCAACATAATTGTAGTTACGAAGTAGACTACTGTTTGCCCCTGAATTATTAATTCCAGTGAGCTTCTTTCAAAATTAAGCTGTTTTGTCAGGATAAATATCAAGTAAAATGATTATGAATCATCATGGCAAGTTTTAATACAAATCAGAAAGTAAATTAATCCAACTCTGACTCATCATGCTTTTTTTTCTTCAGATACAAATGAAGAGTAAACAATGTTTTGGCAATTTTTAGGTTAATCATGTAGAACTGATTACTCAAGAAGAATGCTATTAACATTTAGTCAATTTATACCCTACAATATGACAAATTAAAATTAATGTTGCTGTTTTAAAGATATCGAATGGGTTATGATTTTAAGAAAAATGAGAACTGCTGTAGAAAACTAATAATTTTGTCTCTGGGCCTAGTGACGAGTTACTTTTAAAAACCCACGGAGACCCCTGAAGAAAACAGTACAAGTAATTAAGTAAAAAAAACTCTGATTTAGGTACAGTGTATCCTTAAACAGATCTTCTAAGAAGTGTAACGAGGAATAATAATCAATTGTGAGCAATTCCCTGTGGAATAGCTATGGTTAAATCTTGCCAATAGCTTAATAACAAGAGAAAGATTTTCTTTTTAGATTGAGTGTATTCTCCCGATGAAGCTCTATTTGATAATTTTTTCAATGTTTATAATCAGTTCCCTTTAGTATTCATTTAATTAGCTCATTTCAATACACTTCCTTGGTGGCATATGTATGTAAATATATATTTTAAATCATCTCCTTTATATCCAAAGTAATTGATGTAATGAAAATGTGTAACTATTAACTTTTGAATCAGTTCTAAAACAATGTATACTACATATTATAATATAAATTACCTTATAAGAGAGATGACTTTTAAAAAATTTACACATTAAACATTTCCATAACTATTTACTTGGTGTCTTTCT
Organism: Mustela nivalis; assembly: GCF_964662115.1. Taxonomy (NCBI): domain Eukaryota; kingdom Metazoa; phylum Chordata; class Mammalia; order Carnivora; family Mustelidae; genus Mustela; species Mustela nivalis. Next base: position 31,305,060 of record NC_139030.1, on the reverse strand, counting down.
ATATGTACGTTTACCAAGTATTCTCAAGCTCCCTTTGGGCTTCATATCATTAAAAGACATTTAATAATAATAATGAGCGTCATGTAAGAGTCATAGTGTGACAGCCAATGACCCTTTCTACGTTGTCAGTAATATAACACATCCTGGCTGAGACCATTTAAAAATTCTGCTTCCCTTTCATTTTGGTGTACACATTTCCCATGATGTTACTTGAGCATTATCCATATGCTGCCACTTTCAGAGGTGAATTTATCCATCTCTGATAGCATGACAGTATTTTAATTGGCTTAGGTAATTTTAAAGACTTGTCTATGGTTACTCTTGAACTTATCAGGAAGAAAGCTGGGAATCCTCTTTGATTTAAGGGATGGTTAAAGCTCTTTAAGCAAAGACTTTGTTGACATACAGACCTACCAATTCTGAGAGTATCTTCTTTTAAAGTTGCCTTACCCTGCCCAAGCTCTTTTACTTCTCAACAGTGAAGCAACATCTAGGTTAAATCCTAGGGATTAGGCCTTTTTGCTCTCTCCTTAAAGACTTCCCTCTGTTTTCTATTCTAACTTGACATTACAGTACTAGTGAGATTGTCATTGGCTAGAAGTTCAAATACCATCTTACCCCTGGACTTTTTAAGCAGCTGTATTAAAATACAATTTTAAGAACATACAATCGACATTTTAAAGTGTATTATTTAAGAGTTTTTGATATACTCAAAAATTGGGCAGCCAGGATGCCTGCTGGGTGGCTCAGTCGGTTAAAGCCTCTGCTTTCGGCTCAGGTCATGGTCCCAGGGTCATGGTCCCAGGGTCCTGGGATCAAGCCCTGCATTGGGCTCTTTGCTCAGCAGGGAGCCTGCTTCCCCCTCCCTCTCTACCTGCCTCTCTGCCTACTTTGATCTCTCTCTATCAAATAAATAAAAATCTTTAAAAAAATTGTACAACCATTACCTCAATTTTAGTTGATGAACTAAATTTTAGTTGATGAAGTTTAGATGAACATGTCATTCATCATCCCCTAAAGAAATCTTATACCTATTAGCAGTCACTCCCTATTTCTCCAAACCCCTAGAATGAGGGTACTTTCTATCCCTATGGATTTGCCTCTTAATGTTTTACATGAATGGAATCATACACTTTATGATCTTTTGTGACTGCCTTGTTTCACTTCGCATAATGCTTTCAAGTTCTCCATCTTGTAGTTTGTATCAGTACTTCATTCTTTTTTATTGCTAAATAATATTCCATTGTATGGATATACCACATTTATTAATCTGTTCATCAGTTAATAGATATTTGGGTTGTTCATTTCTTGGCTATTATTAATAATGCTTCTATAAATATCTATGTACAAGTTTTTATGTGGATGTACATATTTTTATGTCTTCATTTCTCAGTTATATACTGAGGAGTGGAATAGCTAGATCATATGATAACTCCATCTTTAACATTTTCAGGAAGTGCGAGATAATCTTTATAAGCAGCTACAACATTTTACATTCCCATCAACAATGGAAGAGGGTTCCAATTTTTCCACATTTTTGTCAACACCTATCATGTTGTCTGTCTTATTAACTGTAGCCATCTTAATGCATGTGAAGTGGTATCTCACTGTGGTTTTGTTTCATATTTCCCTCATGGCTAATAATATTTAACATCTTTTTATGTATTTATTGACACCTGTATATCTTATTTGAAGAAATGTCTACTCAAATTGCTCATTTTTCAATTGAGTTGCCTTTTTTATTGGTGAGTTTTAAGAGTTTTTTATTCTTGATACAACTCTGCTATAAGATATATGATTTGTAAACATTTTCTCCCATTTTCTGGGTTGTTGGTTTTTTTTCACTTTTTGATGATGTCCTTTTAAGAACAAAAGCTTTTTAATTTTAGCAAAGCTTAATTTACCTGTTTTTGGGGAGGGTTGGTTATGTTTTTGTTTTCATATCTAAGAAGACTGCCTAATCCTAGATCACAAGGATTTATTCCTGTGTTTTCTTCTGCTGCTGCTGCTTCTGCCTCTGCTTCTGATTCTTCTTCTTCTGCTTCTTCTTCTTCTTCTTCTGCTTCTTCTTTTTAAGATTTTATTTACTTATTTGACAAAGAGAGACACAGTGAGAGAGGGAACACAAACAGGTTGAGTGAGAGGGAGAAGCGGGCTTCATGCAGAGCAAGAAGCCTGATGCAGGGCTTGATTCCAGGGTCCTGGGATCATGCCTGAATCAAAGGCAGATGCTTAACGACTGAGCCACCCAGGCGTCCCTCCTATGTTTTCTTCTAAAAGTTACATTCTTTTAGATTTTACACCTACATCTAAGATCAGTTTTGAATAAAGTTTTGTGTTCACTCCAAAACCAATTTTATTCTACTTTCTTTCCATAGAAGAGTGAAGTTTGATGTTTCCTAAAAGACTATGTGTTCTTATTAGATGGTAAGTGGAGATAGAAATTTTAAAGCAGACAATATCTTAATATCAGCATTCTTTTCTTCTTATTTTACATGGTGGGTTTATGGTCTCTCATTATATATTTTTAAAATCAATGAATTGAATAAACCATCAAAAACATATTTAATATCTATTAGAGAGATTAGGGATATTAAACAGAGTATCATTGTATTGTTTTTCTTTTTTAGGGACACTGTTTAACTAGGTATGGTTGAATATAGCTCAAGACTTTTCCAGAGCTAAGGAGGAGGCTCTATAGGTCATAAGATGCCAGTTTTTCCACAGAAAAGTAATAAAGCCACTTGAGAGAAACACATAAGATAGATAACTCCATATTATGAAAAAGGCTGTACTTAAAGATTTGTTTCTCCTATATCTCATTATAAACTCTTGATTCTTACGGTGTATGGTTTATTACAATTGGAAGAGGGTATGGAATGCAAAATAATTTTCAAATGTGATGAAAGGCATGTCCTAGCTGCTGCTTTGAGCTGGATTTGAAATGCAGCCCTGCCAGCTCCTCTGATATCAGCAAGCATCATTAAATCAATACTGATTTTCCAGATTATGAAAATTAAAACAGTTTCTATCATGTCAAAAGTATACCAGGACTCCACATGGGCTCTAGGAACTAGGCAGAGATACTGGCAATGATCACATACAGCCTTTTCATTCCTGGCTGCCACAAATTATTTGTCCATTATTTATTACCAAGGGACTTAGATTCACCATAAAAATCAAGCATTGCCTTTTCTCAAAAATTAATTTAAAAATTTGGTGTTTTTTTCTAAGAAAAACATGTTAATACTTTTAATGCACATTATACATTATATGTGTATGTATAATATCCAAATAAAATAAATTATAAAGCATGGTATTTTTACTCAATAATTTAAAATAATTATTGAGTAAAAATGCCATGCTTTATTATACATTTATGTGGAAGGATGAGCAAAATTAAATATGACAATGTCATATAGTATGGGTAAGTTAATAGGCTTTATTGGGGAAATATAATTCAAGGGTTAGCTAAAGGGAGGCACGAAGACAAAGTGAGATTATGATATTGCTGGATGCACAGTGGAATGTCTTCCAGGAGAGGAGCCCATCTCTTCAGCGGTCTTATGGTATAAGAGCGAGAACAGCCTTGGAAACAGGATATAAAAAGATAGCACTTAGGCAGCAGATACTTTTTATGAGAATTCCAGCTGTACAGGAAATTATCTCAGGATGCTGGTGGCTAGCACCTGGTGATTCTGGGATAAATTTGACTCAGATTTTTGGGGAAAGTAGGTCCTTGCACCAGCCAGGCAACCTGAATCATTGGGGTCTTTTATTAGAAAATTCTTTGTATTGTGCCCCAATATAAAAATCAATGCTAATAAAAATAGCTTATCAAGAACTGCATGGTAAATAAAATACACAGTGTTCTCCTCATATGTAAAATAAGACAGGATACTTTATTTCTTTCCATTCACCCAAATATGAGACCAGAACTTTATTTTCACATTTCCTATGTAGCATGTAATTTGATGTTAAACTTCATAATAATTTGTTATTTTGGTATTATTATAACCATATACTGAGGTTTAATTAGAGGTTAAATAAATTGTCCAATGTTATCTTGATTAATTAGAAAATCTACAGTTTGAATCCAAATACATCTGAATCCAAAGCCCATGTTCTCATTTTGTTTATCAGGTGATAATTTTATAAAATTAAATGTAGCTGTGCTCAATTGTACCTCTTTTCATGCATTAACATTATTATTTTTTTGAACAATGCAGTTCTTCATTTCTGTCCCACCAGTTCTCCACTGTTAATCAAACATAGCTTTTCTTACACTCCGTTACCAAACTCAAGATTATAGGATTGGTAGTGGTAAATAGACCTGGACAAGGCAGGGAATTAAGAGATTTTCTATTCCATTCTATTTAGAGAGAATTTGTAATCTGAATCAGAGTTGAAGTGAAGGAAGGGGTACAGAATACAGTGGATAAGATCTCTTAACTTTTGAGAAAAGTGGTTTCAGGAAACCCCATAAACCAGAATACTGGGAGAAGTTCACATGAAAGGGATTCACCGACATGGAAGAAACTTGTTTCAGTTAATGTATATTGATCTCTAAACTGAATAATGAAAGAGATTTATGCTATGGTGGTTTTTGGACTCTTTTTAGCCAAGAAATTCTTGATTCAAGCCACTTATTACTTAAATATGCAGTAATACAATGAAATATAACTGCTTTGTTTTTGTTCCTGTTATTATTGTCATTGTTGTTGTTAGTTGAGGAGTATATGTGATGTCTTATTTTCATAATATTTTCTTCCTTGGATATCTTCAAGTCAGTGATTTAGTATATATGTTTAATGTTTGTAATTATGTTTTGAATTAAATTTTATGACCCTTGAAGCCTAAAGCCATGTTTTGACCTTCTCCATGGCTTTACTCAGAGCCCAAGAAACAGCGGTATATATATAATAACTACTCGTGTTGACCAAAAGCTATTGATTGACTATCTGCTGAGGAAAGAAGAATGTACAGTAACATGCATGCCTTATTTCTGGATCTAACTTTGACTTCTGCCCTTATTTAGTATAGCTGGCTTATTTATTATTATATCTGTAGTATCTTCTTCGATACCGGAAATCCAGCACACTCAGAATAAACTATGCTGGATAAAAGGACTTTTTAGGTGCTATCTACAGATTGGGTTCTATCAGGTTATCAAACTTATTTTTATGGCATTTGGTGAAGTTCAGCAGCATCCGTGCTTGACACTGAGCCTGGAAACCAGTAAGCTCTCTGTGAAGCCAGACTTCCTGGGTTGAAATTTTGGCTTTGCCTCCTCTTAGCAAGTTGACTGTGGATATGTATCTTAATTTCTCTATCCCTCAAATTCTGTCTGTGTACCAGAGATAATACCAGTATCTGTTTTATTTTATTATTTTGAAGATGAAATGTGCTGGAAAGACAGACAGAAAGAAACTTTAATAGAGTTTAGCTAATAATAAACTATTTTATTTTTATTAATTTTGTAAAGATATTTTATTAATATTTAGAGAGACTGGAAATTCCTTCTGGCAGATAATATGTAAATTAATCTTTTGAAAGCAAAGGTGTTTAGATCTCTTCAGAGGGAAAAAAAAAAGGACACTCAAGAAGCACAGTTGTCCAAGAAACAAGAAAAGACATGTTAGTCATAATTAAGTAAATCAATTAAGAATAGAGACTATTTAAGCATCAGGAAGGGACTTATATAAATATACACACTCTTTTATTTTTTTTCTCCATATACCCAGATGATGCAATGTACAACATAAACACATGTGACCTCCTAAGCCTAGGCCTGATCTTCTGAAATGGTGAAAAAGTGAGGTTTGAAGAGTTGTGTTTATCCATTATCAATCATAATTGTTGGCCTTATTGAACACTTACACATAGCAAGTTAATATCCTATTTTACAAATGAGGAAACTGAGGCAAAGATAGGTACCCAAGTTCACATAGTCAGTAAATGGCTGGGGATCAGAATTTAAGAGATCTGGCTCCAGAAAGTATCGCCTAAAAAAAAAAAATGTCCTGCAAAATAAATTTTTAACTATTATGTTTTTTGACCCTTTAGACTAGGTTAATCTCTACCCTGTTTAGAGACCTATAACATTTCCTACTTGGTCAAACATCTTCTGTTTCAAACCGTCTTTGAGGTTTCTTGAAGCTTGACATTGACTGACTTGTTTATTTGGCTAGGTTACTGATAGACTTTTACCTGGACCTCTGGAGCAGGTGTATTTCTCATTTCTATTTGCATATCTGGACCTCCTGAGAACTGATGTCTGGCTTTTTATTGTCAAGTTATGTATCACCATTTTATTCAACTATAGACTACCTAAATACTCATCATCTGTTAATATTTTTTCCATCCATCCTTCTATCTGTTGTAGAATAGCTGCTACTTCACTCCCTTTCCTGGACTCTGCACAATATTTACAGGCTCAATAGTGCAAACCAAGGTGATTGGACTCCTGGCCAGTATCAGTATGAGTTATTTATGCATTTTTAGGCTAATGCCTTTTATCCTCTAGTTGCTAAATGACAAGGGAGGACTAAATTAAAAAAAGATATTACATTTCCTATAAGGAAGGGCATGTTATGATACACAGGCAAAAAAATTATTTATTTTATTTTATTTATTTGAAAGAGGAGAGAGAGAACAAGAGGCACAAATGGGAGTGGGAACAGGGGTGGGGAAGAGGGAGAAGCAGGTTCCTTGCTGAGTGGGGAACCTGATGTGGGGGCTTGATCCCAGGACCCTGGGATCATGACCTGAGCTTAAGGTGGACACTTAACTGACTGAGCCACTCAGGTGCCCCCAAAATATATGTTGAAACAATATTTTTGACTGCCACATCAGTAATAAAATTGTACATTTGAACTATTTTCAGTTTAAAATTTTGAAAAATTTTCAAATTTGTTTCTGGCAACAAGCCCAGTTAATAGTGTAATTATGGCCATCAGTAATTAAGAATAATGGTAGAGGGTCTCTAAAGAACCTCGAAACAAGGGAAATATTCTTTTTTCTTCAAGTATTAGTCTTTAAAATCAGCATTTATTAAATAAGGGAAAAGATGAGCAGATACAACTCAAATTTGATAGAGTATGTCTCTATACTTAAGAAATAGTGTCAAAATGGGGATAGATCAGTCATGAAAATAGAAAGAATTATTCATAGAGGACAGTGTTGGAAAAGATATTATTCTAAGTACTGTCCAGGAGAAAGCCTTAAAAAAATAGACTTGAATTATTACAATCCTATGGGGAAGCTCAAGCCTTGTTATTATGACATTAAAACATAAGGCTGTGTGAGTCTGATACCATTAACACTTCAGTTTAGCTAATTCATTTTTGTCCTGCTTCCGCATTCACCAAACAAGCTAATTATGACTTGGCTTCCTCTGTAGATCTGCCTACAGGAGGAACAGGACTGACTGTCAAGCTTCAAGTATGCTGGGGAATGGAATTGTTATATTAGTTGAATACTTTGGGTTGCAAGGAACAGAATCCTGCTTGTGCTAGCTTCAACAACAACAAAAATCAAATAAATGCAAATATGTGAATTGGTAATGAATATGTGCTGCAGGAAATAGTGTCTTGGAGTTTGTGGGATGCATGCAGACAGGTCTCAGAAGTGGGCTATAATGAGAAACTGGAAGACACATAGAACCCGTTAAACCTTCTCTCTCCAGCTTTCATTTTTCTTCTCCATATGGAAGCTTCCTTTTTCATTTTCTATAAACAATTTCTTCTGTTCCTGTAGACTTCATGGGAATTGCAACATTACTACTTTGTATTTCCCTAACATAAATGTTTTTATGTTTAACCATACAAATAAAAATTTCTGTTTCCTTTCTTTTGTATTATTGAGGTATAATTGACTTATACTTAGTACTCCTAGTTCTTTGGGCCCAGGGCCCTTCCTCTTTTGTACCCTTAGATGAGATTTCCACAGAACTTACCAAAACCTCATTCTTTTTGGTTTGAATAGACCAATCCATCCTTAGCCTAGGGACTCTAAGCACTCCACCCAGGGACCCTAATAAAGGTGTCGGCTCCAGATCTTGTTACCTTTTCTGCCTTCATCTTGCCTTGACTTTCCCACGTGGCTGCTTAAGGTATGTGTGTATCTGTGAGTCCATGAAATATTTTTCTGTTTTTTTTTTTTTTAAAGATTTTATTTATTTATTTGTCAGAGAGAGAGAGCGAGCGAGAGCAAACATAGGCAGACAGAGTGGAAGGCAGAGTCAGAGGGAGAAGCAGGCTCCCTGCGGAGCAAGGAGCCCGATGTGGGACTTGATCCCAGGATGCTGGGATCATGACCTGAGCTGAAGGCAGCTGCTTAACCAACTGAGCCACCCAGGCGTCCCGATATTTTTCTGTTTTAATTTTCCTTCAGTCATTTGTTGAACCATTGCTCACCATTAGACCTTAGGACTCTTCTTAATGAGTATTAATTTAGCAAAGTCACAACCTGTGTGAATTTTAGAATCTCTTGTCAATTTCTACAAAGAAAACAGACTTGAATATTAGAATTACTTTGAAATTATACCTCAGTCTGGGGGACTTAGCATCTTGAAAACTTTGAAGCTTCTGTCCAATGAGTAAGATTTACCTCTCTTTTTCTCTGGGTCTTTTAAAAACTTTTTTCAGTAAGGGGTGCCTGAGTGGCTCAGTGGGTTAAAGCCTCTGCCTTCAGCTCAGGTCATGATCCCAGGGTCTTGGGATCGAGCCTGCATCAGGCTCTCTGTTCAGTGGGGAGCCTGCTTCCTCCTCTCTCTCTGCGGGCTGCTCTGCCTACTTGTGATCTTTGTCTGTCAAATAAATAATTAATTAATTTTAAAAAACCTTTTTTCAGTAAAATTCTGTAGATTTTAATATAAATAACTGCACATTTTCAACCACATTTATCCCTGCCTATGATATACTTTAGGATCTACTGTAAATGGTATTTTCTACTCCAATTTTTAGTTATTTGTTGTTAGCATACAGAAAGTTGATTTTGTATATTGGTCTTATATCCTTTAATTCTTACTAAATAGTTACAATGGCTTTGGGGTATATTCTCCTACATTTTCTTCATAGAGAATAATGTCATTTGCGAATAAAGACAATTTTAATTGCCTTTTCTAATTGGATGCCTCTTATTCCTCTTACTTTTGTTATTACATTGGCTAGAAATTCCACTAGAGTTTTGAAAAGAAATGCTGAGAGTGGACCTTCTTTTCCTCTTCCTGATTGCATTCAGTCTTCCAGTATTAAATATAATATTAACTGTAGGCTTTCTTCCTTCTTCTTCTTTCCTTCCGCCCTCCTTCTTATGCTCTTTAGCAGGGTTAGGACATTGTCCTTTGTTCTTACTTTCCTCAGAAGTTTTACCAAGGTGAATACTGACTGGATTTTGTCAAATGCTTCTTCTAATGAGATGATCACATGATCACATTGGTGTGGATGGTGTTCTTAGTTTGGTATTATGTTGAATGATAATGATTTATTTTCTAATGTTAAACTAACCTTGGATTCCAGAGATATACTACTTAACAGTGATAGATTATCCTTTTTATACATTGTTGGAAATGAATTCCAAGTATTTTAAAAAATATTTACGCATATTTGTTCATGAAGTATATTAGTCTATGGTTTTCTTTCTTGTAAAATACCTTTGGTTTCGATACCAGGATAATGCCTCTGGAGTGATTTGGGAAAAATTGAATTTTTTGTATGCTGTTGTAATGGAACTGTTTTTTTAATTTCCTTTTCAGCTTGTTTATTGCTAGTGATTTTTGCATTTTATCTTGTACCCTGGATTCCTTTATTAGCTCTAATAGCTAATATATGATCATACCATCTGTAAAGAGATAACTTCTCCAGTTTTTGAATGCCTTCTATTACTTTCTATTTCATTATTTCTTTTGCTAGAACTTCCAGTACAAAGTTTAACAGCAGTAGCATGGGAAACATCTTTTTTGTTATTTCTCATCTTAGGGGAAAAGCTTTCAGTTTTTTACTACTAAGTATAATTGCTACCTATGTTTTTCTGTTTTGTTTTGTTTATAAATTCCCTCTACGATGTTGAAAAAATTTACTTCTATTCCTTGTGTTCTAAGTGGGTTTTTGTTGGTTGTTTTTTTTTCATGAATGAGTTCGGTTTTCTCAAATTCTTTCACTGCTTAAATGGAGATGATCTTTTTTCCCCCTTCATTCTAATTTGGTGTATTGCCTTGATTGATTTTCATATGTTTAACCACATTTGCTTTTGGGGATAAATGCCACTTTTTCACAGTCTATGCCCCTTTCAGTGTGTCATTGGATTCAGTTTGCTAGGATTTTGTTGATGTTTTCCATCTCTATTCATAAGGGATATTGGTCTGTAGTTTTATTTTTGTGAGATAGTCTTTATTTGACTTTGGTATCAAGATAATGCTAGTCTCATAGAATTAATTATAAAACCTTCCTTTTTTTCTATTTTTTGACTGTGTTTGAGAAGGATTGGTCTTAATTGCTCTTTACATGTTTGGTGGAATTCATGATTGAGGTCATCTGGTCCTGAGCTTTGGTTTGTTAGAAGGCTCCGCCCCCACCCCAATTTGATCTGTCTCATTGTTATAGGTCTGTTTAGATTTTCTATTTCTTCTTTAGTCCATTTTCATGTTTTGTGTATTTCTAGGAATTTTTTTCCATTTTATGCAATTTGTCTCATTGGCATACAATCCCCTTACAATCTTTTTATTTCTATAATGTTAGAGGGGGTAAAGTAAACCCCCTTTCATTTCTAATTTTAGTTATTTGCATCTTTTCTCTTTTTTAATAGTCAGCCTAGTTAAAAGTTTGTTAAAAATCTTTTTGATCTTTTTAAAGAATAAACTTTTAGTTTCATTGATTCTTTCCATTTTCTTGTTATCTTTTTTGTTTGTTGGTTTATATCTACTCTAATCTTTATTATATCCTTTGGTTGTTTTGTGTTTCATCTGCTCTTCTTTCTCTAGATAATTTAGGTGTAAATTTTTTCTAATGACTTAGGTGCAAAATTTTGCTATTTATTTGAGATCTTCTTTTTATATGTTGACATTCATCCCTATAAGTTTTCCTCTAAGGACTGTTTTCTTTGGATTCCATGTATTTTTGTATGTTGTATTTTTATTTGTCTTAAAGTAATTTCTAATATCCCTTGTAATTTCTTCTTTGTTACATTTTTTGTTCACAAATGTGTTACTTAATTTCCATATATTTGTCAATACTCCTTTTTACTGTCTGTTATATTGATTTAGTTTCATTTCATTATGATTGGAGACAAGAAACTTCCATTATTTCAGCCTTCTTATATTAAAGCTTGTTTTGTGACCCAGCATATGGTCTGTCCTGAAGAATGTCTCTTGTGTGTTTGAGAAAAATGTATATTCTGTACATATATTATTATTGCCTCTATTTTTGCTTTATGCAGTCACTTTTTAAGAGAAACTTTAAAAATAACTTTATATTTATCTTCATTTATGGTCATTCTTGAACTTCCATTTTTTATATGTAGATCCAAATTTATTTCTGCCTCATATCATACTTCTTCCTGAATAACTGCTTTTAACATTCCTTATAATACAGGTGTTTTGGCTTTGAATACACTTTTTAATTCTTTTTTTTTTTTTTTTACCTGAGAAGGTTTTTCTCTCTCTTTCATTTTTTGAAAGATTTATTTATTTGAGAGAGAGGGTGTGCATGTTTAAGCTGGGGGAGGGACAGAGGGAGAGGGAGAGAATCCCAAGCAGACTCTGCACTGAGCACGGATGGAGGACTCAGTTTCACAACCTTGAGATCATGACCTGAGCTGAAACTAAGAGTCAGAGGCTTAAGAGACTGAGCCACCCAGGTGCCCCTCTCTTTTGTTCTTCAAAGATAATTTTTCTATGTGTAGATTTTTTTGGTTGACTTATTGATTTATTTATCTTTTAGCACTTTGAGGATGTAACTCTATTGTCTTTTGGCATGTGTGGTTTGTGCAATAAGAAATCAGTTTGTTTTTAGTAATAATCACAAATAATGACATAACTAAGCATTAATGTGGTGTTTACTACATTTAGGCACAATTGTAGTACCTTTCAAATATTATTTATTTTTTTAAATTTACATGTTGTTTTAAAAATTTGTTTAACTAAGTGAATTTAACTGCTTTGTACTCTTCTTGAAGAAGTGAACATACATCCATACATATTTCCATGCATACATATATACATGTTAAGAAGAAGAGTAATAAATGACTAGTGTCAGAAGTAGCAAAGAGCTCTACCCTAAAGACTAAAGATTGTTTATTTTACTTAGAAAATGAAAGATTGTTGATGTTCTTTGTTAATTTTTTTTGTACAATATTTATAAGGCTGAAGTCAGATTATAGTGGGTTACAGATTTAAAGGCTATGGAAAGGAGATAAGGCAAAATTAAGTTAGTCTTTTGAAAAGTTTGCATGAGAAAGTGAAAAAGTGTGAAAAAGAATAATGGAAATAGTTATAATATTTATTACAATTAAAGTATATACAACACTAAATTTAAACATTTATTATTTGCTTATATGTCAAGGGCTTTACATATATCACTTTAGTTAATTTGCTCTAGTCTTAGAATAGTATTTTGAAGGAGATTATATTAATTATCTCAATTGTACAAATAAGAAAACTGAGGTATAAAAAGATTGAGTTACCTATCTGTATTTTGAGAGTTTTGTTTTTAAAAAAAATGAAGTCTCTCTCTCTCTCTTTCCCCTCCCCTCCCTGGAAATACTGTAATGGAACATGAGTATTTCTTTGTCTTGTTCAAAATACATAGGCATGACAACTTTTGTTAATTTTTTTAAAAAATATAGAAATCAAATGTAAAGTACTTTTACCTTGTTTTAACTGCTACATGAAATATTAATAGTAAAGCCAATTTGGAACATGGTTTGGCAATATCTACTGAAATTTAAATGCTCATTTCCTTTCATTGTAGATGGGATTTTCCAAAATATGGCTGCTCCAGTGTCATGATGACATCTTCCTTCAAAAGTAAGGTTATGGGGAGGAGTCAAGATGGCAAAGAAATAGCAGGCTGAGACTACTTCAGCTACCAGGAGATCAGCTAGATAGCTTATCTAAAGATTGCAAACACCTACAAATCCAATGGGAGATAGAAGAGAAGAAGAACAGCAATTCTAGAAACAGAAAATCAACCACTTTCTGAAAGGTAGGACTGGTGGAGAAGTGAATCCAAAGCCACAGGAAGATAGACCCTGGGGGTAGGGGCCGGCTCCCGGCAATAGGGGAGCAATGGAGCACAAAATTGGGACTTTTAAAAGTCTGTCCGGCTGAGGGACATTGCTCCAGAGGCCAAACCAGGGTGAAGCCCACGCAGGGTCAGCGTGGCCTCAGGTCCTGCAGGGTCACAGAAGGATTGGGGGTGTCTGAGTGTTGCAGAGCTTACAGGTATTAGAACGGGGAAGCTGGCTACAGTGACAGAGCTGAGGAGTGAGCTCACAGCTCGGGGTTACCTTGAACCAGTTGCAGGCTCGGTGAGCTCAGAGTGTGGCCAGAGGCCAGGGAAATGGGAGTAATTGGGTGCTGTTCTCTGAAGGCACACTGAGGAGTGGGGCCCCGGGCTCTCGGCTTTTCTGGGCCAGAGACTGGGAGGCCGCCATTTTCATTCAGTCCTCTGGAACTCTACGGAAAGCGCTCAGGGGACAAAAGCTCCTGAAAGCAAACCCGAGTGGATTACTTAGCCCGGCCCCTGGTAAGGGCAGTGCAATTCCGCCTGGGGCAAAGACACTTCTGAGTCACTACCACAGGCCCCTCCCCCAGAAGATCAACAAGAAATCCAGCCAGGACCAAGTTCACCTAAGAAGGAGTGCGGTTTCAATACCAAGGAGAGTGGCGGAATTCCAGAGGAGGAGAAAGCAAAGCATGGAACTCATGGCTTTCTCCCCATGACTCTTTAGTCTTGCAGATAATTTAATTTTTTTTCTTTTTGAATTTTTTTTCTCTTCTTCTGCTAAATTTTTTTTAACTTTTACCATTTTCTTTTTTTAACATTTTTTAACTAGTTTATCTAATATATATATATGTATATATATATTTCTTTTTTATATTTTTTCTTTATTCATTTTCTTTTTTAATTGTTTCTTTTCTTTTTTCTTTATTTTTCTTCTTTGTGAACCTCTTTTTACCCCTTTTCTCCCCCCTCAGGATTTGGGATCTCGCCTGATTTGGTTAAAGCATATTTTCCTGGGGTTGTTGCCACCCATTTAGTATTTTACTTGCTCCTTCATATACTCTTATCTGGACAAAATGACAAGGTGGAAAAATTTACCAAAAAAAAAAAAAAAAAAAAAAAAAAAGCAGTACCAAAGACTAGGGACCTAATCAATACTGACATAGGTAATATGTCAGATCTAGAGTTCAGAATGACGATTCTCAAGGTCCTAGCGAGCCTTGAAAAAGGCATGGAAGATATTAGAAAAACCTTCTCGGGAGATATAAAAGCCCTTTTTGGAGAAAGGAAAGAACTAAAATCTAACCAAGTTGAAATAAAAAAAAATGAGGTGCAATCAAAAATGGAGGCTCTCACTGCTAGGATAAATGAGGCAGAAGAAAGAATTAGTAATAAAGAGGACCAAATGACAGCAAATAAAGAAGCTGAGCAAAAGAGGGACAAACAGCTATTGGACCATGAGGGGAGAATTCGAGAGATAAGTGACACAATAAGATGAAACAACATTAGAATAATTGGGATTCCAGAAGAAGAAGAAAGAGAGGGGAGCAGAAAGTATATTGGAGAGAATTATTGGAGAGAATTTCCCCAATATGGCAAAGGGAACAAGCATCAAAATCAAGGAGGTGCAGAAAATGCCCCTCAAAATCAATAAGAATAGGCCCACACCCCATCACCTAGTAGTAAAAATCTACAAGTCTTAGTGACAAAGAGAAAATCCTGAAAGCAGCCCGGGAAAAGAAGTCTATAACATACAATGATAAAAATATTAGATTGGCAGCAGACTTATCCACAGAGACCTGGCAGGCCAGAAAGAGCTGGCTTGATATATTCAGAGCACTAAACGAGAAAAACATGCAGCCAAGAATACTATATCCAGCTAGGCTATCATTGAAAATAGAAGGAGAGATTAAAAGCTTCCAGGACAAACAAAAACTGAAAGAATTTGCAAACACCAAACCAGCTCTACAGGAAATATTGAAAGGGGTCCTCTAAGCAAAGAGAGAGCCTAAAAGTAGTAGATCAGAAAGAAACAGAGACAATATACAGTAACAGTCCCCTTACAAGCAATACAATGGCAGTAAATTCATATGTCTCAATAGTTATCCTGAATGTTAATGGGCTAAATGTCCCAATCAAAAGACACAGGGTATCAGAATGGATAAAAAAACAAAACTCATCTATATGTTGCCTACAAGAAACTCATCTTAAACCCGAAGACAACTCCAGACTTAAAGTGAGGGGGTGGAAAAGAATTTACCATGCTAATGGACATCAGAGGAAAGCAGGAGTGGCAATCCTTATATCAGATCAATTAGATTTTAAGCCAAAGACTATAATAAGAGATGAGGAAGGACAGTATATCATACTTAAAGGGTCTGTCTACAAGAAGACCTAACAATTTTAAATATCTATGCACCTAACGTGGGAGCAGTCAACCATATAAACCAATTAATAACAAAATCAAAGAAACACATCAACAATAATACAATAATAGTAGGGGACTTTAACACTCCCGTCACTGAAATGGACAGATCATCCAAGCAAAAGATCAACAAGGAAATAAAGGCCTTAAATGACACACTGGACCAGATGGAAATCACAGATATATTCAGAACGTTTCATCCCAAAGCAACAGAATACACATTCTTCTCTAGTGCACATGGAACATTTTCCAGAATAGATCACATCCTTGGTCCTAAATCAGGCCTCAACTGGTATCAAAAGGTTGGAATCATTCTCTGCATATTTTCAGACCACAATGCTCTGAAGCTAGAACTCAATCATAAAAGGAAGTTTGGAAAGAACCCAAATACACGGAGACTAAACAGCATCGTTCTAAAGAATAAGTGGGTCAACCAGGAAATTAAAGAAGAATTGAAAAAATTCATGGAAACAAATGATAATGAAAACACAACGGTTCAAAATCTGTGGGACACAGCAAAGGCAGTCCTGAGAGGAAAATATATAGCAGTTCAGGCCTTTCTCAAGAAATAAGAAAGGTCTCAGGTACACAGCCTAACCCTACAGCTAAAGGAGCTGGAGAAAGAACAAGAAAGAAACGCCAAACCCAGCAGGAAAAGAGAAATCATAAAGATCAGAGCAGAAATCAATGAGATAGAAACCAAAATATCAATAGAACAAATCAACAAAATTTAGGAGCTGGTTCTTTGAAAGAATTAATAAGATTGATAAACCCCTGGCCAGACTTATCAAAAAGAAAAGAGAAAGGACCCAAATAAATAGAATCATGAATGAAAGAGGAGAGAGCACAACTAACGCCAAAGAAATACAGACAATTATAAGAACATACCATGAGCAACTCTACGCCAACAAACTTGACAATCTGGAAGAAATGGATGCATTCCTAGAGACATATAAACTACCACAACTGAACCAGGAAGAAATAGAAAGCCTGAACAGACCCATAACCAGTAAGGAGATTGAAACAGTCATCAAAAATCTCCAAACAAACAAAAGCCCAAGGTCAGACGGCTTCCTGGGGGAATTCTACCAAACGTTTAAAGAAGAACTAATTCCGATACTCCTGAAATTGTTCCAAAAAATAGAAATGGAAGCAAAACTTCCAAACTCATTTTATGAGGCCAGCATCACCTTGATCCCAAAACCAGACAAGGATCCCATCAAAAAAAGAGAACTGCAGACCAATATCCTTGATGAACACAGATGAAAAATTCTCACTAAAATACTAGCCAGTAGGATTCAACAGTACATTAAAAGGATTATTCACCACGAACAAGTGGGATTTTTTCCAGCGCTGTAAGGTTGGTTCAACATCCGCAAATCAATCAATGTGATACAACACATTAATAAAAGAAAGTTCAAGAACCATATGATAATCTCAATAGATGCTGAAAAAGCATTTGACAAAGTACAGCATCCCTTCCTGCTCAGAACTCTTCAAAGTGCAGGGATAGAGGGCACATACCTCAATATCATCAAAGCCATCTATGAAAAACCCACTGCAAATATCATTCTCAATGGAGAAAAACTGAAAGCTTTTCTGCTAAGGTCAGGAATGCAGCAGGGATGTCCATTACTACCACTGCTATTCAACATAGTACTAGAAGTCCTCGCCTCAGCAATCAGACAACAAAAGGAAATTAAAGGCATCCAAATCGGCAAAGAAGTCAAACTATCTCTCTTTGCAGATGATATGATACTATACACGGAAAACCCAAAAGACTCCACTCCAAAACTGCTAGAACTTGTACAGGAATTCAGTAAAGTGTCAGGATATATAATCAATGCACAGAAATCAGTTGCATTTCTCTACACCAACAACAAGACAGAAGAAAGAGAAATTAAGGAGTCAATCCAATTTACAATTGCACCCAAAACTATAAGATACCTAGGAATAAACTGAATCAAAGAGGCTAAGAATCTATACTCAGAAAACTATAAAGTACTCATGAAAGAAATTGAGGAAGACACAAAGAAATGGAAAAATGTTCCATGCTCCTGGATTGGAAGAATAAATATCGTGAAAATGTCTATGCTATCTAAAGCAATCTACACATTTAATGCAATTCCTATCAAAGAACCATCCATTTTCTTCAAAGAAATGGAACAAATAATCCTAAAATTTATATGGAACCAGAAAGACCTCGAATAGCCAAAGGAATATTGAAAAAGAAAGCCAAAGTTAGTGGCATCACAAGTCCGGACTTCA
This sequence comes from Mustela nivalis, assembly GCF_964662115.1. NCBI lineage: Eukaryota > Metazoa > Chordata > Mammalia > Carnivora > Mustelidae > Mustela > Mustela nivalis. Next base: position 31,287,144 of record NC_139030.1, on the reverse strand, counting down.
AGCTCTATTACAAAGCTGTCATCTTCAAGACAGCATGGTACTGGCACAAAAACAGACACATAGATCAATGGAACAGAATAGAGAGCCCAGAAATAGACCCTCAACTCTATGGTCAACTAATCTTCGACAAAGCAGGAAAGAATGTCCAATGGAAAAAGGACAGCCTCTTCAATAAATGGTGCTGAGAAAATTGGACAGCCACAAGCAGAAAAATGAAATTGGACCATTTCCTTACACGACACACAAAAATACACTCAAAATGGATGAAGGACCTCAATGTGCAAAAGGAATCCATCAAAATCCTTGAGGCAGCAACCTCTTTGACCTCAGCCGCAGCAAAATCTTCCTAGGAACATCGCCAAAGGCAAGGGAAGCAAGGGCAAAAATGAACTATTGGGATTTCATCAAGATCAAAAGCTTTTGCACAGCAAAGGAAGCAGTTAACAAAACCAAAAGAAAACTGACAGAATGGGAGAAGATATTTGCAAATGACATATCAGATAAAGGGCTAGTGTCCAAAATTTATAAAGAACTTAGCAAACTCAACACCCAAAAAACAAATAATCCAATCAAGAAATGGGCAGAAGACATGAACAGACATTTCTGCAAAGAAGACATCCAGATGGCCAACAGACACATGAAAAAGTGCTCCACATCACTCAGCATCAGGGAAATACAAATAAAAACCACAATGAGATATCACCTCACACCAGTCAGAATGGATAAAATTAACAAGTCAGGAAATGATAGATGCTGGCGAGGATGCGGAGAAAGGGGAACCCTCCTACACTGTTGGTGGGAATGCAAGCTGGTGCAGCCACTCTGGAAAACAGCATGGAGGTTCCTTAAAATGTTGAAAATAGAACTATACCCTATGACCCAGCAATTGCGCTACTGGGTATTTACCCTAAAGATACAAACGTAGTGATCCGAAGGGGCATGTGCACCCGAATGTTTATAGCAGCAATGTCCACAATAGCCAAACTATGGAAAGAACCTAGATGTCCATCAACAGTTGAATGGATAAAGAAGAAGCGGTATATATACAAAATGGAATACTATGCAGCCATCAAAAGAAATGAAATCTTGCCATTTGCGACGACGTGGATGGAACTAGAGGGTATCATGCTTAGCGAAATAAGTCAGTCAGAGAAAGACATCTATCATATGATCTCCCTGATATGAGGAAGTGGAGATGCAACATGAGGGTTTAAGGAGGTAGGAGAAGAATAAATGAAACAAGATGGGATTGGGAGGGAGACAGACCATAAGTGACTCTTAATCTCACAAAACAAACTGAGGGTTGCTGGGAGGGGGGGAGTTTGGAGAAAGGGGTGGGGTTATGGACATTGAGGAAGGTATGTGCTATAGTGAGTGCTGTGAAGTGTGTAAGCCTGGTGATTCACAGACCTGTACCCCTGGGGATAAAAATATATTATATGTTTATTTTTTAAAAAATGTAAGGTTATGTGTACTTCCTTTGAAACTAGATAGATCTGTTTGAATATCTGAACCCTTAAAATGTAATGAAAGTGATGATGTGTGGCTTTTCAGACTAGGTTGTAATAAGCAATATGGCTTCCTTCTGACCTTTTCCCTGTCTTGAAAAGCTTGTTCTGGAAACCCTGCTACTATGTTGTAAAGAAGTCCAGCTGACACAGAGAGGTCATGCATAGATATTCCACTGACAGAGTGGGCCAAGAACACAGAAAAAGGAAGAAGTTAGTTGGGGTTCTGTTCTGTGCAAGTTATTGAACTATGAGTCTTTTTGTTGTAATTTTATTTATATCTCATAATAATCTATACATTATTGCCATGTTTTTTAAGAAAAGATAAATAATTGCAAGGATATTTAATACATGGTATAGAACATAATCATGCTTAGTCAACTATACAATTAATTCTAGAGAGCCTAATTTTTGACTGCTTAGTACATAAGGGCCTCTTTAAATATACATACTGCTTTTGAAATTTATCTTTAATAAAATAATTTGTTAAACCTACCTAGCCTTATTTTTCTCAGATAGAGCACCAAGGGTCTAACCAGATGAATTACATGATTTGTTTAACTCTGAAATTCTGAAAGCACATTGTAGTTTAAATCAAACCATGGATATAAGTTAGTGGCCTCTCAGGTCATTTTTTTTTGCTTCCTTTATTTCAGTAGACATTTGTATTATACCAATCATTCAGAGTTCTCTGGTGTTTGAGGAATACAGAGAATGAAGCAGAAAGTTTCCATGCCTGTTCTGAAAACAATTGCCAAATGATATTTTTATGAAGCTTGCTTATTCATTGATACCAACTCCACAGGTATATCCACAGATCATCCAGCTGAATGCAAGTGGAGTTTGGGTAACACTTGATTCAAATCAAATTACTATATATGAAGGAACTGGACCTTCCTTCCTCTGGGATGACCTCATAAAAACCTTTCTCAGGGGGCACCTGGGTGGTTCAGTGGTTTAAGCCTCTGCCTTTGGCTCAGGTCATGATCCCCGGGTCCTGGGATCAAGCCCCGCATTGGGCTCTCTGCTCAGCAGGGAGCCTGCTTTCTTCTCTTTCTCTGCCTGCTTCTCTGCCTACTTGTGATCTCTGTCTCTCAAATAAATAAATTAATTAACTAATTAGAAAATAAAAACAAAAAACAAACAACAAAAATACACTTTCCCAGTCACTTGACTATGCTTCAGTTCTGTAAGAAATGGCCTTGTTATCATGTGTGACATCCACATTTTGGCTTAAGTTAGTTCTAGTTTGGTATCTTTTTCACTGCAAAGCAAGTATTTTTGGAAGACCCAGATCTACGCTAGTCCTAAGTTAGTAGAGCAAGGAAGAGTAACAGAAGCAAAGCAGTTTTAAGTACAGGGTAGTAGAAAAACAAAATTCCAGTGATATGCAAGAGTACAAGGTAGTCAAAAAACTGTCAATGGTCAGATTGACTGGCTCATCTACGTGTGTGTGTGTGCATTAGGTGTGTTGGATGCATATAGACAAATATGCAACAGGAGAGTATGCAGGGGAATGGGCAGAGGAATAAGCAGAAAGTAATAAGATTATTTCTTAGAACCAGGAACCAGGTAATATAGGCCTAAGGCATTAAGAATTTCTTATATTCAGCTTCCTGGTAATGTGTTGATTCACCTTAATTCGTAACTTCATTTCTCTTAAATAGATTTTAATCACCATGAACGTTCAGGTACTTCAGTTTATCATCTTATGTCAATGCTATTCATCTTGTGTATATAGTGCTGTGCTTTGTCACTTGGCCATTATACTACCCATTAGTTTCCTTGAATATATTCTTTTCTATAATAACGAGTCAGTGTCAAGAAATCTTATGCCAAGATCTTGATATATTTTTAACTGGGGGACTCCTTTAAAAAATGAGTCAATGATGAAGGATTATCTTGTAGTGAAGGGAAAAAAAAAAAGTAGAAAGGTAATGAATCTGGACTTTGACATGTCATATATCTTATGCAGGGACACCTAAGAATTGTTGGAGAATGTTGGAAATATTCCAGGAATTGTCATGGCAAAATGGTAGCCAGGTTGATGATGATGCATTGTCATTTTACTTTTGGAAAATCCTGTGAGGCTCGCTATGGTGTCTGGCAATAGCAATTACAATTACTGTACTTCATTTTATTCACTTGGGCAAAATAATGTCATTCCACTTAAAACATACAAAATTACAAACTAATAATAAAGCTCTCTTAATGGCCCTTAGAGCGAGGAGTTAACCTTGATGATAAAGTGATGTAAGGCTTAATAAACCTTGTTTCTGGCCAAGTCTCAGGGAGAATGAATTCTGTGTGATTTAGCTGGGTGGAATCAATAATAACTGACTGCTGCCTTGCACTAGTTAAATATGAGGACTGAGCACAGTGCCTGCACAGCAATGGCATTTGCCCAGGCTTTCTCTGCCTGCCCTCACAGTGCTTCCCTTTTGCTTTTCTTGTAATCAAATGACTCTCCTCTGTCATGTGAGCCTCAAGTGCTTTGGCCTGTGTTTGACCATGGGTCCCCAGCAAGGATAGTCTCACTAATGGAATCAAATTAAGCACAGTTAGTTGTTTCAGCTATGTATGTGCTAAATAATAATAAACCTTGGGTAAATATTTTAAACAGCCAATAACAAGCTTTTTAGTGAATTGGGTAAATACACTGGCATTATACTCAGAGATCATTTATAAAAGAAAGTTGTTCAGCAGCTCCACTTAGAGCTGTCACTTTAAAAATTTACAAAGCCTGGATATTAGTAGAATCCATTGCAGACTAGGAGAATTAATATTGCAGAATTTTGAAGAAAGTGTACCTGGACAGATTCCCTGTGTAAGAAGACATTTACCTGACTAAATTTACTACTTTCTTAGTCTTGTGGACTCAAGAAAAAAGGAAAACTTTCTTAAGAGTGTCCTGATAGACCCTAGAACTGAGGATGTAAAATTATCTAAGTAAAAGTCTTGAGAATATGATGTACAAAATATGCAGCTATATTCATATACAATAAAATATATGGGTATCTACCATTTTATTCCCTGTACCATTCAAAAAGTAGCTCTCTGGAACATTATTTAAGTGAGACTAAATTAACATGGGGTAATTAGTTGCATGTTATAAATGAGTAATTGCCTCATGCTGTAATATTTGAGACAGATGAGTTCCTTAAAGTAGCTTAACAGGGATACATTCCCATGGCCAGTGCTGAGTAGCATCTTCCCTCTGCAAGCTGACCCATGGACACTGTCATTGCCTATTGCTCCTTCAGTTTGACCAGTTTGATTGATATATATATTTCATTTTCATATTAGTTTTATATAGATAGTAACAGAAATAGATTTATAATATAATCACAGTGGTTGGGATGCAGTGAAATCTAAGAGCCGGTTTACATGCTGAGAATTTAAAGGTATTCGTAGGACTTGCAGGCATAGACTGAGGGTCTCTGGAGAAAGGTTTTATGCTCAGAGTTCCAGGTTGAATTCCAGGGGTAGGAATAAACCCCAGGGTAATTTTGTGAATTGTGGGGAATAGAAGGGCCATGTGATCCACTTCCTATATGGAACACTGGGAAAGTAGACAAGGGAATTTTTCCTTTACTGTTTAAATGAAGAAGAATACAACATTTTCAGGATGTCAGAAAGAGTATGAGGGTGTTGGCCAGGGCCCTAGAAGGTATTGAGATGGACGATGTAGTTGGACACCAGTTGAGACTGTGTCCCTGACAGCAACCAGTGAAAAAGCTGGGAAACTGAAAAAGGTTACAACTCAGTAAGGCTATCATGGACAGAAAGTAACTTCTAGGACTGTCTGAATTTTTCTCTTGAGGTCAATGTCAGTTTAAGCCTGGATACCTGAATTACCCAGCACATGGAAAAGGAAGAGAACAAGGAGAAATCTTAATTGGCTGAGTTTAAACTTGAAATGGGTTAAAAATATACTGGAGTGATCAAGTTTATCTGATGTTAACCAGATTGATTAACATTTTATTCTATTTTATTTAATTAATTAATTAATTTATTTATTTATTTACCACTAGTCAGGAAAGAGTCTCAAAGTAAGATGAAGTTAATTAAAAAAGTCAAGTTAAATTTTGCCAGTCAGAATTTGTGGCTTGAAAAGACACATCTATGGGGCACCTGGGTGGCTCAGTGGGTTAAGCCGCTGCCTTCGGCTCAGGTCATGATCTCAGGGTCCTGGGATCAAGTCCCGCATCAGGCTCTCTGCTCTGCAGGGAGCCTGCTTCCGCCTCTCCCTCTCTCTGCCTGCCTGTCTGCCTGCTTGTGATCTCTGTCAGTCAAATAAATAAATAAAATCTTAAAAAAAAAAAAAAAGAAGAAAAGACACATCTGCTTTTTGTTTGCATGTATGTATAAGTAGTTGTAGGGTTTATACTGGGATTTAAAGCAATTAGAACATTATAAAAAAGATGGGTTGTTGAAGTTTTTTAAGAGATAGAGGATTCGGGTAGCTATAATTCAAATTTATAAAACAACTGTTCACAAATATTTCAATATTGTTGGTTTAATGACAACAGATACTCTGTCTTGATACAATTTTATGATGAGATTTGTAATCTAGAATTAATGTTATTGACTTTGCTGTTAGGTTTCTTTAAAAATTCTGTTTATTAAGTGTGTAATGTTTTAATGATAGCATGTAGAGAAGGGGAATTGGGACATTCCTGACCAAATTTTGAGCTATAGTGGCCTCAAGATAGCTTTAACTTCTTTATTTCTCTTATACAGCAATTTATACTAATTACAACAATTCATTTTAGCTAACACATGTGGAAACATAAAAATGTGGAACCATACATAATGAAATTGAAAGTGATCATAAAATTTTAAAATAAATTTTAATATGAGTAGTTCCATGCAGCTGCATATTCAGAATTCTTTTATCTATTTAGTTTCCCAAATAGTTCATTGGTCTTTGTTATTTCATGATCAGTATGAATGCCATAGACCAAACAATTTTGAACAATAAGTAAAACAGGAGAAATTCATTATCATATAAATTTCTTAGAAATAATATTGAGTTTCTAATCATTGGAAATAGTAATAACCAAAGTATATGCTATCAGACTTTTCTAATACAAAAATATATGTTTCTCCATTCTATTACTTGAATACTTGAGCAATTAGATGCCATCAGCAATGTTAGATTTGATTAGGGAGTTTTGGCTTACTGCTTAATAAATTTAGCTATGAATATTAGCTCACTATCTTTTAGATCTAGAAAAAAAGTCAGAGTATTACAAATAGCTCACTATCTTTTAGATCTAGAAAAAAAGTCAGAGTATTACAAATCAGTTGGATTCCCTTAAAAAAAAAAATCTTATTTGATTTTAAAAGACCAGTAATCACAGGATTATAAAAGTACTAATAGTAGCAGAAATTAACAAATTTGCATATAGCAGAGGTGGGGATGGGGTGAGTGGAACAAATATAGTAGAAAACACATAGGTATAGGTATAGGAGGTATAGGAATCTGAAAAAAAAGTTTATATAAAGTGTTTCCCATCATTCACTTTGTCTATCATATCAGCGTGAAAAGGAAAAAAAAAGCTTTGGATGGCTGGAGAAGTATACAAGATCATATTATGGAGAGCCTTAATTTCCACGCATTGACTTAGGACATTATGCTGGTCATTTCTAATGGATATTTCACAGAGCCATAAGGTTACCTTAATCACTGTGACTGCCATTTTCTTGAGGAAGAAAGAGAAAGGAAATTGGGGTTGATTATGAGGCATGAAGGGAATGTTGATCATTAATAATAGCCAATGAGGAAAATGGGAATGTGTGTAACAAATAATCAGGAAAAGGTTTAGGGAACGGCACTGGTGTTGAACTAAGATCATGTGTTAGAACATTGTGATATTGCCCATTGATAATTTTATCCAATTGTGCTAAGCAATGATGATATGGAAACAGAAATGCAAAAAAGGAAAAGTGATCAGAGGTGTTACTATATAGAATAAGTCATTAGAGTATAAAGTAATTTAAGAACAGGAAGTTTTCCTGTTGTCCAATGAACAAAGAAAATCAACCTTCAAATTCAGTGTGTTAGACAAATGATGATTGATTTCTAGCTCTCATGACTAATGCAGGTTGAGTAGTGTAAAGGTTGAACTGTATCCCCCAGAAGATATGACGAAGATCTGACCCCTAGGAACTAAGAATGTAACCTTATTTTGAATTAAGTTCTTCACAGATGTAGTCATTAGAGTGGGCCCTAATGTAGTTTAACCAGTCTCTTTATAAAATGGTGAAATGTGGGCACAGATACAGATACATGCAGAGGGAAGATAATATGAAGAGTCACAGAAAGAATAAACTATTTACAAGCCAAGCTAAGCTACCAGAACCTAAGAGAAAGATGTGGAACAGATTTTATCCTAGAGCCTTCAGAGAGAGCACAGACCTATTGACACATGATTACAGAGTTCCAGCCTCCAGAACTGTGAGACAATATATTTATATGTTGAAGCCACTTAGTTTAAGGTACTTTGTAACAGCAGCCCTAGGCCACCAATACACGAATTTTACCTTTTTGTAATTTCACCATCTGAAAGATACCTTGAAACTAGCCTTGACAGAGAGAAGCATGGAGGTTGCACACTGTTTCTTAAGTGCCTTGGTGAAAAGTTATGTTTCCATTCATAGTTCAATGGCTAGAAATAGACATATGGCCTCAATTTAACTGCAGAAGAGCCCAGAAAGTGTTTTTAGTATTTGGTGTGCAAACACTATTTCCTTTGCAACAGCTACTGAAGTAGATGTATCTGGCCTCTTTTAAGTTGTTGTTGTTCATTTGTTTTTAAGGGGGAGAGAAAGAGAAAGAGAGTGAAAAAGAGAGAGAGAGAGCAGGGGAGAGGGGCAAAGGGAGAGAGAGAGAGAATCTTTAGCAGGCTCTGATTTGGTTGGGCATGGAACCCCATGCTAGACTCCAACTCATGACCCTGTGATCATGACCTAAGCCAAAAATCAAGAGTCAGACACTTAAGCGACTGAACCACCTGGGTGATCCAGTTTATCTGGCTTCTTAATTCACTGTCTGCCTCTTAATGGTAGTGGGAAAATTGTTCCTAACTTAAACATTAATTTTTAGATAGGAGTAATTCTACTCTTAAATAAGAGTAATCTTATCTAGTTGATATGAAGCATCTGGCATAGAGAATAATAATAATAATCATAGAGGCCATTTTTATTAAGAATTAAAGGATTTTTGTAGAATGAGTTCTCCCAGAGGTTATGAGTACTGGGAAGGTCCGTGTCCTGGTGGTATTTCCTTTTAAAAGTCTGAAGATATCTTGAAATATTTTAGAACTTTTATATTATAAAAACATTGTTTTTTATAATAGTTAGTTAATAATTCAACAATTGGGGAAACACCAACCTAGTCACTCTACTTCTTTACTTTCACTGATTCATTTTACTATTCATATGTGAATTGATGTGTATTGTATATGATAACTTGCTAAAAATAAAGCTGTAAAATTAACTTTACATTTTTATCACTCACTAAGGAAAAATAAAAAAGTTAAGTATATAAGAGAACATGTAAGCAATCAACCAATAATTTGTCTTGGATAAACATCATTTTACTTGACATCCTTTTTATATATACCTTCTTAAATAAAAATAAATATAAATATAAATACCAGACATATTTTGTTATACTGAAAATTTAAGATGAAGAAATTCTGATTCTATTTATCATTAAGTGAAATTACAGAAATTTATGTTTTCAAATAAGTTTGTATTTGAAACAAAACCATTGTATAACGTTATATGGTAAACGAAAAGCAGAAAATTTTCTGCAGTCTTTGTCCATTTACCTTACCGACATAATATTTATTTGTGTATTTAAAGAATTTTGACTTAAATAAAGGTGTCAGGAAATAACTAATAGGAGAAGCATTTGTGGTTTTTTTGGGTTTTTTTTTGTTTTTTTTTACTTATTCTTGATGATTCCTATCTTAATAAAATTTCCACATTTAGTGTAGTGTGGCTTATACTAATGAACTCAGATAAATAATGATATTATCTGTAACAGAAGCACATGACAAAAAGGATTCCATTTGCAAGGTGTTTTAATCTTGCAAATGATTCTACAACTAAGGGAAGACTGTACAAATAATTGCAAAAGGGCTAAGAAGAGGCATAGAGAATCAGTTAAAGGTTTGCTTGATTTGGCAGTCAAAAAGTACAGTCAAAACAATAACAAATAATTATAATATTACAATAATCTGTTAGGACTACTAAGTATGATTTTTGTTGCTGTTGTTAAATCAAGGGATACTTCCATCTTCTGTATTGCCACAGAAAGTGCATGGGAAACATAGTTTGCCACCCAGAAAGTGTGAAAGTTACAGAGAATAATAATGGTAATGACAATGATTAAAGAGAAAGACCTATTAAAGAATAAAGCAAATGAATTTTTGATATTACCAAGTGATTAATAGAACTTCAGAAAGTCATTGATTCTATGCCACACTATACATTTATCATGGGGTGATAAAAGAAGAACAGGGTCAGGTATGACAAACTATGGCCTAAGTCTTCTGTAGACCATTTTTTAATATATGCTGTCAATTATGAAGTCTTCCCCATCCTGAGAGTCATTGGTGATCCCCTAATGCAGTGAACAGCCGGTTTTTTCAGAATTGAAGGTTTGGAGTTCTCTACTCCCTCTGATAACATTCTGTCTTGCTGTTCATGCCTGCTTCCCGTCATATCAGGCACCTTCTTGGAGTAGAAAACAAGTGAACTCATAATTCATGAGGCTACAATTTGACTCTTTCCTACATGCCTGGGGTTTTGTCCCAAAAGTAGATTGACAGGAGCAAGTCACTATAAACTACCTCTTAAAACCCTGATCATGATACTTCAACAGAGTCTGGCATTTTAGCCTGACCAGATATATCAGAGAAAGGTAAAGCCAATAAGTTATGACTAGGTAAAGACGGGAATATCGTACTGTTAAGCGATAGGATAAAGCAGTATGTAGTAGTGATCAGAATCCTGAAACGTCATACTAGTTTTGTTTGTGAAAACTAGAAATTTGACAAGCCTAGTTAGAGAATGGCAATTATTTTCTTTTTCGTTTTTGTGTATTTTCAAGTATATGACAGTATACTTTTCTAAGTATACTTTTCTAAGTATATGATTTTCTAAGTGATCTTTCAAAAATTTAAAGCATTATTTAATACCTCATATTAGATGGATTGCCTACTTCCTTTTGTGTCACTGCACTCTCCCCTGATGTTTCCAGTTTCCCTTAACATGTTTTCCAAACATGGGTGAAAGAGTAACATTAACACCTATTATTTAGTTGAGTATTACTGTATGCTAAACACTGACCGAGATTTGTTAAATTATTGGTCTTCTTAGGTAGGCACTGTTGTTATTTGCGTTTTACCAATGTATAAACTGGGGCTGAGAAAGGGTGGGTGACTTTCCCTGGGCCATATATATATATAGAGCACGTTATGCCCTGATGCAGATTTAGACAGTGTGGCTCCAGAGTTTGTCCTCTCAATGTCTGCTTTATACTTGGCTACAGTAGAAGCATCCTCCTTCCCTCTCCGTCTTGGGCAATCTCACAGTTAAGAAGTGAAAGAAAGAGAAGAAGCCTTACTCAATCAGTGCCTCGCCAATTTTATATTCCTCAGAATCACCTGGAGGCTTGTTAAAACATTTTTCTGAGCCCCTCTCCCCCCTGTTGGGGCAAGTGTCCAGTGCTTCTGGAGCTTCCCTTTGAGTTTCACAGCATTCGGTTATATTTAAGTAAATCATAAGCTATTCCCTATATACATGCTGACTGTGTATCTTCAAGAACCTCAGAATGTGGCTCTTCTTCTAACCTGTACCTGAGTTAATAAGGACATAAAAGCTGGACCCCCTATGGGAATAGAAGTTTGTTCATGTAGACTACATCATTGACACTTGTAGTTTCTTAGTTGTGGGGAAATCTTTCCTGTGAACAGATGGCAGCAGGAGAGATTTAGGTTAGTGTTTAGCAGGAATTTTCAAAGATACTTTTTCGTGTTGTAAGCACAAGATTTGAGCGGGATTAAAATTAATTCAGTTTTGGTCCCAAGATGTTGACCTTTCTAATCAGCTAGGAACATTTTGCTAGATGAAGAAGAAACTTTATCTTGAATCAATTGTTGATGAAATCATTTCTCTATTTTCTTTCTGATCTGTGTATTTCATCACATAAAAATTATCAGCCATTAAGCTAGTAACAGAAGCATAAATGAAAAGATAGTAGAGTAGTGCTTTCAGAGGAATTATTTTTTATTTTAACATTGTCATTTTTCCTCTGTCGCATTTTTGCCTATAACATTTACTTTGCTAAAATATTTTCCAAAGAAATAAAGTTAGTAATGCATCTGTTAAAGAGAAAAGAAAAATCTTTTTTTTTCCTTTTTTTTTTTTTTTTTTCTGTCTCACTCCACTCAGGCCTAAATAATTTTCACCCCTTTGGAAAGAGACATTTTAATATGTCACGTTTCAGTTCCAGCTCAATAAACAGCCATTTATTTACAATTTTAAAACAATCTTAAGCCTAGTCAGGTAAGAATTATTTCAAAAGAATAAAAACATTTTCATTTCCCATCACTGCCAAAAAAGAAAAGAACATGAGTTATGAGTCTTGCTATGTTGTCTTAAGTTGATTACTATGGAATGATTAAAAAACTAGCTGTGCTGTCAGTGCAGAGGAGTACATTATAAGTGTAATAACAGCTTAGGGATACAATCCATCAATGCCGCACTTGGAAGAGGAAAAAAAGTTGATCTATTTCTTTGGTCATCATTTTCAGCATATTAGATGACAAATAATTGTACATTCATCAATAACAATAGATTAAAGTTGAAATGATTTATTGCTATTACACTGCTGTTATGATGGAGCACCGGGTCAGTCAAGCATCAGCGGGGTCTGTATTTAATTTTCATGGGTCTCTTAACAGAAATAATAGACAGAGAGTAAACCACCTGAAACAAGGTAGATCAAAGTTGTTGACAAGTGATTTGTAGGTTGGTTCTTCATGAGTGGTGGAAGAGAGGCAATAGGACCTCTCTGGCGGGCTTGTTGAACCACTAAATCAAGCAGACCTTAAGGAGCTCAGGCTAACATGCAGCCAGGCAGCACGTGGAAATATGAAAGCTGCACAAGTATAAACTTCATTTAATGTTACCCAAAGGTAATGGAATGCAGTACATGTTTCTGGGGCCAAACCAAGCAATTTAAATAATCTGCAAAGCCCAGGTAGGGTAGGCTAATGAGTAGTCTAATTGTTTTTATAGCCACTGACTATCAAAAAGTTGTGTGATCCTGGAAAACTGCATAATATGTTAATTTTAATATTTTTATTATGTCTTCTTAAGCAAGGTGAGGATTACTTATATTCAATATATTTGAGCATTAAATTTCAATTCAATAAGAATTTACTAAGCAGCACATTGGTTAGGTTTTCTCAAAGTGTGCTCTATGGACTATATCAGAGTCACCTGGGATTCTTGCAAAAACTCATTACTGGATTCCATCCAGACATACCTAGTGAGTATTTCTAGGATAAAGGCTAAAAACTGCATTTCTACAAAGTATCCTGGGTGATTATGCTGGAATCTAAACTTTAAGAATGAATGTGTTAGGACCAGATATTGTGAACAAGCAATAATAATTATACGGTGTCAGTGGGTTTCAGGAAAACCTGCTCACCTTGGGGTTTAGGCATTCCCAGAGAAAAGTCAATATAGCTTATAAGAATTCCACTATGCATGGATCCTTATTATCCTTTACCTTAGGTTTTTAAGTTATTTCTTTACATTTTAAAGGATGAAATCCAATTTTACTGGATTTCTCCAGTGAAACATTGTGACACAATCCCTTGTTTGCAAGCCTATGAAATAATTTTGTGCCTCATGTCACCCAATATGCATCTATATTGATTTATCTTATGTTTACTTATCTCTTTGTGTTTTTTTTTTTAAGATTTTATTTATTTATTTGACAGGCAGAGATAACAAGTAGGCAGAGAGGTGGGCAGAAAGAGAGAGGAAGGGAAGCAGGCTCCCTGCTGAGCAAAGAGTCTGATGCAGGGCTCAATCCCAGGACCCTGGGATCATGACCTGAGCCGAAGGCAGAGGCTTTAGCCCACTGAGCCACCCAGCACCCCTCTCTTTGTGTTTTTTAATTTATTGTCCATTTTTTGTTTTTGCATACTCTTCAGTACACAATTCATAGTGGACTATAAAAGGATTTAGCAAAAGCTGGTAAACAGCAGAATTTATTAAGATAAAATGTTTGATGATATTTTGAACTGTTTTCAATTAAATAGTCTTTCCTGTTATTAAAAACATAGACATCAGTTTTGGAATTCAAGAATAAGTAATTTCTTCCTACTCAAAGTGATGGAAAAATTGTCATTCTGAGGTTTTTTTTTCAGTAGGGATTTGTCAATAAAAGTGAGAGGGAAGACTTTATAAGGTATGTTTCATCTAATTCATAAATAAAAGACCTTGGATTGTGTCAGGCCAAAAGAAAGTCTCAGAATAATTTGGCCTTATAATTAATCATAGCGAAATGACCAGTTCAGAATGGAAGGAAGTAAACTAATAAATCAATGCTTCGTGTATTGCCACTGAAATAGAAATCAGGCTATATAGTGTTGCCACCATCAACTGCCTGCTAGGTTGGCAGAGAAATCCCATTTCATGGGCAGCAGTGGTGATTGGTAATATCTACCCAGAGCACCATGTTTAGAAGTTGCCCCAAAAGTAGACCCAGAGAAAAGTAGCATATTTGGCAAATGAAGTAAGAAAGAGAAGCAGGGAAAGTTAACTTACTTACATAAGTACTGGAATGTCCATAGAATTGCAAACTGACCTCTAAGGTGGGCGTGGGCCAGGGAGGTTTGGACAGGGCACTGATGGTGTCTGCTTAAAAAAGATTCTTAGGTTAAATATAGACTTAACGAATGAAAGTATATTTATATATGTATTAGATGTCTCTGCTGGTTTTCCCATCCTTTAACTTATTACAATCCGCATGATTGCATTTCATGGAAACTAAATCTCATGATATTTTTCTGTGATATATAAATGTTCCCTCTGTATGGTTGATTGACATAGAAATAAATGTGGGAGTGCCACATACATGCCCTTAGTGTCTTTAATTAGCAGTAGCCCTAGGGACATAGAAATGACTTTCACAGTGGAAGAATAAAGACCAACAACATTCCTATTGTTTGATGATGCTGTTTGGGTGGTGAAGGCTGAGTTCTCAGATTTAATTTGGTAAACATAGTTTTGTGTGAGGTGGTTGTCACAATACTGAAAATATTTGAAATCATGTCATTACATTTCCTAATTTAAAGCTTTTAAAAAAGACATATTTAATAATCTTAGCTGTGAAGGCAACAATGTCTAACAAGAAATCTGTCTACTGATGTTTGTAATTTACAACCGTATCCCTGTATAGAGCAGTGTACTAACAATCACAGATAGTATTAATTATTCCTTTCAGTTTAAGAAGAAAATGAGAAGTGCTTAATAATCAATCTCAAGTTTATTAAGAGCTAAATTCCATTGGATGTGAGAAGCAGTTTTGCAGTAAGAATGCCAGAGGAGCACATCCAGTGGCCTGGAGCCCTGATGAAATTAAAATCATTAGAAAACAATTAACATATGTGGATTTAGCAAACCAGAAAACTGGCTAAATTCAGCTTTGAAAAATCCCACACCTGTCAATAGTTATCATCAGCAAAGTAGGATGTATAGTTAAAAAAAAAGAAAAAAGAAAAAAAGCTTTAATTTTCTGTCCAGTCAAATCTAAGTGTATCACACTCAATTTTCCTTCCTTAGTAATCTAAATAATTTCCCACCTTGCTCATGATGAATGTCTTGCCAGTTCCTACTCAGTTCCTCCACTTTACACGACCTAATTAAAGAAAACATTCCATGATTGCCTATTTTTTCTCATGCATGACAACCTATTATTTTTTCTACCACCTGATTAGGGCTTTATTACCCTTGGATTTAGATTGATTTGCTGAGCACTTTAATAAAACACTACTTAGTTTGATTTAAAGGGCTACAGGTTTCCTTCATTCATACAATTATTCTTATAACCATCTTACGTTCTAAGTACACTATAGTCCCCCCCAGAATGCTGTTTTAGATTGCCAATGAACAAAGTTATAAAATAAGAATCACAGGTGACATTCCTGTTGAATATGAGCAATGCGGTTTCCATTGTGGGCAGTCATGAGAGGACATTTTGCAATATAATTTGTCAAGAGTGATAAATCTATTTCATCATATCTGTCAGAATGGCTCCTGTGTATTAAAGCCACTATAAAGTTTGCTCAAGATAAACCAAAACTTTCATATGATTAAATAATAATACATTTATGATGACAAATTACATTTACTGTGTTATCTACAATGAGCCAAAATTAGATAGTTAGAGTTCAAATGGATGATGATGCATTTGATTTCATATCTGGTGAATTTTTATTAAATGAATGTGCAACATTTATAAAACTGTCTTTTATTTTGGACCTTTGGGTAGAGAGTTGTATCCTACTTGTAAAAAAGGTACACACATGTCCACGTTGAATAACTTACTAATTGAATAAATTTCCAATAAAAAAGATAGAGAAAATATTTAAATATTTACTGGAGAACACACTTAGCTTTTTGGAGGCTAGGCAGTTACAGGCGGAAAGAAATTCCAGTCCTAGGAACAAGTTATAAATCCTACTCTATAGTGGTGGAAGACAGGTGTTGTTCATTAGTAGGCTAGAAGAGATAGCCTCGTGAACCCCACTGTGGTCCAGGGACTAAAGAAATATTGATAGAAGCTTCAATTGTACATAATCTAATCAGAGATTCAATCATTTATTTATTTACTAAGTGCACGCTCTGTGAAAGATTCAGAACAAAATGTTTTCCACAATTTTAAAGAACCTCAAGGGGCTTGCAATCTCATTGGAGTAACTGGGTTTATTTGTCAAAGGGAGTTTAAGGAGGACAGGCTTGGAATATGCCCTATAGGTGTTAAGGAGCTGTATGAATCCCAACTATTTGATTTTAGGATTCTGTGCTGAAAGAATTCAAATGGGAAGTTGTTTTTGGCGAAATGGGTATTTCTGTGACTTTTAATACCACAAGCAGGTGTGTACCTGTGTGCACATGCAAGTGCATGCCCACACACACACACAATTTTTTTATACTTGTGAAATAGAATTAAGAGTTTTCCAAACTTGGTAGCATTCTCAAATAATATAAAGACATTTTAGTATCTGTTTCATATCAGGCAAATTGGGATTTTTCCCCAAGGATTTCTGTGCAGCAGTCTATCCTGTACCAATCAGCCTGTGGAAATCTGGGAATCAGTAGGTAGTCACTTCCTAATTTGGTCAGTGAGAAAATTCAGTGTAAACATCACCTGTCTGAATAGACAGGATCAATGAATGTGAGTGTTGTTAAGAGTTTTGATTTCTGTAGAGCGTGAGGTTAGGAAAAATCTAGACAGGTATTTTGGGATATATATATAACAGAAGGATTGAGAATATGGTAGGTGTAGAGTGAACACATAATATATTACCCAAATTGGAACAATTTTGAAAGTAATAGTGGATGCTGGTAATAGTTAGACTACTGTTACGGTCATGACTCAGGATAGTCCCAGGCTAACAAGATATGTGTTTGCCCTAGGCGTATTCCTCCATGTTTCCCATTGCGTTTTCTCCTGATTTAATCCTCAAATCCTACAAGACATGGATCAAAAACAACATCGGTGTTACTTATGCTCATATCATCATCTCTATCACTCATCTACTTTGTGGCTTCCATGTTTTCCTCTTTATGTTAATCTCTTTTATTATTGAAACTTAGCTGCTATGTCAATTCATTTTTTTCCCCCCATCTCTACTCTTTGTCATCTATGGCAGTAGTATCCATGTGGTTGTCACAATCAACTGCCTGGTCCCTCTGTTCCTGAGTTCACTTGGGAAAGATCTCTCAACTTCTCTGGTTGATTCCAACACACTCAGCTGTTCATTGCCAGGTATCCACATTCTAAACATTGTCAACAACAATAACTGCATTACTCTTAAAATCTTGGTGTCTAGCATTTTATTTTCTAACCACCAAATTTTATTTTTTTTACTTCCTTACTCTGTCTATTGTAGCAACCTAAGAATTCCAATTTATCCACATCAGTATTTCATTATTTGTCACTGTCTGTCTCCTTCCATATTTATTGCTTTACTCACTTTAGAGATGACATACTATCATGATCACCTACATTGAAAATGCCCTAAAAAATTTACTCCATGCTTTCTGCTCTATATTCCTTGACCAAGCCAAATTTAAATTCTGTTACCTACATTTCCACACCTACAGCAGAATAACTGAAAATTTTAAGTGGAAAAAAAATCACTCTGCAAAGAAATTCCTTTCTTTTCTTTCATATCAATCAATTAAAACATAGTCCTAAACCACATAAACCCACAGTGTCATAGTGGGCACTGAAAGTATTGGCCAAGGGCTGATTTTATTAAGCCTTAAATGGGCACGTATTTCTGAGGTAAGATCACTTCCTCCTCTTTGAGAAAACTCTACATTCCTCTTTCTTGCCAATTTTCCCCCCACTTTTACCTTTACCTAATTGCACTTGATCGAGAAAATAGAAGTAATGAGGAACAAATTACCTCCTCTTCTCACTAGAAACATAACATCTGCATTCTTAGTACTACTCTGGATTCCGTGCCTTCTCGCCTTTCAGTAGCTCCCTCTTTCTTCCTTCATCAATTTCTCCCTCTTTTTTCTCTCTTTCTCTCTTTCTCTGTCCCTCTCCTTCCCTCCATACCTCCCACCCCTTGCTACCTCACCAGGCAAGATAATTTTAATTTTTTTTTTTTTTTTTTTTTTTTAAGATTTAAGACAGGAAGAGTGCACAAATAGGGGTAGGAGCAGAGGGAGAGGGGAGGTAGACTCCCCTCGCTGAGCATGGAACCCAACTTGGGCTTCATCCCAGGATCTGAGACAAAACCAAGAGTCAGACGCTCAATCGTCCGAGCCAACCAGGCACCCCCAGGATCATTTTTTTGAGTTCTAGCTATTGATTATTGGCTCTTCGTTAAGTGCATGGACCTTCTCATAGTGGACTGCTGCTTAGTCTTGCAAGGCATTGTTCTTGAGAGGACACTGTAGCTGAGCCTTCAACATATAATCCCACTATTATATCAGGGCAGCCATGTACATGGTCAGAGCTGAGGAGAAAATGATTTTCTCATTATATGCTTTTGTAGTAAAAAGAGTTCCATAGTCTAAGGAAACACTGTATATGATAACATGACAATGGATTGAGCCCTTAGATGGTGCTAGAAGAGGTATTTAGCAGGGAAACTGAATCTTAAGCACATCACTCTGTATTCTGTTGTTCTCTATTCTGTCAGGCAGCTGCTTCTGGGTGAAGAAATATATATTACTCAAGAGCCAAGAAAATAACTACAGAGTGGGTCTGTATATCCTCTGAAATTAATAAGAGATGGACTCAGTCCAGCATTCATGTGGCTCCTGATCAAAGGAGGAGCTTGATGTATTTTAGAACTTTCTGTACAACATCAATTTGGATCCTGTATCTTTTTTTTTTTTTTTAAGATTTTATTGATTTATTTGAGAGAGAGAGCAAGAGAGGGCACAAGCAGGGCGGAGAGGGAGAAGAAGGCTCCCCACTGAACAGGGAGCCTTATGTGGAGCTGGATCCCAAGATCCTGAGATTGTGACTTAAGCTGAAGGCAGCTGTTTAACTAAGTCACCCAGGTGCCCTTCAGACCCTGTGTCCTTTTTTTTTTTTTTTTAAAGATTTTATTTATTTATTTGACAGACAGAAATCACAAGTAGGCAGAGAGAGAGGAAGGGAAGCAGGCTCCCTGCTGAGCAGAGAGTCTGATGCAGGGCTCTATCCCAGGACTCTGGGATCATGACCTGAGCCAAAGGCAGAGGCTTTAACCCACTGAGCCACCCAGGCACCCCTAGATCCTGTGTCTTAACAGACCTTGAAAAGTCCAGGTATTCCCTTTTCTGTAGTGCGTGGTTACTCTGGTAAAATAAACTCAGATTCCTTGGGGGAAAACATTATAGTGCTGAATTTACTCTATTCTGTATTTGAAAATTGCAAATTCTCAAGGGGAATCCTATCTTTCCTTCAATTAGTGGGCTTAGGATATGAAAACTGACTTAGATCTGGAAACTGAATGAAGATGTGATTTTCCTTTGAGGTAAGCCTTCTCTTCACCATCTCTTCTATTATAATTAAGATTATCCTTATGATTATTCAAATAGAACACATTCTAGTTGGCTGTTCATCTATAATGCCCTTCATAACACTGTGATATATTTTCATTGTCATAAATCTCTATAGTTCAAAATATTCTGATTGCTTCTATTTATTAAGATGACTACATGAGGACTTGCTATTTGTTAAGCCACTTTCATCTACCTCTCCTTTTTTCTTTACATTCCTCCCACTGGTCGCTGGCCCTCTGAAGTTCTATATTCAGATTCCATGGTGGCATCTCCTACTATCACACCTAGACTGGAGGTGGATGAAAGCCATACCAGATTTCTCAAAGATGTCACTGCTCCTCCTCATAGATACATTCCTTATTGACCTAGCAAAGGCAGAGTCCTCTGGCCCCATAGAGAAAACAGCCAGGTTTTTTTGATATCAGGCCTTATGTAATAAATGGTTTCATATATTTCATCTTATAGCTAACAAATCACATATTACTGTCTGAGAGCAATCTTCTCTGACAAACTTGTGTAAAGAAGTTTTTCTGCTGCTGCTTTATTATACCTCTGTATTTATTTCCTTCAGAATACTTCAGGAGAATCTGGAAGTTACTTTTTTTAGGTAGTTGATTTTTTTTTTTTTTTTTATTATTGTCTGGTTCCCCAGTCAAATGTGAACATCTCAGTAACAGTAATATTGCTTGTCCTACCATATGTTTAGCTCTTAGGAACTAAAAAGAAATTTATATATTCAGGAAAAGTGAAATTTTTGATTTCTAGAAAGTTTGCACCTTCTTCTTATGTGCAGAAAGTGCTTTGATGCATAGAAGGTAGAAGGTATCTGCTGGGGTTTAGGCTTATTTAGTGACACTAATTTTTCTGGTTCACACATGATTACTGAACTGAGCAAATCTTTGTATGTTAAGAAAAGTTAATTTTATTTTCTGTATGTATCTGAAATATTATTATATTGCGCCCTTTTCTATTACATAAAAATGCAGAGGACTGTATTTTATATCAAATAATACTTTTATGGCAGATATTATGGCATATAAGTAAAGAGAATACCCACATTGAATCAAATAACAGTATTTTGAGACTTCTGATATTTTATACTGTGGCCAGAGATAGTGACAAAAATGTGCTTCCTTTAAAATAACTTATAGATTGGTGCCTGGGTGTCTTAGTAGTTAAGCATCTGCCTTTGGCTCAGGTTGTGATCCCAGGAACCTGAGACGGAACTTGGATAGGGCTCCCTGATTGGTAGGAAGCCCTGCTTCTTTTTCTCCTACTCCCCCTGCTTGTGTTATCTCTCTCGCTGTCTCTCTCTTTCTCTGTCAAATAAATAAATAAATTTTTTTAAAAAAATTAAAATAAAATATCTTATAGATTGTAGATTATGTGTCCTGTTTTTTTTTTTTTTTAACTGCTAATACTCTTTCCAAAGTTCAAACTTACAAAAACATATGCACATTAATTGGGAGGGTAAAAAGAGAGAAAAAGATCATAATGCAATAAAAATTCTGGGATAGGAATTCTAAAATTTTACTGTAGTCAGAAGACTCATATAGATGTATTTAATATGTAAAAGTTCATTGTAGGAGTTAATTCAGTTCTTATGTAGAATAACTCACTTGTTAAGGAAACATCTCAGTAGAATAAGAACTTTTGAGAAAGATTTAGCACCTAGGTCGCCTGGGTGACTCAGTCTGCTAAGGAAAGACTTAGCACCATGCTTTCTCCTTTCTATGGGAAAAATAGGCAGGGATAATGCCCTTAGAAAGAATAAAGAAACTATGAATTAGGGTATGTTATTTACTTTCCATAGAAATGACCAAATTACTGATTTTCAATAAACACTTCATTTTTGCAGTCTTTCCTAGTGAATATTTTCCCTCTTAGACATATGGAGCCATATTTTGTCAAGGGTATATGACTCAATCTATCTAAACCTACTTAAGTCTATTTAAATTATCTTTAAAATACAGAATCTGGGAATTCACAATGTGGTTTAAACTGGGAACCCGTAGGATGTTTATAATTGTATATCTAGATAAATTGATCAGATATTTGTATGAGATTTTTTAAATTCCAGAAACAATAAATTGATACATAAGTAAGTTCTACAAAAGCCCAGTTTTATAATTTTGAACAAGATAGGGAGACAAAGTATTAATAGGATGAGAGTATGGAAGATTTTTAGTATGGAACAAACTTTTTAAAAATTTTCAGATAGTAGTTTGCTTGCTAATATTGCCAATTGACTAGGGCAAAAAACTTTGGAAGGGAAAATTTACAGGAACATTTTTTAAAAACTCAGTGTCAGGGGTGCCTTTGTGGCTCAGTGGGTTAAAGCCTCTGCCTTCAGCTCAGGTCATGATCCCAGGAGTCTGAGATTGAGCCCCCATGTCAGGCTCTCTACTCAGCAGGGGGCCTGCTTCCTCTTCTGTCTGCCTGCCTCTCTGCCTACATGTGATCTCTGTCTGTCAATAAATAAAAAAATAAAAATAAAACTCAGTGTCATTTTTTAATTCTTGGGAATGTTGGTTTAGTGCATCAGCAGAATCTTTTAAATTTGTGTAATTGTGAGAAAGATGTATATTGTTTTTGCTATTGATATTCATGAACCAAAGTAAGGCAAGATTTTGTATATGTATTTTACTTCCAAGATATTATATAGGTGTATGACATTAGACGAATAGGAAGTCTTTGGTCAACAGGTGGTCAAGACAAGAGGTCAGGTCATAGACCCAGTCAAAGAGTGTGTGCAATTGTTTTGTAGCTAAGTGATAAGCATGTGGACTCTTTTAATTTTGTCCAAGTGTCTCAGATGTTATGTTTAATCTTCATATTCTAGAAACCTTGATAACAGTTTTTGAGAAAAGAAGATGCTTACCATGAAATTCCAGAACCCAAGGCAGAGAGTATCCTTAAATGGGAGGGTGGGATGTACACTAATTTACAAAGATAAAACCTGAAAACAAGAAAGGAGAAACATATAAGGAAATGATAGATTCAGTGGCACAGAAAGCAACCAGAGTTTCTCCTATTATTGGTAACTCTATTTTAACAAGGTTGTTCTCTCTCTGTCCCTATAGTACAGATAATCCAGTCTTCAGAAAGGGAACAGGGACATTTTCATATGTATATTCCAATGCTCAAGTACAAATACAAAACATACAAGTAGGTGGGTATTGTTTTTTATTATAGTATTGTTTCAAGAGTAGTTAAGCATTCTTACTTTATGAAATAATTCCATGAACAATAAAGTTGGGTATCTCAGTGAACCTATAAAGTGCAAAAATATCTCTAATTGAATTTTTAATGCCTCAATTTCCTCTTTTTGGATAAATGGCAATAAATAAGGGTTTTAGCTAGTGCATTTTGATTTCTAACATAATATTTGAAAAGTTTGTAGTCTTGACAGCAAAAGGAACTTACAAGGAAGAGCTTCAG
Source organism: Mustela nivalis (assembly GCF_964662115.1). Taxonomy (NCBI): domain Eukaryota; kingdom Metazoa; phylum Chordata; class Mammalia; order Carnivora; family Mustelidae; genus Mustela; species Mustela nivalis. Next base: position 31,263,862 of record NC_139030.1, on the reverse strand, counting down.
GCTGATGTAGGTTTGCATGATTCTGTTGATTTATGACTGAGGGGGTAGCTTACTTACCATCCCAGTTTGTGTGTATTCATTAAGAAGAATGAAGAAACTGACATATGGGAAATACACCATTTCAGTTCCAGACACTCTGACATATTTTAAAGCTTAATAGATGGAGTTATTCAAATGCAAAACAACTACATTCAAGTCAGTACACAAAAACATGTTGAAATTTTCCTCATCAAAATATGAGGCAAGGCCTGCCCAGGTTCAAAACAATTACTCTTTTTGGTGGATAAACATCAAAAATAATTTTCTGCATTTGTTGGTGTTAAGATAAGGTGCTTTATCAGTGTAATAGTTGAGAATGATATGCTCTAGTAATATTTTGATGAATTACATGATTATAGTTAAAATGAACAATTTCATCATGCTTGAATTAATAATGGTACTATGATTTGGCAAGCACTCCTGCAACATTCTCTAACTCATTACTTCAGAAGACAGACCTATATAGTCCATCCATTGTTTTAGAAAATGTGAGTTGATATAGTTTCAAAAAAAGAAGGGACAGGGAATCCTGTCAGCTATAGAAACTAATACATGCCCAGATTTTCATAACATCATTGCTTGATTACATTACTTCTTACTTCTCATTTTAATCTCTTGTATAACTAATGGTAATTCAGCATAAAGGGGCATTTTTCAATATTTCATTATTTACCAAATTTAATTGAAAATGATACACACCTCAAGGTACTCCTGATACACAGACATTGTATGTGTATATGCGTTACTTTATATTTAGATTTAAGAGGATTAAGAAGAATAATATATAATCAATGCAACATTCATTTGGGTACCAATCAAGTAAAACACACACACAGAGCCGAACTTTACATAATTTCAGTCATAAAGAGTACAAATTGTGACCTGATTTAATATATTCATAGCTAAGTATTCTCCTTTAATGTAATTCACAATTTGTTTCACAAAATTATTCTGTTCATTTTCTTTCAAACCTTACATGCCTGGATATATCTTCTTAAAAGATACATATAAAGGCACTCTTTTAAGGATTTATACTTACATGCTGCATTGTAGATCAGAAGTAGTCAAAATTAACATTTTAAATACATCCTTTTTTCACAGATATATTTGGATGTAGTTAAATCACAAATAGATTATTATTTTTTCTTGAAATAATGTGTAGAAATTCTAATAAATATTACTATAATATAATGAATTCATAACAAATCTATACTCATCATTTATGTGAGGGGTTTTTGTACATTTTAAATGGATTTCTTTTTATTTTTTTTAAAGATTTTCTATTTATTTGACAGAGAGAGAGAGAGATCACAAGTAGGCAGGGAGGCAGACAGAGAGAGAAGGGGGGGAAGCAGACTCCCCACTGAGCAGAGAGCTCGATGTGGGACTCGATCCCAGGACCCTGGGATCATGACCCAAGCCGAAGGCAGAGGCTTTAACCCACTGAGTCACCCAGGTGCCCCTTAAATGGATTTCTTAAGTGACATGTGGCATTTATTTCATTTTTCTTGAGTTAGAAGTAGCTTGAAATTGTGTATCCATTTTTCATTTTTTTTTTAGCAATCTCAAAATCTATCTGTATTCTGAAATGTTTTATCTAAAATTATTTAGGTGGTATCAATAGGGCAAAGCCTCCTATACATTGCAGAGTAGAGTATTTCAAAACTGGTGTGTCATTAAAATTGATATTATCTTTTTATCTTGATGATCTTTAATATATGTGTTGTTTTGGAGTTGAATTGTGAAGTTAAACTAAAAAATCCTATGTATAATTTTTATCAAAGATGTTTACATAAAAGGTTGTATTTTCATCTCATTCTATATAAAACTAAGTAATTGTTCTTATCTCCATCCTTAAAAGGCTTTCCATACAGAGTGGAAAGGGAAGATTTAATATCATTTGGTTAATTTGATTGCTTTATGCAAATTATATACTTCATACCTTGGAAGTGCATATGGCGTCTTAGAATGCTATATTGACAAGAAGTTTACTTCTCATATTGGGATAAAACTAGAAGTTAAAGAAAAAGCAATCAGTACCATATTTTCTAGGACCATCTGTTTTAATAAAAAGAAATGAGCTTTGTGTTCTTAGAAGTTGTACTTATCTACAACCATAAGTAAGTGACATCAAACAGCTTCCACTTTTTTTTGAAAATCAACCTTGTGTCATTCATGAACTCAGGAAGCAAGTCATATTTAAGCTTAATGGATGGTTGAAAATTGTATGTATACTTCTAGAGCTTCATGGTATAAGTAAGGTACTCATCATATTTCTAATCAGAGTGTATTACTCTGGCAGGAAGAAATTGTGTCTGTATTAGTGCCTCACAGACCAGGTGCTAATCATAAGTCCTCGGAAGACTGATGAGTTAACTTAAAAATGTTAATATTTTTTGTTTATTAATATGTTTGCTTTTTAAACTCCTTCACTAAAACCCAATTATTTTTCACAAGTTAGTTAAAATTCTTGTGGACTGTGTTTTTATAATCACTTGATTATCCTTAGTTGCATTTTCTGCTGCTTTGAAAACATATTTATTTTATTTTATTTTATTTTTTTTTAAGATTTTTATTTATTTATTTGACAGAGAGAAATCACAAGTAGATGGAGAGGCAGGCAGAGAGAGAGAGAGGGAAGCAGGCTCTCCGCTGAGCAGAGAGCCCGATGCGGAACTCGATCCCAGGACTCTGAGGACCTGAGCCGAAGGCAGCGGCTTAACCCACTGAGCCACCCAGGCGCCCTTTGAAAACATATTTAAAACATATGGCTTTAAAATGACCTATGTGAAGACTTCCCCTTCTCAAAATGACATCCTGGGTAAAAATTGAGCAAACTTCTTACTGAGGAAAATTGAATTGGGTAGAGTGTTGAGAATGGTGGCAGGTCTAATGCATGCATTTGTTTGAGGGCATCAGAGAGCTAAAAGTTGTGAAGTATTTCTAATTTAATATTGAGGACAAGATGAAAATCCGTGGAAGTGGGGTGCTTTTCCCCAAGTAACATTCACAAATTCCCAAATAGGTGACTGAAAATATGAGTAGTTCTTTCGATCCTTTCATGGTTCAGGGCCACAATTTAGAGTAGCGGGCTCGCAGTAAAGGTCATCCTGGTATATCCTTTTATCATCTAATCAGCACACAAAATGACTCTACCCAGAAGTAAAGGTGAACTGGAAGCAAACAGGCCTCACACAGACTTTAGCCCATCTACTAAGCTATTTAAGTGACACAGAAAATTATTGCTCCAATTGGATTAAGGTATTCTGGATGTTAGTTTTCCCCAGGTGCCTAACCATAGGAAAACAATATCCTAGACCTCAAAATATATCTACAAGTAAGTTAACGTTACAGTGTCAAACAAATCAAAGATATCCGGGGAAACAAAGAAATATAAATGATAACCAATAACAAAAAAAGAGAATATTGAAAGAGAGCTATAGGGGCTTCTTATATTGGAATTATCAAGTATAAACTTAAAAAAAACAATGCTTACTATATTTAAGGTCATTTTAAAAACATACAAGGTTAATAATCTTGACAAATAATTTAAAATGAAGAAAAATTAGAAGGCTTAAACAAATACAAATTATAGAACTATAACTTGTAAGAAACAAGATAAAGATGTCTGTGGATAGTTTTAACAGTAGACTGATATGAATAAAAGAGAACTTACAGGGTCACCTGGGTGGCTCAGTGGGTTAAGCCTCTGCCTTTGTCTTAGGTCATGATCTCAGGGTCTTGGAATAGAGCCCTGCATGGGTCTCTCTGCTCACCAGGGGCCTCCTTCCCCTCCCCCTCTGCTTGTCTCTCTGCCTACTTGTGATCTCTCTCTCTCTGTCAAATAAATAAATAAAATCTAAAAAAAAAAAAAGACTTGAACTTAAAAGAGAGAGAGAGAGAACTACAGATGTCTAAAAGAGATCAGAAAAAAATACCAAAGTGGATGGAGAGAGAAAAAGACAGAAAATACAGAAAACAAGGATAAAAACTGAGAACTTATGATGATTAGACCTAGCATACTTTTATTTGGAGTCCACATTTCAAGTGATGATTGCTGAGAATTTTCTAAAACTTACTAAAAGAAGTATTTCTAGATTCAAGAGTCCATGCAAATCCTAAGCAAGATCCTAAACAGAAATTCATACTTAAATAACTCATAGAAAAATTGCAGAAAAACAAAGACAAGGAGAATATCTTAAAAGCATTTGGAGGAAAAAAAAAAAAAAGAAGAAGAGGAGATTACTTAAGTGGAGAAAAAGAAAAAAGTGATTGTAGAGGACTTCTAAATAGAATCAGTAAAAACAAGAGTAAACTTTTTAATGTGATGAAGACTAGATAGTCCCCAAATTGTAAGGCCACTGCAGGTTTACATCTACAGTAAAGATGAATAAAGATTATTTTTGACCAAAACAAAACAAGAAAAAACTTGAGGAGAAAAAGAAAAATAATAATCTGAATATTTGGTTCCCCTTATCAACCAAGACTTTCAAAGGTATAAATAGTATTATATTTATACATAGTTTTACTTATATGTTTTATATATCATAAATATAAAGAGTATTAAAGAAATTATAGATTGTTTTGAGGCTCTACTGGATTTCTAATATGTGTATTTATCCTATATAATACAGTTATGGTCATATAATGTATATTACAGAGTATGATAGAGAAATATAGAGTCAGAAATGAGAAAATCTGCTATATAAAAATATATTTTGTTGGACTCCTAACTTATATCATTCGTAAATATTAACTTGAAATGGGACAATGACTTAAATATAGACCTGAAACTATAAAACTTCTAGAAGAAAACATAAGGAAAGATTTTCCAGCATTGGTAATGCTGAGGATTTTGAGGATATGGCACAAAAGAACAAGTATCAAAAGCAAAAAAATCAACAAGTGGGGCTACCTCAAGCTAAAAACTTTCTGCACAGCGGAAGAAACAATCAACAAAATAAAAATGCAATTTACTGAATGGGAGACAATATTTATAAACCACACATTTGATAAGGGATTAATATCCAGCATGTATAAAGAACTACTGCAACTCAATAGCAAAACAAAAACAAAAACCCCAAATAATCCAATTAAAAATGGGCAAAAGATCTGAATAGACATTTTACAAAGAAGACATACACACAACAAACAAGTACATGAAAGGTGCTCAACATCACCAAACCTTGGGGAAATGTAAATTAAAACTACAGTGAAATATTACCTCACACCTTTTAGATGACTATTATCAAAAAGAAAAGAGATAACAATACATGGAATATTATTCAGCCATAAAAAAGAAGAAAATCTTGACATTTGCAACAACATAGATGGACTTTGAGGTGATTATGTTCTGTGAAATAAACCAGACACAGAAAGACAAATACTGTATGATCCCACTTATATTTGGCATCTAAAAATGCTAAACTCAGAGTAGATTGGCGGTTGTTATGGGCTGGGGGTATGGATGGGGGAGGGGAGAAACATAGAGTTGTTGGTCAAAGTGGATAAACTTGTGATTTTAAGAGGGATGAGCTCTGGGGGTTTAATGCACAGCATCATGACCTATAGTTAACAATACTATATTGCATATGTAATGCAATAACAATTGAAGTTGCTATGAGAGTAAATTTTAAATGTTCTCACCATAACAACAACAACAAAGCAGTAATTATGTGAGGTGAAGATATATCAACTAATCTTTTTGTGGTAAACACTTCACAATATATGTGCCTCAAATCATTACAATGTACACCTTAAACTTTAACAATGTTATATGTTAACATATATATAACATGTTATATGTTACATTTATACCACAGTAAAGCTAGAAAATAAAATAATCTCATATATATGTGTGTATTTCAATTGAATTTGGAAAGATGAGCTGAGTGGATGACATGAAATAGGGCTTTAATGTCATATTAGGTGTTATGATCAATATATTGGGTTCATGTGTCCTATTCTGGTGTATTCTTATATAATACAAAAGGGGACCATAAATTCTTCCCAGAATCTGTTATTATTTATTAAATGTCTACTATCAGCAAAGCAGCCTGCTGGATATTACCAAGGGGAATGTGAAGGGAGCAAAGATGATTAGGACATGTCTTCATCCTGGGAGGAGTTTTCTAACTAGTGGAAGTGAATTTGTTATTGGGTGGTCATGCATGAAAAAGACATCAGAAGTGAACAAATGTGGGTGGAGTAAATGCCAAATATGGACCAAGAATGGAAATCTCAAGCTTTCCAATGGGAAAGTTTTTCATGCTCCTATCTCTGAGTGTAGGTTTTTAGAGATGCTGCTTCTCAGTTTTAATTTTTTTACCACTGAGCATGTAAGTTTATATCCTCTTTGAAACTTTGAATCCATTTATTATTTTCAGAACCTCAGAATATTTTGAGGCTACTCGATGAAATCTTGCCTCTTTCTAGAAGATTCCCTTGAATCCTCATCTCAGAACTTCAGTGATATTACTTTATAACTTTATATTCAGTTTTCATATTACAGTCACTTAAAATCCATGGGTTGGTTTATTTACTCATTAAGTCATTCAAAAATGTTTCATTTTCATGGATATTATTAGTATCTGGGATTGAAAGAAGATGAATGATATAGATCTTACATAAAGGTTTGGCTCTTCTTGCTTACATGTCTCTGCTGCTTTTTGATTAATATTATGCTGAGCTATTTAAATAAAGACTGCTTGCTCTCTCTTGTGAGTAGAAAATTGATGTATTTTGTTGTTGTTTTCAGATGTAATGTATGTCCTGTAGTTCCACCATGGTTCTACTGAGTGAACCATCTGTGGACACCCTATGTCAGGGTACATAAACTAATAGTTCAAATTATGAGACCTTAATGAATCCCTTGAAAATAATGTTCATAGAGTATTCAGATTCAAAGTAATTGGGGGGAAAAAAACTGCTCTTTTTAATGGTAGAGGCATGATGAAAAGCCAGATATTCTTTTTTTTTTTTTAAGATATTATTTATTTATTTGACAGACAAAGATCACAAGTAGGTAGAGAGGCAGGCAGAGAGAGAGGGGGAAGCAGGCTCCCCGCAGAGGAGAGAGCCCGATGTGGGGCTCGATCCCAGGAAGCTGAGATCATGACCTGAGCCGAAGGCAGAGGCTTTAACCCACTGAGCCACCCGGCCGCCCTGAAAAGCCAGATATTCTTCTATATAATTCTTTTTACAGATGAATCAAAACAATCTGAAAATTATATTAAGTACTGTGTTATAAAGTATGCTTAGTCTTATAATCTTCATGGATATGTTCTAAATTTATAAGTTAATTTGTCTACTGTCTGAGGTAAATAATTATGATTATATTGAACATTTAAAAATTCTAGATGCTTAAATAGTGTTTAGTTTTTTTTTTTTTAATTTTCAGAATACTATTATATGTTCACTGTGGGGAGAAATAGAGACTACTCTAAAGCAAATAGAGGTTAATTTAAAAATACTGATTATCCCACTCATCGGAGATAAATTTAGTTTATTTTTTCCTACCAATATATGTGTAAGTATATTTATGAAAATGATATTATGTTATAATGGGGATAATATCTCATAGGGGTGCCAGTAGGATTAAATGAGAGCATATAGCAGAGTGCCTGTTATAGCACAAGTGCTCAATAATGTAGCTATATAAGGTAGTATTTACAGTTTTTAAACCTGCTTTTATCACTAGACTGAACCAAATGAACATTTGTTGTGAATAGATATTTTTTTACAACTCCTGTTCCTTTAAAATGATTGGACTAAATTTTATAAATTTATTTATTTATTTATAAATAAGATTTATAAATAAATCTTATTTTCCCTATTACTGGAAATAAATTATTTCTAATTTTTTATAATAATGTACAACAAGGCAAAACTTCTTGTTTTTTTTTTATCTTGTTTGCTTTGTTTTGTTTGTTTCTTGATTAAAAAAAAAAACTTTCAGTGATACCTTTTTTAATTTTTATAACCTGACAACATGAATCTCTGCTATGTTGCAGTCTACTTTAATTTAAAAATTTACCATTCCCCTATAAAACAAGTACCTCACATAAATTTAGTTGTTTATGATCCTCTCATCTTTTATGCTGTGATAGTCATGTTTTATATCATACAAAATATTGTTATTTTATATGCCAGTTTTAAATTTGTTACCCACCTCTCAGCTCCAAATCTACACTGCATTGCTTTTCTTTGTGTTGGACCTGAAAACATTTCTCCTTTGCCAGTTGGCTCAATGTTAGGCTCTGCAGTAGAGGCCCTAAAGGGACACTGCAACAAGGAGCAAGGAATAGACTTATCTTCCTGGTTTGACTAGGCTTTTCTTTTTGTTGTTTAAGGCAGGGCTTCCAGCAGCAAATGGGATAAAATCTGTTGTTCTGAACCTTCAGAGTTTCAGCAGGGATTAAGCAATTTGCTGCTCACCATTCCCAGTCCACTACGTATGGACCAACTCTGTCCTGTGGACATATGGACCCACACAACTTTTTCATCTTCCAGTAGACCACCGTCTTATCCCTGTAACAAGGTCTGAATCTCAGGCTGGTGGTGGTGGCAAGCAGGGGCACAGGGTCTTTCCAAGTATATTACTTTCTTGGGTAGCCTTCCTCAGCCTTTGAGGTAGAAGATTCTTTCATTGGCTATCCTATATTTTTTAAAGTTCTCTTAACTCATTTTAGTAGTTAACCATCTTTTATTAATTAATAAATTTTATAATTTGTTTGTTTGGGTCTGAAAACATCTTTATTTTACCATCATCTTTAAAGCAAATTTCCAGTACATACACACTTGTAGATGAACAGCTGTCTTTTTCACATTTAGTAATTTAAATATTTCAATCTAGTTTCTTCTAGTTGCCAAAATTGGTTGATATTCAGCTATCAGTATATGGCTTCAGTGGAAGTAAAATGACATTTTGCTTCTATCTCATTAGAATTTTATCTTTGTGTATGATTCTTAGCAATTTGACTACAAGTAATTTTCTTTGTGTTTTTGTGTTTTTCCTATAGGATTCTCTAAGATTCTTGAATCTGTGGGTTGATTCATTGGATTATTCCATTTTTTTCTCTATATCATTCTCATCCTCTTGTTCTAGAAGGCTAATTAAATTCTGTCCAATCTTTCAGTTGAGTCTCAACTGCTCTTCTCATCTGTCTTGATTTTCTTCTCCAGTTAATTTTCTCTCTGTTCTTCACTTCAGATATTTTCTGTTAACATCTTTTGAATTCACTAATCCTCCCTTCTGCCATGTGCAGTTAAATATTAAATCCAATACATGAGGTTACCTTCAAACTTGAAATAAGGTTCTTAGCATTTTTTTATTAAGGCATAATCTATGTGCAGTGTACAATGCAATGATTATTGGTGAATGTGTATACCTTGGTACAAAAACAGGTAAGACATAACTAATTTTCATCATCTGAGAAATTTCCTTCAAGTCCACTATCAGTCAGTTTGCACACCTCCTAAGTAAAGATTCTTCTCATTTCTATAATCATAGACTGATTATCTCTGTTCTTGAATGTCATATAAATGGAATCACACAGTATGTACTCTTTTATGTCTACCTGCTTTCATTCAACATGTTTGAGATTTACTCGTAGTTTCAGGAGGTAGTATTTTACTACTTCTCTTCCCTCCTCCTCCTCCATTTCCTCCTACTATGGGGTAATATTCCACTGTATGAATATATCAAAATTCATTATACATTATCTTATTGATGGACATTTGGTTGTTTCTAGTTTATAAACAGTATAAAAGAACTGCCACTCAAATATTGTACAGTTTTTTCTTGTGCATGTGTAAGTTTTCATTTATTTTGGAAAAAGATTTAGGGATAGAATAACTGGGTATGTGGTATGTTTATAATTAAATGTATAAGGAAATTCCAATTTTCCAATTGGTTGAACCATTTCATACTCCCACAGTAATTAATGAGAGTTCCAGTGGCTTCACATTTTCACCAACATTTGGTGTTGTCAGTCATTTTATTATTATTATTTTTGATCATTTAAAATTATTTAACGTCATTTTATTTTTTAACCAATCTAGGGAAAGTGTTTTTACAAACTTGGATAAACAAAAATGGGGTTTATTCTTTATTACTGATAAAAATTTATTTATTATGCTGGTTTAGGAGGAGGTTTAGATAATTATGCATTTTAAATACTGAGAGCCAGGCATTAATTTCTGAGCTAAAAAATTAAAGCTAAGTGCAACATAATCTATAACCTTATAAACATGTGATTAGGATGATTACTAATTCTGTTTAAACAATGTCTTTTCACATCTCTAAACATATTGAAATGCAAGAATATTATCTTATATATTTACTTCTAGTTTTCCTTGGTTTTCTTGAACCTTATAAATACTTATAACTATTTTTATGGGGGTATCTATCTATCTATCTAAATGTATATCATTAATCCATTAAATACTCCCTATCATCTCTTTTTTTATTCTTTTTGTATTTTTAGGATATGAAACTTGATCCTTTCACTTCTATCCCCATTGATTTATTATCACTCTCCCTTTTTAATCCTTCTGCATGAGCAATGAGCTTCATCTTATTTTCCTTTTCACTAATTAGTTCTTCAGTTGTGTCTATTTGAAGTATATATTGAGTTTTCTGCTTTAACTGTGATATTTTCACACCCAGAATCCCTAGTTGTTATATTTTATTATTTTTTGTTTCCTTTTCAAGTTTAGAATATTTTCCTTTGACTATCTGACATTTAGCATGCTCACTTAAATGTTTGTTAAATCAGTTTTGACATAGAAGTTTGCAGTTGGTTGTCTTTCTCTTATATTTGTTGAGCTCACAAGGTATCTTTTTACTTTAACTTGTGAGTCTCTATTGTCTTTGGAATTAATCATATTTACTGGGTTGTGTATATAGGGATGGGACAAAAAAAAAAAATCCACGTCCTGATCTTTATCCCTCTTGGTGACTTTAGGAGCAAGGGGACATGCCAGAAAACAAAGAAACATCATGGTATTATTTGTACATTTACCCAGATACTGTTCTTTTTAAAGAAGCATTTCCTCCCTTTCCCTTATCTAGCCAGTGGTATTCCTACAAAGGGCAAAGTGAGGGAAAGAAAAGGGCACATACCTCTACCAAAACTTATGGGTATTTTAATTAAATCAGTACTATCTAATCTGCCTCTATTCCAGGATTTTCTGCTTTTTATTCCCTCCACTTCTATCTCTATTTCCCTACCATTTCTCAACCCATACACAGTCCTAACCATCATCTTTTACCCCCACAGACCTCCAACCATTCTATGACTTTTGCTGGATGATTCTCTCTGGAAAGTCTTTATATAGAAGGAGCCAGAAGAACATATTATTTTACCATCCAAAGAGACTATGTGGAATTGTGGAGGCAAAAAATTTTAATAAATAAATAAATAAAAGCATCTTAAATTATTTTTACCACTGTATTATCTCAGAAGTTAAATAGTATGCCAAAATTAAATGAACAACCTATTTCCTAGAGCTCTTTGAGGACAGATAATGGAATGTGTATTTTTCTTTGTATTTCCCTATATCAGGATTTTGCTCCAAGTAGGACATCCATTAATGTTGTTAAGTCATCCGCCAATAAATTTTTATATAATAATGTTATTGAATTTGAAAGATGTGGGACACCTGGGTGGCTCAGTCAGTTATGCATCTGCCTTCAGCTCAGGTCATGATCTTAGGGTCCTGGGATCAAGTCCTGCATCAACCTTCTTGCTCAACAGGGAGCCTGTTTCTCCTTCTACTTGCTTCTCCCCTTGCTTGTGAACTTTCTCTCTTCCTGTCAAATAGATAAATAAAATCTTTAAAACATTTGAAAGATCTATGATCAAATATATTGGAATAGCTAAGAAACCAAAACAATATAGTACACTTTTTGAGGATTCCATAATAACAAAAACTGAAAATTTGTTAATAAAAATCACTATCTGCACTATACATCCTTCATTCTTAACTATAGTATACATCCAAGACTTCAATATGTGCCATCACACATACAAAAGCTGATGTTTTAATGGTTTTTAAATAGTGATTTTTGTATTTATTAATCTGATGTGTCTGTCAATCTTTGTAAGTTAATATCAAACAAATAAGTAAGAAGTATAAGATGTGAGGATTTCTATGAACTTGGTAAACACTTCTAAAAAGAAATACAATCTCATAGTAATTTTGTTTGATTTTCTCCAATTCTTTATGGCTAAAAAAGGAGGGGGGAATTCAGTGAGAAGAGATCGCATTCACCCATCCATTTAAAATCAGTGCTTTATTTCCACGGACTAAAAGAGTTACAGTTGCACTGTTCATTACTTTGGAAGTGTCACATTTCCTAGTATGACAAGATGTATTATGGATGGGGGGTTTTACAGATGTGGAGAAATCACTTTCCAAGTTTTTTATTTGACTTTCTCCTCTTATGCTTCTTTGTACTTTAGCGGCCATCCTTGGGATAATGGGATTACTTTATGCCTTCCACATCAGGCTCTGGATGAGTGCACAGAGGCCAGTGGCAAGAGAAATAAGATGGCTGTAAAAATGCAAACATTGGAAGTTAAAAAAGGTGCACCCAATAACTTGCCCTTAAATTTAAAGGGAACTAAATGAGGAACTTCTGGACAATTTATCTTGCTGTTTACTGATAACAAGTCACTTTGTTTTTATGTGCTCAGTCTAGTATTCCATAATTTATTTGAAAGAAGATGAGAAATAATGTAGATAAATGATGAAGTGTCAGGGTCTGACGCTCTTAAATGAAGCTATTATGGTCAAAGAGAAAACGTAAAACCTGCGGCTCATTATGAGAGCGTTCTACTTGTCAGTTAAGTGAAAAGGCCTGGAATGATTTCCAGTTTATTTGTCATTGCAGTTATTAAAGCTGTCTTTTTGGTGCCATGAAAATGAATTGAAGACTTTATTCGAAGTAAATTTGTACTAAAGCTTTCAGATGTATCTTATGTGAGCTCAGTGAGGCAGGGAAGCAGCTTAAAAGCTGAAATATTACAAGGAGACAACTTTGTCTCTTTTGAAAAATACCAGGATATATAAATGGCAATAAATAAAGTATTTTTTCTTGACTGAGGAACAAACTTTTTGACTGACACAATAGAATAAGATTGGTAATGGGATATAGCACATGCTAATTGTTGGGATATATTTTATTCCTATGAGGAAAAAATTGCCTACATTTCTACCAGAGTATCTTTCCTAAGACTGATTTCCAAGAAAAGTAAAGGGATGTATCATTTTAAATAATAACTACTTATAAAAATGTAGTGAGAATTAACAAAACAGGTATGTCAAAGAAACAGAAGAGTTTAGTTCTTTTTGAATAACAAAAACTGCTGGGCTATAACAACAACCTCTTCTAAAATTTACAAGGTAAGAAGTTCAGAAAACCTGAGTTGCATAATCTATTTTCCTAATTGAATTATTGGACTGCAAAAGGCTATGTCTCAGTTTGAGGAATGAATATATTGACATTTTTATCTCATATGCTCTTCTTAAAATACTTTACATCCTTGCCGAGGTGTGAGAATAGCTTACATTTTATCTCATGTTAGAAGAAGATCAAATCAGATGGACTATTGATATGGTTGAGATGGAACTTTTTTTTTTAAGCACTAAAAAAATTAACTCCTTTGTGTTTTTTATTCCATGACCTAGATGGAGGCTTTTGGTGTTCCTTGTACTCGTCTGGCAGTTAAAAATACTTTTTTTGCATAGCTTAGCTGTGCTTTTTGATGAGCAGCAATTAATAGGTAGAAATAAAGGACAATTGAAAGACATTCTCTGCATCAGTTTCCACCCGATTGCATGAAAGCAGACTCACTAAACTGAATGTTTTATTTCAAGCCTAAGAAATCTCCCAGTCATGTCTTTGAACTCTTTATTGTGGGTATTACAAATGTTTGGCACATCTTCAGGGTCAGTTTAAAAACAAAATGGATCCTACATCCCCCTCAGAGGTAGTCCCTCTTGGAGGTAATCTTTCAGGGTTTCTGTCAGAGTTTATAGCCATTTTCTGTGATATTGTCAAAGTAAAAAATCTACCAAGCTCTTTATTATATGCCTTATTTTTAGGCATTTAAATGTGCAACAAAACCTTCCTTTGAAATAGAATTCAGTGTTATATTTGGGATATTTCAAATATTTCTGTAACTTTTATATGCTAATAACTACAAGTCCCAGTGATTTAAAAATAAATGTTTTACAAACTCATAGCTGTGATGTGACAGTGGAGAAAGCTACATCATAGTAATTGCCAGTTAAAGGTGTAGAGTTTAAATTAGATTCACACTGATTCAGATTTACACTGTTTAAGTGCCACGGAAGACTTGTAAACAAACAAATTGGTTGAATTCTTTGGATAAGCAGTTATTTGGGGGGAATTTTTTTTTTGGAAGATTCATGTATTAATTTTTGTGCTTATAGAACTCCTTTTGTGTGTAGATATACCCATATGTAGATATATAGGTCCTTATGTTGCGTCCCCCAATAATGGGTCCATGATTAAAGGAGCGAGACTGATAGAAAGCGAAGGTCAAGCAAAGCTTTATTTCTCTCCAAGCATCAAGAATCAAACTGAATATTCCGGGCTGTGCCTCTTACAGAGAGGGCAACCCCTCCTGTTTCACGGACTAGCTTTTAAGGGCAAAGGCCATGTGGTTGGGCCTGGCCACGCAGAAGTGGCCAATGAAATTGTAACACACAGAGAAAGATGCACAGTCATGTTAGGTCACAGATAAGTGACAAATTGAATTACAATTTACCCTAGTAGATATTGGAATCAGCCTATCACCTTGGTCAGAATTGGCACCCAAAAGGTGCCCAAAGGGCGGGATCCATACTCCTTGGTAACTAGGGAGACAGTATGCACGCTTTACTGATTGGATGTCTCCACCTGACCTGACCCACCCTTGTACCTGGGACTGGTTTCCAGACTTGCTTTTAAGTAAGTTCCCCCGGGGGGAGGGGGGTTAGGGTCAATTTAAGTTTTACTGCATAAACAACAAAATGGCAGTTCAACCGGGGTGGGGCCACTCTGGCTGAATAGGTCCTTACACTTATGTTTTTGAATATACTCAAGTTTTTATTTAAGGTTAATTTACTTTGGGTGGTCTGTCAGATATATTTTATCCCATTTTACTTATTTAATAAACAGATGTTAGGCACTAACTTAGTTGGATTATAAAATTAACAGGTTTTCTTCAGATCATGGAATACAGAAGGAAGCAGAATCATAGAATAAGATATATATACATAGACAAGCAAGGCTTCATAAATGGGGAAGATTCCTGACCTTGAATATTGAAGAGACAGAAAAATTAACTCATTAGAACTAGGTAAAAAGTATCTTATTTTCATGGTTATATGACCAACAGCCTGGCTGGCTGATTTCTTGCCTACCTATAACACTAGGCCAATTTTCTTTGATTAAAAAAACCACTTGGCTTTTTCTTCCCAGAAAAATACCTAGAGTCCAAGTGGCACTCTATCCATATTAACCATAGGGAGTTTGAAATCTGTTAGGTTAGCTACTGGGGACTAGAGCCAGTATATTTTACTATAAATTTTCATAGGTTAAGATTATACTCATTCTCCTACCTTATTTTTATAAATATGTGTTTACAGGGTCCACATAGAAATGTAGTCAACATGTATTTATTTATTAAAGATTAACAATGAAAAACAATAAAGAAATTTGTGAACATGCATAATCTTTTCCCACGTAAATTTATAATCAACAAACTTAGAAATAAAAGAATATCATTTTTTAGGGCGCCTCGGTGGCTCAGTGGGTTAAGCCGCTGCCTTTGGCTCAGGTCATGATCTCAGGGTCCTGGGATCAAGTCCCGCATCAGGCTCTCTGCTCAGCAGGGAGCCTGCTTCCCTCTCTCTCTCTCTCTCTCTGCCTGCCTCTCCATCTACTTGTGATTTCTCTCTGTCAAATAAATAAATAAAATCTTTAAAAAAAAAAAAAATATCATTTTTTAAATGTTCCAGTAGAATTTCTAAAATTTCTAGTTTTCCATTTTTCTCTAAAAACATGAGAAGTAATTTTTCTTTTTTAAAGATTTTATTTATTTAAGAGAGAACAAAAGCGACAGAGAGCACAGAGGGAGAGGGAGAAGCAGGCTTGCCGCTAAGCAGGAAGTCTGCTTCCTCTCCCTCTGCTTCTCCCTCTGCTTGCTCTCTTTCTTTCTCAAATAAATAAGTATTTTTTTTTTTAAATTTCCTTACAGTTACCACATGCTTGTTGCTATATGTTGAACTTTGGCCTCACAATATTCAAATATTGAAGCTTAACCCCCAATATGATTATATTTTGAGATAGGGTGTTTAAATAGATAATAAGACAAATGAAGTCTTAAGTGTGGAGCCCTAATCTGAAAGGATTAGCTGTCCTTTTAAGAAAAGGAAGAAGTATCAGGGATGTGTGTGCACAGCAGAACAACCATGTGTAGACAAAGCAACAAGCTGGGCAGTTGCAAACCAAGGAGAAAGGCTTCAAGAGAAACTAACCCTGCCAGTGCCTTGATTCTTGAAATTCCACCCTCCAGAATTTGAGAAAATACATTTTTAATCCATCCAGTCTGTAGTGCTTTTTTATGGCAACCACAATAGACTAATATGATGCTTTATTCACTAGACTATTTATGTGGTATTAAATATAACTATTTTCTATGATAACTAAAGGTGGTATCTTATAATTTATATAAATTCAAATCCAGTTGATGATAATGACTTCAATGTGCAGATAGGTTAGAAGAAACTAGAAAAAATAACCAAAGAAAACTATGTATAAAATAGCACCAAAATATTTACTATAAACTGTCTTAAACTCTTAGCTCATTCCTTTGTCCTTATCAGAATGTCTCTATTTTTTTTTTTAATCAGTTCACCCTCTTTTCTCGCTTCTCAATATGAGTTTTATCCATTTCCTGAACTGAAGCAAGGAGTAATTTCTTGTTTATTTCAACTACCTCTCAGAGAAACTACCACTAGTTTTAAAGAACCTGACTCCATTGGACAGCTGGTCCTGTTTCTTCATCCCACTTTGCATTTCTTCTGGCTAAATCTACTCACCAGAATGTGTTAAATTGAAAGGACAATTTGAATCACAGTCTTATCTTACTAAGGCTTTGTTCAGCAATATCTGTTTGTGTTTCTACATCAAGCTTAGCAATAGACTAAATATGACAGACATGCAACCACTGTTTAGCGTTGAATTCATTGAGGAAGCCAGATCCTGGCTTGGTCAGTTATATTTTGTTTTTCCTTTAAGAATGGTGGCATAATCTTGATGAAAAGAACATAAGTAAATATGACCAAAAAGTCATTAATTTTATCTTGTTAATACTCTCAGAAAGGGGTGCCTGGGTGGCTCAGTTAATGCCTCTGCCTTCAGCTCAGGGTCATGGGAGCCCACATGGGGCTCTCTGCTCTGTGGGAAGCCTGTTTCCCCCTCTCTCTGCCTGCCTCTCTGCCTACTTGTGATCTCTGTCAAATAAATAAATAAAATCTTAAAAAAAAAAAAATATATATATATATACTAAGAAAAAATGTATTAAAACATTCTGACTGAATTCCTAATATTTCTGACATGCAGCACATAACTGGAGACCCTGTTACTTTCCTTGTCTTTGCTTTCTTTCTCTGTATTCTTTTCTTACTTCCTTTCTGATTTCCCATATATTCCCTTTTTTAAAAAATAAGACCATTTAGGTTCATCCCTCATTTACAGTTTATGATTTCAAAGCTTTTCTGGCAACTTTTCCACATAATAAAAACATAAAGGCTGATTATGAAAATGTCTTATAGACATCTTATAGACTGTTTTTTGTGGCCCAGAAAAGGAGAGTCAGCCACCACCATTAACTAATGTTTGTTACATGAAATAAAACATAGGCATATGCTTGTTCATTTAGGTCATTTCTTGGAGCCTCCCCTCCACGTCTAAATTATCAAGATTAAGCCATATGTAAATTAAATTATCTATACCAATAGATAGGAATAGTAATATTTTTGTATGTTTATCCTTTCTTTATAGTTAAATTCAACTTTCTATCTTAATTACACTGATCGTATTGAGGTGGTGAGAATATAGTTTTCCTGGTCCCATATGTTAGATGCATATAGTGAACCTACGGGAATTCAAATGACTTCTTCAATATAACCCAAGAGCCTTTGGAATAGTCTAACTCCCGGAATTATTTATTTATTTATTTGTTTGTCACATGGCTGTAGAAAACTCATACCTGATCTCAAGTGTATTTTTCTAAATAAAGGGTAATCAGCAGTCAGACACATGGTAAATATATTTGGCTGAGGCTGTTACTCTGATGTGTTCTTATTTGGGGCTTATGAATAGGAAATGTAAAGTAATCTCACAAGGAATTTCATTCTAGTGTTCTTTCAAAGAATGAAAGCTTTCTTTGAAAGGAGTTAGGATGACAAAAACCTAAGATTATTAGATACCTGGTAGTAGATCATTCCTTGGCAAGATTAGGGTGAATTATTACCCGTAAGTGGTAATCAGGGTTCTTTCATTTTGCTTTTGTGAGTTGAACTTCCGAGGAACAGTTGCCAAAGGCTTTGTGGTATATCATTCTGTCACAATGCTTTGGGTTAGAGAAATATGGAACCTTTCTAGACTTGCCAACTAGTGTCCTACAACTGGTCCCTCTACCTGAGCTAAACCTTAGATGTTTTGATTGTTAAAATTCTAATGTAGCTACATGTTGGTGGAGAAATTTAAATCTTATTTTTCATCATTGTGGTAGGCTGCTTTCTAAGAAACTATATAGGCATTAAAATGTCTCTTCTATACACAATATAAAAATTCTTAATATATTATACAATTTATACTTGGTCATGTCAAACATTATCTTCCCTGGGGTGATAACCTTATTGACTGTTTGTGAAACCTGTCTTATTATTTCTAGATACTAATTTTGTAACTTGATTTAAGAAACCACAATAACAACTATTCAAGAAATAGACTCACAGTGTCCGACTCTTGATTTCGGCTCAGGTCATGATCTGAGGGTCCTAGGAATGAGCCCCGCATTGGGCTCCGTGCCCAGCTGGGAGTTTGCTTGAAAATACTTCTTTTCTCACTGTGCCCCTCTAATCTCTCTCAAATAAATCTTTGAAAAATAAAGACTCATGTATAAATGTTTTCTACTCTTTCTGGCTTCTTTATGAATAAAGAACTTTTCTACTGTAGAGATTCTATGTGCTTTTAACAGAAAGAAATTATCTCTCTCATGACATATGTTCTCCCTTAAAGTATCTTTGATGACCAAATCCCAAAGGTATCGTTTGACTTCCTTATGATTGCACTACTTTCTCTCATTCATTAATGGATAACGTAACCTTTACTTCCTAAGATATGAGACATTGACTTTTCATAATCAAAATACATATCATAATATATCATTGAAAATGAAATGAAGAATTTAGGGATGATAAAATTACTTCCTAAATACAGCTTTATTTTGATCTTGGTGTGAGAGGTCTAGCAAGGAAAAGAAAACTTGCATGCCCTAAATTTAAGACGGGCAGAAGAATGAAGAAATCATATATAGAATTCTTCAAATATATTTTAACAGAGTGAATATTTTGAGTCAATTCATGTAATAAAACTTGATGTATCTCATTCTCAAAGATGTTTTCCATCTTTTACTGGCATAATTTTGGTCCTAGAATACCTACATATAACAAAGTGGGCATATTTATTCATTTATAGAAAGGAATTTGATAAGAAATTATTAATATTTTCCTCTGTTAAAATTTGTTGTAAAGACCACATTCCTTATTTTGAAGCCTAGATTCTTACTTAAGGGTTTCTTTATGATACTGACTCCAGTGAATACAGTTTTACATATTTTATATAGCACTTATATAATTATAGTTATAATTAAGTTAAGTTTCTTAGAATTATAATTAGCTAGATACACAACTAAAAATAGACAAATCAATCAAACAAACAAATCCACAACTGTAGCTAACTTTTAGAATGCAGGAAGTATGAGAAAAACCCCAGAATCCAGATCCAGGAACCTCAGCTAGAAGCTTTCACAGATATTCTATTGAAAATACTGTAATAAAATTGACACAGTTTTAAAGATTTTTAGAAATTTGACCCCTCAATTACAAATGTCCAGTTTCTAATGAGACAGAGATTAGCATGGCCCCTATACAAGGACGACTTGCCAATTCATGAAATGTTCCATATTTTTCTGAGATGATAGGTTTTCTATTACCACCTGCAAGCAGAGGGACTCCAAGGTTATGAAGAGAAGCAGAAAAATACAGTGAGAAGAACGAGGATCAAAAGGTCGTGGCTTCCTGTCCAACCCTTTTCCCCTTAGCCTGTGTCACACTACGGTGGTGTGTCCTCCTGTACTCACAGGTTCCACCACCAATGACATCCCTTTTCTCTGAGTCTTGGTGCTTCCTTCTCCTCAGAATGCCTCTCCTTCTGGGTCACTCCTGGCAGTGAGGGTGTTCCTCTTCCCAGTGTTTTGAACTCCTGTGGGGCTCACCTCAAATTATTAGAAGTAGCTTTGTAATAAACAAACAAATACACAAATTTCCAATTTCTAAGGAGAAAAAAAATCTGATTTTCTTTGCTTGACTATGGTGCCTACCTAAGCATGAGAGATAAGTTTCTGTATTATTTTTGTACTTATGTGTTAGTGAGGGTAGGGCAGTTTTTAATAAGAGAAATTTCCAGAACAAAGGGTTGGTCAGTATGAGCTTGGAAGCCCTTTCAAATGCTGAATAAGTCACATCCAAACAAGTCACATTAAGGATTATGGTGGATATTAAGTAGTGTGAGATCGTATGAGTATGAGACTCTGTCTTTGAAGAAATTATAATCTAATTTATTATGGCAACATAATAATAAGGCTGATAGAAAATAAGAACAAATTATTTAAATAATCACTTAAAATAAAATAATACTCCAAAGTAGAGCATACTTTATTGCTGTATAAATTATGCAGAGATTAACAGGGTACAAGTCAGAAAGATTACTTTCTGTTGAATGGCTATTGGAAGTTGTGTTGTTGACATGAGATATACATTGCTCTTATAAAGCTGAGTCCTTCAAAAGGTAAAAATTCGTTCAGAAAGCATTTTATTTATTTGCTTTATTATGTTTTTAATTGAAGTTAGTTGATAATATTAGTTCAAGATGTACAATATAGTGATTCCACAATTATATACATTGCTAAATGCTCACTGTAATGTAGTTACCATCTGTCCCCATACAAAGTTATATTATTGACTATATCCCCTAAGCTGCTAATTTTATCCCTGTGACTATTTTATAACTGGGAAGTTTGTACCTCTTAATCCCCTTCACCTATTTCACCAATCTCATAACCTCCCTCCCTTCTGGCAACCTTTTTAGTTTGTTCTCTATATTTATGAGTCTTTCTCTTTTTTATTGCCATTTATTGTGTTTTTTAGAAAAAAGACCATATATAAGTGAAGTCAGATGATATTTGTCTTTCTCTTTCCAACTTATTTCATTCAGTACGATATCCTCTAGTTCCATCCATGTCACAAATGGCAAGATTTCATTCTTTTTTATGGCTGAGTAATCATCCATTGTGTATAAATACTACATTTTGTTTATTTTTCTATCAGTGGTTGCTTCTACATCATGGGATGCATATATCTTTGAAAATAACTAGTTTTGTTTTCTTCAGGTAAATACCCAGAAGGGGAATTACTAGATCAGATGGTATTTCTATTTTTAGTTCTTTAATGAACCTAGCTAGTGTTTTCCAATTTACATTTCCACTAACAGTGCACAAAGGTTCTCTTTCCACCAAATCTCTGTCAACACTTGTTATTTCTTGTCTTTTTGATACTGGTCATTGTAACTGGTGTGAAATGGTATTTCATTATGGCTTTCATTTGTGTTTTAGGTGGAGGAAATATACTGATGGAATATGTATCATTCCTTTTCTTTGACAAAAACAATAAAATTTTGAGTGGAGGTTATTAGGCTGGAAGACTTTATACAATGCCCATTTATGAATAATGTCTGTTGGGGAGGAATATTTTTTCTTTACCCCTCTTGATTCTTTGGCTAATCTAATAATCAAATTAATACAGGGCAGATTAATAGGATTAAAAACAAATTTAATTACATTCTTATGGGGCTCCATAGAGATAATAATACAAAAAGGCATATCGGGCAGAAGAGGTTTATGTGCCATCCTGAGCTAAAACATGGGGTAGAGGCCTAGGGCTTCAAAGAGGCTGAAGGTAACTCAAAGGACAATAGAAAGAACAGATGTTTGGTAATGAGATGTTTGCTCTGCCATACAAATAGGTCATTCGGAGCTCTCTTTCTGAGCAAGGCCTCCTATCTAAATTCCTTTAAATAGTTAAGAGAGGGGTAAAAGTTTTCCTTGCATCTGGGTCTTGATTGCTATCAACTCAAATAATCCAATGCCTGAGTGGCATATTTTGGGGTCATATATTCTTGCTGCTCTTCACCTTATAGATTTTATTGTATACAATCTTCCAAGTTGGGTAAAGCTGTGTACATGTATTTGATTTCTAAAACTATCATATAGAAAATAGTTTCAGGATAATTGTCTTAAGATTTTTGTGTTAATAATCTCCTTAGTTTATATATGTAAAACATTCCTTCATTGGACATTAAAAATAAAATGGAAAATGGATACTGATGATAGGAATTTGATCATTTAGGAAAATACTTGCTTTGTGTATTTTAATATGTTTTATTTTGTTATAAAGATATTTTCTCTCAATTTTTGTCACTTTGCCCAAAGGAAGTAAAGTGTCAACATAGTACTTGATTTCTTTGTATATATGTATGTATTTTTCTGGTCATAGGGGTCTCTTCATATTGGGTTGTTGTTTCATGTGATATGTGCTATTTCTTGAAATATTTATTTACAAATAAGGTGATAATAGAGATAGCTAACATTTTTTTCAGGCAATATAATCATGTTTAGATAAAGAACAATAATTCTGTCCTGATAAAACAACCACTTTGTATCAGGCACTGTGCTAAACTAACACTCACAAAGTACAAACTAATAGAGCCTACATACTTCTGAAATTACATATATATGTAGAAACATACTACCAGTTGAAAAAAAAATATTTTGTGACATTTGACAAAAAGTTTTAACTACTCTGAAAAATATCTTAATGGACTTAAATAAACTGTTAATGTTAAAGATAAAGATACATCTTAACATCAAACAGACATGAAATTAGTGAGGTCTTTTAAAAACAAACATTTGATTCTAGAAATTAGAAAAAAATATACATCTTAACAGTTTAAGAAGTGTTCTATCAAAGGGCTTATAAAAAACTATTTCGGGGGCGCCTGGGTGGCTCAGTGGGTTAAGCTGCTGCCTTCGGCTCAGGTCGTGATCTCAGGGTCCTGGGATCGAGTCCCACATCGGGCTCTCTGCTCGGCTGCTCGGCGGGGATCCTGCTTCCCTCTCTCTCTCTCTCTCTCTGCCAGCCTCTTTATCTACCTGTGATCTCTCTCTCAAATAAATAAATAAAATCTTAAAAAAAAAATTTCATAGGAAAAAACCAAACAAACAAAAAAACAAAACAACAACAAAAAAAACCTATTGAAAGCAGTGTTTTATAACATTTTTGCATATTTTGAAATTTTTGGTATGGGACAGGAATCCTGAGAGGCAACAAAGATTGTGGACTGGGCGTATTTCTAAGTCTAAAGTAGTATACTTAGTAAATAGTTGAGACAACCTATGTTGGATATTACAAATGAGCTTCATATGGTAGGATTCCAGAGGTGTTATATGGATTTTTTTCAGTCAAGTAGATGAACACTTTGACATGTTACCTTCTGCATTCTGACAGAAAAGCTTTCATTCTGTCATTTGGCCATTGAAATAATTTAGCAAAAAAATATTATCTAATGTAACTGAATACGTTCTTTGTATAGCTACAAAATGTTCTCTTGGAGAAAAATATTTCAAAGTTTTTTATTGTGATAGAGTAAGCAAATGACTATATTCTGCTTCATTCTCTGAAAAACATTCTGTGACGCCATATTTGAAGGTTTTACCAGGTTTCACAACCTTGTCACTGAAACATCTTCTGTAAAATTGAATCTATAGTCTCTTTACTGCAATAAGTTCTCAAATACTTAAACTATTACATTATTGTGTGACTCTTTACCCCCAAATAAACTACTTAATGTTCTTTGTCATTCTTTAAAAGCAACACAGGCCCTGTGCCCAACTCTAAGCTAGGTAAGGTTTCCCCTGGGGCTCTCATCCTCATCCTACATCCTCATTCTCTACTTTTGGACACTTCTTTCTGCCTGAGATCACATCAGTACCCTCCTGGCAGCTCTCTATGGAGACTGTTGTCAGGAAAGGATAGAAAGCTCTTCCCCAGGACACTAAATGACTGTTAGCAATTGCAAGTATTGCCTTCCTGGAAATGATTATATATCCAGTATAATGGAGATCAAAACCTTCAGTTTAAACATGGGTTTTGAAGTCTTTGAGAATATAATGTAATAATGTAATCAGGCATTTCTTCAGGGGTAAAAATACACACAACTTTCCACAAAATTTTACAAAAAGATATGTGGGCAAGCTATCTTGTATAAATTTTATTTATATACACATACACATGTATATATACAATATATATACAATATATATATTTATATACACATATACACATATCTATACAATATATATACATATATTATATGTATATGTATATTATATGTAGATTTACATATATATATACATATATTATATGTATATATATATATATGTAAATCTTAAAACTCCTTTTGACTTACCCATAATCTTTCATGCAGTACTCCAAGATGGTTACCATATTCTTAGAAGATGTTAACTATTCAAATTAAAAAGCCATAAAACAATTACCTTTCAGCTTTAAGACACTGTGATCCTTTTTAAATACAAAATAATTAAATGGAGTAAGGATTTTACTTATCCTGGAAGCCATGTAAATTTCATTTAAAGAAATTTGTAAGTAGAAAAAATAAATTTATATGTATCTATATCTATATTGATATAGATATAGATATATTTAGTTGTGTAGCAAACATTACCAATATTTGTAAATTCTATGTTGAAAAGGATATGCTCTTTTTATTGCTAAGTATGAACTACATAAAAGTTTTAAATCACTGGATAAAGCAAAGTCCAGTGTTTGCTAACATCGAAGTTTCATCTCTTTGTCACTTTGTATTAGGAATGACTTCTATATATTTACTAATATGTCAACAGTAAGATTTTCCTAAGATGTTTCTATGTATAATTAATAATGCAAGCAAGTAAAAACTATCCTACAGGGAACTCGTAGTCCTAAAGTTATATGTGAATTAAAGATAAAATTTGTGATATTGTACTACTCCTTTTTCCATTCTCACTCTGTCTATAATTCAGATTGCTTAACTAAACTGAAATACAAATTGCTTAACTTAAATACAAAAACTTAAATAAATACAAATATGACAATTACAGTATTTGCCAAATACTAAGCTGACAAATACAGAATGCTGGCTATTATTTCTGTTTGGAAGTCAGAGATTTGAGCTATTCATTTTGTAGTCTGACAGTCATCACTACAATTCCTTGAATTCCCAAAGCTTTTCATACAGCTTCCTCAAGGACGGCTATCATGTCGTAGCCACTGCAATGACAGATGGGATATAATGTGTCATGTGATGGATAACTCTGGAGCCATAGTACTTAATCCTTCTAATACTAATAGCTGCATTATCATAGAGATTTATGGGAATGTCAGTTTCAAGTTCCCAGTTCCATTCATGGGTTTTTAAAACTTCAGCTGCAAAAAACATGCATCCATCCCATTAATTCTAATTATCATGGTTCATCTTCTCAGCAGTTTTGCACTCCGGAACCTTTCAGTGCAAATTAACGTACCAAAAAAGTGTATTAATTAATATTTGTAGCTTTTAATTTCTGCAAGAGTGTTGTCTGGAAGCAGCTGGCAGTACAGGGCCGCTGCTATTGAATCTTTGCCAAACAAGTGCAGATGTAATTTTGTTATCTCTTGCTTAGTCATTTACGCAAATTAATTTGAACAATTAGCCTTTTACTGGTCCTTCATGAATCATGCAAAAGGGATCTGCCAAAAATTGCTAGTTGACAGAAAAGAATTGGTTAATGCTGTGCATTTTGTGGGAAGGTAATGCAGAGTGAAGCTCAACACTATTTTAGACTGTAGACAATTGCTTAAATATTCTATTGTAAGATTTACTTAGCACTCTAAACTTGAGAATCCCCTTAATGAAGAGTAAACCTGCATACTAGGGAAAATTTATTTGATATATATAATTTTTCATGAAATATAGAACCTGAAAATGTCTTAATCAAGTATATATGCAAAATAAGAAGTGTTTTCATTATGAAATAGAAATTAATTAACCAGTTTTTACTACTTTGAAGGTCACAGATACTGCTATTTACTCAATACTTGTGTATATCTTTATGTAATTATTTGTTTATCATATAACATAGATATAAAACACATTTGTAGCTTCATTTGGTACCTTCTAATAATCCTCTAACCTTCTAGAAGTTAGAGATGGAGAGTGTTTTAAAATAGTTAAATATGTAGTCATTAAATTTTGAAGAGCAGGGTAAAAAAAGACTTTAAGTGAAGGATACATAATTAAATAACCTCTGAATGAGTAGAGATGTATTTTATGGTTTTTATATGAAGTTACCAGTATGTCAAAGGAAAAACAAAACCAGAAAATAACAGTTATAAAATTTGCAATTATTTTTATTAGAAGTGCTCCAAACTATCCGCAATTTTATGTTTTTAGTTAATTTTGAATCTGTTCTTTTCCTGGCATTTTTAATCACTGGAGCTAAGGATTTTTCATCTAAAATTATATATACAGGTGGTAGCACACTGTTATAATGTCAATTAAAGCTCACTGAAAAATAAATCTTGCTTTATTTTGAATAGCATTAGTTTAGAAAGGACCCAGGAAGCAGTTCATGATATAATTCATGTATACTGGAAGTTATGCATATACAGGTTTTAAATACATGTACATATGCTCACATGAACAGATTTTATTTATTTGTTTGACAGACAGAGATCACAAGTAGGCAGAGAGGCAGGCAGAGAGAGACAAGAAAACAGGCTCCCTGCTGAGCAGAGAGCTCAATGCAGGACTTGATCCCAGTACCCTGAGATCATGACCTGAGCCGAAGGTAGAGGCTTAACCCACTGAGCCACCCAGTTGCCCCAGCATATTTATATTTGATTAAAATATGTCACTCCATTTTATTATTATTATTTAAGTATAAAGAAAATTGTTACTCTCAGACCACACCTTTTAGAAAAGAGAATTGAAAAAACAAATTAAATTCATTTAGATACCTATCCCAGCATAGATCTTAAAAATGAGTCTGCTTGAGATAGGGCTAATGAATTTCTCCTGCAGAATATTTTTAAAATTCAAGTTACTGATCATTTTGCGGATAATCACTGTAATCATAAAGATTAAAATCATGAATATCTAAAACTGCAAAGAAATTGTTTTTCAATGACATTTTTTTGTTTCATAAAGGAATTTAACTTTTCCCAAATGTAATTCCCATAAATCTAACATTAATGGCAAAAATATATATATTTGAAATATTTTATATTGTCATTTGTAGAAAACCTTTTTTATCTCTATGTTGGTCTCAGTCATCTTTAAAATAAAATGCTTTGAGACATTTTAATTGCATAAATAGTAACAAGTCAAGCTCAATGTAAGATAAATCCAGTGGATATTTAGGTGACATTCGAAGTTTTAAAACACAATTAGTTATATTTTTTCTATTTAAAGAAGCAACATTTGCTCACCGTTAAAAATCTATAAACTTCAGTAAAGAATATTTGGAAAATCACCTTGTAATACCCCTTTTGCAAAATAACTATAGCTAGCATTTTGATTTATTTTATTCCTATCTTCTATATTTTTTTAAATGTCACCATAGTAGAAGTAGTAATATATAATGTGAAACCTTTCTTTCTTTTAAAATAATTATTAATATAATTTTAAAATATTTATTGTGTTGAAATTTCATTGCCCATTTGCTATTGCTACACATTAAGTTGTATCTTTTAGTTATAAATAATAAAGCAGTGGACATCTTTTCCTTTATTTCAGTCAAATTCTTTAGGCTTCATTCTCAGAAATAGGACTTTTCAAATGATGCAAATACTTTGACATTTGGTACACATTTATTTATTTCTTTCCAGAATAGTTGTACTTTTCCCTAGAAATAAGAAAAACCTTAGATTACCACATCTCCAACAGCATCAAATGTTATCATTAAAATAATAACACAAAAATCTAATATAATAAATTTAAAAAGGTAACATGCCTATTTACTTACCTCTCATTATTAGTAAAATTGAACATTTTCTCATATAACATTTACTTCACTATTTTCTCACTTGTAAATACTTATTAATATGAAGCCCAGTGATTATTTTTTGAGATTTAGTTGCAATGATCTGTTTAAAAGAGCTTTATAAAATCCCATACAAAAGTAAGTTATTATTAGTAACATATTGATGAATAATCTTTTCCTATAAAAACCTGATTTTGTAACTAAATAACAATAATATTGTTACTTCAGCTTAGCACAGAAATAATAATAAGACCCTGTGCCTCCAGAATGAGGGGTTGCTCATTTATCTGACTAAAATCCGTTTCAGAAAATGTATTTGTTTTCTGTATTACTCTGTTACTCATTAGTCAATACAAATAATCAAAACTTAATTTACATTATAACAATATATTAGATAATCTGTAACTATAATTTTCCTAGCTCAAGCTATGAAAATTCAGTCGATTTTTAAATTTCATCATCTCTCACTTTCAGTAGCAGATACTTCCATATATTTACTTATTGTTTGAAGTCATCCTATAATTTATATTACATATAATAAAATTCCTTGGCTTTAATTACATGAAAATTAACTTTCTCATATAGAAAATAAAAAATTATATGGAAAAATAAATCAACAAAATAATAGTAATTATTATTATTTTACTAATTGCCCAAAGTAATTTAGTGATCACCTTTATCATTCCCTAAGCTGCATGTACATAGCTACATTATTGTCACAAACATACACTGTAATACAATAGCTATCCAGGTTTTTTTTTAAAATTTTTTTTTAAAATTCTATGACTTAGTATAATAATCATTTATGGTACTATATAAATATTGAAGAAAAAAAGAGGACAAAATACTTCCATTTTTTTGGGGTATGTAGATGAATTCCTATGTATGGAATGAGGTGAATTAATGTCATTTATCTAGTTACAGAGGAATGTGTATTTGATGTTGAAAATGCAGAATTAAGAAAATAAATATGACTCATAAACCATCAAAACATAAGTACTGGTCATATGTGGATGATTGTATGGGCAGGAATTTTTTGCATTTGCATATATTTTAACAAAATAAACTGTCTTTTTTCCTACTTAATATACGACACATATGTCCCATATTAAAAAAAAAAAAGGTTGTATAAACCTACTGTTATATTATTCAGTTCTTTGGAAGAATGATCCATAATTTGTATACTCAATTTTCTCTTTTGAATATTTATGTTGCTCTAAATATTTGGTATTGTGAACAGCACTGAAACATAGATAACAAACATAGATCTTGGCATATATTCATTATTATTTTTTGAAATAAATTTCTTAGTTGATTTTTATATTTTAAAGTATGTTTCAGCGTGTGTCTTAATGAAGGCATTAGTGTTTTATAATAGTAATAACTCTTTGTTAGCCGTGAATACCAAGGAATTCAGATTTGTATTCATTCTTAAAAACAATTAATAATTTAAGATAATTTATACTATTTTGGTTTGTTGTTACCAAATCTACAACTAACATCTTAGTAATGTGTGTCTTAACCAAGTTTGCAGTTTTTTTCATTGCTGGGTAACCGACTAATCAGAAAAAAAAAAAAATATTCCCCTTATATGTACACACTGAGAGAGATGAAGCTAGTCTCTCTGTAATTGAAAGTATCAGTGGTAAACTTGGCTGGAGCTTGATTAATAGTATATTAAAATCAGAGTCTTCTTGGTGAGTGCTAGATAAGGAGTTTTGGGCAAATTACTTGGTTACTGGGAAGCCTTTAAATTTTAATCATGGAAGTACTTCAGTGTCATTAGAAACTGAAAGGACAATGGGGTCTGCTGGCAAGTTCTTTGAATTGTTGTGCTTTTTAGGCTCTCCTTCTGCCATGCTATTGAGAGCCAAGCATGGGCTGCAATCGAAAATCCTTTAGCTCCCCATGACTTTGATTGCTATTATTGTAATTTAATATTACACAGAATCTTAGAATAAAATAGTCCATGGAAATGAGCAGAGATAATGCAGGAGGTGGGGTGGGGGTGGGGAAAACTGAAATAGAACTCAAAATTAGTTCTGAAAATAGTTTAAAGCCAGTGAATCGTTCTTCGGGCCACTGAAGCTGCAGTGAGAAAAGCAGGATATTAAAAAATGTTTAACTTGAAAAATAAGCAACAGGCATAAAATACAGAAAACTTTGTGCATTCTTGAAAATATCAAACCGTGTTTAACTGGTCACAAGGTGAAAAACGCAATAGGAAGCAAAGGTGGGTTTCCATACTCTGCATGTTTTGACATTTCACATATAGTCTTTAGATAAACTGTGAGACAGACAGTTTCATCCAATAAGAATCCAACATACAGTTGGTTATTATTCAGATTTTTATGTTAAAGTCATGCCACGAGATTATTCAATGTTCAAGAGGCAAATGAGCATTTTCCCAGTGTATGTGTATTCTAGTCAGTGTGAACCCTGGCTGCCTCAGTTTTGAAAAGGATGAACAAGGAATAGAATCTTAGCCCATAAGGTTACAACCTTAGAAATCATCTAATCTAATAACTTTTATTTTACCAATTAACAAAAGGAGGATAGAGTGGGGACATTATCTGATTAGTATGACACACCTGAAACAAGCTTCCCCTTAGAGGATTTTCAGTATTGTTTATAAGCTGGGGAATTCTGTATTATGTTTAACTCCTTCTTAAGAAATAATTCTCAGGGGCAGCTGGGTGGATGAGTGGGTTAAGCCTTTGCCTTCGGCTCAGGTCATGATTTCAGGGTCCTGGGATCGAGTCCCGCATCAGGTTCTCTGCTCAGCCAGAAGCCTGCTTCCTCCTCTCTCTCTGCCTGCGTCTCTGCCTATGTGTGATCTCTCTCTGTCAAATAAATGAATAAAAATCTTAAAAAAAAAAAAAAAGAAAGAATTTTCATTGATTTATGCAGCTGTTTTCTAGAAAATGGCACAGAGGATTTGTGAGATTGGAATAATTTTCTGAATAATTCTAAGAAACCAGTGTCTTACTCTTTGCATCGGTGGCTTGCATCTGTTGTCCTCTGCATTCAGAGTTGGTTTGAGTTCTTATAACTTTTTTAATATATACGCATGAACTTTTCTCTTTCGTGAAAGAAAGGAAGGCAAACCAAGGTAGCTTATTTATAATCCAATTATGAACAAAACATGGTCTCTTCAAACATAGATACGAGCCACTTTAAGCAATGGGGCTGTAAATATTTATCATAGAGTAGATTGCAGGAGAGTAGTCTTTACACAAATATTTTCATTGTGATGTGATAAGCAGATTTGTAAAGGCACAAACAAGATTGAGCTGTGCTATGAAACTGATATAACTTATAATTATTTCCTAATTATCTTGTGTTCATTTCTCTCTACACCTTTAAATTATTTAGTTTTTTAGTGTTGAAAGAATCGCAAATTTACAAAAAAGTTACAAGGTTGGTACAAATAACTTCATTTGTTTCCTGAACCAACTGAGTATATGTTGCAGCCCTCATATTCCTTCATCCCTAAGTGTTTTAGTGTTTGTTTCCTACATGACAATAATACCACCATCAAAATCAAGAATTTAACACTGATGTATCACTTTAATTTAATTCTCAGAGGATCCAAGTCAGAGTCAAGTAGTGTTTTTAGTTATTTTATTTCCTTAGTCTCCTTCGGCCTAAAACAGTTCCTCCATCTTTGACCTTTATGATTTTTTGAAGATTACAGGCTAGTTATTTTGCAGAATGTCCTTTAGGTTCTTGATTAGATCCAGATGATACATCATTGAAGGTAAAATAAAAGTCTAGGTGTTTTGATTACATTTTATCAAATGGCTCAACATTTTTGTTTGTCCTATTATTTATGATTTCATTTTATTGCTTGATCAAAGTGTGTTTGCCAGGACTCCTGAAATAGGCATATTATATGCGTTTCACCAGTGGTTTTGCATAGTTTTTCAGAGGATTCTTTACAGATCTTTTGAGTTCTCTGCACATTTTCACCATAGGAATTAGTAAGTGTTTTGTGGGAAATACTAGAACTTTTTAAACTATGTAATAAGTTCATGGAGCAGAACAGTAGCTGCTTTATTTATTAATCCAATTTTTAAATTTTTTAAATATCTGTATAGATTCATGATTTCCTATTTTATTCAGTGGTTGTTCCTAATTCATTATTATCACTTATTTTTACTTGACTGTTGGGAACCCATCAAGAAGCTAATTTTTATGTCCTGTCATTCTTTGAGTCCTTTTTTTTTTTTAATAGACCAAAATTTCTTGGCTTATCTTGTACTTTGCTTGAAAACAGTGATTTCTCTGAGGAATTCTGATTCATTTCAGTCGTGTGTGATATTTAGATGATCCAATTTCTTTTTAATTCCTAATTGTGTCATTGTTCTCAAGCTCTATTGCAGGGGAAACTAGAAAGAGAGTGTGTGTAGGTGCACACGTGCATGTGTATAGTACATATATGCTCTGTTGATATCTATCATTGATCTATATAAAACATATATATTAGATTTATATTTTTCTACATATAACTATATGCATGTGCACATGCATGACTATGTATAGGCATGGGCATATGTGTATTTCCACCAGTAATTCCAATTCCAACACATTACCATAGGGTTTACTCTAGTTCTTGTTTGTTTGTCCTTACTTTTCCGTATTTGTAAAAGGGCTTCTTCTACAATGAGAACATGACTCCTCTTATCCTCAGTAAACTAATTTGATTAAACCTCTCTACGTATACAAACTAGTGTCTCCACTGCACTTCTTCCCTGTCATGGACTACCTGTTGACACAGCTTGGGCTTCAAGATTCGGTGAAGGGCTTTTCTTATATAAGCCTCTCCCCTTTCTGACTTGGTATGTGACACCTTCCCCAGGGCTGCTGTTCCAGAAGGATACCTTCAGTGTTCTGCTTAGGCACCAACAACTTGTTCTGGACCGCTGCCACTGCATTCCACATACCTGTCTCCATTCACTGGCCCATAAATTTTTGTGCTTCAGGTAAAGGCTTTAGGACTAATATAAGAAGGAAAGGGAGAAAGGAAAGAAAGAAAGGAAGAGAGCATAACAGAAAGAAAGAGGAAAAGAGGAAGAGAAAATGCTCTACATGTTCTTCAACTTGCCTACTTATTTGTGCTAGTTATGATCATTCTAGCACACAGTTCATTATTCTTTGTTCACACTAAAATGTGTTAGAAGAATTTGGCTGACTGTCTAAGAGAGAATGCCGAGTCTTTCCATGCCCTATAGAAATATGGGGTATAATGTGTTTAAAGGAAATAGAATCCAATAGATTATGGGAAGTCACTAGAAAGCAAGAGAGCAGGTAAAATCAGAAGTACATTAGATATTGTCACGTTGGGGAATAGCATGTAAAAATGTCTAGAATTGTGAAAGAACAGTGTTTTAGATGAAAAACAGAAAAGTGGTCTGTATTTTTTTTAATAATAACTGAGGAAAATAGTCATCTAAGTAATAGCAGCCAATAAATTGAGTCCCACTTTTGATTACTTATGACAGTAGTCAATATTATTTCCCCAACTGCCCAATTTGACAGTCTCTTTAATTCTATAATTCTAAGTATCCATTAGCTGATTTAGACTGTTTAAATCCCAAATGTTTAGGATATTTAAATGTTATTAATTTTATTTTTTAAGTTTTTATTTTAATTCCAGCTAGTTAAGATACAGTGTTATATTAGTGGACAGAATTTATTGACCCCCAAAATAGGGTAGCTAGTTCCCAATTGCCTAGCCAATGAACTGTTAAAATTGTTGTGTGTGACTATATGGCTATGGAAAAGACACCTAGAATAGAGAGCTAAAAAATCCTTAGAAAGCAAAAAGTTACTATTGACGTGGAGAGAAACCCTCCCCGGTTCTTGTGTCCACAAATTCAAAATTCCAGCTGCATGGAATGGTCAGATTGAGGTTGGCAGCTCTTGGAGTAAGCATATTTGCGAGAGCAATAGCCATCTTCAATCTTGATTTTAAATATCTTATGTAAGGAGATAGTTTTATCATTAAACAATCAATAACATAGGCTTCTTGATTAAAGATGTAAATGCAAATTATAACAGTCTTAATCCACAGGCTGACACAGAACATTATTAGATTGTGATAATAAACAGGCATATTGAATGAGTCTTTGATTTGGAAACATATCCCTAGAGAAATGGCTCATGGAGGAGCAATGATCTCAGTCCACATTTCTTATGAATGATCCTTTGTCTGAACTGGTGATATTGCTGGCATTCTAGTATAGTATAATCATAGTTTTGCTTAATATGGAGAGATCTTCATAGGAGTCTAAACTTAAGAATATGAAATTTTGCAACAGTGTCTGCTGCTCTTACTCCTAAGACTAAAGCCATCAGTTAACCATATCATGGGATTTTCATTTCTTCTTCTTTTTTTCAATTAATTTGTTTATTTTAGAGAAAAAGAGAGGGAGAGAGAAAGAGAGAACATGCATGTGCATGAACACGAAAGCAGTGGGAGGGGCAGAGGGAGAGAGAGAATCCTGAAGCAGAAGCAGACTCCCTGTTGAGCATGCAGCCCTACATCGTCCTTGCCCTCAAGGTCCTGAGATCATGACTGAGCCGAAATTGAGTCAGCCACTTAACTGACTGAGCCAATCAGGCATCCCGAATTTGCATATCTTACTGACTCTAACCATTTAACTGTAATAACTGAACCAACGCCCCACACACACACCTTTTATTTTTTTTCTGGAATTGATACATTGGTATAAAATTACTTGTGTGGATAAGCTTATGTATGATTTCCTTTGAGGAAGTTTGTTTGTTTTGCAAACATTGCCCCATTTCCCCAAGCTACCCACACTTTATTTTTGTCAGTGCTGCCCTCCTAATCCTTACTCTTTCCTTGTTTCTTATTATGTGATGTTGCTTATGACTCAGCAGGACCTTGGGGAAAAGTGCCAAAGAATGCTGCAGTATACCTTGATTATTGGGTGTGTGTGTGCTCTTGGGCACACAGACCACTTGGGTATGAGGGGGCAAAAGACAAAAAATGAATTTCAATGTAACACTCAAGTTTTGGAATTGAAAAATGTAGGGGAAAAAAGAGACAGGAAGGCAAGCAAAGTTAAAACTGGGGGAGTTGTGTATATTTTAAGATGATTATGGGTATTCTTGTAGAAATGCCCAGCATGCTGATGTTGGAAGGGCACTCATTTTTAACTATTTCACACTTAATAATGTGTAACACTTGGAGTTTTTGCATGTTGGGAAAAAGCACATCATCTCATTTGGTACCTGGATGCTTCTAGATGAATTCAGTTAGAACTCTTTGAATATTAATTTTACTTGTGGGTTTCATTGGGCAATATGAAAATGATTATTAGTGCTTTTGAAGCTGATAAAGTTATACTTGGAAATTTGAAAGTTTTCAGACTTAATTGGCCACAGATAGTTGCAAACTTATTCCAATTATTTCAGTTAAGGAATGAAGTATAGACTATATTAAAAACAAAATCAGGAAACGATTCTGATTAAGATGAAAGATCCATCACAAATTAAGAAATAAAAGTGTAATGCTGGTACTTCATGTTAGAGCAGGCCATTTAAAAAATCATGAAGTGAAACATAAGAAGGCTAGAAAAGTTTGGAGTAGGCTAGATAAATTATTTGGAAGACTGTGTTAATCTGCCATAAGGGTAAGAATCAATTTGGCTGATAGGCAACGAGTGACTTGTGTTTGATATCTGAATTTTTCAATCAGCATTTTCTGAACATGGTTTCTCATTATGATAATAACTAAAGGATTAATTATCACCATGAGAACAGTGATAATGGCACTTTGAACTGTACTTGTCACCATATGACACAGACTATTACTTGTTTTTTTGTATTTTAAGAAAGATTTGTGCATTTGGAAGCATTTGATTCACTTGGTGAAAGTAATACTATTAAGTTGTTGGAGTTAAATGATGGGGAGACAACATTTTAAAAACACTACTTGCACACTGGCCATCCTTCTTACAGTTTTAATTGACCAGTTAAAACAGAGAATAATTAACAGAATCAGTGTGAATGCTTGTGTCAAATGCATAGTTCAATTAGAATATTTGCTGGTTTCTTCTAAAACTCTTACTGTAGCAGATAGAATGTTGTAAGAAATAATATTGCTAATTACCTTTCCAAAACAATATCCTTCACTAGCTCAAGTGCAACAGATTAGATGTAAGCCATTTAATGAGAATGGCACAGCATACTGGATTTTAATTTTAGATTATTGGATACATGCATGGTAGGCAATGATATAATTGAGAAATGACCATGTTGCTAATTGATACTAATGGAGGCAAAGTATAGATTTTTTGGTATCATCGTTTTTATAGGGACTAGAAACAATGTTTATTAAAATAAATTAATTACATAAATGATTATATTTTCTTTGTTCTAGAGTGCTTTGTTTTTGCCATATTAAGGAAGGCTGCTGAGTTAAAAGAACAAAAATTTCTGAAATACTGGATCCATTTAGTGTAGCTAGCTGCCTTTCTTTGATGTATCCTATGACAGCACAATTAAGATAACCTCTAGACAGTTTTAAGTGAATACTTCTCCTGAATCTGCATTTCTTACCTAGGTGAAATCTAGAGGAAGTTGTTTTAATGCCTGTATGCTTTAATTTCTTCATCTGTTTATATAGGTTCTTTTAGAGCCATAGTTTCTCAAACTCTTCTGCCCTGGTCCCATAGTAAGAAATACATTTTGCCATTGCATACCAACATATTTTCATATATGTAACACAGAAAAAAAGTTTCACTAAAAATATATTTTTTGGTTTTGTTTTTAGGATTTTATTTGAGAGAGAAGGAGAGAGAGACAGAGACAGAGAGCAGAAGAGCAACAGAGTGTGGGCAAGCAGACTCCATGCTGGGCAAAGAGTCCAGTGTGGGGCTCTGTTCCAGGACTCTCAGATCATGACCTGAACTGAAAACAGGAGTTGGACGCTTAACCGACTGAGCCACCCAGGCGCCCCACTAAAAGCATTTTCTTACTTCACAGTGCACACTGATTTTTTTTTTTTATCTCTATTTTATATTGTTTTAAAAAAATATTGCTGGGGCACCTGGGTGGCTCAGTAGGTTAAGCCTCTGCCTTCGGCTCTGGTCATGATCTCAGGGTCCTGGGATCTCAAGCCCCGCATGGGGCTCTCTGCTTGGCAGGACCTGCTTCACCCTCTCTATGCCTGAGTCTCTGCCTACTGATCTCTCTCTCTCTCTCTCTCTCTCAAATAAATAAACAAAATCTTAAAAAAAAAAAAAATATTGCTGTGGTGCCTGGGTGGCTCAGTTGCTTAAGCATCTGCCTCAGGTCATGATCTTGGGGTACTAGGATCAGCCCCCATATTAGGCTCTCTGCCTGCCACACTCGCTGCTTGCCCGCTCTCTCTTTCTGTCAAATAAATAAATAAGATCCTAAAAAAATTAAAAAATAAATAAATAATTTAAAATATTGCTTATGACTCATTAAACTAATGGTTTGTAGTCTGCAATTACAAAATCTTGGTTATAGGACCTTGATATTAGCCCAGTGTGGCAAAGGCAGGTCTGAAGGAAGAGATGAGTCAGAATTGCAACTGTACAACTCTACATACAGTGCAGAGCAAATGATGTAAGTAAAGGAGAACTAGTTAATAGGTTTTGAGAATAATATTTTAGGGAAATATAAACATATTTCATACTCAGTAAAAATCTTTTAAAATAGTAAAGGACCAAGGTTAGAAAATGAAAGTAGTAATTCTGACACAAAAAGATAATAGTTGTTAATATTTTGCATATGAGTTTTTAGTAATTTTTCATGTATATGTGTGTAGACTTTTTTAGTAAAACATAATATGTATGCTATTTTAGCGTCCAGTTTTTCTCAAATATTATTTTACAATATGATTTTTAATATCTACAAATAATTATTGGGAAAAATTTCAGTTTGAATTCTGGGATAAATGTGTTGCTGACATCAAAAGTTTGATTGCTCATCTGTCCTACCAGAGGCTGGGTGCTCCTTGGCTATATCAGAAATGTATAGCTTCCTCTTCCAAATCATAAATGAGTTCACCCTTAAGAACTAGGATTTGCTTTTCTCTTTTAAAGATAATAGATAAAAAATTTTGGAAGTACATGAAGCTGTTGGCTATAAAATAAAGTAAGAGTGATTCAACATAATAGGAAAAATAATAAAAGGCTGGGTAAATGAAGAGGTTCACAAACATAAAGTTGAGCCCTTGACTTATTGGGGGAAAAGGAAGATTAAGTGATCTCAGATCATAATGCCTCTTATGCATTGAAAACTTCCATAAACAGTTGTCACTGCAAATGGCCTTGGCCTCAGGATGCATTAATAATACCTGCTATAAGACAATAGTGAATCCATTAATGTGTGTCCTCGGTATAATTATTTTAAGTGACATATAATTAACTCATATCTTGTATATACCTAATAGTACTCTTCAATTAACATGTGATGACTATATTAGTAAATCAAAGCTAAATGCTTGCTAAAGACACTAAGTTTAGTGTGTTGCTCTCTAAACCCTTCATGATTTACACATTCGTATCTCACTAGTGATAAGTGTATATGTCCTTGGGTTGTGACAAACTTTGGCCTTAAAAAACAACAGCTCAGAGGTCTAAAAAGGCAAGGAATGATGGATTTAGTTCATTGGGTGGACTTAAGTATTCATTTTAAGCCCAGGAATTTTGCTCTAGCAGGTGCAGTCCCAGTTGGCTCTCTTGGTTGTGCAGGATAGCTTCCAAGCTGTAGTCTTCCTCTGTTTAATTTTTGAGAACAGTTTTGTCCTCCTGAGTTAGAAATTTAGATGCTTTTTTTCCATATTCAAATTTTTACTGCTGGAAATAGTTTTCAAGTTCTCAAGGAATCCATGGGCCATCTGTATACTATATCCATCATTCTCTAATTCAGTTTTGTTTATGCTGCTTTGAAATTGTTCACTTCCTATCTCCAATAGGTATGAATTCATTTATATCTGCAAATAGAGTATTTTAAGTGTGGCTTTAAATTTGAACATAAGAAACCATGCCTTTATTTGCATTTAGGGTCAATAATATGTAGCCACTAAAGGTATAGATTCTAAACAGGACTTCCTGAATTCGGATCTCCAGCTGTACCACTTACTGCCTATGTGACACAGGCCTAGGCATTTCACCACTTTCTGCCTTCCTAATTTGCAAAAAATGGAATATAAAACTGTACCTGTCTCATAAGGTAAAGAACTAGGTGAGTGAATTTATATAACACACATTCATAGTAACACTGAGTACATATTATCTATCTCTATATTTGTCCTTAATGTTTAACAGCATACAAAGGATAGTCATAGCTGAATAACTGCTATTGGATGAATCAATACATATTATAGCCAAAATAGCTTATAGACACCTTGATTACTCAATTCCTTTATGCAAAATTGAAAAATAGAAGCAACTTGCTTTATATTCTCTAAAACACCTAGCATTTTATGGTACAAATGATATTTAATGAGTGGGATGTGGAGAATGAAATTAGCAATAAATGTTAGAAAATAAAGTGTACTCTATCCTAGAATAAAAGCCATTTGTAATGATTTAATATGTACAAGTCTCAGGAAAAGCGTATCCTATAATGATCAATGTCATCTCTCTTTCAGAAGTTGTTTTAAATATATTTATTAAATTGTGTGTGTATATATATATATACACATATATTTGCATACATATATGAACTATATATTGAATTTAAGACTATATTTTTGAAAAGTAAATTAGAAGTATGTGACTGCTATGGACTTCAGGATTGTTCATATAAATTCAGTGCTATTCTAATATCTCCAAGACTTGTTCTCAGAATAAATTTATTCTGGCAGTGGATTAGAATCCAGAATGAAGACCTTTATATTCAAAGTAATTAGCAGTACTTAGTAGTATTAGCAGCTTGACCCTGAATTCTGTGGTCTCTTCCCTAGACTATGTATAGATGTTCGTGTCAAGCAGTGTCTAACCAGTGTACAAAAGATATTAAATTATAGGGAACACATAATAGAGGCTGTGGAGCAGCTTTGGCAGTAGAATGTGCATCTGGAAGTTGATGAGGGTGGGTGGAAGCTAAGAGGATACTGAACTTGACTCATGTACTTATCATAATGTGGCAAGTTGTAACTTGTTTCCCACTTCTTTAGGAATTCTTAGAAAATAAAACATATCCCACATTGACTTTTAAATTTACATAGTAAGAGACATACTTCAGAGTAGAATCAAAATAATTGTGAAAAATTGAAGTCCACATCTATAACTTGAACTTGGGTTGTTTTTCTCTAACCATTGATCCATTTCATAGCAAGAAGAAAAGAGTTTCATTTATATCCCAGAGCTCAGGAACAATTGCTATAGTGAAAAATTGGAATTCATTGTTAAAACTTGGGATAAAATCTTTCCTTAAATAAAAAGCTTTTTAAAAAAATATAACTGGAATAGACAGCTAAATCTCTAGACATAAATGTTATAAAATGATAGATTCAGTAGAAGCTGACTTAGCCTGAAAGGAAAGAATCTGAGGAAGCTAAGGTATGGAATGTGACGTTATCTTGTATGTTTCTATTGCATCCATCAGTTTTTCAGAAAAAAAAATATTGTGCATTTAAATGATACATGTGAATTAGAATTGTATTATTTCTTTACATTATAAGCATAACCTTGCTTGCCTAGATGCTGTCTTTGGAAGTGTTACTATGTTTAAAATGTATTTCAAACTTTATTAAACCTCTTTTCACCTCATCTCTTAGTTAAATTACTGTGAATTTGACAAATCTGGAGCTAAAAGACAATGGAAGACTATTCATTGAAACACACTTAATTGAACTTCTGATTCAACAGCTATATTTCATTTCTCTACACTTTCCTCTCTTCATTTTCTTATCTTCCTCATGGCTATATTTTATCATTGTCTTTCTAGCCATAATTTATTCATTCCATTATTCCTTTCTATTCCTTCCTGTTTTATTTTGGCTTTCCCCTTCTTCTTTTCTCCTCTCTTTTCATCAAGCCTGAATCTTCATGGCCTGATCTTCTGCAACTCATGTGTTTTCTATGCATAGGAATGCAAATAAGGTCTTTGAAAAAGGAAGGTGAACAAAAATCATATACCTGTATTTTGGTTGCCCTGTGCATAGTCTGTTAATTAGGTGTTCAAAATAGCTGTAACCTGGGTGTTTATCTGGATGACTGGAGGCTTACTTATCCAAATTTGCTTGGAGTTGTAGGCAGGCTAAGAAAGTCAGGGATAGATTATTTCCAGGGCCAAACATCTCCATCCTTTCTCAGGCTTTTCCATACAGGAGAAAGATGCTGGTTAGCAGTTCGAATTTCCATCAATCTGCAGTTTTTATGCAACCTGACATTACACATATTTAATATCATTATAAATGTTTTAAAGACAATGTTGCTGGAATAGCTTTATTTGCAAGTTTAGCAAGTGCTTTTAGGATCATTAGCTTTAAATATATTTTCGCTCTTTTAAAAAGTATACTCTAACTAGAAAAGATCAAAATACTGAGTCAAAGACTGACTCTTCAAACATATTAACTTAAATGCAATACAGTAGAATTTATGGTTATAAAGTTTTTGTTTGCTGTTTCAAAGATATCTACATAGAAAATTATTAATCAAGGGACACGTTAGTGGAAAATTTTGCAACCATATCTTTAAAAAAGCATCTTTCCTATTTTTAAATGAGGTATCTTTTATGAGTTTTTGGGTCTCTCATGTTAATGAGGCATTCTGTATTGGTAAGAACCTTTGATGATTGGCACTTTTCTGCTATATTTTTGAAAGTCTTCCTTTTCAAACATTTTTTGAAAACTAATATTAATATATTTATCAAGTTTTAAAGAAACTATGAACTATTCTGGAATTTGTAAAGAAATTGAGACAATTAAATGCTTATAGGAAGCATACTAAGAGAAAATATACCTTTTAATCAGATTTAGTTGCCTGAGTTACAATCTTATTTATGTAGTGGCCAATTCCTGCTTGGATTTTTAATTTTCCATGAGTCTTCTCATTTAAAGATCTCTATTTTTTTTTTTAAGATCATATTTATTTATTTGATGCAGCAAAAGAGAGAGCGCAAGCAGGGAGAGAGGCAGAGGGAAGGGGAGAGGCAGAATCCCCACTGATCAGGGAGCCCCATGCAGGGCTGGATCCCAGGACCCTGGGATCATGACCTGAGCCAGGGCAGACACTTAGCTGACTAAGGCGCCCAGGCGCCCCTAAAGATCTCTATTCTTTATTTCTCTGACTTTCTTATTTCTTCTACTACCTCCGTTTTCTTTTTCTTTCTTTCTTTCTTTTTTTTTTTTTAAGATTTATTGATTTATTTGAGAGAGAGTAAGGGGAGGAACAGAAAGAGAGAGTCTGAAGCAGTACTGCTTCTGTTTTTTAATGAAAAAATTTTAAAGTTCAAGGGAAGGATTCTTCATAAGATTCTTCATAAAGATTCTTCATAAAGACTCTATTAACAGAGTTTTCTTACTCAAGATGGAAGATGTATACTGGAAAATTATTCTCATCTTCTTCTGTCCCATTAACCTTGCACTAGTTGAGTCAAGGATGTGAAAATGCAGAGATGGACTAATGTACCTGAATTCTCAGTTCTCATTTGTCACACTGCACAGGTAGAAGTCAGCTAGAAAGCTACAATCATTGCTGTCTTACTGGATCCATTCCTCATCATTAATAGTAGCAACAGAAAGCCTCTGAAAGGTATTAACAGCTTTATCTCCCTTGGATAAATCCTCTTCCCTCTTTGTACTGTAGCCATATTGCCTTCTTCAGTTTCTTCATGCCCTTTCTAACCTCAGGGCCTTTGTACGTACTATTCTTTCTATCTGGGATAATTCCTGCTTGGCTTACATTGCATTAATCGTTATTCATTTTATAAATCTCAACTTAAATGTGAGCTTCTTTTGAAGGACTCTCCTGACTACCCAGATTTGATAGGTTTTCCAAATAAACCTTCCTATAACAGAATGTATTTCTTCCTACCACTTACCACAATTGCAATGAATGAAAAAGTTAATTCTTTCCTTAAATCTTTCTCTCACATCTGCTTTTGTTGCCAGTTTAAGCAGTCCATCATGGTACAGATTGACTTTGCCTTTGCTAATAGCTATCTTCCCTGGTGCCTAGGACAATTCCTGGACTATAGAAGTTACACCATAATTAGTTATTGAAGAAAAGAAAGGAAAAACGGTTTATGAAAAAATTGATTGTTTTTAGTCCACATTTAACCAACTGAGCCACCCAGGTGTCCCTTTAGTCCACATTTAAATATCTCATTTTATTTTATCCTTTTTAAATATCTCATTTTAATTGTCAAATATTATTCAGAATTATTTTTGTATGAAAATTTGGTTTATCATTTTTGTAGCTGGTCACTGAGATACTTCCAAATACTTTTGATAATGTAAAATTATCTTTGATTTGCATCTTTATGTATAAATATTTTCTCAAATCTCTGATTATTTCTTTAAAATAAATTTGTTTGTTTGTTTGTTTTTTAAAGATTTTATTTATTTGAGAGAAGGAACAGGTGCAGAAGGTCAGGAGGAAGGAGCAGAGGGAGAGAGAGAAGCAGACCTCGCACTAAGCAGAGGGCCTGCCAGG
Source organism: Mustela nivalis (assembly GCF_964662115.1). Classification (NCBI taxonomy): domain Eukaryota; kingdom Metazoa; phylum Chordata; class Mammalia; order Carnivora; family Mustelidae; genus Mustela; species Mustela nivalis. The sequence continues at coordinate 31,219,650 of NC_139030.1, read as the reverse complement.
GCACTGGAACCCAGGACCCTGAGATTGTAACCTGAGCTGAAGGCAGACGCTTAACAGCCTGAGCCACCAAGGTGCCCCAAAATGAATTTCTGTAATTAGAATTCCTACACCAAATTAAATAAACTTTAAAAAATTCTCACTACATATTTCCCAAGAGTATTCTAGAAAGTCTATACCAACATACAGTCCAAAACCGGAAGCTTACTTAATTGAAATTTTTATATTTTCCCTTTTATATTTATTTGACTCTTAGTGCATTGACCATTGTTTTTGTGCTTACTGCCTGGTTCAGTTTATTCTATGAATTGTTAGTTGATATCTTCTCATCTATTATTTTCTTGGTTTACCAGTGTTTTTACTGACAGATTAAAGCCCATTTTATATTAAAAGTATCATCTCCTTGGGGCGCCTGGGTGGCTCAGTGGGTTAAGCCGCTGCCTTTGGCTCATGATCTTAGGGTCCTGGGATCGAGTCCCACATCAGGCTTTTTGCTCAGCAGGGAGCCTGCTTCCCTCTCTTTGTCTCTCTGCCTGCCTCTCTATCTACTTGTGATCTTTCTCTGTCAAAATAAAATAAAATAAAATATTTTTTAAAATATCATCTCCTTTTTATAAGCAAATGTAATAATGTTTTAACTTAAAGAAAGAATTTAAAGGGTTCCTGGTTGGCTAAATCGGTTAAGCATCTGAACTCAACTCGGGTCATGATCTCAAGGCCCTAGGATCTGAGTCTGCTTATTTCTCTGCCCCACCCCAACTTGTGCTTTTTCTCTCAAATAAATAATATCTTTTAAAAAAGACTTAAAAACAGATTTTTTTTCTAAATTCTTGGTCAGAATGATAAAGCCATTTGTTTCATAGAGAACTTTATGATTTCTACTTTATACTTAAGATTTAGTAAACCTTTTAAAACTTCGGTAAAATTTGATAGATTTATGTACCAAAATCTCCTGTCCTGAGTATAATTGTGGATACAAGTAAGTCTAGATTAAATTCAAATACTAGTTAAAAATCCAGTGTTGTTAAATTCCTAGAAATCACGCAAAGCCATTGACTGCTTATAATGATTTTTATAACTGACAAATTGTCTCTTTAAAAGAAGATACACAGCATTCCACTTTACTTTGCATTCTTCATGATAATTTACAATGCACTTTCACCTATACCACAAGTTGACTATTGGGAGCCCAAATCCAATTACAACATGCAGAGGAGTTTCAATTATCTGCAAGTCATGGCTGCTGAGACTTGTTGAAATTTGAGTTTGGAGAATCTAATGTCTCCACATTGGGCTTTCACGCTCGGTATGGGCATGAAAAGTGTTGTTGTTCTTGACCTCAGTGAGTTCAAGCAGTAAGGCTTTCTGCCACTGACCCTCTGGTCAAAGACCCTCCAGGCAGTTGGCAATTCAGTTTTGCCTTTTGTCCAAGTCCTTCCCTCCATGGAGTCCCATCCTAACCCTGTGCCTGTCAAATTCTTGCCTTTTCAACTGAATAACCAAGTAACAAATCATTTACTGCTGAGGAGGAACTTCATTTTTTAGAAGAGGTCCTTTATTTTCCAGATTGTGCCAGATACTTTCTATTTTTTTTATTTTTATTTTTTTTTATTTTTTTCTACTCCCTACCCCATTCACTTTCTATTCTTCTCTGCCCAGGAACTTCTCTCTCTGAATACCATCAGCAGGGCTTCCATTCCCTGGTTTCTATTTCTTTTCAGCCAATGGGGAAATGGGAAAGAAAGAAGAGAGAGAGGTTAAGACTTTTATTCTGCTGGCTGAGCTCCGTATGAGATCACCTGTTTTAACTCTAAGTTGTCCACCCCCACCTTGTGTGATAGCTTCTTGTATGTGATTCTTGAACCCCACTGGTTTCAGGAAGTTTTTCTTCCCATCATCTATTCCATTTCAGTGTGGTAACAATGCCACTGCTGCTAGTACTAGAGTCTATGAATACTCCTTAGCAATTAGTTATTACTTCATAATTACTACATTCTAATTAGCTTTTCTTTTTTGTAATAAATTATATTTATCTATTACTGTGTAACAAATTGCCTCTAAACTTCTGAGTGTAAAACAGTAATAAATTATTATGTCACTGTTTCTGTGGGTCAGGAATTTAGAAGTGGTTTACCTGATAGGTTTGAGAAACAATTCTCTATTGAGAGAAAAGACATTTGTTGCCCTCATTCTAAGCTATCTTTTCAAGTATATTTGCAGAATGACCTGCCTTGGGAGATAAATTTTTTCTCTTACCTGAGCAAAATGTAGTCATCCTTATTGACTGTGATAAAAGATTTGGTTTTCCTAAACTCAGTGAAATATAACAAAATTCAGTGTGGATGCAGGTGTTACCTGGCCCCATCCAAGTTGCTTTATGGGAATTAAGACTCAAACCCAGCTCAAGAAAAAGCTAATAATTTGATTACTGTACCTCTTCTGAAAGATAAAGTTCTTTGTTTCTGACCCAGGAATCTTGTGTCTTCGGCAAGTATCCATTGAAAATGAGGCAGGCTAATATGTTAGTTCACAAGTAGGCTAAAATCTTAAACCTTCAACAATTCTTAACAGGTAGTCTTGGCTTAGGGATTCTCATGTAGTCATCTGAAGGCCTGACTGGAGATGGATGATTACTTTCCAAAATGGCTGACTCATATGACTAGCAAGTTGATGCTGGCTATTGTCAGGAGGCCTTGGTTCCTTGCCAAATGAAATTGACCATAGGCTGGTCTAAGTATTTTCCCAACAAGGTAGCTGTTTTCTTCAGAGTAATTGATTCAGGACAGTGCAAGGTAGAAAGCACAATACCATAAGACCTGACCTAAGAAATCACACTGCCATTCCATAATACCCTATCAGCCTCATTGGATAACACACCTATTCAGTGTGAGAGGTGACTGCATGAAGGAGTGAATACCATGAGGCAGAGATCATTGCAGGCCATTTTGGAGGCTGGTTAATATATAAATTGTTCTCAGAATATCCCAGTTTGTGTCTAATGTCCGTTTCCTGACTGAAGCTTACTTATACGTGCTCTTAGCTCCTGTAGGTATATTGTATTTGAATTTTCTCTCTTTACTCTCTTAATGCATATACTCCTAGGTCATTAATTCCATTTACAAGGAAATATCAAGTTACAATCTTTGAGTAATTTGGCCAAAAATTTCAGTCAGTATGAGACTAAAGATATCCCAAATCTAATACTCTTTCTAATATTGAAAACAGTTTTTTGGATAGGAAATATAAAAATGAATAGAGAACAATAATAAGTCTTCTTATGTAAATTAGATTAACATGTAGGCAAACGTTTACTTAAATGGCATAATTGAAAGAATATGTCTATCAAATATCTTTCCCAGTCTCCTACCAGAATGTCTCTAAAGTGTCTATTATAAAAGTTATTGTTGGAGAGTCATCCAGGAAAGTCTATATTTTGTCTTAATTAAAACATTACATTTTATCAGAAGGGCAATGTATTACTTTGGTCTTTAGTTAATAGTTTTAAAATTGTTATTAATAATTGATTTATTTATAGTTAAGTTCAGTCCCTAAACATATTGTCACCTAGCAGAAAGCACACACATACAATGTTGATTTTATGGGACAGAAGGGCTTGATAAAATCCAGAAACCTATTAGGTTTTGTACAGTGGGGATCTCAGAAAATTTCATACTATATTTAAAGGTGCCTAAAGGAATGACAGTGACTGTAAGAAATTCTGCACCCTTCACAAATTCAACTTGAGTTGACCCTAATAATAGAAATGTGCTAGTAATTCACTTTTTAATGAAAGAATGATGAACAGTTGTACCATTATTGTGTAAACAAGCTGAAGAGCTGTGAATTACTTCTTTTACAGAAAGTAAAGTATTAGGTGACTGCAATATTGTGATATCGTGGTTAGAAGTATTTTGAGGTTAGAAATCTTATAAAAAGGACAACCCCCCACCACCAATTTTCAGTGGAAGCACATTTAGATTTTGTCAGTATTTTGAGCTGAAATGTTAGTTTACATTTATCTTTATTTAAACTTTTTTTCATTCTTTCCTTTTAACTCATTCCTATAACAATGTGTTTTCTGCAGCTTCCTTGACAGAAAACGCTACGGAGTATTTCAAATCCAGTAAGAAAGATTAGAAGGGAGACATGTCTTAACCAAACCTCCACCAAAAGACTTCAGATCTTTAGTGAATGGGATGTCTTCAGAGCTATTAATTTGGTAAAGCATTTGACAGCTTGGAGTGATTTTACAGATGCATGGGATGGGTGCTATGTTTTCAGGGTAAACTACTTCTACATTCTGGATACCTCAGCTCTTTACTGTGAGGGTCAGAGTGTGAGTACACTCTTTCAAGGTATGGAAGGGGAGAGAGAGAAATGAACACAATTGTACACTGCGTACTTGAATCATTTAGGTGTGACAACAAAACACACTTTTTTTTTTTAAAGATTTTTTTTATTTATTTACTTGAGAGAGAGACAGTGAGAGTGAGCATGAGCGAGGAGAAGGTCAGAGAGAGAAGCAGACTCCCCATGGAGCTGGGAGCCCGATGCGGGACTCGATCCCAGGACTCCAGGATCATGACCTCAGCCGAAGGCAGTCGTCCAACCAACTGAGCCACCCAGGCGTCCCCAAAACACACTTTTAAATAATGCTTGACGTATTCCCATAAAGCCCCCTAGCTGAGACAAAAGCAAAATAGCCGTGTTAGTCTAGTGCCTGCTACCAGAGCTGCTATTCAGGTTCAGTGTTCAACCTCTCTGATACTTATTTTGCACTTTAGTGTGGAGTATTCTGTTAGATCTCCAGACGTGGGACTGTGGGACAGACTTCAGTGAAGGGTAGAATCGTGGGTACTCTCACAAAATGCTCCTTTGGTTTCCTCTAGTCAGCTGATACTTAGGCTTCTGTTGCCAGTTGTTAATTCTTCTGAGATTGAGCCAATGAGACTAATAAAACCTATTTTCCATGGTTAATGGACCTTTCTTTCCTCTCTCTTCTCCTCCCTTTCCCTTTTCCCCTAACCCCGCTTTCTCTCCTTCTTCTTCTTTCCCTCCCTCCCACCTCTTCCTTGCCAGAGATGAACAGGAGAAGCCCCAATTACTTTTGGAAACCATCTTAACCCACGAGGAGAAACAGCCGTAGGATAACGAACCAGAGAGGGGAGAATTAAGCCCCTTGATGATATTCTTAGGCCCTTCAACTTGTTCTGTTTGGACTTGTCCTAACTCTAGGGCAGGAATAGACAATTTCCTTGTTACTGAAGCCATTCTGAATGGGGTTTCTTACAGTTGCATCTGAAATCACCCACTCTGACAGATGAAACATAAAGGAAATAGAGAGGTAAGCAGAGGCCTGGCATGAGTGGCCCTGCTAATTGGTCACCCTCCAGAATTGGGGTAGAGGTTGGAAAGGTGGGAGGAATTAGAAGATGTTATGTGAATATACATTTTAATCAGTGTGTTGGCAGTGACTGAAATAGAATAATATGTTAAGAAAGTAATATTGGGGAAAAAATGTGCCTGTTCCATGTTTTGGCAAATTTTTTTTGGGCAGATTTAGTATTATCTTCTAGGAGGTCACATCAGGGCCATCCATGAGGCCCCTGCTCCCTCAGGGTGTTCTTCTCTTATTAGTTTAATATGTTTCTGGATGAGATTTTGCTTGAAAAACAGGTTCATAATCAAAGACTGAAAACTACTCTTCAGCAATACATACTCATACAGTCTGTTCTGTTCTGTGATAAACACAATGAGTACCCCAGATATTGCTAATCATACGTCACCCATTTACATCTATACCTGACTTCTTCCATCTATACCTGACTTCTGGCAAGGCCATCCGTTTAGTGTTCTCATTTAGCATATGATCCCCACATTTTTCATGTGACGATGCGGTAGAGGTACTGCCAGTCCATCTCCTTGTCTTTCATTCTCCTCTCCAATGCCACTTAAGAAGGAATAGACCACTTCATCCACATTCAGTACAGATCTTCAATCTACATGTGTAGTCAGGCTATTTTTTCTTTCAGGGATGAAATTGGCTCTAAGATTTCAGTTTGCATTGTTCTGTTAGAAAAAAAAATACATTTTGTATTTTTATGATTATCAGATACCTGCTTTTTCTTTTCTCATTTTGTGTCCAATAAGTTTATTTGTTTGTTTAAATTTTTTTTTTTTTTTTTTTTTTTGTGAGAATAGGTGAACGGCAGTTATTGACTGGATCCAACCAGAATATACTGATTTCCCTGTTTAAGTCAGCAAACTTTCTGCTTAAGAAGAAAACAGTAGTTGTACCAGAAGCATCAACAGCCACCTTCAGAAAGAGAAAACAAAATGTCCTAATGCAGGATTTTTTTATGTATAACTCAATTGCTTTGGTAAATATCTATTGGCAAAGCCGAACCTAAACAGCATTTCACATGCATCCTAAACAGCTTGCCTGAAGACTGAAGCATACTCTGGTTATATACTTTCTGAAATCTATCTATATTTTATTTTGTCTTGGAAAAAGATTAAAGAATAGAATTATATTAGAACTGGTGGAGGCATGATCCATGCCCCCTTGATTATATTGAAACATTAAAATGTCATCAGCATGTTAATTTTGTCATCTCAACTGCATGAGATTTATTCAGCACTTCTATCTATTACATTACTGTGGAAACACAATTTATTCTGATTGTGGAAATGTCATAGGCAGCAACTAAAAACATCTGGAATTCTTGGTTTAGAAAGAATGCCTGGTTTCAATAATGCTATTTCTAAATTAACTTTATCTAAGAAGAAGGCAGGAATCACGCATTTTAAATTATTCAAATTGAAATATTCATTTGGCTCACCAATTTTAACCGAGGAGGTCAAAAATTAAAAAAAAAAAAAAAAAAGAAAAGCAGAACTTGTGGATAAAGAACTATTGTTTTTTAATGGTTGAGAAAATAAAAAGGTCTCCAATTAAAGTGTAGTTTCAGGAAAATATAGTAACCTGGCTTTTTTGTTGTTTGTTTTTCCTCTTCGTTGTAGCAAGAAAAGCTTGACTAAGTCTGTGACACATCTAGAAAATAAAAGCAAGGGAGAGAGATGGGTAATTAATTCCATGAAGACAAAAGACAGAATTGTCAGAATGGCACAAAGAAATATGAATTTTACTTTTGCACTTTTCTCTTTTATAAAAATTGTACATAGAGTACATTTCTTTGCTACTACTGAGATGAAAGGTATTCTCCTGCTAAGGACTTGTATACAAGGTTGTGAGGGAGGAAAAAAGCAAATGTTGGTTGATGATAATTTAGGGATTTCCTCAGTATGCGTATCTGCAATTTGTTACCTGATATATAAGTCCTGAATCTCTGAAAACTGAAATAAATGTCTATTGGGCTGCAAAAATTGGAGATGACCTCATGTGAGGTTATATTCTTCATTTCGTTTACCTGACTATTCATAATTTTACTGGAGAATTACTAACTCTAATTACTAATACTAAAACAATTACAAGGTACTGCAACAGACTTCATGTAGAATGTTTTGTAATTCTAGAAAAGTTGAAAAATTCTAGAGTCTACCTCCCTGACTCTTACCTCCATCAAACAGGTTGTTTCCAACTTGTATGGGCATGACTTAAAAATCTTCGGATATCAGTTAAATACAAATCAAAACCACAATGAGACACCACCTCACACCAGTCAGAATGGCTAAAATTAACAAGTCAGGAAATGACAGATGCTGGAGAGGATGCAGAGAAAGGGGAACCCTCCTACACTGTTGGTGGGAATGCAAGCTGGTGGAACCACTCTGGAAAACAGCTTGGAGGTTCCTCAAAAAGTTGAAAATAGAGCTACCCTATGACCCAGCAATTGCACCACTGGGTATTTACCCTAAAGATACAAACATAGTGATCCAAAGGGGCACGCGCATCCGAATGTTTATAGCAGCAATGTCCACAATAGCCAAACTATGGAAAGAAACTAGATGACCATCAACAGATGAATGAATAAAGAAGAGGTGGTACACGCGCACACACACACACACACACACACACACACACACACACACGGTGGAATACTATGCAGCCATCAAAAGAAATAAAATCTTGCCATTTGCGACGACGTGGAGGGAACTAGAGGGTATTATGCTTAACAAAATAAGTCAATAGGAGAAAGACAACTATCATATGATCTCCCTGATATGAGGAAGTGGAGATGCAACGTGAGGGGCTTGGGAGGTAGGAAAAGAATAAATGAAACAAGATGGGATAGGGAAGGAGACAAACCATAAGAGACTCTTAATGTCACAAAACAAACTAAGGGTGGCGGGGGGTGGGGGGTAGGGAGAGGGTGGTGGGGTTATGGACATTGGGGAAGGTATGTGCTATGGTGAGTGCCGTGAAGGGTGTAAACCTGGCGATTCACAGACTTGTACCCTTGGGGCTAATAATACCTTATATATTTATTAAAAAATGTTTTAAAATTAAGAGAAAATCTAATGCTATGAGGCATTATTTGAAACACCTATGCCCATGTCTTAGCTAAAATTCACCTTCAGGTTTCACATCTAATGTAAAATTATTTTGGCAAACTCTATGAAAAAATAAATATATTATCATACTCATTAGATGTATGCAGCTGTTGCATTTCCTTTTTAAAAAATTTTTAACACTCTTCTAATTTTGGAATATTAATAGATTTACAGAAAAGTCGCAAAGGTCATATAGAGGAATCCCATACACCATGTTTCCCTGTTGCTTTCCTACTATTTTGAAGAAGCCGATACTACCAAAGTAGAGTGCTCAGATGTCTGATGATTTGTTAATCAAATCACTCTTTTTTAAGGTGCCCTTTCTAGGCTCTGCATATTGCTTAATTTATGATCTTTAATTCTTACAACACGTATGTGAAGTGGATATTACTTTTGCATAGTTTGGAAGGGAAAAAATGAAGATCCAAGGAAGGGATCTAGGGCAACAGTTCTCCAATGAACAGAATCAGGTGTCTAATGCAGGACCTTAGTGGCTCCAAAACACACATTCCCATGGTCAGCAGAATTTGTCTTCCTCCTTCGAGCTCAAAATTGGGCTTAGGGCTGAAGCCACACCCTTTCTCACCTTACTCAGGGCTGCTCCTCGGAAGACTGGGAAATTGGGAAGAAGGCCTGTGGAGTTTAGCAAGATAAGGAGCAGCAGAGGGAAAAACTTATTTTGCCACTTTTGAGGTTCAGGAATAAGGCCTTTCGCAGCTTCTTCCTTTGTTTATGCAAAGGCACTCCATTAGCATTGGCATGCGTTCTTTGTCTTCTAAGTGAAAAAGAGAAAGGATGGAGCTTTAGAGGCTGCTTTTTTTATGTAGTCTCCTTTTATCTGGAGGAACAAGCTGTAAAATATCCTTAGAAAACCACTTAAGAGGCTAAAAGGAAGAATGGTTATGAGACCCTCAGATTTTTAAAACACAGTAGTTTGTTTATGTCACTCAAAGGCGTGGTGAAAATAGAAAGGGAGAAACACTGCCCAGAAGCCGCTGGAGTAGAATTGAGGTAAATAAGCCTCTCCTCAGAGCTTCTCCCTCTCTGAATCTTACGGTCACAAGTCGGCTCCCACTGATTTGGAGGGATGCCTGGAGGGCAAAAAGGATACGCTGGAACATTTTGAGTTGAAAACTTTTCAGGAAATAAGTCGTTATACTTGGCTAAACGTTCATAGTCATCATTAAATAATCTTCTTTTGAACTCCCAAAAGATCTCATGAAAATGTCATATAGCAATTTCTAGATGGGCTATGCATAGTTATGATATCCTTAGAGTACATGTGAAATTAGCCTTTTCAGTATTTTATAGAAATTAAATTTTATAGAAATTAAAACATATTCTTATAATATTAATGGAAAATAATCCACTGAAATATCTCAAATAAATCTGTATTTCTTCCTGTATTAATAAAGCAACATTGATGAAAACAGGTGTTTCTGTGGCTGTGAGGCTCCTTCCATCTTGTGGCTCTGTGTCTTCTAGACATGTTTTCCAGGTTCACCATGGAAGAGGAAAAATATGGGAATCACATTACAAAGGTCGTTACAGGCCATTCTTGGATGTGGCTTTTATCAATTCTTCCTATGCACTGTTGTCTAGATGGGGATTGTGCCCTTTTTAAAAAATGATTTTATTTATTTATTTGACAGAGAGAGAGAGAGAGAGAGAGAGAGAGGGATCACAAGTAGGCAGAGAAGCAGGCAGAGGGGGAGGGGGAATCAGGCTCCATCCCAGGACCCTAGGACCATGACCTGAGTCAAAGGCAGAAGTTTAACCCACTGAACCACCCAGGCGCCCCAAGGGGACTGTGCTTTTACATAGGTTTCCATAGAGAAAAAGAAACTGGTGTAGTAAAGAGCTCACTACATACTTATCAAGTTAAAATAATTCTTATTTTATTCATTTATTTTATTTTTCCTGGCTCTTAATTCTGTTAAATAAAAATCTCTTAATTTTTTCCGCAACCCTTCATCCTAATTTCTTCTTTTATTCTTTTTTTTTTTTTCTTTTTCCAATTTTCTCCTACCTTTCTCTTCCTTTATTTCAGCTTTCTTTTATACTACCCCCAGGTCATTGAATTAGCCAGGCAGCCCCTTTTCTATTACCCACAGTAGCCTCATTTTCCCGGTTCTGCCAAGACTGCTTGTCCCTACACCCCTAGTCCTCCTATCTGCGTAACCAAACTAACATGAGTTTGTTTCTTAGTGACTCACAGACAGAAACTACAGGAGGTGGAGTTGCCCCATAAAGGAAACTATTTGCAGCATATAAGATCACAGGAGAAACTTTGAAAGCTAGGACTCCCCAAGCAAAGGAGAATGGGTCCCTTTTATTTAGGGTTAGGATGAATATTTTGATAGGGAAGCTTGGCATCAGATGTAGACTGGGGTAATAAGACTGGGGTAATGCGCTTTAATGAAAATGCTTGTGCATACATTGTGTTATGTAAATGAGGCCAGCAGCTCCTCCTAGGGCAGAGATTTTAGTATTACAATGAGGTAAAGATAACTGTTGGTCACTTCATGGGCCACTTCATGGTCCATCTGTGCAGGGGAGTTGGGGGGTTAGCTCAAAGTGATCTGGGCAATCAGGGCCTCCAGAGAGTCATTATTGCTTGAAGGGGGTTTTGATTTCCTTCTCAGGGTTTTATGTCCATAGGGTCTTTTACCTGAGTTAAGAGATAAGTTGGAAAGAAGACCTTAAGGACAAAAGGTTGAACAAATGTCAGTGGGTACGAGGAGTTGAGTAGTAAAGGTCAGGTCTTAGGGTTTAGCTGGTGACACCTAGGCAATCTAATCTGCTTTATTCTCTTTTGTTCCACATGGAAAACACTACCATTCACCACTAGCATCAACAGAAACTCATTAGTCCTTTTTTAAAAATTAATTTTTTAAATTTTATTTCTTTCAGTGTTCCAGAATTCATTGTTTATGCACCACACCCAGTGCTCCATGCAATACCTGCCCTCCATAATACCCACCACCAGGCCCTCCCAACCCCCCAACCCCCTCCCCTCCAAAACCCTCAGTTTGTTTCTCAGAGTCCACAGTCTTTCATGGTTTGTCTCCCCCTCCAATTTCCCCCAACTCACTTCTTCTCTCCATCTCCCAATGTCCTCTGTGTTATTCTTTATGCTCCATAAGTAAGTGAAACCATACGATACTTGACTCTCTCTGCTTGACTTACTTCATTAGTCCTTACATATCTGATTCTATCCTCTGCCAAACCCTTATATAGCTGTTTAGCTATTAGTGATTTGTAATCAATTTACTTTTTTCTTGTCTTTCTCTCTCTCTCTCTTTTGAACAATATTTCATTTTATTTTTCTTTACAGTTTTTTTTCTCTAAGTTCAAGGGGAGCTTGAACTCATGACCCTGACATTGAGAGTCACATGCTCTACCTACTGAGTGAGCCAAGTGCCCCTACTTTTTCATTTTCCATGGCAAATATTTCAAACTTTTATAATATAATTCATCTATTTATTACTACCTGCCATAACATCAGAAGGTTGAAAAATTACAACAACAACAAATTGCATGCCAAGTTCCCCACATTCTACCTCTAACCAGGTATATTTGTATGGCCTGGTTTGTTGCAAGGACTCTTCTGCTCAGACTGCTCCTGGCCCTTCTTTCCTTACTTCCTTCTTTATCTCTTTTTGGTTCTCCATCTACTTCTTCTCCCTCTATATCTTGTCCCTGCTGTGGAAGAAATACTTCTTTTCATCCTTCAAAATGCACCTGAAATATCACTGTTTTAGTAATAGTACTAATTACCATGTAATAAACTACCACAGACCAGCTGACTTAAATAGCAGAAATTCATTTTCTCAAGTTCTGGAGGTTAAGAAGTCCAAGAATAAGGTGCCATCAAGGTAGGTTTTATTTTGAGGCCTCTTCTCTTAAACTGTAGGCACTCACCATCTCACTGTGTGCTTATATGATCTCTCTCTTCTTTGTGGTCCTGTGAAGAAAGAGAGAGAGGGGGAGAGAATAAGCTCTCTGGTGTCTCTTCTTCAAAGGATCAGAGCCCTACCTTTGTCATCTCATTTAATCTTAATTACTTCCTGAGAATCTCTATCTCTAAACAAAGCACGTTAGGGGGCTGCCTCACCATTGCTTCTAATTTCATCATGACAACCATTTGACTCTAGGCACCTAAATGCAACCCTTGAAAATCTGTGGCATATTTTAAACTATGTTCATATTTTCAACTTCATCATATGAATTGTAGAGGGACACATTCATCCATAAGAATCACCTTTACCATCACCTCCTAGCGATGCATCCTTTGAAAGGGAAAGTCTGTGCCCGTATCAATTTGAACAGTGTCTTGCACTGTCATCATACTTTTAAAGTGTATTTCTTATCTATCCTTTCTGGACCATGAACTAGATAGAACTAGAAATCATGTCTGAGTCTCCTTTGTATCATGTTCCATAGCTAGGATGGAGTCTATGACTGAGTAGGTTCTCTAGAGCTATTTTTGATTGATCGATTGATCCACAAGATCCTAAAAGTCGACTAAATGATCAAAGAGAGATTATAAATAACTTAATAAAAAGAATGATGCATTTAATTTTGAATATTTTGAAATTGATTCCCTATATATGGCATGTATTATTTCTTCAATAGAATGTTTAATTCAGCTCAGTTCTATGATCTTTTGGAGAAAAGTCTATTTGCAAGTTCCAGCTTGAGTACATGTATAAATTCCTCAAGCACTAGAATGGAAAAATTTGAGTATGTTCATTCCACAGCTTGTATACCTCAAAAGGCTGCTAGCATAAAACTGCTACAATAATTGGAAGCTTATTGTGAATTGAGCACAGTAAATAGAGTTATAGCTATTTCTTTCAAGAGGTCTGGGTAGTTCCAGCATATGTTTTAAGGCCTCAAAGTCCTATTTCTTTTTTATCATCATTTTAATCCTGGCCTGATTCATGTTTTTTTGTTTGTTTGTTGTTGTTGTTGTTGTTGTTGTTTTTATTTATTTATTTTTTTTACCAATTACATCTTGGAATTGTAGATTAGGTGGTTTTTTGGTTTTTTGGTTTGTTTTTTGTTTTTTGTTTTTTAGCTTGCTGTTTGTGATAATGCTTAATAGTTCATCAACTCCATAGTTGTCAGAAAGGCATTTTTGCATGAAATTTAATTTCTGCAATGAAGGTTGAAAATTATCTTGTCTCATCAATAAGGAAAACTCTACCACATTTCCCCCCCTCTTTTCTGTCAGAGCAAAATAATCTCTTGAATTATCTGTATAAAATATTTTGCATTGTTCTGGCAATGATCTAGCTCCATCCCTGGATAGGAAATTGGGCATGTGTGGCTAGGCATCCAGAGGAATATGTTTACCAATGAATTATCTTCCAAGGTTTTGACACCACCATCAGTTATGCCAGATGCAAATCATTTACTCTCTGTCAGTTCAAATACACAGTCTTGTTTGGATGGCTTAAATCTATGCTGGCACCAAAATACAGCAAGCAATATTGCTCAACTTTTGAGTTGAAAGCATAGACAAATGTATACAGCGCCAAAACATGGAAATAATACAATGTAGACTGAATTTTGCTAAGTGTGACTTAATGTTAGCATAGCATGAGATTGTCAAAGAAATAGTGACATTTCCTACTAAGAAAAGGAAATGTTCTTCTACAATGGTAGACATAAATGTTTGACACGGAGTTTTAAGATGACTGTCATGTTCTATATGGCCCACGTCCTGCCAGATCTCATGAAGTCAAAATGAAGCTCCTGGTAAATACCTCAGGGAAATGCCAAATTAAATTCTGGAATTTGGGGACTTAGTAATAATGACTTCAGTGCTGCAATATTTCATGGAATTTAGCATCATGTCTTTAGACCATGAACTGGTGGATTGATGGCCTCAAGAGTAAAAAGATTTGACCATTTTTTCTTTATTCTTTCCTACTTCTGAAACAAGGCAGATCATGGTACAAAAATTTGGATTGCTAACTCATTAGTTTTTTGGCTTTTGGCATAAAGACAGCTGAAGTAAGCAAAGTTGACCAATATTTTGACTTACTGAATAGATACAATTTCTGTTTGCATGAAATAATGGGAGAATTTAATAAAATATCCTAGTTGAGGACAGTGGGTTAAGGTCACACACATATCACTGAGTTAGAAACCCAGATTTGAATACTAGTATCACTATTTTATTGCAGTATTGACTTTTCTAAGCCTCAGTTTTCTCATCCATAAAACAAGAAGGATACTTCCTAACTTATAAAAATAACGCATTGATTTAAAATGTGAAGTATTGGGGTGCCTGGGTGGCTCAGTGGGTTAAAGCCTCTGCCTTCAGCTCAGGTCATGATCCCAGGGTCCTGGGATCAAGCCCCACATCAGGCTCTCTACTCAGCAGGGAGCCTTCTTCCCCCTCTCTCTCTGCCTGCCTCTCTATCTACTTGTGATTTCTGTCTGTCAAATAAATAAATAAAATCTTAAAAAAAAAAAACTTAAAAAAATGTGAAGTATGTTTATATACATACTTAGGACAACTGGCAATTGTTATAGATGTATGACAAGTCATAGGAACTTTATGAACTGAATAATCAAGATAATTGACTGTTTAAAAAAAAAACAAACCTTCCTTTTCTTGGGTAGAACAAATCTTACCATATTTAATGTTTTCCTTGTTTCTTTGACTTTGGCCTTTTCTTCTCAGTTAGATTTAAATTGAGCTAAGTAATCATAGTCCTAGTTAAAATTTTTCTTAGAGTCAGTACTAAAAGAACATCCCCAGATCCGGCAATAGAGGAAAACACACATTTGTACCAGAAAATATCTGTGCTACTTTTATATGTTTTGTATAAAGTGGTTACACAAAATAAATAAGTGACCATGAAAGTATTTTAAAATCTATATACTCATGATTTAAGAGTATTTTACTTTTCCTTGGTCAAAATAGTATTTTCACTAGTCACTCATCAGCCAGGATATTGGTTCTCAACCAGAGGAGATTTTGTCCTCTGGTGGACTTCGGTAATATCTGGAGACATTTTTAACTTTTATGACTGTGGTGGGTGGAGGAGAATCACCAGCATCTAGTGGGTACAGACCAACAATTCCACTAAATGTTCTACAATGTATAAGAGATCCCCACAATAAAGAATTATCTGGTTTTGTCAATGGTGCTGCTCTTGAGAAACCATTTCTATCAGGTTTGTATCATACAGAGGTGACTTCTCACATATCTGAACTAGTAGAAGACCGATTTAGAGGTACTAGAATATATTTGAGCACATTTTGAGCATCACGCACAGATAACACATTTCAGGAGGATATCACACACAAATAATGAGCATGCACCATGAGAGGTTCAAGCATTCTTATTTGAGTACATGGGAGTGTAATATTTTATAACTTTATTGTCCCTTGTAGGGGAGAACTTCATATACCTATTGATAGATATATTTTCTGCAGTCAGTTAAAACAGTTCTCTTGGGTTACCCGTAAATGGGTTTCACTTTTTAATACTTATTTTTACTTGAACTAATAGAGAAAATATTTTCTAAATTGAGTCATGACTCTCATCATTATAATAAGTCAAAACCAGAGAGGATCACAAAATCTGTCTACCTTTTCATTTTACAACTGAGAAAATTGGAAGACAAAGAGACTGAGCAACTTGCCCAAGGTTCCCAAGGTTATAAACTTGTTGTGTGTAGCGTCAGGGCCATATTTCTAGTCCAGTCCATTAATTGTCAATATTTTTATTTTAATGCTATCATTCATTTTAAATACATTCAAGTTCTTTGACTATTTTTCAAAGAACTTTCTTGGTTCTCTCTTGCCTCCCTGCGACAACTCCCACTTACATTTCTTTTTGTATGATGTTTTTTTCCTCCTGATTTCTTTCGGGTCAGTGAAGCCAACAGTATGAAACCTTTAATTTGATACCTTACCCAAAAGCCTTTCCATGAGCTTTTATACCAAATCAGACTCCCCTAGATTTAAGAGGTGTGGAAAAGCTAAACTAAGCTGTCTCAGATTGGCTAATCTTCTGTCTGGTCAGAGTGTGAAGTGGTCTATGCTGCAGAGTTTCTCCCTCACCAGAGGAAAAACTTTTCTCATTTATGCTGGTTTAACTTACAGGGATTTTAGTGATCCTCAAAACAAGTGAAATTTAAGATACACATCTTAAGCTCAGTTTGTAAAGGCCTGCGCTTTCAATAACAAAACTCACAGTGACAGTGATGTATGGTTTTCTTTATGAGACCTGAAAACTGATGGATATGTGATCTTATAAATGCTTAGACAAACTAATGCACATAATTATATTTTCCATTTGAAGTCTATTGCTAGGCATTCTAATACAATATCATTAGTTGAAATGGCCACGATGATACAGCTTGGGCAGTTTGTCACGGTAATTACAGGGTGATTATTTTTGACTGGAATAAAGATTTCAGTTTTAGTATGGTAGAAAGCATCATCACAAATTACAGTCTTGGAAAATAATAATAAAAACTTTAAGATTTTAATGCATTTGGCAACATTATTCTAAAATAATTTCTCATTAAGGAAAATGTCCATAAATTGGATAAATAAATTATTTTTAAAGTGATTAAAATATGGCTTTGCCAAAAGGATCCCACTTATCTCATTAATGGTTCCTATGTATAAAAATGTCGACATTAGATAAAATTTGAGTGTGGTAAATAAGGCTTATGTCATAATTAACAACCTTTGAAGAAAGGTTTTTTTTTTTAAGCAGACACAAAAGTACGGCATTTATCTTCACTATTTTCAGAATGGTTGATTAAAGTAGACAGTGTCCTAACATCTGTATTGAAAACTATATTAATCAATTGATTAATCATGCAACATTAATCAAAAGCCTCCCTAAGTGTTTTAGTATCTGAGCAGCTCTTAGTATTTTCTATCAGATTCCTTTTAAGGTGTCCATTAAAAAGATTAAATTTGGGTGGTAAATACTGAGGGGTTGTGGAACTTGCAGCTTCTCACTGGAAGGTCACAGACACCGCTCATTAGTGCTACTTTTAATGGGATAAGAAGCAAAAGTTTTGAATATGTGACTAAATCAATTAATCAGTCGTGCACTTGACTCATTCCAGTAAGCAGTTTAGTATTTGCCGAATTGGCACCATGACCATCTGGGTGATTTGTCCTCAGTGGGTTCACTTAAACCAAAGAACACTTTTTACGTAAGAGTTTAAATGGCAAAAGGTTTGAATGGCAAAAGACTGATGCAGCCACTGCTATTCAATATGTTGGTTTGTAGAAACTATTTAAAAGTCAGCCTTTATTATTAAGACTGTATTTAAATGATCTAGGTTGCCCTGTACAATGAGTGTAAAACTTCCTATTACTGGAGTGGATGGTTCACAATCAAATGAATTATTTCTGTGTTTAGTGAGATTCAATTGAACTTCATAGTACACTCTCAAGCTTACTAATCAGCTGTAAATTTCAACATTGGTGATTTATAATTGGTTAGTTCTTAGATTTCCAAACTCTTTTACATATAAGATTAGTCAGGCGAATTTGTGCAGTATTTTAAATATGGAGAATGTCAGTATCAAAAACAAACAGAAAATTAATATAATTCAGATAAGGACAATTATAATAATCAAATGTTAGGCAATAAATAAAATGTTTTGTCACATTCTCAGAGGCACTGCTCTATTATCTTTTGTGTCTCATATCTTTCCAATTTTTAAAAGGCAACACTTTTCAATGTATCTGTTTATTTTGATTACTTTATAACATAGGGAATGGTAGGCTCTGTAAACTCTTTTGATCGTGTAGTCCTTTGGTTTACTTGATGCAGCTTTTCTTCTACTATTGAATAAATGATCATAATGACATTCAATAAAATTAAATCTTGTCAATTTTTTCTGGATAATTTAGCCAGCTCTTCAATCAGAGTCCAAACCTATAGACATTTAAAAGCATGGTATGGCCCATCTGTTCATCCCTGCTGTTGCTGGAGGAAAGATTCTGTAGAGAAGACGGTTCCCAGAGTTTGCGCAAAGAACTTTATGATTTGGGCAATCTTTAGCTATTGCTGTTTTTCAACAAAATGATTAGGTGGTAGTTTTAAAATTTGCAAATATGTCCTGAAGCTTTAGCAATAGAAACACATATCTAGATAACTAAATTTAATGTATGCTGAATATCTTCAGTTTCAAAAGATGCTTCTTTTCTTCTGTGCCAGTTGCTCAGAATGAAAACAACTATTTTATTTTATATGCTACAGTGATTCTCATCTGCAAAATGATGATGATTGAGAGATAAAGGAATGCTTCATCTATGCATTCCTCTTTTGGGTAAAGTTGTCCATAGAAGAAAGCCATCTATTAAAAAGTTACCTTTATGAAGAATTATGTAATCACACAAATTCTAAAAAAATAAATTTACATTTTTATTTAGCATTTAGTACTACAGAAAGAGAATTCAGAAATTTCATTTTACTTCCCAAAGTTGATCAACCAAGTGCATTACTTTCTTACTCTTCTCAGTTCTTTGTTATCAGCAGAATAGTGCTTAAGAGAAAGTTACAGAATAAATCTAATTATGATAAGCCATTATATAAAATTGGTTTCTGTTAGCATGCAAAATCTACATTATAATTCTGCATGTGCATTTTGGTATGAAGTATCTGAATACTGTTCTTTGCTGATTAATACTTAGAGCTATTCAGGTACATACCAAATGCTCTAAACCTTTATTTCAGTTCTTTGTTACCGAATAATTACATGAAAAACAAACATGTCTAAAAATAATCAGAAATAGATTTGGTTATGTCTCTGTGTATATATTGTTTCATATTTGAGTTATATTTTCATTTTGCTATTGACGTGAAGCTTGGTTGCCTTCTACAGGGAAGGAAATATAATCTGCATAATTCCCATTAGTTCTTCATTGGGTAAATGCATTTTGATATTCTATAGTAGGTTGGTTTGTGGCTAATCATTTTTGTACTTAGCAGCAGGTGTTACTACTATATTGAAAAAATAGTATACATTTTAGAACTTATGAGTATAATTTAGCCAAAAAACACCTACATTTCAGTTTCTATCAATTCATTAGATAAGTTCATTAGAAATAAGAAATGCAATTAGTTGCTAATAAGGTCATTGCTTCATTATCTGGGTTAACTTTTGTACTATTCAGAAAGTGTTTTAGAGAGATACTTAAGTTTTGGTGTTGTTCTTACAGTGTGATAGGACTACATGACATCATATGTTCTGAAGGAACATTATTTCCTTCAGAAAGCAATGTATGAAACAACATTATGTTACTTTGGGGCAGCTTTTTAGGGAGGGCACCATTATGAACCCATGAAGGCATTATATGTTGGAAACATTTTGGTTTATAGGTTTTGACTAAGGTTTAAATTTTAAACATTCTTACATGAATGTCCATTTAAAAGTAGATTTCTCTAGTTTTAAAAGTGATAACCCCTCAATAAAATTCAAAATTGCATAATTCTATGACAGCTAGCATAAACAATTTGTGACTGTGAGTGGAAATTCTCTTGTTCCATTTCCTACTCTTCAGACCTTTAGGAGGAGGCTCTTGGGAAATCACAGACTCACTTCTGTGACCTCATTTTTAAGAGACATGATAGGACTATCTAGATGTATAGATGTTTCAAAATGATGATCCTCATCATTCTGTGAGGATCACGGGAGATAAAAGGATTAATATCATTTTGAAAACTGTCAATTATCAAAGAAATATAAATTTGTATTATTGTTCTTAATGATTATTGTTTATTGTGTTATTGTGCTATTGGTTAGGGCCTTCATGTCCTATTTAGACCACTGCTCAATCAGCTGAAGTCTGATTCTGGAGTCCTGTTGCCTTGTTTCCTCACAGCTTTTCTCTTTGACTTACTGATTGTGTGGATTTGATCAAGTGGCCCAACTTCTCTGTACCTCATTTTACTCATTTGTAAAATAAATAAAATACCTAAATTATAAGGTTATTGGAAGGACTAAATGAGTTAATAAAAGAAAACTCTAAGAACATGAGATATAAAAGCTTTTTCACTGCTTTTGTTGCACTGTTACCAGTACCTTGTGGGCCAGCCGTAATGGAGTGACCACATTCACTTTCCATTCAAGTTTCTTTTGATGTAAGCTTGAGCCACCGTAGGAGAAAAACTGTGAAAATGAGCTCCCCAAATGTTTTTTTTAAAACATAGTTTTATTTTTTATCCATAGCAATTAGCTCATTTTTCAGTAATTGAGGTCTCAAAAGACAAATGGAAATGTGAAGTAAAATTTATCCTGACTGTTCCAGAGAATAAAATTTTCCCTCTAAACGTTCAGCCAGTAAATTTGTTTCCTGAGCAATAACTTACTGTATAATTAGGACATATCTAACACTGGCTTATATCTATAAATGAAAGTAAAGTGAACTTGTTCTAGGAAAGGTTCTTCTTCATTAGAGCTAAAACCATACTTATATAGACAAGGTGGTGGAACAAGAAATTTGTTTAAGGGGTAATTATGATCGAATGTAGTTTCCTTAGCTGTTGACCTTTAGTCTATCCACAGAGCAGGATTACCTGATTTTTCTCCTGAGATAGAAATAGAGTTTACTATAGTACCTATGGAATTTATTGTCCTACTACTTAATTCTGCCAGCATTCTCTGATCAGATACATTTTTTTTTTTTTTTTTAAAGTAGGTTCTACTTCCAGTCTGGGGCACAGTAGTGTGGGGTTTGAACTCATGACCCTGAAGTAAAGACCTGAGATAAAAATCAAGAATCAGATGCTTAACAGACTTAGCCATCAGGTGCCCCCAAATATATGCCTTTTCTTTTCACTGTGGTTATTTTCTCTTCATTTAAATATCACAGTGATCTGAACTTTCTTAAGACTGAAAATTGGGAATAAAGAAATAAATTTCTCCTAAACCAGTTTTTCTTTTCCTAAGAGTTTGTGCATTGCATGTGATTGGGCCTAGAGAGGGCTGACAGTTCTCCTCTGGGAGTTATATAAATTTCTCGGGAGTATAAAGAATCACATGTGGGGGCTTCTGACTGACTCATTCGGTAGACCGTGTGACTGTTGATCTCAGGCAATGAGTTCAAGCCCTATGTTGAGTGTAGAGCTTACTTGAAAATAAAATATAAATAAATAAATAAATAAATAAATAAATACTTTTCCTTTGATTCAGAGTAGTAGTGTTTGATTAAAAAAAAAAGAATCATATTTTAACTTTCTTCTGGAGAATAAGCCTAACTTGTATTTCCAGTTCTAATTAAGGGAATATCTTTTCTTTAAATCTTTTTTAGGTTTAAGGGGCACCTGGCTGGCCCAATGCAACTCTTGATCTCAGAGTTATGAGTTCAACTCCCACACTGACTATAGAGATTACTTAAAAATGAAATCTTAGAGGCACCTGGGTGCATCAGTCAGTTAAGCATCCAACTTTTGATTTTGGTTCAAGTTACTGTCTCAGAGTTATAGGATTGAGTCCCCTTATTGGGCTCCATGCCCAGTGGGGAGCATGCTTGAGATTATCTCTCTCCCTCTCCCTTTACCCCTCCCCCTACTCTCTCTTAAAAAAAAAAAATAAATAAAAATAAAAAAGAAGAAGAAGAAGAAAGAAAGAAATCTTAGTTGTTGTTTTTTTTTTTAATTTAGTTTTACTTTTCATAGTTCTCCAAATCTACCCAGTTAAAGAGAAAGGGAACACTTATAACTGAATAGTAGTAATTGATCAAGAGAGTAAATAAGATAAAAAAGGAACGAAGTTATTATACACTATATATTTTTTAACAGTTAAGGAGGAAAACCTCATCTTTCTAGTGACTTGAAGTGTTTCTTTCATTGAATCAAAGGTGAAGAGGAAAGAATTCTAAAATATTAATTATGTAATTAGATTGCAATATTATAAGTTATACACAAGTTATAAGGCTTTATCTATTAAGATTTAGATGCAAAAGTGTTTATAAGACTATATTGTCATAATAGCATAAGTTTACTTATTTATTCTAAATTCTGAAATATTTAAAATATTTCTAAAATTCTCTTCATTGAGCTTATAAACTCCGCAAATTTCAGATACTTATAAATATATTTTTTAAAAATCTTCTCTGTGTCATCTCTAGCTTCAGCTTGGAGAAAAGACCACTTATTTTAATTGTACACTTTTCGGAATAATAATAGCACCAGTTGTAAAAAGAGATTTTAAACATTTTTTTATTTAGAACAAAAAAGTTTACTGAAACAAAAGTAAGATAATTTTAAAAAAATGCTAATCCTTAGAGATTTCTAAACAGGAATAAAATTTTTTCTCAATAACCACGAATATAATTCAATTTAAAATTTTTTTTTTCTGTGAACATTTTTATTACCAGCATATTAGAAAAAAGTTATTATTTGGCATTGTTCAGTTGTGTATTTCACATATAAAGTATCTTCTTTAATTTTCCTAACAACCCTAAATATAGTAAGTAATACCTGCATTTTATAGATTTACAGTTAGTAGTTAGTTTTATTTACCACATACAAATCATCTGATTCCAAAATCCTTGCTCTTGTCTCACTTAGCCCTTATGCTATACTACAAAATAAATAGGTAAATGAATACACAAAATATTGTGAAAATTTCAGTTTCCTTAGAACACTCATTTTTGTTTTGTTTTGTTTTGGTTTTAAAGATTTTATTTATCTGACAGACAGAGATCACAAGTAGGCAGAGAGGCAGGCATAAAGAGAAGCAGGCTCTCTGCTGAGCAAAGAGCCCAATGTGGGGCTTGATGCCAGGACTCTGGGACCATGACCTGAGCTGAAAGCAGAGGCCTTAACCTACTGAGCCACCCAGGCACCCCAACATTCATTAGTTTTATTGCAGCTTTTTGCTGAGTGGAATTCTATTTGTGACTGTTTCCTCTTTTTCTACAAATTGTGTCACTTTGCCTTTAAATGCACTCAGTACATTCAGATTTACCCGTTAAAAGTTATATATATTATATATGTATTATGTATATGTACTAGTTCTTAATTCAAAATGAAATTCATATATATGCTTAAGTCTAAGAGAAATTCTAAGGAAATATATGTGTTAGTAAGTCATTTTATTAAGCTAGATGTTCTGGTTATTAGGAATTTTTTTTTAAGATTTTATTTATTTATTTGACAGAGAGAAAGATCACAAGTAGGCAGAGAGGCAGGCAGAGAGAGAGGGGGAAGCAGGCTCCCCGCTGAGCAGAGAGCCTGATGTGGGGCTAGATCCCAGGACCCTGGGATCATGACCTGATCTGAAAGCAGAGGCTTAACCCACTGAGCCACTCAGGCGCCCCGGTTATTAGAATTTTTAAAAATCTGTATACTCTGTCTTCTCTGTTTTTATATACAATTGCAAATTAGATTTTATTCCTGTGTATTTGATAGGTATATTAAAGTATCATTCTTCTTGTATTTTAAAAATTTATTTGTTTGAATTATGATGAAGATAAGCCATATATTAAATGAGATTATTATACTTAAATTAAGTGTATGAAGACATTTAGTGGTAAACCTTAGTTTCTCTTATCAACATTCCTTTACTGTTACCTTGGTGAATTTGTTTTTAATTGGAACATACCAAATAACACTTGTGAAAAAATACCATTCTTTTAATTACAGCCATGAGCCTACCTATGGCAGTGTTATCAGTTGAATCCTGTCCAGTTCTGATCCAAACTCAATCTGCTAAACTTTCAAGGTTTGCTTGTTAATTATTGCCAAGTAAAATGTTCATTTCCTCCAAAATTGCATGGTGAATATAGTTATTACAATTTAGTTTATATTGGAAATTGGCACTAGAGGGAGCTAAGTAATTGTATCATTTGTGTGTTTAGGGGGAAATTGAACATTCATTTAAAAACTTGTATTTTTTTTCAGAACCTGCTGATTTTACAAATATGGCAGCTATGCCTCAGCAAATTATAAGCAATAATGAATTAGTTAATTTTCCTTAGTGAAAACTGCTATGCTAAGATTATTAAATTACTGTATTTCTACTTAGTGAAAGTAGCTACCAGTCAGTAAATTAGGAGATCTAGGACTCTTTGGGGAAAGGGATTATTACTATTATCCATGTTTATCACTATTTTAGCCCTAACAGTATTAAAATGCTTGTAGTACCATGTTAAAATACAATACTTCGTTCCCAAATTTATAGTTTGGTAAGAAAATGGCTTTATTGAATAGGATCTCATGCAGATTAGAAAACAGTTTTACTCCTACAGTTTATTCTAGGAATTTAGTTTGGTTCTTTGAAGGGCTGTTTCAGGTTAACAAAAGTATTCTTCCCCAACAAACAGCACCTACTATGAATTGTTAAAATTGTGCCATCTCCTATTTTTATACTTATCTCCAAAATGAACTAAAGTCTGCTTAGGTATGTACAGCTAAAAGCTGCGGGATGTTTTTATATACATGAACTAAAAAGCTAAAAAATATTTAATTCCATATATTTTGCATATTGAAGCCCTGGAAACACATTTGAAAACAGCTTGTATTAAGTCAATATTGTGGGGAGAAAATGGGACACTTTATCCTCTCCATCACATTACTTAGGTAGTCATGGCCAAAAAGGCACACATTTTACACGTCCTTATGTGAGTTTGTCCTCTTTCAGACAATGCATATGGGAATTTGTTCTTTTTTTCACAGGTCTTATGAGGGAAAAATATGGTTTGAATATTAAAACAAAATAAGGTTTCATTTACATGCCATTTTACTTTGAACATACAATGATGTTGAAAATATTGCTATAAAACTCGTGATTTTTTACGGTGAAAACTTTTTAGCTAATCTTTCAACACAGGTTTGAATTCTATACCAGTGTCCAGAGGGACATTTCTTGCTTTTTTTCTAGTGGGCCAAATGAGGACATCCTCTACCTTTAACTACCTCTGCACAGGTTTAGTCTTACTACAAAAGTGAATTTCAGAGAAAATGAATGTATGAAATAGAAAAAAAAAAATATATATAACCAGGCAATACATTATGTGATAAAGCACAGAACTGATTTCTTTCTGTTTGCTTCATTTATTTCTTTTATGAAAATGAAGCATTGCTTAAATTTTATATTTTAGTTTTATGATTTGAATAATTAGTGTACTTTAATGATTTGAATAATCATCATGTTCTCTATCTCAAAGGATATCATAATTGAGGTTAGCGTTACAAAAGAGGTTAGCAAGTAGTATTTTATTCATTTTTTTTAAAAGATTTATTTATTTATTTATTTATTTGAGTGAGACCGTGCATATTCCTGCATGAGCAGGGGGAAGGGACAGAAGGAAAGACTCTCTGGCAGACTCTCTGAGCGAAGAATAAGAGTGGAAGGCTTAAACAACGGAGCCACCTAGGTGCTCTTAGCAAGCTGCATTTTAAAGACAGGATTTAGGAGGAGAAAGAAGGCTCATCTGCTGCAAACCTAGGCCATCTTTCAGATCTCTAAGTTAGTGTTGGACAAACTTTAATGTGCGTGCTGATCACCCGAGGATTTCTTAAAATGAAGATTCCATTCCAAAAGATCTGGATTCTTCATTTTTAACAAGTCCCCTGTTACTATCTGCGGGCCACACTTTAAATAGTAATAGTTTTCTCTTTCTTTAACCCTGATATTGTTGCTCTGACTTGAGTAAGAACTTATGGCAAAAGAGAAGTCAGAGTGTAGAACAAAGTGATGGCCCTGCTACAATAAAACTGAGATGTCAATTATAGTTGTTCATGTCCTTCATGAGCCATGTTAGATGCCCAACATTGATCACATACAAGAACAGTGATTATGCCAGCATGGGGCCAACTGCAGCATTTCCATAGTGTAGCAACAAGACTCCTATGATTCCACAATATGTAATAGATACCTTAATGTTATCTTTTTCGAAGAATTTCAGTAGCTTTAAAACCTTTCTTATGAGTGGATAAATCCACTTCATAGAGGGTGTGGGAGGTCTAGGGAAACAGTATGGTGTAGCAAATAGAAGTGTTTGCTTAGAAACAGATTCATCTGAGTTCATATCCTACCTCTGCCACTCATTAGTTATATAATCTTACAAATTTTATTTAACACTATTTCTTATTAGTAAAATGGAGCTATCATACCTACTTCCTAGGTTTGTTCTTTGCCTAAATTTTGTAATTTCTGATTTCTTGGCTTTGATCTTGAGCATTTAGAGTGTTGATATATTTTATTTAGCATCAGGATTTTATCCTCAAGAAATATTCTGCTGAGCATGGATCATCATTAGTACAGCTATTATCAGCAAAATCGGATATTGGGACACCAATAGTGGAGTGTAGATGGAATGAAGAGTTTGGGAGACAGAAGGATGAGAGAAAGGATGTTAGAAAGAAGGATTGGGTAAGGTCTTAGAACTCTACTGGGGATTTGGAATTTATTCTTTAAGGAATGACAGATCAGTAGAGGACTGTGAGCTGAGGAGCAGTGGGAACAAAATAATATATCTTTTTCATTCACAAATGATTTGTATGGGGATCAAGAATAGGTATTTCTTCTGTAATCCATGTTAAGAGGTTATAGGGATGTGAGCCAAAGCAGTGAAAATAGAGAGAAAGTGAAAGAGAGATACTTATTTAATAATAATTTAGGAGTCCGGTACGTTAGGAATAGTAGCCTTGAGTTAGGATGCTTAAAGTCATCAAAAACCTTAACTCAGCAGACTTCAGGAAATCTATTTAACAATATAAGAAGTACAACAGAGAGTGATGTTAGCTTTTCCGTTACTCTTGGGTCCATTCACAAATTGCTGCACATCCAGACAATCTCCAAAGACAGAATAAAGACTATCTCTTCCTTGTGTCTCTTTTCTAAAGTAAAAGAAAATTTCCTAGAAGCTTACCAGCCAATTTTTCTAGGTCTTGTTTTGAGTTGTAATCCAAACGTAGTCATAAAGCAATTGGAAAGGGAAAGAGACCACTAGGAATGACTGAGACTGTAAGGACTCTTTCTGGTATGGGGAATGGAGGTGGCCTTTCCTATAGTGCAAGACTATTTGCAAAAGAGTGGATTGCCTGTTAGGAAAGCCTGGGTGGCTTTGTAGTGTGGTGGGGAGATGAAAGTGTGTGTGTGTGGGGGGGGGCTTTCAAAAGAGGAAAGTTACGCTTACACACTAATAATAGTCTAATTATTTATAAATAAATATTTAATGTCTTTCTAGAGTATACTATGAATGTCATGAGATTTGGGGACTTTATTAGATTACATATATGTATATATATATATGTGTGTGTGTGTGTGTGTGTGTGTGTATGTCTGTGTGTATACATAAAAATACATTTATATATATTTGTAATTCATTATTGTATACCTATCACCTTGAATAGTGTCAGGCACACTGGTGATTTTCAGGAAGAGATTTTCTGATAAACTGCTTTTGAAAGTCATATAGCATTCATATATAGTACCTAATTGATTTCTTTACCCACCTAGCAGAATTTCTCTATCACTAAACTCTAGCCACACCAAGCTTTATATACACTTTTGTCAAGCTCATGTTTGTCTAGAACTGAACAAGTGTGTGTTTCTCCTTTAGTTTTCCATTCATATGTCACCACCTCAGAGAGGCCTTTTCTGATAATCTTATCTGAGTTATTTTCCCACCATGAATTATTTGTTTTTTTTATTTTAACATCTTGAATATTCTCCTCAAATACTAATTTTAATGATTTTAAAATAGAAATAGTATGTACAGATCTAGATATCTGTGGCTCTTCAATATCTCTTTTGTATTTTTTGTACCAGCATGCCTAAGACACTGCACATGTGTATACTCTATACATAATTGTTCCATAAACAAATGTGGCTAAGGTCCTTATTTCTAGATTGAGTGACTTGGGGAATGCCCTTAGCTTATCTAGAAATTTGAGAAAAAGTGCTTTTTTTGTTTTGTTTTGTTTTGTTTCTCCAGTGGAAAATATTTAACTTGGATAGTTGTACATTGAGATACCAGAGGGGAATTAAGGATGACTCCTGGACTTTTAAAAATTTGAGTTTGGGGGTGTCTGGGTGGTTCAGACATCAAGAGTCTGCCCTCAGCTCAGGTCATGCTCTTGGGGTCCTGGGATCTAGCCCTGCATAGGGCCTCCTGCTTTGTGGGAAGACTGCTTCTCCCTCTCCCACTCCTCCTGCTTATATTCCCTCTCTCAGTCTCCCCTTCTGACAAATAAATAAATAAAATAAATAAAAAATCAATCAATCAATTAATTAAATGATTAAAAATAATAAATAAAAATCTTTTAAAAATTTGCGTTTGTA
This sequence comes from Mustela nivalis, assembly GCF_964662115.1. Taxonomy (NCBI): domain Eukaryota; kingdom Metazoa; phylum Chordata; class Mammalia; order Carnivora; family Mustelidae; genus Mustela; species Mustela nivalis. The sequence goes on along the minus strand of NC_139030.1, from coordinate 31,190,845 downwards.
GCACAGGAGAAAGAAAATGGGAATGGATGTAACAATCTGGTTAAACATCTGCATATATTTACATATATATGTATATATATGTATACACACACACACATACACACACACTCCTATATTGATTTTAGATTTAAATAAAACAAGTTGATATGTTTTTCCACCCAGATTATTTTTTCAGACTTATACTATATTTAGTATTTATTTATTCAACTACTTGAGTTTCTCAAAATTTTAATTCTATGAGCTTCATAAAGAATTACGATGACTTAATTAGAGTTACCATTACCATGACATAGTTTAGATTATGTTGAAAAGGAGCAGAGAAGTTTAGATCTTGAATATGGTGGCATTGTAATGACAATATACAGTGCTAAAGAATGATTTTCAAGGGTACCTAGGTGGCTCAGTGGTTAAACCACTGCGTTTGGCTCAGGTCATGATCTCAGGGTCCTGGGATCAAGTCCAGCATCGGGCTCTCTGCTCAGCAGGGAGCCTGCTTCCCTCTCTCTCTCTGCATGCCTCTCTGCCTACTTGTGATCTCTCTCTGTCAAATAAATAAATAAAATCTTTTAAAAAATCTATAAAAAATGATTTTCAAGAGGCTAAAAAGCATGAGTTCTGAAAATATAGAAATAGCATATAGCAAAGATTTTATTCAACATATTAATTCAGGAGGTAACCAGCAAAATGTTGAAACTAGTTCAAAAACTATTTGAGACAAAGTAATGTTATGTTAAATGTGCAAATTATATATAAAAGTGGCTAATATCTTTAAGAGATTTATATTTTGTGGTTTTCTATTCCACCAGATAGCAACTTTTCGCAGCTCTTCTGAATCACTATCTACAAGTTACTTTTGCCTGTAGAGAATTATCAAGTAAGCAATTAATAGAAAATCAAGCTCAGTGCTGCACCAAAAGAGCACATAAGGAATATGTGTATGTGCAATGTTTATTTTCAAGTTCTGGGATAATTTCTCTAATAGGATAAGGAGAAAAGTAGATTTCACTAAAGAAAATAATTCCACATACATATGTGTATATATGTGAGAAAGATGTTAATGATGATTATTTGTTGCTAACAGTATCACTAAAGCACTATGGTATATCCTTCAATTTAGATCTTTGAAAGTTAATATATTTCTATAACTTAAGAAAAATAAGCAAACCAAATAATACTGAGCAAAGCAATTTTTAAAAACTTTTGGAGCCAAATTAAATGTGTCTATGTAATATAATAGACACATAGTCTATGTGTCTGTGTAATATAATGTAAATTTTCCCAAAATAAATTTAAGATTGAGTGTTTATAAAGGAATGTGGTCAAATCTATCTAGAAGATCTCAGAACATATTTTAACTTAATTGTCCTTTAGGATGAAAGAAGAAATTCAAAACCGTAGTCGCCTCCCTTAAAACACCAATGATGACCCAGTGCCCATTTTGTTATTTCATTCACTGTCCTTGATGCAGCTGAACTAGATTATATCCTTAATGAGAGAAGGGTGACACTTTGCAGGGTGACATAGCATCAATACCACTTAACATAGTATATCTAGGTGTAATAGGTATTATTTAGGGAGTTTTATTGGCAGAGTGACATAATTCTGATACAACATATATCATTTAATCCATACATTGCAAACTTTTTTTTTTAGATTTTTAAAAATTATTTATTTAAGATATGGAGTGACAGAGAGAGCTTGAGCAAGGGATAGAGGCTGAGGGAGAAGCAGGCTACCCGCTGAGCAGGTAGCGTGATGTGGGCCTCGATTCCAGGACCCTGGAGTCATGACCTGAGCCAAAGACAGACGCTTAACTGACTGAGCCATCTGGGCACCCCCAAAACGAACTTTGAAGTAGATAATATTTTATAGATAAAATAAAAGTTTATAGAAATTGAATCATTGGCAGAAGCCTCCATAACCATTAAAGGAGGGGCAGTTTTCTACTCCAATCTAACTGAAGCTGTGGTCCAGTCTTTATTTTTTTTGTTTTTTAAAAATATTTTATTTATTTATTTGACAGAGATCACAAATAGGCAGAGAGTCAGGCAGAGAGAGAGAGGAGGAAGCAGGCTCCCTGCTGAGCAGAAAGCCCAATGCAGGGCTCCATCCCAGGACCCAGGGATTATGACCTGAGCTGAAGGCAGAGGCTTTAACCCACTGAGCCACCCAGGTGCCCCTGTGGTCCAGTCTTTAACCATGACTTTTCTTTTATCCTTAAAATAATTTTTTTCTGATGTAGAAAGGGAAATTAGAGAATCGATGCCATTTACTATAGCACCAAGAACCATTATATATCTGGGAATAAACCTAACCAAATAGGTAAAGTATCTGTACTCAAGAAACTACAGAATACTCAGGAAAGAAATTGATTGACACAAAAAGATGGAAAAGCATTCCATGCTCATGGATCGGAATAATAAACATTGTTAAACTGTCTATTCTGCCTAGGGCCATCTACACTTTCAATGCCATCCTGATCAAAATTCCACCAGCATTTTTCAAAGTGCTGGAACAAACAATCCTAAAATTTGTATGGAACCAGAAGAGACCCTGAATTGCTAAGGAAATATTGAAAAAGAAAAACAAAACGGGGGGCATCACGTTGTCTGATTTCAAGCTTTATTACAAAACTTTGATCACCAACACAGCATGGTACTGGCACAGAAACCAACATATAGACTAGTGTGTTTGTTCTGTGTTTGTTATGGACACAGATATGGACCTTCAACTCTATGGTCAAATAATCTTTGACAAAGAAGGAACAAAATATACAGTGGAAAAGACAGTCTCTTCAATAAATGGTGCTGGGAAAATTGTACAGCTATGTATAGAAGAATGAAACTTGAACATTCTCTTACACTATACACAAAGATAAACTCAAAATTGATAAAAAACCTCAATGTGGGGGCACCTCTAGAGCTCATTTGTTAAGCGTCTGCCTTCGGCTCAGGTCATGATCCCAGGGTCCTGGGATCGAGTCCCACATTGGGCTCCCAGCATAGCAGGGAGCCTGCTTCTCCCTCTCCCACTCCCCCTGCTTGTGTTCCCTCTCTCGTTGTCTCTCTCTGTTAAAGGAATAAATACAAATCTTTATAAAAAAATAGAAAGAAAGAAACAAACCTCAATGTGAGGCAGGAGTCTATCAAAATCCTAAAGGAGAACATAGGCAATAACCTCTTTGACATCATACACAGCGACATCTTTCAAGACATGTCTCCGAAGGCAAAGGAAACAAATGCAAAAATGAGCTTTTGGGACTTCATCAAGATCAAAAGCTTCTGTACAACAAAGGAAACAGTCAACAAAATGAAGAGGCAACCCACGGAATGAGAGAAGATATTTGCAAATGACACTACAGACAAAGGGCTGATATCCAAGATCTAAAAAGAACCCCTCAAACTCAATACACACAAAACAGATAATCATGTCAAAAAAAAGGGCAGAAGACATGAATAGACACTTCTCCAAAGAAGACATACAAATGGCTAACAGACACATGAAAAAGTGTTTATCATCATTAGCCATCAGGAAGATTCAAATCAAAACCACATTGAGATACCACCTTACACCAGTTAGAATGGCCAAAATCAACAAGACAGTAAACAACGAGTGTTGGAGAGGATATGGAGAAAGGGGAACCCTCTTACACTCTTGGTGGGAATGCAAGTTGGTGCAGCCACTTTAGAAAACAGGGTGGAGATTCCTTAAGAAATTAAAAACAGGGTTACCCTATGACCCTGCAATTGCACTACTGGGTATTTACTCCAAAGATATAGATGTAGTGAACAGAAGGGCCATCTGTACCCCAGTGTTCATAGCAGCAATGGCCATGGTCGCCAAACTGTGGGAAGAGCCAAGATGCCCTTCAACAAATGAATGGATAAAGAAGATATGGTCCATATATACAATGGAGTGTTATGCCTCTATCAGGAAGAATGAATACCCAAATTTGTATCAACATGGATGGGACTGGAAGAGATTATGCTGAGGGAAAAAAGTCAAGCAGAGAGAGGCAATTATCACATGGTTTCGCTTACTTGTGGAGCTAAGGAATAACACAGAGGACATTGGGTGAAGGAGAGGAGAAGTGAGTTGGGGGAAATTGTAGGGGGAGATGAACCATGAGAGACTGTGACCCTGAGAAACAGAGGGTTTTGGAGGGAAGGGGAATGGGAGGTTGGGAGGGCCTGGTGGTGGGTATTAAGGAGGGCCCATATTGGATGGAGCACTGAGTCTGGTACATAAACAATAAATCTTGGAACACTGAAAAAACAAAATTAAAAAAAATTAAAACAACAACAACAACAAAATAATTGTTTTCTATGGATACTTTTTCTACAGGGACCTTTAAGCATCAGTAAGTTATATTTTTAGTAGCCATATGATTTTTCTATAGAAATTTAGTAAAATTAATAATAATATTAATATAGCTACTAGTTATTAAACATTATTCATCATCTAATAGTTTTTATCTTATATAATTTTTAACAGTACTTCCCTGTGGTAAGCATTATTATTCTAACTTTGTGCTTTGGGAATCCAGAGTTGCCCACCAAATGGCCAGATCTGTCTGACTTCCCTGGCCATGTTTACATCTACCAGGAGCACTGCTCCTACTCAACATTTAAGAACATACGTTTCAATGGTGAAACTCTAGGATGATTTTCAAAAGACTTTTTTCCCCTAGATCCCAGAAGCATGATTTTGTTTTTGTCCTGGTCCTTAGGGTGGGACTTAGGGAATTGTTGCTGACTTCTTGGCAGTAGTCCTGCTCCTCTCATGGAAGTAATATTCATAGTTACTGCTCTGGCCATACCAGCTTTGCAGACCTGAAAGGCACTCTCGATGTAAAACGGGAACTGATATCCTCTTGCTTCTTGTGCAAATTTTTATAGTTATAACTCCAATTTAAATTGTCATTACTCTTATATCTCTTCCTACTAGAAAGAACAATTTTTAATGTTGGGTCAGAAAACATTTTAATGGTGCACCCAAATGTGGTATTCAAAAAGTTCATCTTTAGAAGGATGGATACATGGAGACATATCCAGTAAAACAAATACCACAACGTGTTAAAGAACCTTTATATTAAGGAATCTATATGAATGCACACTGTAAAAAAAAATGTTTCAACTTTTTTTTTGTTTGAATGCTTCCACAATAAAAAGGCTGAGAAAGCTATGGATCACCTATGAACTTGCCACTAACTTATTTTATGGTGCCATCCTCTCTCTGATAGAATAGATACTCCATAAAGGCAGGAATGTTTGTTTCTTCTGTTCAGAGATGTGTCCCAAATATCGGAGTTTCCCTTAAGAAGAGTATGTAAAACAGAATCACAATGGGACCTACCCATTCATAGACAACCAGTGAGTTTAGAAAGCTTTGGCACTCTCCAACCATGTTGGAGAAATCTTCTATATCAGGAGGAAGCACAAAAATATTTGGGTTTCCAGCGCCAATGTAAATCTTAGGAAAGATAGCCGTTAGAAGCAGTTACTTTTTTTCCTCCAAGAAATTCTCCCATCCTCAGAGGTGGTAACATTCCAACCTTAGGAAAATATAACTTGTAAATTGGGAATTACATCTGGAGAATGTGTGAGGGAACAACTATTCTTCCGGCTTCTCTTAAGTCATGCTTCTGACAACCACCAAGGAGAAAGATAAGGTAACATAAGCCACTTCTGTTCTAGAAGCTGCAAGTAAGTAGGAAGAGAAGTCTCTCATGGATATGTGAGAGGGGTGGAGGTTGTAAGTCTGCCTTGTTGCTTTCTTCAGGCATGCTAAGAGTATTCTCAGAAGTGTATGCAGGCTGGGCTCCCTCTGGTGCTTTCATTACTATTGTTGGTGTCTGTGTTGTTTCTTGAGTAAACTACAAACTAGACTCATTATTAAACATATTATTTTGGAAATTTCTAAACACAAAAACAGAGGGATTGGCATTAAAAAATACCATAGAGAAAAACTTTAACTGAGTATATAAGCTACTATATTAAAACTATAACCACCATTTTATTAATATTAAATAAACCTGTCACCTATTCTTGTCACCTCTCTCTCATCTGAAAATTGTACCACACTTCTCTTATTTTTACACTCATTAAATTATTTTCCTTTAATCTTCATGTTCATAACCCTGTGCTTTAAACACTGGAATTTGTCCTTATAAACTAGCCAATTTCATTTCCTCAAATACTACCTCCTACATATAATCTAAATCACTGTCTGAATTTTAAGGTCCTTAAACTATCAAACAAGATTTTATTCTTCATCTAGATTGAGTTCCTAACTCCCTCAATAACATATTCATATCCATTTCTATTCAGACTTTCACTTCTGTTACTTCTCTAGCATGAAAGTTTCTTCCATTCCCACCTCAAACAGCCCTAAGAACAGCCTCAGAGCCCAACCTCACTTCCATCTAGTCCAAGCAGGCATTCCTGACCATAGCTGACCCCACTTTGAATTCCTAAGCACTTGTCTATGCTAAACATGATAGTATATCATACTATAGCTTGTATTTCTTCCAATTAAAAAAAAAAAGAGAGAGACTTTATTTATTTGAGAGAGAGAGAAAGAGAAAGGGCACGAGTGGTGGGGTGGAACAGAGGGAGAGGGAGAAGCAGACTCCCCCTGAGCAGGGAGCCCCATGTGGGGGTTGATTCCTGGAGCAGGAGATCATGATCTGAACCTAAGGCAGCTGGTTAAGTGACTGAGCCATCCAGGCACCCCTGTTCCAGTGTTTTGATATGTGATCAATTTGTGTTTTCTGTTGGAGTGTCAAGTCAATGAGGTCAGGACACATGTCTTCTGAAACTCCTATATTTGTGAGTCCTAATTCTGGCAGCCCATCAGACTCACATGAGATCTTTATACAAAAAAAAATTTACAGATATACTATGTCAGACACATTCAAGATAGAGCCTGAGAATTATATTTTATAGTCTTCCAGGTGATTCATTTATATGTGTTCCAGTGTTGATGCATGGACTGACATTTGGGATCTCTTGTTGCAGAAAATAATGGTCAGACTGAGCATATTTAAAAACACTAATCCAGACATATTAATTTTCTAAATTCATAGGATTTGTGTCCAAGCATTAGGCATCTTTATAAGATTACCTGAAAGTGCATAGCAGATATAAAAAATGAAGCTAATTCAAAATCCATCTATATTATAATTACCTAATAATAGAATAATAATACTTATTTAATGCTAACCTGAAATAAGTCAACTATGGTACAGTTACTTTAAATCCTTCTTTCATTTAATGTATCTTGTTGAGTGGAAATCCATAGAAGATACTATCATTAATTCACCACATGGATTTTGAACATCATCTCTAAGTTAGCTGTAAGTTGAATATATGTATTATAGTTTTGTTCTGTTTGCTAAAATTTTGTTATCTAGGAGAATGCTAGTTAAAGCATTGCAATGCATAAATTTGGATCTTCAAAATAGGAAGAGAAGGAAAAATAGTTCTGGGTCTTTGCTCATACCAATCCCAAGAGGAGAGTGACATTGTAAGATTATTGGGTCACAGTAACCAGTGAGTAAGATAAATACATTCCAAGGGGCCACACAGTTCCATGTTTCCCTCTTCTTTTTCTTACTTCTTTCATGTGGCTGGTTAAGTAAATTGAGCCAGGGAATCTTGTTTGGGTTGTGGAACAGTAGATAAATCAAGATCATCAGACCTTGGCCAGCCTAATAATAAAATGAAAAATATCTATAATTTTGCTGTGATTTTTTTAAGTATATAGCTCTGGCAGCAGCTTCTCTTCAGGAGAATTGATGCATAAAACAGAATTTAAGACTTCTTATACCCTCCATCCAAATACTGAAAATGCCATTTTAATCTTATCATGTTCCTTGTCAACTTCTTGGATTCAGTAAGAGATACTATATGTCTGATCTACCATTCATGGCACCAGCATCTTGACTATAATAATCAGGAAGTTCTGTCTAGGTGAACCTCTAAAGTCATGACAGTAGTTGTAACATGGAACTTTACCAGGTTGACAAAATGATACATCTTTAAAAATGGATCCTAAACGCTTCTCTTCTCTCTCTCTCTCTCTTCATTTTTATTCTGTTATAAATTTCTACCCTTATCACTAAAGATCTGTTGATAATTCATCTCAGCAAAAAAGAATGCATGTCAAGGTACAATTTAAGCGATCTTTTGTTTCATGCGATTCTACGGCATCTGAGCTGCAGTGCCTGCTTTTTGTTTTAAGGACCTTATTAATAATTGCAGGAGCTCTCTTAGACTTTGCTTATTCACTTGCTCAAAGAATGATCTTTCATTACTAGGTCTTTAATAGATTGATTTCTATGCTACATTTGCTTTCTTTTAATATTCTCTGCAAAATTGTGGCTTCCTCCATTACTAATGAAAGAAAATTGAGGAGAGCTGTTTTGGCTCTCTGTCTCTTTTTCTCCCAGGACATATCACTGTTCTATTTGCTACTCTGTTCTCTTTACCATTTATCAGAATTCTTCTTTGAGCTGTGGCAAAGGGAGGGCCAATTAAAAATCATTCTTTAGGAAGAATATACTGCTGTTTGGGCATTGTCAGGACACTCTCCCTGTAAAACATTACAAATTTCATGGGCAGGAACTTAAGAGAGATCATGATAGTATCACACTCAATGTTGAGAAGGGTAACAGTGCTCAGCAAATGCTTATTAAATGAATCAATGAATATATGAATGTGGTTCCTTGATATGACACTGAGAATTTTGTTTGCACATATACCATAATATGTGATTCAGTAAGAAAACATTGATGTTCAAAGAGTGCTATCCATTTAAAGCAGTGCCTTAACGAAGACAAAGACTATAAAATTCCACATACAGACTTGTTTAGCAGTTTTAGATTAGTCCTTTGTGTTGCTAGAATTTTAGTGTCATTCCTTTTTTAGAAACTTGACCCCAGGATACCATAGAAAAAAGACTGTTCAAGTTGGTTTTTTTATTACCATTGTGCATTAAATCAAGAAAATACAGAATAGGGGTGCCTGGGAGGCTGAGTGGGTTAAAGCCTCTGCCTTCGGCTCAGGTCATGATCCCGGGGTCCTGGGATCGAGCCCCACATTGGGCTCTCTGCTCAGCAGGGAGCCTGCTTCCCTTCCTCTCTCTCTGTCTGCCTCTCTGCTACTTGTGATCTCTGTCTGTCAAATAAATAAATAAAATCTTAAAAAAAAAAGAAATTACAGAATAAAATGATTTTGAGAAATATGACTTGATTCATAATCATTTACATTTTATTTTATTCATATTATAATGTAAACCATATTATCAATGACATTACTCTAAACATTCCCCAGACTTGATACTAATTTTAGTATTTAAAGCCAAATCATTTTTTAATTGACGTTTAAAGCTCAGAGGGAAAAAAATATATCTATTGTTTACCTTCACCCACTGATAATTTCTGACATTTGGTGCATATTTTCTAGAAATTTCTTTTTTCCAATTTAAGCTACATTTTAATATTTCTGCCTTTAATTTCATAAAAAGACATATTCTAACATTTGCATTACATGAAGATACAATTCAATGATGGGTCAAGTTCTTGTTATTTATCAATGCATTAGCCTTCCTCAATTTTGTATGGATGTAATCTCTAATAATTTTTAGGTTTTGTTTAGTGATTAATTTTGGCATATGTTCCATTAAGAATCACATAATGTGAGCATCAGAATAAACTTTTCTAAAGTTACTTCAGTCACTTCCACTAATAACCTCATTTTGTATAGAGGATAACTGAGGGTCAGAGGAGTAAATTGATTTGTGCAATGTGACAACTAGTTGGTTACAGAGTTGAGAATAGACTATATCATAAATGATTTTGATCTTATGATTATCTTATGATACTTAGAATTGGATTATAAATAATTGGCCAAAAATCACTCATGTTTAATTTTTATTAGGTAGAAATTTGTCATTTACTGAAACATCAATGAAACTTCTGTGAATATACAGAGTCAAAAGAGAAATAAATCTAATGAATTTTTTCTTGTGAAGTACAACTGAATGTTATATTAAAGAAAGATTACTGTTGTTAGCTAATTTTGCAACTATATAGGCCAAAGAAATCTATAACAACGGAACTTTGAAGCATGAGTGATGTAGAAGAGTTATGGATATTAATTCAGTCTTTCCATGTGGTGTTCAGTGAAATATTAAGCTTCAGAGTCTGTGTGGGAGTGTATCTAAATATAGTTGTTATTTTGCATTTTTATTCTGCACTTTCTCAGACGTACTCATGGCAGGGAGGAGGAAAAAATGTCTGCCATAAAGGCATGATTCTTGATAGGATGCTGCGAGGTCATTTCTTCACAGCCAAAGCGCAGTATAACTAGAATCAAGAATTCTGCTGGTTCTTTTCTGATTTCGTCTTCCTAACTCTCCCTTCTTGATCTGGACTTTTCTGAATTGCTTCCCAAAAGTATATTTTCCCAGAGATGCCGACTTCTGTGAAAAATTCTTGCACAGACTGTAACTAATTAGTTTAACTTAAAATTAAAATTGATCATTTTCTGGCAGCCCTGCCAACTACCCAGGGTGCTGATGGGGTAATGGAGATCAAAAGTTCTAGATTAGATATTGGAAACCCTTGAACCAAGTATTGAGACTTGATCCAAGGGTGTGGGGTTTTTTTTTTGACAGATACACTCTAAGTTTTTAAATTTTTAATATTTTCAGGAAGATTTATGTTTTCTTTTAGGAAGATCATTCCCCATTGTCTTTCATGACACAGCTTCACACTTTGATTCTATTGGCCTGTTATAACCCCTGATGTATTGACCATAACCACTCAGTGTAATAAATCATAGAATCATAGGCTTTCAGATAAACGAAGAACTTGAGATCATCCAGATTAAGCTCAGATATGGGAAGAATTTGAGATCATCCAGATTAGGCTCTTCCTTTTTATGATAAGATATGGATCCAGAGAGATGAAGTGATTTATAGAAGATGAACCATGACAAAGGAAAAAAGAAAAGAAAGAAGCAGCAGCAGCTAACATTTATAGTAAACCTGAAATACCAGGTAGTGAGTAGGACACTTAATTCATATCATTACATTTAATTCTGACACTTATAGATGAAAATAATGATAGTTATGTTATATTCACATAGTTAAAAAAAAATCAGAGACTTGAGAGTCAAGTACTGGTCAGCTTGACCCAAAACATATAGTCTTCCAAACAACCAAACTTCCATTCCTCTCAGTGAACTTTCATTTATATCATATTGCCAATCAATTAGGCAAGTGATTTAGGATAAATAATTATGCTTGTCATTTTAAAAATACACCCATCTGATAAACTTGCCACATGTTTGCCTTGAGCATTTTTGCTTAAAATGTAGGAACATTCCAGAAGGAATCCCAAATGGAGATGTATTTGATACCTTGTGGGTTTTTTTTTTTTTTTTGTATTTTATTTATTTATTTGAGAGTGTATGCACAAGTGGTGGGGTGGCAGAGGGAGAGGGAAGACTTGCTGCTGAGCTGGGAGCGCTATGTGGGGCTTGATCCCAGGACCTGGGGATCATGACACAAGCTAAAGGCAGATGCCTAACCATCTAAGCTATCCAGGCTCCCTAATGCCCTGTGTTCTTATCCTATCTCCTAATAGGCAGTCCAAAAGCAGTAAAATAAATAAATAAATAAATAAATAAATAAATAAATAAATAAAAAGGCAGATATGTCACTTTTCTTTGTAATTTATTAGTTTGTGGATTCAGTATGAAATCACAGGGCTCCACTGTTTGAAGGCTACATGAGATATTCCTCATTTCCTCATCTTCCTATCTTAACACATCTGGCTTCCTGGTATACTTAAGTATTTGGCCGCCTAAGCTAAGTTATTGCTTACTCACACCAGCAGCAGTTTATAGTTACACAGGTTTTCTCAGCATTCATACAGAACCATAACAATCCCTGAGGATTTTTGTTATTGTTGTTGTTGTTTTGCCTATGCTTCACATTTGATGACATATGGATTAACACAGAAAAAAGATGGCACATTTTAAGGACCTCTTGTGGGCGTACATGTATCAGGAAGTTGCCAGGCAGAATGCATAGCAAATTATATATTAAAAATAAAACAAGAATGAAAGTCTGCAGACCAACTATACCAGTTACCTGAAATATTGAAATTTGCCTAGAAGATATGTCTAGAAGGTTCATCAGAATCACTTATGAGTCATATTTTTTATTTAATACAGTGGAGGAAAAGACTTATTAGCTATCGAGTTTGAGAATATATCCAGAAAAAGCGATGCTAGTTAGACTAGACTTATGAAAGATCTGTTAATGAGAGATGAATTGGTCATAGAACCACACATAGGAGGTATATTTTGAGAGTCTCAAGAGAAGGATCAACCTGGATCATGATACTCAATATGCAAAGTGAAAAAAGGTCAACCTGGATCACAATGCATAAATATACAAATGGATTTTTTAAAAAAATAAATAGCCCTGGCAAGCTTGTTAGCTTAAATTTGAGATTAAAGCTCTTGCCTGCAACTACTGAACATTCATGAATGCTTTTTGCAATGATAGCTTCACATCTTTTCAGCTGTATAAATACTCTGAGAAGAGGAATACCTGGCTCACAAATATACATATTATTTTGAAATGCCACTGATATTTACTTCATATACAGAAATCCTCCTTTATCCACTGGGGGATGTGTTCCAAGATGCCCAGTATATGTACGAAACTGCAATAGTACCTATATATGCTGTGTTTTTTTCTATACATACATACCTATGAGAAATTTTATTTTATAACTTAAGCACACTAAAAGATTAACAACATTAACTGAGAATAAAATAGTTAAAACAATATACTGTAATAACAGTTATGTGAATGTGGCCTCTCTCAAAATATCTTATTGTATTGTAGTGTTATCTTCATATATAAATAAGTAATATATAAATATAAGTAATACATAAAAATAATGCTATATTGTAATACAGTATTCTCTTTTATTCAATCCTTTTCTTGTGATGATGTGAGATGGCAAAATGCCGATGGATGTGATGAAGTGACATGCATGACATTGTGATATAAGATTAGGTTACTATTGACCTTCTTTCTGACAGTATGTCTGGAGGATTACCTACTTCCAGACTGTGGTTGACCACAGCTAATTGAAACTGTAGAAAGTGAAACTATGGATAAGGGGGGGGGCTACTATTGTGTATATATATTTAAAATTATGCATATATAAATCGTTTGTATAAGTCAAATTGGGATTTTTATTTTTAAGATTTTATTTATTTATTTGACAGACAGAGATCACAAGTAGGCAGAGAGTCAGGCAGAGAGAGAAGGAAGTAGGCTCCCCGCTGAGCAGAGAGCCCCATGTGGGGCTCGATCCCAGAACCCTGGGATCATGACCTGAGCCAAAGGCAGAGGCTTTAATCCACTGAGTCACCCAGGTGCCCCTCAAATTGGGATTTTAGTGCAAGGAGTTCTAGAGTATGTATTTTTGTAATATAAAAGACAATGTGCACTTGGGCATGCACATATGTGTATGCGTGCATACACAGACACACACACACACACCCTTAACTGATCTATCCTGCTTTGTAAATTAAGACTTTTAATGAGAGGTATTACTGTCACCCTCATGCGTAGGTGAATATGGTTATGAATTTGGTGCCCCTTCAGCCCATATTCTTTATCTTATCCTGGAGTTCATCTGCCCTCTCCTAATCATATGTATTAACAATTGGGCTGTTATTTTCCCCCTCAAGTCTTTTTCAGGCTTGGTGGAAGGCTTCTACTTACCTATGTACTATAGAATAAGAATATAAAGGAGAAATCCAAGAGGCAGGCTTGAGGAAAAGTCAAATTTACATCTAAGTAGACTGTCCATGTGATTTCTCCTTTTGATGGAAACATCAAGAAAAGACAATCTAGATAAAGCCCAGTTGGTTAGAAAACTGATAATCATAGGTAAGATGACTGAAAGCGAAGGGTAGAAGAGAGAACCTGATAAAAATGTTGAATTCATAAAGGGGTAGCTTTGTAGTTTTTACAGAAATATCTCCATTCTCAGAATAGCATAGCAGTAGCTGTTAAAACCACTGACCTAGGATAATTTATTCACAGTAGGGTAGGTCATTAGAAAGGTGAAGCATTTCACCTTTCTGCCACTAGATTGAAGATGGCAAATGGATTTCATCCTAGCAGTCAAGTCTATTTGATTTGTAGTGGCTGCCTGGAGAGATGTGGATAAAAGGACTCTAAGACCTTATCTAAACCCAAACAATTTAGTGTCCAGTAATTGATTAGTGATGTCTACATGGGCACCGAAATGTGAGTTATTGACATCGTGTAATGTTTCTTTCATTCTGTACCAGTTATCTCTCAATAATTGGATGGTTAAAAGGGTCCATATCTGACTAACTGAAATTAGCATATCATTTGAGCACCTTGATCAGGGTTTAATCAAACTCCAGAATCTTTACAGCTCTGGCATTTGATTGGTCCGAATGGTTTAAGATGATATTGTGGGATTTTCTCATATGTTCTTGAACATAATTTAGGAGTACAGGTTTGCTGTACTTAAGAGAAAGTTGATATATATATATATATTTTCTTTTTTAGTTTTTCCAAACAATCCAAATTTTAAAATGAGGCACTGGAATTTAGGGTCAGAACTTAGATCAAAACAAGGAATACTAGCATGATGCAGATTTTATTCTTTAAAGGGAAAGTATCAATTATGACTCTCCTCAGGGTTCCAGTCCTCTGAACTAGGCTTTGGCATTTGTATAAGGGGGGGGGGCTACTATTGTAGTGTAGCCACATTCACATAGTACACTATACTATTTGGGCACTGATAGCTCCTTTTTCAGACTTCCAAAAGGCAAATGAGTGTGATTTGTGAATTGTCAATTTAGGACATTACTAATGCAGCAGATGTCTGCAAAGGGGCATCACAGTGGGGGTGAGCCTAACAGGAAAAAAGACAAAACAGAAAGACTGGCTATATCGGGGTTAAGCCCAAGGAAAGGACTTTGAGCCTGATTTAAAGAGCAGTGCTAAAGTCTGGATCACCCTGATGATTGAGATATATATGAACCACTAACTAGGGAAATCAGGAGACCTACCTGGGGGAATACTTGGTAAAATTAGGACAGGAAAGAATGTGCTTGGCCAACTTGATTTTCTTGTATGTGAGATTATATGAGTGAAGTTTCAGTTTATCTATAAATCAGGATTTCCCTTTAAAATGTAAAGTTTTCTGGGAAAGGTATTAGATTAAGTATTAGCAGATATTTAAATCATGCAATGAATAAGTCTACGAGATGCATTCCTAAATACACATTTTACTAATGGCAAGAAAGTGGCTACAGAGAAGCTGGGAAGGATACCAGAGGGGTAAGTTGGGCAAAATGAAAGCTGGAAGTAGGAGGGTCCATAAGGACATAAGATAGATTTTTGATCGATGATTTCTTTCTTTTTTTTTTTTTTAAGATTTTATTTATTTATTTGACAGAGAAAAGCCACAAGTAGATGGAGAGGCAGGCAGAGAGAGAGAGGGAAGCAGGCTCCCTGCTGAGCAGAGAGCCCGATGCGGGACTTGATCCCAGGACCCTGAGACCATGACCTGAGCTGAAGGCAGCGGCTTAACCCACTGAGCCACCCAGGCGCCCCTGATCGATGATTTCTTGAACAAGAAACTTATTACCAGCTAAAAGCCCTAAAGAATAAGGGAAATAATGGTAGATGATAATTATTGACATGATTCTTAATGGGCCTTATTAGGTCACCCAGAGGCTGGTCTTGGACAATGTATAAAAGTAGGGTTACCAGATAGTTCAAGTTGGCCAAGAACTTTCCTTATTTTAGTAATGATGCTCCCTGTTCCAGAAATTCCCTAATTCCCAGGCTAAAACGGATAGTTGGTCACTCTCAAAAACGCAAAATGTAGCCCTTTTCTGGGAAAAGAGGAAGTAGTACTTTCAGAAATTCTTTTAACATATGAAATTAATCTCTATTTGAAAAGCATGGCAACAGTAATATGGTCACATTTTCAGTCATTTAGGAAAGAACCTCTGTCCCACTCATTCCTGTTAGTAGGGGTGCATGTGTTCACTTGCATGAGGGGAATTTGTTTCTAGTTTTCAAGCTCTAAATGCACAGTCTTTTGTTTTTGGTTAGCAACAACCAAAGTTAGTATTTACAAAATCAGTGTACCTTCCTTCCTCAAAGAGCATCATGACTGAATTTGATTAGGAGCTTAGTGATTTAAAATGAACATCTGATGCCTGTTAATTATAATATACATGTGTAAGGGCTACTATTTTTTATTAGAAGGACAGGAGTCATTATTCTTTATTATACTTATTCTATAAATCTTGAACTGGAATTTTGGATTTCACTATGATTACAGTTTTCCATTTTGTATAATTAAAACTGTTTTTCATTATAAAAGAAGAATCCAACTGACCACCTCACATTTGACTTAATTATTTTGTATTTGATATATTTCTTTCCTTTATCCTGGCTTTGGAATTTCATGAGAAATTTAAGTGATAACTCCAGTATTTTTACCAGAGAAAATCTCTACCAAATGTTATGTGGTAGAAGAAAACAGATAATAGTTGTTAGAACTGGAATGGATAAGGAATGAAAGAACACTGTCAAAAGTCTTTTAGTCTTTAGGAAAAGTCATGGTAACCATTTTGTTTTTTCAAAATATTTGAAATGAATAATTTAAGAAATTAAGTTCTCTAGTATTTGGCATTTTGAGTTTAATTAGTATCAGTGATTACATATATTGCTTTCAAGATGCTGAAAAATTGGGGATTACACACAGTAAATAAAAACAGATGAAGAATGTAGGGAACTAACTTTAGGCATCATCAGTTTACTTGGAGATTTCTCAAGTACTTTCAATGATCAATTTTTAATCTTCCTTGTAATTATTTTAGTTATGGCTAGTTAGTATAATTAAATGAGCAGAACAAACATATTTTAATGTGGATGTGTGTACTTAGGACTTCCCTTGTTTTAACTTAACAGAGGACAGATATAGCCCTAGACAAGGTTTAATTATGGATTTTAGCGAGAATATCATGTGTTATGTTTATTAACACTTAAGCCCTAACACATACACTAGTTTAAATCCTTTGTTGACTATATGGATAAAGGAGTAGCTTTAAGACCTCTACTCTAAAAACTATAAAACACTGGTGAAAGAAATTGAAGATGACACAAACAAATGGAAAGATATCTCAGGCTCATGGATTAGAAGAATTAATATTGTTGAAATGTCTATATAGCACAATGCAGATTCAATGCAATCCTTATCAAAATATCAAGAGCATTTTTCACAGAACTTAAATAATACTAAAATTTGTGTGCAACCCAAATAGCCAAAGCAATCTTGAGGAAGAAGAAGAAAGTTGGAGGTATCTCAATCTGATATTTCAAACTATACTACAAAGCTGTAGTAATCAAAACAGTGTGGTACTAGTGCAAAAATAGAGACATAGATCATAGAAGAGGGTGGAGAGCCCAGAGGTAAACTAATGCTTATATGGTCAATTAATCTATGACAAAGGAGGCAACAATACACAATAGGGAAAAGATAGTCTTCCATAACAGTGCTGGGAAAACTGGTTAGCAACATGCAAAAGAATAAAACTGGACCACTTTACAATGCCATATGCAAAAATAAACTCAAAATGGTTTAAAGACCTAAATGTGAGACTTGAAATCATAAAAATCCTAGAAGGTAAGACAAGTGGTACTTTCTCTGGCATTGGCTATAGCAACATTTTTCTAGATATGTCTCCTGAGGCAAGGGAAACAAACACAAAAATATACTATTGGGACTATGTAAAAAAAAAAAAAAAAAAAAAAAAAAAAAGCTTTTGCATGACCAAGAGAACATGAATAAAGCAAAAAGGCAACCTACTGAATGAGAGAAGATAATTACAAATGATATATCCAATAAGAGTTTAATATCCAAAACTGTAAAGAACTTATATAATTGGACAGCAACAATAACAACAACAAATCCAATTTAAAATGGGCAGAGGACCTGAACAGACATTCCTCCAGAAAAGGTGTGAAGATGGCCAGCAGATTCATGAAAAATGCTTAGCATCATTAATAATCAGGGAAATGTGAATGAAAATCATAATGAGATATCACCTTATACTTGTCAAAGAGGCTAAAATTAGAAAAGACAAAAAGTAACAAGTGTGGAGGGAAAAGAACCCTCCTCCTGCACCATTAGTCTACCTTAGAGACCAAAATATTATGTGGAAATCGGAGGGTAAGGGGTTGAGAGAGAAGACTGTGTATGTATCTGTCTTATTTCCCCATTTCTATCAACTTCTTATTATTTTAATTACTAATATTCTACTTAGCACAAAGTTGGGTAGTTAAAAAAGAGAAAATAAAATAAATTTAAAGATTTTTGGTGAAGACTATTAGGCTATGAGTTCTAATCTTTGTACCATTGTGGTAGATAAGATACATTTCTCTAGTCTTCAAAGGTATAAATGTGTGTATAAATATATATTTATACCCAGGTATAAATATATGTATATGTAAATGTATATATGTATATGTGTATATGTATATGTAAATGTGTATACATGTGTATACACACATATATACATGCACATACACACATATATTACATATATATAATGTATTATATATTATATATTATATATATAATATTTGAAGCAATATATTTCCAAAATTTATTAAAAACAGCTAAACTGTTCCTGCAGTTTACCCACACTATCTAACCTCTATTTCTAAGCCTTTTCTCCACTCCTTACCAATCTTCAGCCAACTAGACACACTGCCATTGCAAACATTTTCCAAACTTCTCTGTTTATGATATTTTTCTCACAAAAACATCTTTTAGAGGGCACTGGCATCTTATCGTTTTTCCTTCATATCCATCTTTCAAAATCTTGCACATCTAGATGGGACGGGGTTTTAGGATATAAGTGAGGTTCAGTGGGGGTAAGTCCGGAGCCCGTGACCAAGAAAGAATTCTTGAGATGTCTTTGGTGTAAAATAGGGGTTTATTAAATCATGGGAACAGGGCCTGTGGGCAGAAAGAGTAGCTGCCCAGGGTTTGTAAGGTGTGGCTGATTGTGTACTTGGGAGTTGGGGGAGGTAAGAAAAAGGGAGGTTTCAAAAGGTTTTTCATATGTTAAAGAAGACTCACTGGATACTGGATACTTCGACACTGTCAAGTTACTGTTGTTTTTCCGTCTAGCAAAACATTAACATGAAAATAGTTGAGAGCTTCCAGGAGGAAATTTATGCTCATCCAACCTCAAGGATCTATCAGTGGGCTACAGATTACAAGGACATTTAATTGTATCTACATTCCCTTCTAGAAGCTAGGCCATTGGTAGAAATGCTTTGTTCTTACAGATTGCTAAAACATTTGTAAACCGAGGGAGACTCCTCTCTTGCAGGATTGTGATCTCTATTTATTTTTCCTCTACTTAGCTTTAGGACCATCAGGAGTGCCTGAGGAATGTCATATATATCCCAAAGTGGGGAGGGTTGTGGGTGTAAGCTTCTGCTTTGTCTTCAGCTTGCCTTCTGTTTTCTCATCAGATGGAACTTAAATCTCATTTGTTCTCCGTTGATCACCCCACATGTGGTACTTTTCTCCTCTGAATATCCTGTGGTACTCCCTGGGTCTCTTGTGGCATGTTTTCTCTTTGTTCTGTATTATTTGCATATGTGTGGTTTACTTATCTAACCCACAAAATTGTAAGATACTTAATGACTTTAAGGATTTTAAGCAAGGCTTAATTTTCATAAATATGTTTTTAATGTCTTCTCCGTAAAATTGTTGAGATCTGTGAAAGGTTTGCAAATTAACTGTTTAGGCTATGACAATTTCAGGGATATTAGCAAAACTTGAGCCACCTGCTTTAGAGACAAGGGGGTTTACTATTCAAAGTAGGAACAGAAGCTAGACTACCAGAATTTTCTTACAAAGTTCCCCAACTCCCATTTTCCACGGTACACTGTGAAGGGGACCAGGTGTAAGATGCACACGCAGTTGGTTGCAATATAGGAGAGGAACCAAGATTTTAGGAAAATTCACCCTACATATTGAGCAGTAAACATGCCAGTCCATTGATCCTAAGGGTGCCACTGATGAAGTTCTAGAACCTAGGTGAGGTTCGGAGGGCTGAGGTCTGGAGCCGATGACCAAGAAAGAATTCTTGAGACATGTTTGGTGCAAAATGGTGGTTTATTAAAGCACAGGGACAGTACCCATGGGCTGGAAGAGCTGCTGCCTCTGGTTGTGAGAGATGGCAGGTTATGTACCTAGTGGTTGGGGAAGGTGAAAGAAGGGAGGTTTCAACAGAGCTTTCATATGCTAAAGAGGGCCTACAAGATGCGGGGGGATACCTGAGGCTTTGCAGCTTGATCAATGTTGTCTTTTGACCAGCCATTAACATCAAGATAGTTGGGAGATTCCTGGTGGGATGTCACAATCCTGCTATCAAGCATCTTTGTTAGTGAGATTTAGGTTCAGAAGAGATTTAACTTTGTTTAGGGCTTGAGGAACTGAGTTATTAGCCTCTGGAAATTGTGCTATTGATAAGGTAACTTCTTCGTTTATAGATCTCTAGGACATTTGTAAACCAAGGGAGACTCTGTCTTGCAGGATTGTGATCTCTGCAAATTAACTATTTGTTTCTCGTTTATGGCAGTCAGGGGTGCCTGAGGAACACATTACCGAAGGAAGCGGATGGAGAGGGCGTGCAAGGTGCTTTGTCTTCAGCCAGCCTCCTGCTCCCTCATCACCACTATCTCTATTTTCTAAGACTGTTTGCTATACAAAAAGTTTGGAGCAAAGATGATACCTCTGCTCACAAGACATGCTTAATTATGAGAAGTCCAAGGAGAATTGACTCACAGGTACTTTGTGAGCACCTTATATATGCCCTAGTTTTTCTAGGCACCAGGAAATGGGTATAAAGCAAGCAAGTTAGATCTTTGTTCCAATGATCTAACTGGAAAAAATATGAAATTTATGAGAGCTTTGGCATACCCTATTAGAAGTACAGTGCAT
Organism: Mustela nivalis; assembly: GCF_964662115.1. Classification (NCBI taxonomy): domain Eukaryota; kingdom Metazoa; phylum Chordata; class Mammalia; order Carnivora; family Mustelidae; genus Mustela; species Mustela nivalis. The sequence goes on along the minus strand of NC_139030.1, from coordinate 31,169,727 downwards.
CCTTCCAAATGTAGGAAATTTTTCTCTGCTTAATTTTTATCCTCTGTTTTATGTCTTCCTTTCTATTAGTATCAGTCCTCTTATAATGTAATAAAATGAGCAAATCATAGTTTACCTTCTGCTATTAAAAAGAACACATCATTAGAAAGTGTCATGCTAAACTACAGTAATCATCGTTAGCAAGTAATTAGTACACATATTACTATACATTCCACTTTAAGTATGTAAATTTGTACCTGGGATATTTGATAAATATTTGATGAATACATTTCACTTTATGTATAAAAAAATGATCCCTGTTTTTGAACAAACTAATTAGTGACAGAAATCTAGGGAATCAACTCCTCCAACATTTAGTAGAGCTGATGCTACTGTGACTACTATTACTACTACTACTAATTTAAAAATAAAATATTAGAAAGAAATTCCTTAGAAAAGCATTGTTAATTGCTGTTGCATATTGTCAGATAATATAAAAATATTTTATTTTTTACTCTAAATTGTGAATGTAATATCTCCATGTCAGAAATAAAACACCACAAAGCATATTTTATAAGAAACATTTAAAACATCTCATTTCTCCATTGATATTGTCCATGTGTAGTGGTGAGACATGGAGCTTGATTCTAATTTGACCATTTCTGATACTTTGTTTCATAGATTTTTTTTTCTTAGTATGGCTAATTGTTAAGGGGAGTGTGGTTGCATTTCAGAAAAACAGTGATGCTCCCCAGCAGAAGTAGGACATTGTCAGGGTTTCAGAAGGTAAAAAAGCAGTTACTTTATTTAGCTTATACATAGGCTGTTCTCTGCTCTTTAAAAGTTTTACAGAAAGTGAATTAATGTAATAGTTTTACAGTCTGTATAGTATAAAATAGACTCAGATTAAGCTAGCAGACTTGTTATTTGACAGTTTATAAAATATTTTAGTATCTTTTTGGCAGTAGCAGTTTGAATGTTGGCAAATGTACACATTGCTTGTTGCAGTTTCAAAACCTTGTAATGAGTATTTTCCACTGTAATAGCAGAGAGCTGAAATTTGGATAAACCACTTAGACTTGTGAACTCTGACATGCATGGTAACAATGTCTTTGTAAAAGAATTTTGTCAAGTAGTGGAGCTCCTACTAATAGCACATCCATCTTTCTGCACACCATAAATCTTAAGAAAATTTCTATTACTCTGCAATTTGTCTGGCTTATGCTATTTATTAGCCATTTTATTCTGCTGCTTTAAGAAGTAATGTGATGTTCATTTTATTGCTGGTTCAATAAATTGTTAATTATAATGCAGTGATTGCAGCTGACGTGATTTAAAAGCCACATTAGCACTATAGCATTAAGTTTTAACTATTTTACCCTTCAATTCCCTGTTTATACAACAGTAAAAGGAAAATAGCCTTAGACTAATTTAAAAAATGAAGGTACTTATATCTATTGATCACATGACACATTAGAAACTTTTTTTTTAAAATAAAGGTTACACTTTTGTCTTGAAAAAAGGAGAAAATGAGTGAATGATATACAATAGAACACTTAAGAGAATAACATGATTCTAAGACAGGTAGAACACAAGTGAAGTTAGCTTTATTATATTTATATATGTTAATAAGATAGGTCTTGTACAAACTATTAAATAGACAAGCATATGGGTCATACTAATTTTATAAATATTTTCCTTCTGAAACTAAAACAAAAGTTACTGAAAATATGATAGAAGTGACTTGAAGAATATTTAGTTTTATACCCTAAATGACCAAACATGGAACATCATTAACAGCCTTACTCTGTTTCTTTTCAGATTCAAACTGACCTATAATGTTCTTGCTTGTCTAAAATACATATTGTATATCCATAGAAATGTGTTAACTCACACTCTCATAACATGGGAACTGTGGCATTTCTGATACCATACACATTAGCTGTTAATTATGTACTGCTCAATATAATTTCAGACTGTAAATTCTATCTTTCCATCCAAAGCATGGAGTTTGCTTGAGGTCAAGGATTGTGTTCTTCGTTTCTTTGCCCCCCACCCCCAGCTCCCTCAAGTATCCTGCAAAATCCCAGGCATTAATATAAACTCTTCAAATAAATATATGGTTCCAGAATCTTTCTGTCAGGCTCTAAATGCGCATTTTGAATAATGGATAGTCTATGAGGTACCATTTCTGTTATAGCAGTGAGTGAGTGGCTAGTGAACATGCCCATTAATGCCAGTAAATAAGATTGACTTTTTTTGAATTTCATGATTCAGTTTGCAAAACAGAGAAAGGGACAAGATTTTGGATGATTTGGGTGTCTTTGTGTCTTTCTCCTAACCCAGCTCCTCTGATACTATATGAATTTTGGCAAATCAATGGAATTGTTCTAAAATTTGGTTTCCAGATTGTTTTATTTGATTCAACAGCTGCAAGTAGAGAAAGTACCATGTGCCAGGCACTCAAATACATACTAGGAGTCCATTTGTAGGGCCCTTCTAAACGTTCCCTTCTAATAAGTGTAGGCATGTAGATACCTAGATGCTTTTGATTTCCCTCTCTGATTAAAGCATTGATGCAACAACTTATAAATTATTATCTTGTGATTCCTGTAGCATCAGGTTTCTTCCTTTTTAGTGTATTGTCTTATTAGAAAATTATATTAAATGGATACCATCTATATGTGATTATTTAAATGGAGAATTAAATAATAAACTATTTATAGTACCATAAAATATTAGAGACCAAAAAGGAGATTTAAATCTATTTAGTTCATAATTCTCCTACTTGAGGATAAACTGAGGTTTCAAATCATACAGCTCTTTAGTTCCACTTCTGAAAGTCTGATTCACTAGCTTGGGGCAAGGCCCCAACATTCATATTTTCCTAATTCTCCTGGTAAAAGCCAATGACTTAGCTCATGTCTTCCATGTTAGTACATAGAAAAACTTGGGCCCACATTAGGATTTTTCTTGCTCAGTATGTGACAAACTGTCCCCATCCCTGGGCCCAGGCTGCCCTCCCTAGTTGGCATGCTTATTTCCCAAATTATCCCATGGCTGGCTTTTTCTATTCCCTCATGTTACCTCTTCAGAGAGACTCCCTTCAGAGTGCTCCTTTTTACTTACTGCCTTTTAAAAATTTGTCCAAATTGGTAAATATCTTATTTAACTATTTTCTAGTCTCCCTCTCCTATGACAATTTTTCTTGGTTCCATTTTTTTATTATATCCCAGTACTTAGCATACTGCTCAGGCATAGTAGGCAGCTGAACATAGTGTGTAGAATGAAGGAGTTAATGAAAGAATGCTTTGCTCAAGATCAGAGAAATCACAGCAGTAGGGATAAGACTATAGGCTTAATGTCCTCTTCAACAGAGCCATGATGCCTCCCCTTTTGCAATCTCCCCTTTTGCAATCTCCTGTTGTTGTTTTTTTTTTTTTTTTTTTTTTTTACAGTTGAATAAGCTTTTAAAAGTTCTTTGGCTTACAGTGTTTATTTTTTAATTGAAAAAATAGTTTTCCAAGATACAGAGTTTAAAGTTTTGCCTAAAGGCCATATAATTAGTGGCTTAGTTAGGAATAGGAACTCAAGTTCCTATAGTTGTTGATCTAGTGGTCTCTACTTTATAACAGCCTGTGTTTTAAATAAATACGATGTTTTGACTGAATTATTCATATTTCCCCAATCTCTTTACTTTTAAATATAAGATAAGAAAATCACTTTTATCCCTAGAAAGGGTATGTCAAATAACACTCAGACTAAGCATTTCTGTGTGTATATGACAGTTGGTATATGTGCTGCCAACGCGAGCACATATATGACAGTTGGAAAAAAAAAAGTGGTTATGATCATACACATGTATCCTGCATGTGCATAAGCTACAGGTGCCCATTCCTGTCTTAAAAGGAGAAATCTCCATGCAACTCTGGATTGACAAAGTGAGGTGTTTATTTCTCAACAGTGCATTACTCTTTGTAAAGAATTAGTGTCTCTGAATGTTTTGCAGATTCTATATAACAACAACGTAGGTTCAATCTTTCTTTTATCAGTAATCCATTCTGAGTAGTCAACCACCCGTTTAATCATTTGAATTTTTACATTGATTTAGGAAGCCCTCGTTTTAGGCAGTCTTTGAATAGTATCTTCAGCGTAAAATCAATCTTTATCTGTTTTTGCACCTCTTTTTTTTTCTGTTTTTCCTGTTCATATTGGCCAAGTTATAATATTTCCAACTTTTTCTCTGTGTAGCATTGGGAAAAGGAAACAAGAGATGGAATAAAAGAACTTCCTCTCCTTCATCACTTGCTCAGAACTCAAATCTGCATTTTAAAATCTGTTTGTTTATTTAATTTGACCAAGTACACTCTGGATCGTGCAGCCTTCACAGTAAGACAAGCCTGAAGATTTAATGTGTTATTTTAGATCTTTAATTCTAAAACTGAAAATAGTACACCAATGCAGGCAAGCAAGAAACACTTCAAAATTCTTTCTTGTACAATTATTCCTTGTAACGTGTTTGACTTAATATCAAGACAATATGTCTTAAATGCCTGGACATCTGCACAGATTCTTCTTATATTTCATTAGTCCATGTCAGGAGTTTTCAAGCCATAACGGCATATCTCACACTGATTTATTCTGATTCTGTATGGGTAGAACCCAAGTACTCATGTTTTTTAAAGCTACCCAATTGATTCCAATAGGCTGTAAAAATTGAAAAACCAGTAATCTCACTCAGGATACCATCCTACAGCTTTACCAGATTAGAACCCATGATTTTCTCTTAGCGGTAAAATTATATATAACAGAGAATCTTTTGAGAAATTGGGATTTATGGAGGTCCAAAGTATTTTAAAATGTCAAGGGAATCATTTGCTAAGGAATTATGAAGAATCTTTTAACTCCACAAACAACAGTTCTACATGTTACATAAACCTCGATCAAAATATATCCCTTTGAGGTGAGTTTGGGGAACATAATGGGGATTATTCAGTTGACAGATATTTCCAAATTACTATGAACAGGCTTCACAGTATTTTTCCTAGCTTTCCTTAGCCTCACAAATGGCCGAGACTGCTGAGGAAGAGAATAGGTGTGTCTCAAGGCTGTAACAGTGAATATACTATGGCTGTTCATTTGATATATATTTTTTTCTTTCTGAACTCTAACTTCATTTTTCTGTTTATAATCTCATCTCCTCTGCTAAGTGTGACATGTGTTATTATTTCACTGATTCTGATCACCAGTTTCCCTGCTTAAGTGTAATACTTCAGTCCTCCTTCAAAATCGCTTGCACTATTTCTAGCTACTTAAGATAAATAACTCATTTGTTCTTATCTAGGCCTCAGAATTCTAAATCTTGGTAGAAACCTCTTGTTATTGCTAGCATTGTCATGTTGTAAAGAGGAATATTTTCCTCTTTTTAGAAAGTTATTTTATTTATTTAAGAGATAGAGAACAGGAGTGGGGGGAAAGGGCAGAGGGAAATGGAGAAAAAGAATTTTCAAACAGACTCCGTAAGGAGCACAGAGCCCAAGGTGGGGCTTGATCCCACAACACTGAGATCATGAACTGAGCAGAAATCAAGAGTTGGCCACTTAACTGACTGAGCCACCCAGACGTCCCAGAAAGAATATTTTCTAAGAGAGGCATTCTGAGCTTCAAATTTTGGTTATGTTGGTAATTACTCTATATTACATTGATAACTATTTTTCCCCTCAACTCTGTCACTTCTATACATGCTCAGAATCTAACTAGAACATTTCTTAGTTCTTCTGTTTACTTCATAATAAGATTGCACCAGGATGCTATAAAAATGAAAAGAAGGCATAGTCCTTCTTTCACTATTATGACATTTCAGCTGAATGTCTCATAACATGTCAACTTCAGTGTGTTCAACCCTGAAACTTTGATTGATAATGTCTTCTCTATGAAATTCTTTTCCTCAATCTCTACTCCATAAATGATACTAGTGTTCTACCTGTTGCTCAAGCCAGAACTGTAATCATTATTCTTTGTTCTTCTCCTGCATATCATATTCAGTCAACCACATAATCCTATTTAATCTCTGAAGTATGTCTAAATTCCAGGCACTTTCCTTGATTTCAGCATCCATAATTTTTCTTTGATATCATTAACTCTTACCTAACTTCACTTAATTTCTTGCTCTCTCCTCCTTTACAATTCATTCATTTTTAAATTTTTATTATTTATTTATTTATTTTTAGAAGGGTGGTGCAGAGGGAGAGTGAGAGAGAGAAATTTATGCAGCTCCATGCCCAGAGTGGAGCCATGTGTGGGGCTTGATCTCATAATCCTGATATCATGACCTAAGCTGAAACTAAGAGTTGGAAACTTAACTGACTCAGCCACCCCAGGCACCCCTCCATTCCCTTTTGTAACAAGAGTGATGTTTTAAGGTAGTAAATAAGATAATGTTACCATAGTGCTATGTGGAAACTAACCCCTTATCACATTGCTCCTTTTGTTTTGAGTCATTGTCCCCACTTCTTACTGTATAACCGCACTATCCCCACTTCTGTTCAGCACACACATTGAAATCATTGCTAGTTTAGGTCCCTAACAATGCTGTTTCTTCTCCTTTAAATGTTTTGATTTTTATTCTTTATTTAGGAAGCCATTTTTAGTTCTTGAAGATGATATTGACTAATGTGCATAGAATGGAATGTGGGAAGGGGTAAAATTCTAAGGAGGAGAAATGAGGGTGTTCTGATTAAGGGGCACAGTAGCAGAGATGAAAATAAATGAAGATTCAGAATAAGAAACTAAAGTTGATAGGATTTGATAAGAATTAGGTATGTGAGAAAGAAAAGTGTAAGAATGTTTCCTAATTTCTTGGCCAAAGTAGGTGATAGCATTCACTGAGAAAGGAAAACCTGAAGGAAAAGACTTAAATCTTGATAGTGGGAAAAGAGGGGCAGTGAGCATTTGGCAAACTCTTTGTGAGGAAAATCAACATTCAGTTTGGGAGATGTGGGTAATAGAGAATTCTAAGATGACTCCAGTGTCTGGATTTCAGTAAGATGCTGTGTCATGGAAGAAATACTGAACAAAGGGCCTCTAGAAAAAGACCAGTTCTAGAAATAAATGATAAGTCAACAAGCTTTTGAAACTTGAAGCTGAAAATGTTAAGGTCAGGGCCATAGTTTTGAGAGCTACTAGCTTATAGATTATAATTGAAAACAAAGAAATAGGCAGTATAATCTAGAATGCAAAGAAGCTGAGGGTAAAACCTGAAGGATTGAGTTGAGAACAACCTATCAAACAAGTGCTAAAATGATGACCCAAGAAATACTAGAATTGTGTGCTAAGGATGTGACATAAAGGGACAGACAAAAGAAAAAGACTTTTGAAGACAGGTTGTTAATGGAGTGAAGTGTCTTCCCTAAAGCATTTTTGCCCTAGATAGGTTTTGAGAATTAGCAATACAAAAGATTTGATGGAAGGGATTTCTTACCTACAATATTTACAGATAACTGGTATTTATAGACCATAGCATTGTCAAGATTTGCTTCCTTTAGTGGAAATGCCCTATAAATTCTGAATGACATCTATATAGAAACAAGGCATTCTGATTCTTAATAGCTAATAAAAATGTTCATTAAAAAAATATTGTCTATTTAAATGAAGTACCTTAAGTAAAGAGACAGATTTGGAGATCAGACAGATTTGTTCTTCATGAGTCCAATCTAATGAGGGAGAGGTTAACAGATAGCAACTACCTGAAATAAATTGTGGTAACTTTTATAATAATAGTTGTAGATGAATAGCTATTCAAAAAATAGGGGGAAAAGGTGCTTAATTCTGCCTATGGTAGGGAAAAGCAAGTTTGATTAGTGGAGATCATATTCTAGCTGATATTTGATGCACTGGGATAGCTTCTATTTTGCTTTTGTTTTTCTACTTTTAACTTTTTATTTAACTTCCAAAGATATTTCATATCTTTTGGGGTAACAGTCTCCCAGAGAACTGTTAAATCATGTACCTTCTCTCCATTGAAAATAGACGTTGCAGCCATTCACAAAATTTCAAATACTTCAGGAATTCGTAGACCAATATGATATTACAGAAATAATTGGAGAACTCAATGTGTGGTTCTATTTTTTTTTAAATAATTCTAGACTAGAAAGTCTAGAACATTGTATAAGAATGATATATAAAGTGTAATTTGCAGTATTGTTTTATCTTCTTATAAACTCTCATGCCTATTACAATTTATACATTACTTCAGACTAACATTCTAAAAGGACCTCTTTGATTATATCATGACACCCTCCTGTTTTATTCTTATTAAAACATGAAGTCTAAAATTCTACATCTTGCTTTTATAGTTCACCACAATTTCTTCTTTTCCTATAACTAAAGATTATTACATTTTGCTTATCCCTATTCATTATCACTTTCATTATAATTCATCAAACGGTTATTAAGCCTGGCATTCTATGCCAAGCATTCTGCTGCTACTGGAAATTAAGTAAGAAATAAGATAGAATTAGTACCTGGGCTCAGAGAATATATTTTCTAATGATTGATACAGAATATGCTCTTGAGAAAACCTTGACAGCTTGTTATTCTTCAAATTCCTTGATTCTCCTGCCCTACTATATGCGTGAAATGAGTTCTAACATGGACTCCCTCCATGCTTCTCTCCCTTCTTCCTATGACTTCAAATTCTGAGTCTATTGAAGTTTCCCCTCAGTGTGTTGGGAACTCTTCTTTGATTATTCCAAGTTGATCAAGGGCTTCTCTTTCTTACATCTTAGAGCTTTTTACTCTATTAGTTATCATTTATATCAATAAATATAGGGCAAGTCAACATTTTAGAATTTTCCCAAGCTTATAATATTATAATGTATAATTATAAAATTTTGAACAGTACGAGTAGTATTTATCCTAGTGTGCAGTAAGCATCTTTGGGCATTAAACCAAAATATGAGTGAATGAATTTGTGAAAGTGGGCCAGTCAAAACTATGCCACATTCAAAATCATGATCTTTAAAAATTATACTAGAGGGGTGCCTGGGTGGCTCAGTAGGTTAAGCCTCTGCCTTAGGCTCAGGTCATGGTCTCAGGGTCCTGGGATCAAGCTCCGCATCGGGCTCTCTGCTCAGTGGAAAGCCTGCTTCCCCCCACCCCCTCTCTCTCTGCCTGCCTCTCTGCCCATTGTGATCTCTCTCTCTCTCTGTCAAATAAATAATAAATCTTTAAAAAAAAATTCTACTAGAAAGTGAGATCTCTGAGTGAAGACATTGTGGTGCCCACTTCCATATTTCCTACATAACCTGGTACAGATGCTAAATAAATATTAAGGGAATAGATGAATAAATTAATGAATGAGTAAATGAATACTCTTTAAAAGATTTCTCTTGGGGCGCCTGGGTGGCTCAGTGGTTTGGGGCCTCTGCCTTCAGCTCAGGTCATGATCTCAGGATCCTGGGATAGAGCCTAGCATTGGACTCTCTGCTCAGCGGGGATCCTGCTTCCTCCTCGCTCTCTCTCTCTCTCTCTTTCTCTCTTTCTGCCTGACTTTCTGCCTACTTGTGATCTCTGTCTGTCAAATAAATAAAATGTTTAAAATAAATAAGTAAATAAAAGATTTCTCTTGACAGTTTCTGCTTAACTAGATTTTACTTGATGCTTCTATGAGAAAATATATTTTCCTTTTTGGAACTTCTTGCTCCATCCATGACAACTTTGTAAAATAATCCTTCCAAATATATATCCTCTTTCTTCCCTTTTTGGTTTATGAAAAGCAGAGAAGTGGAATGGGTAGAAGCTGTTTCTTTCCCAGCTTTAGTTCAAGCCTGAGGCAAAAAACCTCTTGGTCCAGCTGCAATCCAATCTGGTATCTCTAATATTTGCAGTAAAACATTTACTGCAAAGTAGTCAATTCTATGGAAAAAGTTAGTCATGTGTCTACTCCCCTGGATCTTTATATGCTCCCCCTCTTGTTTTCTACATTATATAAGATGAGACATGGAGTGGGAAGAAAGAATCCAGCTATTTCATTAGAGTGCTAATATGCTTTCTGTAGAAAACATCGATCATGATAATTTAGGAAGAAATTACTTTGTTGCCTTGATGTATCTTTCTTGGTCAGGGAGATTGTGTGTTTTCCTTTCCCCTATCTTCCCCGCCTTCAATTATAGTCAATAAATAGGGAAGCTTGACTTTTTTTTTTTTTTTTTAAATGAGAAATTGGTTTGGAGAAATTCAGGAGTTTAGATGGTTATGAGAATTGCTTTGTGTGTAAAATGTGGAAGTGGAGTTTTTAAGAATGGACTGTTCTATGATTCCTGACCCTCCATATCTCTGTGCTAAAAGGGAGAAACACAAAACAAAACATCTTGAAGATGTACAAGCATGTCATTGTTCAGATAGGATACACTAGCTTTTCCAAAAATGAACAATTAAATTGCTCTTATATAATTATATATATAATAACTGTGAAGTTATACTCTAGTTGCTGGTTAAGGAACCCATTCCTGATAGACTTAAGCAATACTGTTACTTTTCACGTGTTGTATCCAAAGTAGAAACTACATAGGTAAGGATAATATATGCTTAAAGACGGTGAAAAATGAGACAAGCATCTATTTTTACATGAAAATGTATTTTCTAAGAGTGAAGCTAAAAGTGAAGCTTGAGTTTGGGTAGAAACTAAAAGTGAAGGTTGTAGAGTCAGAGCACCAGGATTCACATACTGGCTCTATGGTTCTGGATTACCGTTCACAATTAAACTGTCTGTGCCTCAGTTCTTTCTTCAGTGAAAGGCAATACAACCATCTAACTCTTGAGTTTGTACTGAGGATTAAGTGAGAAACTACAAAAAGTTCATCAAGGTCACTTTGTTGGAAGACTGTAAAGGTCAGAATTAATATTTTATTTTAAGTAGAATATGGAGTACATGGGATGAAATGTGAGTAGTTTCCTGAAACTGTGACACATGGCAGTCCTAAAAGTACCTAGCACAATGCCTGAATGCAGTTTTGAGAAACAGGAGCATAATTTAAAATCTAGTAATAGCAATAAATACTAATCTTACCTACATACTGTGTGCCAGGTAGTGCACTTGATGTGGGAGATACAGTGATTAATATGAGAGATACTGTTCCTGCTTTCATAGAGCTTATAGTTTTGCATGGAAGACATATAACTGAAAAAGCAACAGCATAAAATATGATATATTCTCCAATAGGAGCTATGAGAGCAATTAAGATAAGTAGGGCATGATACACCTGCTGATAAAATAATGCTCCTTCTAATTCTGCATTGCTTTGTTCTTTAGATATAATTAAAGCAATAATGAGCAACATTATAATAATTTTAGTGCCATAAAAATATTTTAGTTCAACCTATTTATTTTACAAAATTAAGGAGATAAAGACCCGAAGTGACTTACCAATAGTGCATAGATGGGAGAGGCATAACATTGTTCTTTCCACAGTACCACATAGCAGAAATAAAAGAATTACTTATATTTTATAATAAATATTTATAAGCATTTATAATTGGAACTTTCATATGCCTTTCACTTCACTGCATTGAAGGCAAAAAGTTAAAAAGTTTTCCCAACTTTGAAAATAATGAATAAACAAAGTAGAATCAGACCTAAAAATACAGAGAGCATGGTGATTGCCAGAGAGGAGGGAATTTAGAACATGGGCATAATGGGTAAAGGAGAATGAGAGATACAGTCTTCCCATTATGGAAAGAATAAGTCACGGGAATAAAAGGCACAACATAGGGAACATAGTCAATAATATTGTAATAAGGGTTGTATGGTGACAGATGGTAGCTACACTTGGGGTGAGTATGGCATAGCTTATAGAGAAACTGAATCACTGTGCTGTATATTCTAAATTAATGTAACATTGTGTCTTAACTACACAATTAAAAAATTGTAAAAGAAGATTGTCACATGTTACAAGAAAATGTCAAGCATTGCAATATTCTCATTTGAAAATAAGATAAGCTGAGAAGAATATTTTAAGTATATTATAAATGATTTTTCTTCTTTTAAAGCCAGGAAAGTAAAATAATGAATTCTGATTTTGACATACTTAAAATATTGAAACTTAAAAAGAAAACTGTGTGTGAGTTAAATTAGTCATGGAATAGACACATGCATAAATGGGTTTCTGTGAATTAAAAGTTAAACCCTAAAATATTATATCCTATAAAATTGGCTTGAGGATAAGGTAGATAGAATTGACATATTACTCATAATAAGTTAAACATTAACAGGGATAGCAGTTAACATCCTATATTACTTTAGTGTAAGAAGGCAGGCAGAAAAAGAGACAGAAAGAAGGAGGAGGTCGAGGATGAAGATGATGACTCTATGGAAAACAACATTTATCTCAAGTATTTCAGAGATAGTATTATATTCTTTCTCTGCATTCAGTGCATTTTCCACTACTAAGGATGCTGTGATTTTATCTAATGCATAGTCGTCTTCCACTGCCTTCTGCGCTCTGGGAAGAGTCCTTTAGCAGGCAAATAACTCCCATGTCCAGCGTAACATGCAGGTCCCTCAGCGACAGTCATTGGTGTGTAGGGGGAAGCAAACTAGACGAATGCAAATCCAATTTGATGCTTCCAGCAGGTTTTCAACTGGTATATATTATATTTATAGAAAAATGTGCAGGTCTAAGTTTACAGTTCAATGAGTTTTTACAGTTGCACATAACATTTAATTCACACCTTGCCAAAATATAGAATTTTTTTTATCATATAGAAAAATGCCTTTTGTGCTTTTCGTTCAATCCAATCCAAACCTGTAAAAGAGGCAACCAACTTTCTCATTCAATCTGCCATGAAATGCTTTTGCCTTTTTCTAGATCAGTTCTGACAAGTTTCTAGATCATCTAGATGGTCCCATAAGGGTTCATCTATTTCTAGATCATCATGTAAATGAAAAAATATGATATGTATTCTTGTGTCTGGCTTCTTTTACTCAGAATAAGCTTTTTGGAGTTTTATCTATGGTGTTATATTTTTTACCAGATCATTCCTTTTTACTTTTGAGTATATATTACAAATAGTGTATTTCTCCCATTGAGAGACATTTTATATTGTTTCTTGTTTTGGGCTTTTTAAAATAAAGCTGCAAGTGTGAGTATCCTTTCCAACCTTTTTGTGCACATATTTTCCTTTATCTTGGGCAGACACAGAGTAATAGGATTGCTAGGGCAGTTGTGTGATTTTAATTATTATTTTTTTTTTACTTTTATTTAAATTCAATAACCAAGGTATATTATATTGTTAGTTTTTTATATAATGTCCAATGATTCATTAGTTGGGTGTATCAGCAAGTGCTCATGATATCACTGCCCTCTTTAATGCCCATTATCCTGTTACCCCATCCCCCACCCATCTCCCTTTCTGCAGTCCTCACTTTGTTTCTCGGAGCCAAAAGTCTCAAATAGTTTGTCTGCCTCTCTTATTTCTTCCCATACAGTTTCCCCTTAAATTTAAATTCAATTATTCAACATATAGATCATCTTTAGTTTCAGATGTAGAGTTCAGTAATTCATAAGTTGCATATAACACCCAGTGCTCATCGTATCACATGCACTCCTTAATGCCAGTCATCCCCATCCCCCCACGCACCGCCCCTCCAGCAACCTTCAGTTTCTTTACTATAGTTAAGAGTCTCTCTTGGTTTGTCTCCCTCTGATTTTCCATTCCATTTATCCTTCCCTTCCCCTATTATCCTCTGTGCTGTTTCTTATATTTTTCATATGGACAAAAGCATCTGTAACTGTTTTTCTCTGATTGACTTATTTCACTCAGCATAATACCCTCTGTTTCCATCTACATTGTTGTAAATGGTAAGATTTCATCCTTTCTGATGGATGAGTAATATTACATTGTATATATGAACCACATCTTCTTTATCCATTCATCTATAATGGACCTCTCAGTTCTTTCCATAATTTTACTATTGTGGGCATTGCTGCTATATAAACATTTGGGTGCATGTGCCCTTTTGAATCATTATGTTTGTATCTTTGGGGTAAATCCCTAGTAATGGAATTGCTGGCTTGTAGGGTAGCTTTATTTTCAACTTTCTGAGGAACCTCCATACTGTTTTCCAGAGTGGCTGCAACAGCTTGCATTCCCACCAGCAATGTAACACGATCTGTTTTTATGTCAGTACCATACTGTCTTGATGGTTACTGCTTAATTGGTGTCTGAGTTCTAGCAATTTTGGGGTGGAGTCTTTTGGGTTCTCCACATGAAGTATCATGTCATCTGCAAAGAGTGAGAGTTTGACTTCTTTGCACATTTGAATGCCTTTTATTTCCTTTTGTTGTCTGATTGCTGAGGCAAGGACTTCTAATCCCATGTTGAACAAGAGTGGTGAGAGTGGACATCCCTGCCGAGTCCCTGACCTTACGGGAAAAGCTCTCAGATTTTCCCCATTGAGAATGATATTTGCTGTGGGCTTTTCAAAAATGGCTTTTATGATACTGAGGTTATCTTCCTTCCATCCCTACACTGGTGAAGAGTTTTAATCAAGAAAGAATGTTTTATTTTGTCAAATGTTTTTTCTGCATCAACTGAGAAGATCATATGTTTCTTGTCCTTTCTCTTGTTAATGTGATATATAAGATTGATTGATTTGCAGATCTTAAACCATGCTTGCAGCCCAGGAATAGGTCCCACATAGTCATGAGATCTTTTAATGTACTGTTGGATCCTATTGGCTAGTATGTTGGTAAGAATTTTTGCTTCCATGTTTATCAGGGATATTGGTTTATAATTCCCCTTTTTGGTGGGGTCTTTGTCTCATTTTGGGAACAAGGTAATGCTGGCCTCATAGAAAGAGTTTGGAAGTTTTTCTTCCATTTCTATTTTTTGAAACAGCTTCAGAAGAATAGATGGTCATTCTTCTTTAACTGTTTGGTAGCATTCCCCTGAGAAGCCATCTGGCCCTGAACTCTTCTTTGGTGGGAGATTTTTTTTTTTTTTTAAGATTTTATTGGGCACCTGGGTGGCTCAGTGGGTTAAAGCCTCTGTCTTCAGCTCAGGTCATGATCCCAGGGTCCTGGGATGGAGCCCCACATCAGGGCCTCTGCTCAACAGGAAGCTTGCTCCCCCCCCCCCCTCTGCCTGCCTCTCTGCCTGCAAATGATCTCTGTTTGGCAAATAAATAAATAAAATCTTTTTTTTTTTTTTAAGATTTTTATTTATTTATTTGACAGAAAGACACAGTGAAAGAAGGAAACAAGCAGGGGGGGTGGGAGAGGGAGTAGCAGGCTTCCCTCGGAACAGGGAGCCTGATGTGGAGCTTGATCCCAGGACCCTGAGATCATACTTGAGCTGAAGGGAGACGCTTAACAACTGAGCCACCCAAACGCCCTGTTTTGGGAGATTTTTGATCATTGCTTCAATTTCCTTGATGGTTATAGGCGTGTTCAGGTTTTCTATTTCTTTTGGTTTCATTATCGGTAGTTTATCGGTCTCTAGGAATGTGTCTATTTCTTTCAGATTGCCTAAATTGTTGGCATATATTGCTCATAATGTGTTATTATAATTATATTTCTTTGGTGCTTGTTGTGCTCTCTCCACTTTTGTTCATGATTTTATTTATTTGGGTGCTTATTTTTTTGTTTTTGATAAGTTTGGCCAGGGGTTTATCAATCTTATTAATTCTTTCAAAGAACAAGCTCCTAGTTTTGTTGATCTGTTCTACTGTTCTTTTGGTTTCTGTTTCATTATATCTGCTCTGATCTTAATTAATTCTCTTCTCCTGCTGGGTTTAGGCTTTATTTGCTGTTCTCTCTCTAGTTCCTTTAGGTGTAGAGGATTTTTACACCTGGCTAGGTTGTGTGTTTGAGACTTTTCTTATTTCTTAAGAAAAGCTTGTATCTCTGTATACTTTCCTCTCAGAACTGCCTTTGCTGTTTTCCATAGATTTTGAACAGTTGTGTTTTCATTCTCATTTGTACATGAAATTAAAAAAAAATTTTTTTTTAAATTTCCTGGCTGACCCATTCATTCTTTTTAGAAGGGTGCTCTTTACCGTCCAAGTATTTGAGTTCTTTCCAAATTTCCTCTTGTGAATGAACTCAGGTTTCAGACCACTGTGATCTAATAATATATGGGGAATAATCTCAATCTTTTGGTGCAGTTGAGACCTGATTTGTCACCCATTACATGGTATATTCTGGAGAATGTTCCATGTGTACTTGAGAAGAATGTGTATTTTGTTGCTTTAGGATGGAATGCCCTGTATATATCTGTGAATTCCATTTGGTCGAGTTTGTCATTCAAAGCCTTTGTTTCCTTTTTGATCTTCTGCTTAATGTTCTGTTCATTGCAGTGAGTAGGGTGTTAAAGTCCTCTACTATTATTGTATCATTGTCAAGTATTTTCATTAATTTTATCATTAATTATATATATATCAATATATAATTATATATAATTATATATATACATATATGTATATATATATACAATTTGGCTGCTCCTAAGTTAGGAGCATAAATATTTATAATTGTTAGACCTTCCTGTTGGAGAGACCCTTTAAGTATGATATAGTGTCCCTCTTCATCCCTTCCTACAGCTTTTGGTTTACAAATCCAATTTGCCTGATATAAAGATTGCTACCATAGCTTTGTTTTGATGTTCATTAGCATGACAAATCATTCTCCACCACTTAACGTTCAATCTGGAGTCTTTGGGTCTAAAATTATTCTCTTGTAGTCAGCATATGGATGGATCTTATTTTTTCATCCAATCTGATATCCTGTGTGTTTGGATTGGAGCATTTAGCCTATTTACATTCAGATTTGATTGGCGCATTAAACCCATTTACATTCAGATAACTATTGAAAAATATGAATTTAGTGCCACTGTATTACCTGTCAAGTCACTGTATTATCTGTACAGTCATTGTTTCTGTTCCATTATGGTCTGTGTTACTTTTGGGTTCTTGCTTACAAGATCCCCTTTAATCTTTCCTGCAGGGCTGGTTTAGTGATTACCAATTCTTTCAGTTTCTGTTTGTCCTGGAAACTCTTTATCTCTCCTTCCATTCTGAATGACAGCCTTGCTGTATAAAATACTCTTGGCTGTATGTTTTTCTGATTTAGTACCCTGAATATATCACACCAGTCCTTTCTGGCCTGCCACGTCTGTGTGAATAAGTCTGATGCCAGTCTAATGTTTCTACTCTTATAGATTATGGACCTCTTGAGCTGCTTTCAGGATTTTCTCTATATCTCTGAAATTTGCAAGCTTCACTATTATATGTAAGGATATTGATTTATTTTTATTGATTTTGGGGGTGTACTCTGTGACCTTGGACTTGAATGCCTATTTCCTTCCTCAGTTAGGAAAGTTTGCAGCTATGATTTGCTCATATATACCTTCTGTTCCTCTTTCTCATTTCTTTTCCTCTGGGACTCCAATTCTATTTTTTTTTTTTTTTCATTTTAAAGTATTGCTGATTTCTTGAAGCCTCCCCTCATATCCAGTAGTTGCTTTCTCCTTTCCTCAGTTTCCTTACTTTCCATCATTTTGTCTTCTATGTCACTGACCCTCTCTTCTGCCTCATTTATCTTACCCATTAGAACATCCATTTTAGACTACATCTCAGTTAAAGCATTTTTAATTTTGGCCTGATTAGATTTTAGTTCTTTTATTTCTGCACTAAGGGATTCTTATTGTCTTTTATGAGTTTTTCAAGCCTAGCTGTATCTTTATAATTGTTATTCTGAATTCTATGTCTGACATCTTACTTATATCCATATTGATTAAATCTATGGCTTTCTTTTGTTGTGAATTTCTCTTTTTAGTCTTTCTGTCCAGGGAAAAATAGATGAATGAGAGAACAAAGTAAAAAATACCAACTATGACCTCAGAAAAATATACACTAGACAAATCCAAAGAGATCTGAAACTAAACAAGAAAAATAAAGGGGAGGAGGAAGAAAAAATATTACCAAACAGGTGGACAAAACAGGGTGATACATTTGGTCTTGGGTGTATTTTGTTAGAAGACACTAGACCCCAAAATTGTAAAGAAAAAAAAATATATATGTATATAATTAAATACAGTCAAAGGAAGCCAAAAATGAACATATCTATAAAATGTAAATGTAAAAGTGAAAATTAAAAAAAAAACACATAAAAAGTTGATAAAATAAAAAAATATTTGAAAAGAAAAAAAAAAAAGAAAATTTTTAAACTGAAAGACTGAAGAATCATGAGAAAAAAAATTCAATTCTATATACTGTTTTCCCGTAGCTCAGAAGTTTTGCAGTTCTGTGTGATCTGTTAACTTCATATTAGCCTGCTATTCCTGCTGATCTTCTGGGAGCAGGGCCTGTTCCATGGATTCTGGTGTGTTTGCCTGTGTGGTTGTACCACCCCTTGCCAGGGGACCAGTCTCATTGTAAGCTGTTTCAGGTTGCTCTTTGAGACTTTTGTTCCCTGAAAGCTTTCCATGCTGTTTTATAAGATGGATTAAAAAAAAAAATGGTGGTGCCCTGATCTCCAGCCTCCAGCCCCAATGATAGCTGCCCCCACTCTTCAGTGTGCCCTCAGTGAAAAGCAGTCAATCACTTAAAATACACACACACACACACACACACACACACATATACACATATATATGTGTATATATATAAACATATATATATATATAAGCATATAATATATCTAGTCAATCACTTTTGTGTGCACCAAACTCTGCAGAGTTTGCACCCACACCAATCCTCCCAGGGGAAGGAGGGGAGTCTCTTGGAGGTTCTGATGCTTGCTGGACCCCTCCTTGGAAAGCCATCACTGGATCCGCCCAGGTTCTCAGTTTATGGCAATGCCATGTTGAAAGCCCACTCCTGGGCTTGCTGATTGTAGCTTGCTTCCCTTCTCTAATGCTGGAGAGTTCTGATGGCCTCAGGCATCTCTGTTCTTTCTATGACCCCTGGGATCCTGAGACCACACTGTCCCACCTAGGATTCTGCACCCCTGAGCACCTTTTAGGCAGGGATGTCCCTCACTGGAGCAGACTTCTAAAAGTTGTGATTTTGTGCTTCAGGGCTATATCATTCTGGTAGCCAGCTTATGGAGGCTCCCCCCACCGTCAGCTTATCTTCCAATATAATCCCTCAGATTCACTTGTCTGCACTGCTTACCTTGTAGAAAGTGGTTGCTTTTCTATTTGTAAAATTGCAGCAATTCTTCTCTTAGATCTCAGGTTGAATTCACAGGTGTTCAGAATGATTGGCTAGATATCTTGCTGAATGCACAAGGGACAAGATGAAATGAGGCTCCCCTACTCTTCTGCATCTTCTCAATTGGTGTATGATTTACTTTAAGAGAACTGGACAAATTTTCAAATAGCATGTATCATTTTATGTTTCCCATCCTCATCAATACTTGTAGTTGTCACTTTTTAAAATTTTAGCTATTTCAGTGCAAGAACAGTAAACTGTCATTATGGTTTTAATAATCATATCCCCTATGGTTAATGATGTTCAGCACTATTTTATGTGCTTATTGACCAATTTTATGTGTACATATCATATATAAGTACATGTATAATGTATATTTATATATGTATGTGTGCACGTATATATGTATAATATATAATATATTCCTTTGTTAAGTACTTGTTCAAGTTTTTTCCTTTATAATAACTCTTTCATTTCCCCCCTCCCATCCTTTGTTCTCTCATTATATATTTTTCTTTTAGATATGTTATAAACCTCACAGTGCAGTGTGATATTTCCTCTCCACAGTCAATTTGCTTTGAAGTAATATAAGAAAGTAAAAAAAATACTTACCTTTCAACTTAGCCATTTATTTGTGCTTCTCATTTCTTTATGTTATACTTCAGTATAGTAATATTTCTCTTCTGTCTGAATTCATACTTCTAGCATTTCTTACTGTGCTCATCTGATGGTGACATATTATTTCAGCTTTTATTTGTCTACATAAATATTCTTATTTAAAGTGCTTTCCTTTTTAGCTAAACATATATTTAGAATAATACTTTTTTTTCTTTTATCACTTTAAAGTTGTCATTTTATTATCATGTAGATTGTATTGTTTATGATGAAAAGTCATTATGTTGTTCCCCTATAAGTGATGTGTCTTTTATTTCTTGTTTGCTTTTTAGATTTGTTTTCTTTTTTATTGATTTTCAGAATTTCAGCATGTTATTCTTTGGTGCCTTATTCCTTTTGAGTATTCCTGTTATATTCATTTAAGTTTTTTGGGTCTGTGGGTTTCTAGTTTTTATTAAAGACACTTCAACTATTATTTCTTTAAAAAAATTCTTTTCCTATTTAACTCTCTCTCTCTCTTCTCTTTTAGGTATTTCAATCACATGGATTTTTAATCTGGTTTACATTGCTAATTCTATATCAGCCTTTTTTATTTTGTCATTTTAAGTTTGGCTCTTTTTTTTTTTTTTCCTGGTACTTAAATTTATCATTTTTATTCTGCATCAGACTTGATGTTAAGCTGATCCATTGGCATTGTCATTATAGATGCTATAGTATGAAGCTTTTTTTTTGTTTTTGTTTTTCTTTTTTATTTTTAAGATTTTATTTATTTATTTGACAGACAGAAATCACAAGGAGGCAGAGAGGCAGGCAGAGAGAGAGAGGAGGAAACAGGCCCCCTGCTGAGCAGAGAGCCTGATGCAGGGCTCGATCCCAGGACCCAGAGATCATGACCTGAGCCTAAGGCAGAGGCTTTAACCCACAGAGCCACCCAGGCTCCCCTATAGTACGAAGTTTTAGAATTTCCATTTTATTTGTTATAGTTTATTGTTTCTCTACTGATATTTGATATTTTTATTATGTTAGTATTTAATTTTAAATCATTGCACATGTTTATAACAATGATTTTAAATTCCTTATACTCTGCTTCCATTATTTCTGACTTTTCCAGTTTGATTTTTATTCATTAATTTCCCTCCTGATTATTGTCATATTTTTCTGTCCCTTTTTATGTCTAACGACTTTTGATTTAAAGTTGGGCAGTATGTATACTATATTATTGCATGTTTGGATGGTTTTCCTTAATGAAGTACTGAAGGTGATCATAGCATATAGTAAATCTGCTTGCAAATCAGCTTGATCTTTTTGAGGCTTTTTATTTTCTTTACCATATCAGAGTAGCCTTTCTTTTTCATCTAAATTACTCCTACTTCTAAGATGTGTAATTTCTGGGATCCCTACTGGAGGTCCAGAATTTGTAAGAAGATCTCCGTTGGCTGTTGGAATTACACATCTCCAAACATATGTGAACTTGATTAGTTACTCATTTCACAATACTTTTGAAGTTGTTCATTCTCCAGTGATATTTCTTTCACTGTGGTAAAAGTAGTAGTGGGCCTTTGGCTGGTCTTATGGAATTTTGTCCTAAGTACTCCAAGGGTAGTCCTTTGCAGATTTCTCCAGTTCCTTTCCTTTAGAGCACCCTTCTCTGAAGTACACTGTCCCATAAAACCCAGCCACCTCAGAAGCCCCAAACTCTTTGTCCTATTTCATCAGTAATGATATGTTTTCTCTGTTGGTTCTTCTATCCTCTGTACCATGGCCCAGAAAGTGTCATTATACAAAAAGCTGGGCCAGTTATGGGCTTATCCTCTTTATATCCCTTTGCTAAGAAGTCATAATCCTCCACTGTCCCTAGTAAAACTCTTGTAATTATTGCATTTACTTTATCCAGTTGTGTAGTTTATGGCAGGAGGACTATTCTTTCATAGCTGAAAGTAGAAAATAAAATAGATTCAGTGCTAATGGATTGATTTGACTTTTAGAAAAGAAAAAAGGATGCTCTTCCTTCCTTCCTTCCTTCCTACCTATCTACCTACTTTCCCTTCCTCCCTCTCTTCTTCTCTCAGTTCGAACCTGGGATAACAAAGACCTAGAGGTGTTATTATCTACCTTGTTGCATATCAAGTTTGAAAATGACACAGCATGGAAGAAAACAAAACCAAAATGTGAAAGGAGTCTATGACCTGATGATTTTATTAAACTCAGTGCGACTTGACTTAGATTTGTGGTCTAATAAATAGCTGCATATCTCAAGCAGATTTTAGTCCGTACTTTTTTTATTTACTTGCAACCCAAATAATCCTGATACATCTTACAAAAGACAGTGTTTTCTACTAGTGCCCTATGTAAGTTTTACAAATTTTAATTACTATAAATTGAGTATGTACCATAGGTCAGGTGTTGTGATAGTAATTAGTGTTATTTATAATACTAGGCTACATGGATCATTTGATTTGATCCAGTATGGTAATTTGTATGATTAATATTAAGCTTTATAATAATAAAAATGCTATTTAACTATTAATAAATGAACTTTATTTTCTAAAATTGATGGTTATAAAGTAATTAGGAAAGCAAAGAACTTGCAATTTAATGTTACATATCCATTTAAGACAATTTCTAATATACTGCCTCAATCAAATTTAAAAATCTCAATGTATCATTTTACCTTAGATTACTAGCATCAACAAAGGAAATGGACTCTTACAATGACCTACAAAAATCAGCATTTGTACCATCTATTATTTTTTTAATTATGGATAACTTTAGTTTGATATGTATGTGTGTGTGTATACATATGTGTGTGGGTGTAATACACATATGTTACAGTTAATATAATGTCTGTATATTGTTCTGTTTAGATAGAATTTCCACATCAATTTCCAGAAGTTTTTTGTTTAGTGCATAGGTAGGAGTTATAAAATAGATATTTCAAGTAGAAAATAATGGGAGTCTAAAAGATCGTTAGTACAACATGTCTTTGTACTTGTATAAATGTGATTGGAAGGATACACTTAAAACTATATTTAATATCTAGAATTAATCTAACTATAACATGAATCTGGAGTAGAAATCCAAGGAAGCAATGAAATTTTCATGGTAAATTATGATACTAGGAGAAAACATGGAAACATGGGAATGTACTGGTTTAAGAATCTTACATGGCTTAGAAAGTTCAAAAGCAAAAAAAAAAAAAAAAAAAAAAAGTCACAGATAAGTAAAGACTAGTCTTCATTAGAAAGGAAAAATAACTTATTCACTAGAAACATATTCAATATATCATCTGTGTAAGACATAAGAAGCAGAAATAGATTATTGAAATACATATGAATATAAATTGTATATTAGTTGGAGAGCCACCAAAAATTGTTTATGTGGTAAATACTTTGTTACCCTTCGATTTTCTGTTGCCTGTTTAGTTATTTGCTTCTTACAGTTCTTATCTAAGGTGCTTTCTTAGGCACCCACAAGATGACATAAACCAATATCTCTCACTAAATTTTAAAATTGACTTAGTTTTTTCTTCTCCTTTATTAAAGGAATCTAGGAGAGAACTTTTGGTTTGTCCTTTCTCTGGAGTCAGTAATTAGTTGCTCTTTTCCTCTGAAATTACAAAGAAGGCAACCCATCACAGCAGATATGTATATTTCTATAATTAAAAATCACAAAGACATAGGAAATAATAAATGATTTATTCTCAAATCATCCACCTGATAAGTTTGGCATGGGAAATAATCCAGATAGCTTTATTACTTTAGCATGTTCATTACAGAAAACTGAGGCCTATGTGAACATAAGATATGTTGAAATGTAAGAACCTTATATCTTTTATGCCTATGAGAGAGAGAATAGAGATAGAAAGTTTGGGGGGATAATTAGGTTTTAAAGAATGTATGATTTCTGCAGTAGTTTTCTTTAGCAGTTGTGAATTCAACCTGTGTTTCTTTCCTTTAAATCTAGAAGTCTTTGATTTATCCAGGCAATAAATATTTGAATGGCTACTATGTGAGAGATGCTAGTTACTCTCTTATGAACAAAGTGGTATAGTGTCTTCATGAAATTCACTAAATTTTGGGGTGCCTGGGTGGCTCAGTGGGTTAAAGCCTCTGCTTTTGGCTCAGGTCATGGTCCCAGGGTCCTGGGATTGAGCCTTGCATTGGGCTCTCTGCTCAGCAGGAAGCCTGCTTCCTCCTCTCTCTCTGCCTGCCTCTCTGCCTGCTTGCGATCTCTATCAAATAAATAAATAAAATCTTAAAAAAAATAAAAAGAAATTCACTAAATTTCATTGAAATTTAGTCTAGTGAGATAAATATGAAAAATAACAAAAAGTAATTATGACCTATAGAAAGAGCTATGATAAAAACAAATGGTATTAACTAATATTTTATCGCATGTATATACTACATTTTCTTTATCCATTCATCCATTGGTGGTCATTAGGTGGTTTCTACATCTTGGCTATTGTAAATAATGGTGCAGTGAATGTGGAGTGCTAATATTTCCTTGAGATCCTCATTTTCATTCTACCCAGAGTAGTATTGCTGAGTTATATGGTAGTTCTGTTCATAATTCTTTGAGGGACTTCCATACTGTTTAAAAAATGAGAAAATCCTTATGTGCAACAACATGGGTGAAACTTGAAGACATCATACTAAGTGAAATAAGCTAATCACAGAAGGACAAGTACTGCATTGTTTGGCTTATGAGGTACCTGAAATAGTTAATCAAATAGAAACAGAGAGTAGAATGGTGGTTGCCAGGGACTGGAAGAGGGGTAATGCTAATCAATGGGTATAAAGTTTTATTTATGACAGATGAATAAGTTTTAGAGATCTGCTGTAAAACATTAGGCACACAGGTGACAGTATTGTATCACAAACTTAGCCATCTGTTAAGAAGATAGATTTCATGGTAACTGTTTGTATCACAACAAAAATAATAAAAAATAATTTTTTAAGTTAAAAAAAAAAAACAAAAAACAAATCCTATGTTTTTGGTCAGAGAAGTCCTGAAAATGAGGTAATGTTAAATGAGCCTTAAAAGATAAAGAATTACCTAGAAGGCAAAATTTAAGTTGTGGGAGAGGGGAAAAATCCTTTGACAAGAGGAAAGTAACCAGATAAATTGACATTAGCCTTAAATCCCAAGAGTCAAACTTTCATTACCTTTATGAGTTCCAGGATACTGAAGAGCACAAATTGAATCTGTCAAGTTTGCAAAGTCCTAATCATGGGTATTCACATAAATGTGAATTTTAAAATATGTATTGGTCAATGGCCATGTGTCAGGTTTATGATGCAGAAATGAATAAAGGACAGCCCTTTTCCTCAAACATGTATATAACACACATGTACACATGTTTTAATTAAAAAAAAAAGGTTCAGGAAACTTAGGATCAACAGACTGTCTCTTAGAATATGTGACTTTTTTTATTCAATAGTGATGACATAGGCCAACATAGCCAGAGGAATTCGAAATCCAGCATTCACTCTTAAATCTCTCCAGTCACATGTCACATATCACGAATACCCCATTTCTTCCTCCATAACTGAGGCAGAATTATATTACAGAATCTATAATCCATTAGAACTCAAAATAAATGAATTCATAATTCATGATTGAAGTAATCCTACACACAACTATTGGGTATCCTCTAAGGTAAGATATATCCTAGGGGACCCTAAGATACTGGAGATATAAAATCAAATGAACTCCTGACCTTGTGCTTCAGGAACTTGCCACCTTCATATCACTTCCATACATACAGGGGATTACAGTATGGTGTGAATAAGTGGAGGGCAATCACAGGGTGTGCTGTGTTATGAGAGTACTTAACCTTCAAGAATACTGGTTATGTGGGGTGTGTGGGTGAATTGAACCAGAGGAAGTTACTTGGTTGAGATGGTACTTTTTTTTGGCCTAAAGGATAAAGAAAAATTTGTTGGAAAGTAATTTCCTAACTTCCATTCTTCTCTTTACTGGACTGAAAGAAGAGGGTTCCAGAGTCTTAGGTGTCAGAAAGCATGGCACCTGCAGTATTAGAGATAGATTGCCTGGGATGGGGTGGACCTGATGGGTAAGGTGGAGCTATGCAGCAAGAGTTTGTGCATTATGCAAGATACATACATGGTAAGGAATTTGGATTCCATGAAGGAATGGAGACTGAAGAATTTTTTATGTAGAGATATAGAATACCCCCTTATACTTAAGAACAGTTGCTTTGGGGCTGTATCTGTGTGGCTCAGTGGGTTAAGCCTCTGCCTTTGGCTCAGGTCATGATCTCAGGTTCCTGGGATTGAGCCTCTCATCAGGCTCTCTGCTCAGAATGGAGTCTGCTTCCCCCTCCCCATCTGCCTGCCTCTCTACTTGCGATCTCTCTGTCAAATAAATAAATAAAATCTGTACCCCAATGCTCATAGCAGCAATGGCCATGGTCACCAAACTGTGGAAAGAACCAAGATGCCCTTCAACAGACGAATGGATGAGGAAGATGTGGTCCATATACACTATGGAGTATTATGCCTCCATCAGAAAGGATGGACATATTCTTAGTCCCGTCCGTACATAGTCCCGTCCATGCTGATACATGGACGGGACTGGAAGAGATTATGCTGAGTGAAATAAGTCAAGCTGAGAGAGTCAATTATCATATGGTTTCACTTATTTGTGGAGCATAAGAAATAGCATGGAGGACATGGGGAGATGGAGAAGAGAAGGGAATTGAGGGAAACTGGAGGGGGAGATGAACCATGAGAGACTATGGACTCTGAAAAACAATCTGAGCATTTGAAGGGGCGGGGGTTGGGAAGTTGGGTGAGCCTGGTGGTGGGTATTATGGAGGGTATGTATTGCATGGAGCACTAGGTGTGGTGCCTAAACAATGAATTCTGGTACACTGAAAAGAAATTGAAAAAATAAAAAATAAAAAAAATCTTAAAAAAAAAAAAAGAACAGTTACTCTGATTGAAAAGATAAAACTTTAGGAGCTTTCAGGACTGTTAAGTAGCTCTGGAACAGTCATTGGTAAGAAATTAATAAGGCTAGGAAAGCCTGGGTGGCTCAGTTGGTTAAGTGTCTGCCTTTGGCTCAGGTTATGATCCCGGGTTCCTGGGATTGAGTCCTGCATCAGGCTCTCTGCTCAGTAGGGAGTCTGCCTCTCCCTCTCTCTCTGCCTCTCCTCTAGCTTGCCTTTTAAATGAATAAAATCTTAAAAAAAAATTAATACGGTCAGTAGCTGAGCAAGTATAAGATCAGAGATATACCCATGAAACATTTAGGAGATAGTCTATAAAGTATAACCGTTCTTAAGTGTGAGAGCTAAAGGAGTTGGAGGTACTGAAGAGGTCCGATTTTCAGAAAGAAATAACTGTTCTCATTCATCAAGATTGAGAATTCATTGAATAAGATTCTAGAATTTTTGGCAAAGAAAGAGCCTTTTTTTAAAAGCCATTTATTGTGAAAAGGAAAATAGAAATACTCTATAGTTTATTGAGTTACACTGGGCTAATCTCAGAGAACAGGTTGGAAAGAGATTAGTGAATCACCAGTGTAGCTGTTGTAAGTGAAATTATGAGCCGAGATAAGGCCACCAAGAGAAGGTATATAAAGAGAACAAAAGAAAAGGACTTTGAGAAAGACCAATTTGTAAAGAAATGAGAACAAGGAAGCTACACAAAGTTTGAGTCCAAGGCAGAGAGACAAGAGAAAAGTGAACTGCAATGTTGTCATAAGGACCTTATGAGGATAAGTGTCCAGAAGGATAGTGTGGTCAGTCAGGACTAAATTTTGCAGGTGGGTTAGCTAAGAGAGAAAGTAAAAGTGTGTGCTCCATCCCACCCTTCCCACACACAGTATGTAGCAACAGATTATTAAAAAACATGTTGAAAAAGGTTTCAAGAAAATGGTTAGAGAAAATTTAATTACAGTATGTTTGAAAATGGGTACAGACAGACGACTCATTGGCTTGGCTCTGAAATACAGAAGGTAAAGTGTGACTAGAGTGTAGCATGATATCAAGGTAGGTTTCCTTTTTAAATATGTTTAAACAAGTTAGAGATATGTAGTTTTTATATAAGAAAGGGACAAGCTACAAAAGAATAGACTCTAATAGATTTGGGAGGGATTAGTTAGTATGTTGAGTTACTAGAGGAAACAGGAATATGTTATACAGAACATAGGTGACAAGCTGCCTCTGGGACTATGAAATGGAATGTCTATTCACTGAAACAGGGAAAAAAGGAGGTAAGATGGGATTTTATTAGAGACACATATTTTTGGAACTGGAGGGAAGCAAATTAAAAAGATGCTCACCTAATGGCTTCTAAATTATCTGTCCAGAGTTGGATAGCAGGGGTCCTTAGAAAAGGAGCTTGAAAAGAGCTAAAGTTCTAAGTGTGCACCTATGGAGAATGTGAAAAGAAGTTAGCAAAGAAAAATTGGAGGGTTTGCAGGCAACTCTGGGGCTTTCCTGAGTCTGAGACTACCCATATGTAGTGAAGAGTTCTCAGTGTCTTCCCAGTGAGTTAATCCACCATTCATCCTTCTCTGGTGTGTATGGGATGCTTCCCAGACATGTGTATTCCACTGTCATCACAACTTTCTCTACTTGAAATTTCCTTGTTTAATTCCACCCCATTAGTAGTGGGCTTGACTTTCCATGACTCTCCAAGTCAAAATAAACTGACTGAATAAACAACTGGTGTTAGCAGGTTAACAATAGAGGGATAAAAGTGTTATTTATTCTCCAATGGGCTGTTGAAGATGATATATTACAAGTTGTCTGTTTTAAGCTGTCAATATTTAGAACACCCCCAAGCTAAAACGTTAAGGAAAAGATGCCATGGTTTAGATGGAGATAATCTGTTTTTCATTTTCAGCCAGTGTTAATACCTATTCTTTAGGGTACTGAGGTTTCTGGTCTGTGTGTAGGAAATGGCAAAAACAGAGAAGTACAACACTCTACACTTCGGTGGCCACTCTCCCTTAACGAGCTTAATTGCCTCTTATGACAGAAAATATTTTGGAAAAACAGCACTTGTTTTCCTTTACAGATCATCATGGCAATTCACAAGTGTACAGTGAGCAAGTTGGCCATGAGTAGCTCTGAAGGATGTACTGGCACCAACATGCCAGACATCTGGAGGCAAATTTTCATATGAAGAATGGGTGGGGCTGTATATTTTGGAAACATAATGCTGAACATCTGGATATTTGGAAATCAGCTCATTGCCTAGCTTTTTAATGTTCATAGAAATATTTTGTTTTTGGTAGATATAGTTGCAGACTCTTTACCCTTTAAAAGCAATATCATGATTTATATTTATGTTTTCTCTATTACATTTTGAAATTATACAGCACAGACAATGTTAGTTTACTATTTAGGTTACTAATTTAATATTCGATCACTCCTTCTCAAACTTTAATGGTACATTCAGATCAGCTGGATAACTTGTTCCTAAGTGTTCTGGCTCAAAAGCGCCCAGATTCTGCATTTCTAGTAAGCTCCTTGGTGATCACAATGCTGCTGCTTCTCGTGTCACTCATTCAGTGGCAGGGGACTAGTCCTGTGCTATCCAGTATGGTATCCACTTGCTATATGTGGCTATTTCAACTTATATTGATTGAATTAAATAAGATTTAAAAATCAGTTCCTCAGTGCCACTAACCACTTTTCAAATGCTCAGTTGCCAAATATAGACAGTGCAAATTTAAACTATTTTCATTACGGCAGAAAGTCCTATTGGACAGTGTTTTCTAGATACATTATTCCATAACTTTGAGCAATCACAAAGACATGGAAAATTATTTGGAGTTTGCTTATAATTGGTCCCACTTAATGTCACAGCAAAACTTCTACAAAAGTGGAATTCCAGGTTGAATACAACACAGCGGGTCACAGATTTGGGTCTAGTATTTTACGTTGAAAACATTCTTTAGAAACTATGGACATTGAGGTTTGCTTGAATTAGAATAGATATTTTAAAAATGACTAACACTTGCACTTAATTCCACCAGTATATTTAAATATAATTTGTGTATATAGTTCATCATAGTGCAAATGCATAGATTTCAAGTCTGAAAGCAGGATGATGGAAGATGGGCTTCAGGTGAACTCTGAAGTATATCTATCCTGATATACTTTTTTTTGTTGTTGTTGTGTTTCATTACCACTTACTATAATTTTGTTGTTGTTGATGATGTTGTGTTGCTGTTTCTGTTAGGTCATGTACACATATCTATTACTATTACTCCACTTAGATTCCCAAGCATCACTAGGTCCCCAAGTAAATAAACACATAAAGAATAATGCAAATTCATGCAGTAATGAGGTATCTAGATATTAAGCATAAAACCAGGTTGCAAGTCCCTAGTCTGACTCATTCCAGCTGTATAGTTTAAGTAAATTACACAGTCTTTAGAAGGCTCAGTCTTCATCTGTGAGGGACAGATGATTCACAAAGATTCAATGAAATAACAAAGTTAAGTGCCTCTTTAATACTAAATCAGTACTGTACACATATGTTATTATTACTAGAGAATGACTTTTTAATGATCATTTACAGTAGTGATGCCCCCAAATTTTAATATCATATTAGGTTAAAATATTAAGTTCACTGGAAAGATAATTATCACTAAAATGGTTCATACCATATAGACCCAGAGGTGCAACAACATAAAATTGAATATACAACTTAAAAAATAAACCTGGGTATCAACCTTAAGATTTAAGTTCTCACTTATAAGCCCTTTCTGGTTCTAAAACCACCTTAATTTAATTAAGAATATTTGCCAAATATAGGCAAAATTGTATGTATACATGCACATATATTCTATTTGACATCTGCAAGTATAAACAATACTTCAGTTATAAATTCATGAGTATCAGAGGAATTGACCAATGATATTTTTTTCTACTAGCTTTATGAAGTACAAATCATATTACATATACATTAGTGCCCTTTTGTTTCTCTCTTCTCTCACTCTGCTTCCACAATTTGTTGTAAAGTTTCAGTGCAGCTTACCTCCTATAAAGGTAAACTTTTTAGATAAGTAATACTCTAAATTTTTCTTATGAATATATTTTATTTAAAATGGCAGAAGAACTGCAGGCGTAGATTTCAAGTTTGAATATGATATAAAAGATCGTAGTTTTGAGATGTAACAGAAATTAAATGGTAGCCCAGATCTATATATATATAAGCACACACCAAATACCTCTTAAACAGTTCCCCATGAACATAATTATCAAAATAATGTAGCCTATGTAGGACAATCAGTTGCACAATTCAGATTTCCCTGAAAATTCTTTTCAGCGCCAACTAGAAATTTTTCATGAACTGTGAATAAGTTTGAAGCATTCTTCATTCTTAAGATTCAAATAAGTTTTAGCTAAAATATTAGAAAACTTCCGCTTAAGAATGTGGTGACCTTTTCTCCCTCCCTCCCAGTTTTGATTTTTGTTTTGATTTTTTGTGGTATTTGGTTGAGCATTAGATCTTCACATTGGACACTTAACATGTCAAGTCAAGGAAACTAATGATCTAAAACTGTTTAAATAAATGAATGTGCCTAGTTCTCACGCCTGCTTGAGAAGATTTTTTTTTTTTTTTTGAGAAGTCTTTTTATAGCCTTAAATTTTTCTTCTATACTTGCCTGGAGATTTGATCAGATGTGTTTGAATAGAATCCTGTTTTGTTCTTTGAAACAACATTTGGTGAAAACTGGAATGTCCAGTCCAATATGCTTAAAATTACCCACAGAAATGGCTGTATAGATTTTTACAAAACCTGGATTTTAAACAAGTATATTTAATATTTGTGATACAAATGCTCAGCACCAGGTTAAACTTCAATGCAAGAAGGTGAATTGGTCTTTTTAATCCAGGCAATCAATGGGTTGAGCTAAAATCCAAACTTGAATCCAATGGTGACTGCATTGGTCCTTATTGAATTAAGTGTGGCCCTTGTGATGTATCCATGTCAAGTAAGTTTCACCATCCCCCAAATAGGATGAGTCCAGAGATCCTTACGTATAATTTGAGACTGAATCTAGGTAAGATGGAATCTCTGTATGTAGGAAGAGGAGGTGGATGGGAAGTCTGAAAGCAGGATGATGGAAGATGGGCTTCAGGTGAACTCTGATTCTCTGATGTTGGAACTGACTGTCAGTCAGGTGCTAGAAATCGAAGGTGAACGAACTCTCTTTCTATCCTCCAAACTTATTTCCTATTCCAGAAAATTCATCTTTTCAGCAGAACTCACCTTGTTTTGATATCTATTCAATTGAAGCTGCTGTGGTTGGTATCACTTAATTCTCATTCTGAAACCACAGCCACACATACTAGATATTAGAAGTTGACTCTCAGTGCCAGCTCCTACCACAGGATGATATTTAGTTATCAGGTCTCTGCAAACAGTGTTTCTAGCATGTCTGGTTGCATCAGAGTGAATGTGGTGGTCTTATTTCTTAGCAGTGGAAAAGTGATGGTCAGATTCAAACATCTGAGTAAGATAAAAGGTTATGCTAAGGGATGGAGGAGTGAAGTCAGCTCACCTGGGGGAACCAGGACAGAAGAGCTCGTTTCACAGAAGGTAGACATATTCACTTAACCTTAGACAGTGAATTTGGGTTGGTGAATTGAAAAATAAATAAGCATGCAGACAGGCAGGTAGACAGACAGACCAACAAAAAAGTCCTGAAGACTGGCTCGGGATTTGTTAGGAATTCTTAAGTAAAATTAGAATCATAATAGTTTCATAATGTCAGGTCCCTGAATTTCCAAGAGGAACAGGTGCACATTTGTAGTGTAAGTCTGCTTCCCTGTTCATTTTGAGGTGTGGAAACTGAAGATCCTGCAAGAGATTTTCAATTTTCAGAAATTTGGATTTATAGCAGCTAGAGCATAGTTCTTGCTTCTTCTTGCTGCTTATATACCCTTAATAAATTGAGTTTTAGTAGTTGAACAGGGTGAGTAAAATTGTAAGCTTAAAAAAACCCAGTAAGTATTTTTCATGTAATCTAATATTAAAATTCTATAAATTCATAAGAAAAATTATAGCAACTGTAGAAATTTAGGCAGCCACCTATTAGTGAAAAATGAAGAACTGAATACAATGTAATATCATTAATAATTTATACATTTTGAATTAAGGTCTGGCAGAAAAACCTAATGGAATTATATAAATGATGGTTTCATATATTTTAAATTAAATTATTTTTAGATTTATGTTTTGACATTTTATTGACATTAGATTTTTATCCTAGTTGTTGACATTAGATAGTTTTCCTAGTAAGAGTGCAAAATTTGTTATTAAGGATACATTTTGGAGATCATAACCCTTTTAAAAGTTAGGTAGTCACTTTATTTTAGAAAAACACTTTTTGAATGACATTTATGCTCTTAAGAAACACTTGGAAAAGCACAAAACAGCATTATTTAGATACATACACATTTCTTCACATCCCTCAGTTTAGTTGCTAATATAGGATTATGGTGACCACCTAACTCATTGTTCAAACTTGGATCCTTTGAGAATGATAAAGAATGCATTGCTGGTACTAAGGGCATAAACTTGGACTGTGTTGGCCAACTGGAACTTGGGGTACCCTCTCCAAAAGATTGTTTCTGAATACACATCAACAGACCATGTACATAAGCATTTTCCCTTCTTTGTTGCTTACTTCAGGGATAAGGGAGAAATGAACATTGTAGGGAGAAAAAGAAGTATTTAAAAAGCAATAAGTCTGATTTCTAAAAAATTGGCTGACAACTAAAATCATACTTTTTGACATTGCTCTTTTTTAAACAAAGGTTAATAGGTAGTCATTCTTCACATCAAAATAATAAGGGGCTCCCATTAAAAGTTCAAGTCCTACCTACCCTGTTTTAGACTTAGAAAATAAGAGTGACTAAGTTTTGGGACCAAGGAGTTTAGATTTCTGTATACTTCTCAGGTGATACTCCTGCATACTTAAGGGCTGGCTTAAATAGAAGACAGAGATTTGTCCAACCTAAAATGTGTCTAAAATTAGAACCTGACTCCTTATATCACATAGGTTAAAAAAAAAAATGGGGCACCTGGGTGGCTCAGTGAGTTAAAAGCCTCTGCCTTTGGCTCAGGTCATGATCCCACGGCCCTGGGATCAAGTCCTGCATCAGGCTCTCTGCTCAGCAGGGAGCCTGTTTCCTCCTCCTCTCTCTCTCTCTCTCTCTCTCTCTCTCTGCCTGCCTCTCTGCCTACTTGTGATCTCTGTCTGTCAAATAAATAAATAAAATCTTTAAAAAAAATTATCACGTTGACTGCAGTGCACATACATGTAAATAATGAAAATCCAACTAGATTCAGTGTAAAATTTTAAGGCATATGCAAGTTTTATTTCTAGATGATGACATTAGTACACTTGCACACTGTCTTACTCCCTCCTAATGGAAGGGGTTAACTGAATGAGGTCTTGCACCAGAAAAGATAGATTTTGTGCTACTTACTCCTGCTCTTTCCCTACCTGCATGTAGCTCTTAAACTGGGATAGCTAACTCAGAGTCTACCTGCCTACTCTCCCTTTAGAAAACCGTAAAATTCACCTGGATTTAAGGCATATTGCCTAGGATTCAACTTGACTTTTCTCAATCTGATTTTAAAAAGGATGCTACTTTCTGAAATAATAATGAATGCAGAAGATTGATGCCAAAACATACAGATTGTTCAGGGCAGCAAGTTAGAGTTCAGTTGGATAATAAGAAAAGGTAAATAACAGGGGTAAAAAAAAATTACATTCAGCCCTCAATGCTTTCATATTTATAACTAAATCAACAGCTATGCTATCCCTTCTCATCATTCTTGTGGGTTCCTCAAAGAACTCTGTGAAGAGTGGGATTATGAATACTCTTCAACACACTTGGACAAAACAGAGAACTGTTGAAACCATATTCTTTACTGTAACTTCCCAGTTCCAGGTAGGCATCTCTCAAGCTGTCCTTTATTACTTGTTCTTCTCAGTTTCACTCAAGCCTTTATGGGGTAGATCCTGTGCTATATAATGCCAAAGTTACAAAGAATGATATACTATGGCTGTTCCCATGAAGGATCTTACAATCTTGTGTGCACTGTAATATTAGACACATGTAAGCATATTTAGTCCGTTACACACATGAAAATAGTCCCACCTAGCAAAGTGATAAAGTAAATCAATATTGTAGAAGTGGTCTGGATTGATTTTGCATCAGGGCTTCTAAAGGGGTGGGAATCCCTCTAACTGAGAAGCCTGAAGAAGATCTTAAAGAGGAGAGAGGCCATAAAGAGGAGGATTGAAAGACCGGTAGGATTTAAAGAGATGGAGTGGGATTTAACTGAGTATATTTAATTTTAATGAGGATTCTATCCTCAAAGAAAAGAGTTTAAACTTAGTAGAATATCGAGAATTTACCACTAGATTATTTGAGACACCTCTCAGCCTTTCTTATGTCCCAGCAATCTCCCTAGGTGTGTTTTCGTTGCCTGGTTGGACTTACCCCTTTCTGGATTTTGAGATCCAGAGCCTCTTATGGTGAAAACCCTTCCATGCATTTCTATTATGGTTAGTATGGCATCTTCCATGTATTTGTAAAATATTCATAATCATAATAAATCTATAACGATCTATTGTGAAAACATTTCTCAAACGTTAATGTGCACACAGAGTGCAGGTGGACCTTATTAAAAAATGCAAACTCTGATAATTGATGTGGGATCACACCTACAGGTTTTCATTTCTAACAAGTTTCCAGGTGAAACAGATTATGCTAGACCACAGATCACATTTTGAATAGAAAATTCCCACACTTAAAATTTAAAACATCAAATCCTCATGGTGTTATCCTGTGTTTTTATTCAGTTTTTCATTTTTGTGAGTCCCTGTTCTCCAATTAGCATTTAAATTTATTTGTGAAAGGTCCCATTCCTTATATTGATCACCTCATCTCAAAAAAAATCACTTGTGTGTTAAGCATATGTAAAATTATTGCATCTGTATAACAAAAGCTATCAAAACCCAATAATAGTTTCAAAATAGTAAATATGAAAAAAAGTTTGACACATCAACCAGTTATCAGACCTTAGTGTCACTTTAAAATGATAGATTTTTAATTTTAACTTATATGTGTTCTAATTCCCGTTTCCAAACAAGGACCTCTCTCTTTTTCTTTTATTAAGAGAAATCAAATTAGTACTATATCAAACTTATATGCACACATAAAATTACTCATTCAAAGCAAGTTCATTTTCTATATACATATGTTAAAGAGAAGACTATAGGATCCTCTCTCAAGGTCTATATATTCTTAGTTTATACTTAATTCTACGAAGATTGATTTTGCTGTCAAGATCACATTAATCTAGACTAATAACTACAAAGAAAGGAGATGCTTTTATTAGCTACAGAAATGGCAGTGAAAACTAAGTTTTCAATATTATGGGAAGAAGAGATGGGAAAGAAGAAAAGTAGACCCTCACATCTTTAAAGCTGAACAGTTCAGTGTGATTTTATGGAGAGGCAAATGGTTCTTCATAGTTCCATAGGTCCTGGGTCTGCATTTTAATATATTCAGTTAAATAATTGGTATTAACGGGAACCTAGGGTACCAATAAAAAGTTGAAATATATTCAATATTTTTCAGAGAAAATAGGAGGTTTGTAGTGAAAACCTGTGCCTTAGTGTTCAACTAGCTTAAATTACCATTGACAGTATAAGTCTGTTTTATTTTGGGGGATGATTTTAATTTCAAATGCTTATTTTTGTTTTTTTGCTTAATAGTTATGCATTACATTATCCAGAATTTGTCATTATGAAAGACAGCATAGGTTTACGTATAGTAAGTATTTGCAAAAAGAATTAAAGTAATTTGAATATTTTTTTTCCACTTTGGAATGGCCCTCCTTAAGGGCAAATATCTTTCCTTTGTTAGGTAAGATGTATTAGTCATTATCAAAGTATAATATGTTATACAGAAATTACTTTGATACTATATATGCCAAATGCTACATATACCATGTACAATAAAATCTAGAAGTATTTCAACTAAAAAAATTCAAACTCTAACAAAGTTGACAATAAATGTGAAATGCCTTGAACATTCTATTACTTTCAATTTATCCCAGTAATAAAATCGAATTAAAGCACAATTACTCTAATTTTGCATTTGGCAAGCACATTTTCTACTAGACCTTTGACTCTTATTATTCTTAATGTAAAACTTGGTTTATGAAAAATACACAGTTTATGTATTCCACTTAAGGATTTATTTGATAAACCAAGTTACAACTATATTTCAAAGAAAATTGAATATTGGAATGATTTAAGTGTGGGGGTAATTAAACAGATACTTAAGTATAATTTGGGGTTATAACAGAGCTTGAAAACAATATCATGACTTCTAGGTAACAGATATTTTTAAGGAAAATCTTTATTACAGCGTAGACTGCAAAGTTCAACTTTCTTTTAACAAATTTTCCATATTATCAGCTCATTTCTCTTCAATTTGTACTTTGGTTCTTTTCAGTGTGTGGCATATTCTGAGGCCCACCCCTTCTCCCTACGGGTGCTCAACATGCATCTGATGATGACGCTTACAGTGATTGCTTTTGTGGGGAGAAAGTGTTAATTTGTTCTGACGTTCCCAGATTTCAATCTAATGAAATGAAAATGTAGACTGGAGTGGGTTCAGCTCTTCTCGTGCTTTTCTGTTTTAGAACGAGGGTAGTTTCCTTTTGCATGATTGAAATCATGCCTATATCATCCCCTTAATGTCTGTAGTACAGTGCTTAATGGCTTCATCAGGATATATCACTTTCTTTGGCACCGAGCTGCCAGTGGAACACAAATCATTTAGAGAGAGAGATTGCCAGAGAAAGATAGGGTGGCTCAAGGATCACAGTTAAAAGTAAAGAACATGCAGGAGAGCCTACGGTGTTTGGAAAATTAAAAAAAATTCACTGAAAGCACATTAAAACTTTTAAGTTAAAGATGGAAAATAGGAGGAAATCTCTATGACTATACTGATAGCAATTTATGAAGTAGCATTACTGACAAAAAACTATGTTTTTCTTATTTATCTTACTATCTGTTATCACTGATAAATATAAACTCCATGCAGTTGGAAATTTTGTTTGTCCACTTCATATCTGTAGAAATAAGAATAGTACCTATATCCCAGTAAAGATTATTAAAAAAAAAAAAAAATGGAGAGAATCCTGAAATCTATATAAAGAAAAAAAAAAACAAAGAAACTTTCATGAAGTATAGCAAGATTAACTCATAAAATGTAAATCTATATCTTAAAAAGATATTTTAGTATTCTCTCTTTCCCAGAGCTGTAGAGAAATGTAATAGATTACTTTTTAGTATTTTCCTTAATATTTTAAATATTCCCATATCCAGTTTGATAATGCACAAGTTATCCCACCTGTTTGTGACATTCTCATAGAATCTGTCCACAATTGAGATGAAATCAAGGTCACAAATAAAAAACAAGTGGCAACACTTTTGAAACAAGGAAAATAAAATTTTCTAGGACATGTGCAAGTGCATTTATGGATGTTTGCAGGCCCCTTATCTTCTCATAAACAAACTAGATTAATATAAATTCTAACTGAAGGCTTTGGACAGCTGCTTGGCACAAGAGGGAATAGAAGCTGAAGATATAACAACACAGAGAGACTTTGCATAAAAAAAAAATAGTAGGGTTGCACACTTAACAGATGACCAAATGAGTTAATCCACTTTAAATGCCCACTGCTCTCATCCCAACTCCTTGTTCTGAAATCATTGAACATCTGTTATAGAAGATGGTACCTCAGAACAGAGTTGCTAACTCACTCATCCTGTTTTGAGAGTGGTGCTTTTTGAAGATCCTTTGAGGAAACCAGTGCGTGGGGGAGAATATGGACTACGGGATGGACAGTTAAGTATTAGAGCTCTGTACCTGCTTGGAATTGTTTTGTTGTTGTTTTTCTTTATATTATTGGATTTTAAAGTTAGGCTTTGCTTGAATACAGTTTTTGATTTGTAAAACAGTGGTGTGTAAAAATTCACAAGGTAAATATTAGTAAGTGCTTAACATATATTGATTATTTTATAAATAATTTGTAAAATATAATTCTGAGAAATGTGTCAGATTTCCTAGGTATAATAAATTATTTATTACCAAAATGCAAATTTATAACTTAATACTAGTTTTAAAATATATATTGAATTATAAGTAGTATTCAGCACCTGGGACACAAAATTCTATATGCAATAAGAAGCTATTAACTCTGTCCATACTATCTCATCTTAAATCAAGAAACTTTTTTTTTTTTTTAATTTTAAAGATTTTATTTATTTATTTGACAGACAGAGATCACAAGTAGGCAGAGAGGCAGGCAGAGAGAGAGGAGGAAGCAGGCTCCCTGCTGAGCAGAGAGCCCGATGTGGGACTCGATCCCAGGACCTTGAGATCATGACCTGAGCCGAAGGCAGCGGCTTAACCCACTGAGCCACCCAGGCGCCCCCTAAATCAAGAAACTTTTATTTCATATTTTTTATGTGTCAGGTCAAGAGTATACTCCATAGTTCATTCATTTACTTAATAAATCAATATGATACTCTTTCCAGAGTAGAGTTCACCAAGGTAACTCAAAACTGAAACAAGGGGCACCTGGGTAGCTCAATGGATTAAGCCTCTGCTTTTGGCTCAGGTCATGATCTCAGGGTCCTGGGATCGAACCCCACATCGGTCTCTCTCCTCCGCGGGGAGCCTGCTTCTTCCTCTCTCTCTGCCTGCCTCTCTGCCTACTTGTTTTCTCTGCCTGTCAAATAAATAAATAAAATCTTTAAAAAAATGAAACAAGCAAAACTACACACAAAAAACCAAGGCTTTATCAGTAAGGAGCTGCCCACGTAGTGAGAAAATATAACATTTATTATTTATATAAACCTATAAACAAATGGGTACAGTTTGATGAGAAAGGGGAGAGAATCTAAATTTGTAACAAGTGCTGTTAGAAATCAAAAGGAGTTAAAAATAATTTGCTCGTTAAATATATGAAGACTTTGAATGTAGAAAATCTTTCATACTACAGTTAATCTTAGAAGGGTGAGTAGTAGGTCTTATCACCTACAAAGAATAGGGAACAAGATGTTATGGAAAATGGGGGAGAAATGGTGACATCAGTATTTAGGGTATTCAATCTCAAGGCAAAAATGGGAGATAAGCTACATTCAGTTCATCTACATTCCAACTGCATTTTGCAACATACAGAGAGACATTGTTAGAAGAATGAAAATCTGGCGAACATATTTATGCTGAATCATTCAAAGGGAGTATGTAGTGAGTGCACAGAAGCCCTAAACTGTGGTGATTGAAATTATGGTGTGGATGAGGAGCTGAAATAAATGAATCCAAGATAAGTTTGAGAAAAACTGGTAATCAAGTAAAGAGAAGAAAAGGAGGAACGTGTTTTTGAAATGTTCTGCTGAGAAAATGATGCTACCAAAAATTGAAATACAGACTACAGAGAGAAGAGCAATTTTGGGGAGTGATAATTTGATCATTATTTTTCTTGAGGATAATGATGATTTCGAGGTGTCTTCTGAGATTCAGGGAAGGTAGCTGGGAATGAAAACCTAAAGATCAGAAGATATTGGAAGGGAAGAACTTAAGAAATATGAGATGTATGTGTTTGGAGGAATTTGGCTTTTACTGGTAATAAAAATCATGGAAGCAAATGGGATTTTCTGGAAAAAAAAAAAAAAGAACAAGTAAAAGGCAGGTTTAGGTATAAATTCTAAGGAATACCTTCTTTAAAGAAGTGGAGATGGAAAATCATCCAGAGAAGAAAATAAAAATGATGAAAGGTATGTGAAGAATAAAAGGAATTTTATTGAGCATCTAGTAAATGTGAATAAACATATTCTCATTTAATCTAAACATCAATCATTCTTCTAGGGCATGGTTTAATATTCTTACTTTACTCACAAGAAAATGATGGCTCGGGGCACATGAGAGGCTCAGATGGTTAAGTTTCTGCCTTTGCCTCAGGTCTTGTTCTTAAAGTCCTAGAATAGAGTCCTGCATGGAGCTCCCTGCTTAGTGGGGAGTCTGCTTCTTCCTCTGCCCACCCTTCCTTCTTCCACCCCACTCATGCTTACTCTCTTTCTCTCTCAAATGGAGAAATAAAATCTTAAAAAAAATAAAAAAGAATATGATGACTCAATGTAGATCAGGAATTTAGATAATATCATTTAACCAAGAAGTGTTAGAAATGATATCAGAACTTGAATCTTGATGACCCCAAACCCAGACTTGTGGGATTTCAAATTGGAAGTCAGTTTGATAGTCAGTAAGCTAAAATTTGTCAAGTTTAAGAGTTTTATATTGTTTTTTTCTGCTGCTGGAAACTGTTTTATCTGTATATAATTAAATAAAACAAAAAGAATATTGGAAAACCTTTTGAACAACAGTTGTCTCTAAAATACTAAAACTAATGTTGACCAAAATATTTGGGTCAGGTGTCAGTTCACAAACATTTTTGGGTATATTATTCATTTTTCAGTTGGTGTTTTTCTCATCTCTCTTTAGCTCTGGAAACTTCCAGACATTTCTCCAGATATATCATCAAAACAAATACGAGGTTTTATTAGAATCCTGTTGGGGGAAAAACGTTAATAGGGCTTGTAAATCTTCCTGAAACTTAACTGTATATTCAAAAGAAATGGTAATAGCAACATTACCTAATGGTGTTTAATACATATTTTATAATGCTTTTGCTTTTATTATAAATGATTAATAGGTGACAGTGAAATCTGCCTTATAATGTCTTCTTCAGGTATGGCTTTCACACAATCCTACTTTATACTGTAGCTCTTTTCATAGATATGATGACCCTGACTTGCTGATACTCTTTTTTTTTTTTTTAATTTATTTTTTATTTTCAGCATAACAGTATT
Source organism: Mustela nivalis (assembly GCF_964662115.1). Lineage (NCBI taxonomy): Eukaryota > Metazoa > Chordata > Mammalia > Carnivora > Mustelidae > Mustela > Mustela nivalis. The sequence goes on along the minus strand of NC_139030.1, from coordinate 31,127,957 downwards.
CATTATTTTTCACCACACCCAGTGCTCCATGCAATTCGTGCCCTTTATAATACCCACCACCTAGTACCCCAACCTCCCACCCCCCACCCCTTCAAAACCCTCAGATTGTTTTTCAGAGTCCATAGTCTCTCATGGTTCACCTCCCCTTCCAATTTCCCCCAACTCCCTTCTCCTCTCTAACTCCCCATGTCCTCCATGCTATTTGTTATGCTCCACAAATAAGTGAATCCATATGATAATTGACTCTCTCTGCTTGACTTATTTCACTCAGCATAATAATCTCTTCCAGTCCCGTCCATGTTGCTACAAAAGTTGGGTATTGGTCCTTTCTTTTTTTTTTTTTTTTTTTTTTTATAAACATATATTTTTATCCCCAGGGGTACAGGTCTGTGAATCACCAGGTTTACACACTTCACAGCACTCACCAAAGCACATACCCTCCCCAATGTCCATAATCCCACCCCCTTCTCCCAAACGCCCTCCCCCCAGCAACCCTCAGTTTGTTTTGTGAGATTAAGAGTCACTTATGGTTTGTCTCCCTCCCAATCCCATCTTGTTTCATTTATTCTTCTCCTACCCACTTAAGCCTCCATGTTGCATCACCACTTCCTCATATCAGGGAGATCATATGATAGTTGTCTTTCTCTGCTTGACTTATTTCGCTAAGCATGATACGCTCTAGTTCCATCCATGTTGTCGCAAATGGCAAGATTTCATTTCTTTTGATGGCTGCATAGTATTCCATTGTGTATATATACCACATCTTCTTGATCCATTCATCTGTGGATGGACATCTAGGTTCTTTCCATAGTTTGGCTATTGTGGACATTGCTGCTATAAACATTCGGGTGCATGTGCCCCTTTGGATCACTACATTTGTATCTTTAGGGTAAATACCCAATAGTGCAATTGCTGGGTCATAGGGCAGTTCTATTTTCAACATTCTGAGGAACCTCCATGCTGTTTTCCAGAGTGGCTGCACCAGCTTGCATTCCCACCAACAGTGTAGGAGGGTTCCCCTTTCTCCACATCCTCGCCAGCATCTGTCATTTCCTGACTTGTTGATTTTAGCCATTCTGACTGGTGTGAGGTGATATCTCATTGTGGTTTTGATTTGTATTTCCCTGATGCCGAGTGATATGGAGCACTTTTTCATGTGTCTGTTGGCCATCTGGATGTCTTCTTTGCAGAAATGTCTGTTCATGTCCTCTGCCCATTTCTTGATTGGATTATTTGTTCTTTGGGTGTTGAGTTTGCTAAGTTCTTTATAGATTCTGGACACTAGTCCTTTATCTGATATGTCGTTTGCAAATATCTTCTCCCATTCTGTCAGTTGTCTTTTGATTTTGTTAACTGTTTCCTTTGCTGTGCTAAAGCTTTTGATCTTGATGAAATCCCAATAGTTCATTTTTTCCCTTACTTCCCTTGCCTTTTGCGTTGTTCCTAGGAAGATGTTGCTGCGGCAGAGGTCGAAGAGGTTGCTGCCTGTGTTCTCCTCAAGGATTTTGATGGATTCCTTTCGCACATTGAGGTCCTTCATCCATTTTGAGTCTATTTTTGTGTGTGGTGTAAGGAAATGGTCCAATTTCATTTTTCTGCATGTGGCTGTCCAATTTTCCCAGCACCATTTATTGAAGAGGCTGTCTTTTTTCCATTGGACATTCTTTCCTGCTTTGTCGAAGATGAGTTGACCATAGATTTGAGGGTCTATTTCTGGGCTCTCTATTCTGTTCCATTGATCTATGTGTCTGTTTTTGTGCCAGTACCATGCTGTCTTGATGATGACAGCTTTGTAATAGAGCTTGAAGTCCGGAATTGTGATGCCACCAACGTTGGCTTTCTTTTTCAATATCCCTTTGGCTATTCGAGGTCTTTTCTGGTTCCATATAAATTTTAGCATTATTTGTTCCATTTCTTTGAAAAAGATGGATGGTATTTTGATAGGAATTGCATTAAATGTGTAGATTGCTTTAGGTAGCATAGACATTTTCACAATATTTATTCTTCCAATCCAGGAGCATGGAACATTTTTCCATTTCTTTGTGTCTTCCTCAATTTCTTTCATGAGTACTTTATAGTTTTCTGAGTATAGATTCTGTGTCTCTTTGGTTAGGTTTATTCCTAGGTATCTTATGGTTTTGGATGCAATTGTAAATGGGATTGACTCCTTAATATCTCTTTCTTCTGTCTTGCTGTTGGTGTAGAGAAATGCAACTGATTTCTGTGCATTGATTTTATATCCTGACACTTTACTGAATTCCTGTATAAGTTCTACCAGTTTTGGAGTGGAGTCTTTTGGGTTTTCCACATATAGTATCATATCATCTGCGAAGAGTGATAATTTGACTTCTTCTTTGCCGATTTGGATGCCTTTAATTTCCTTTTGTTGTCTGATTGCTGAGGCTAGGACCTCTAGTACTATGTTGAATAGCAGTGGTGATAATGGACATCCCTGCCGTGTTCCTGACCTTAGTGGAAAAGCTTTCAGTTTTTCTCCATTGAGAATGATATTTGCGGTGGGTTTTTCATAGATGGTTTTGATGATATTGAGGTATGTGCCCTCTATCCCTACACTTTGAAGAGTTTTGATCAGGAAGGGATGCTGTACTTTGTCAAATGCTTTTTCAGCATCTATTGAAAGTATCATATGGTTCTTGTTCTTTCTTTTATTGATGTGTTGTATCACATTGACTGATTTGCGGATGTTGAACCAACCTTGCAGCCCTGGAATAAATCCCACTTGGTCGTGGTGAATAATCCTTTTAATGTACTGTTGAATCCTATTGGCTAGTATTTTGTTGAGTATTTTCGCATCTGTGTTCATCAAGGATATCGGTCTATAGCTCTCTTTTTTGGTGGGATCCTTGTCTGGTTTTGGGATCAAGGTGATGCTGGCCTCATAAAATGAGTTTGGAAGTTTTCCTTCCATTTCTATTTTTTGGAACAGTTTCAGGAGAATAGGAATTAGTTCTTCTTTAAATGTTTGGTAGAATTCCCCCGGGAAGCCATCTGGCCCTGGGCTTTTGTTTGTTTGGAGATTTTTAATGACTGTTTCAATCTCCTTACTGGTTATGGGTCTGTTCAGGCTTTCTATTTCTTCCTGGTTCAGTTGTGGTAGTTTATATGTTTCTAGGAATGCATCCATTTCTTCCAGATTGTCAAATTTATTGCCGTAGAGTTGCTCATAGTATGTTCTTATAATAGTTTGTATTTCTTTGGTGTTAGTTGTGATCTCTCCTCTTTCATTCATGATTTTATTTATTTGGGTCCTTTCTCTTTTCTTTTTGATAAGTCGGGCCAGGGGTTTATCAATTTTATTAATTCTTTCAAAGAACCAGCTCCTACTTTCGTTGATTTTTTCTATTGTTTTTTTGGTTTCTATTTCATTGATTTCTGCTCTGATCTTTATGATTTCTCTTCTCCTGCTGGGCTTAGGGTTTCTTTCTTGTTCTTTCTCCAGCTCCTTTAGGTGTAGGGTTAGGTTGTGTACCTGAGACCTTTCTTGTTTCTTGAGAAAGGCTTGTACCGCTATATATTTTCCTCTCAGGACTGCCTTTATTGTGTCCCACAGATTTTGAACTGTTGTATTTTCATTATCATTTGTTTCCATGATTTTTTTCAATTCTTCTTTAATTTCCCGGTTGACCCATTCATTCTTTAGAAGGATACTGTTTAGTCTCCATGTATTTGGGTTCTTTCCAAACTTCCTTTTGTGGTTGAGTTCTAGCTTTAGAGCATTGTGGTCTGAAAATATGCAGGGAATGATCCCAATCTTTTGATACCGGTTGAGTCCTGATTTAGGACCAAGGATGTGATCTATTCTGGAGAATGTTCCATGTGCATTAGAGAAGAATGTGTATTCTGTTGCTTTGGGATGAAATATTCTGAATATATCTGTGATGTCCATCTGGTCCAGTGTGTCGTTTAAGGCCTTTATTTCCTTGCTGATCTTTTGCTTGGATGACCTGTCCATTTCAGTGAGGGGAGTGTTAAAGTCCCCTACTATTATTGTATTGTTGTTGATGTGTTTCTTTGATTTTGTTATTAATTGGTTTATATAGTTGGCTGCTCCCACGTTGGGGGCATAGATATTTAAAATTGTTAAATCTTCTTGTTGGACAGACCCTTTGAGTAAGATATAGTGTCCTTCCTCATCTCTTATTATAGTCTTTGGCTTAAAATCTAATTGATCTGATATAAGGATTGCCACTCCTGCTTTCTTCTGATGTCCATTAGCATGGTAAATTCTTTTCCACCCCCTCACTTTAAATCTGGAGGTGTCTTCGGGCTTAAAATGAGTTTCTTGGAGGCAACATATAGATGGGTTTTGTTTTTTTATCCATTCTGATACCCTGTGTCTTTTGACAGGGGCATTTAGCCCATTAACATTCAGGGTAACTATTGAGAGATATGAATTTAGTGCCATTGTATTGCCTGTAAGGTGACTGTTATTGTATATGGTCTCTGTTCCTTTCTGATCTACCACTTGTAGGCTCTCTCTTTGCTTAGAGGACCCCTTTCAATATTTCCTGTAGAGCTGGTTTGGTATTTGCAAATTCTTTCAGTTGTTGTTTGTCCTGGAAGCTTTTGATCTCTCCTTCTATTTTCAATGATAGCCTAGCTGGATATAGTATTCTGGGCTGCATGTTTTTCTCGTTTAGTGCTCTAAAAATATCATGCCAGCTCTTTCTGGCCTGCCAGGTCTCTGTGGATAAGTCAGCTGCCAATCTAATATTTTTACCATTGTATGTTACAGACTTCTTTTCCCGGGCTGCTTTCAGGATTTTCTCTTTGTCACTGAGACTTGTAAATTTTACTATTAGGTGACGGGGTGTGGGCCTATTCTTATTGATTTTGAGGGGCGTTCTCTGAACCTCCTGAATTTTGATGCTCGTTCCCTTTGCCATATTGGGGAAATTCTCCCCAATAATTCTCTCCACTATACCTTCTGCTCCCCTCTCTCTTTCTTCTTCTTCTGGAATCCCAATTATTCTAATGTTGTTTCGTCTTATGGTGTCACTTAATTCTCGAATTCTCCCCTCGTGGTCCAGTAGCTGTTTGTCCCTCTTTTGCTCAGCTTCTTTATTCTCTGTCATTTGGTCTTCTATATCACTAATTCTTTCTTCTGCCTCATTTATCCTAGCAGTGAGAGCCTCCATTTTTGTTTGCACCTCATTAATAGCTTTTTTGATTTCAACTTGGTTAGATTTTAGTTCTTTTATTTCTCCAGAAAGGGCTTTTATATCTCTCGAGAGGGTTTCTCTAATATCTTCCATGCCTTTTTCGAGCCTGGCTAGAACCTTGAGAATTGTCATTCTGAACTCTAGATCTGACATATTACCGATGTCTGTATTGATTAGGTCCCTAGCCTTTGGTACTGCCTCTTGTTCTTTTTTTTGCGTTGAATTTTTACGTCTTGTCATTTTGGCCAGATAAGAGTAAATGAAGGGGCAAGTAAAATACTAAAAGGGTGGCAACAACCCCAGGAAAATATGCTTTAACTAAATTAGAAGAGATCCAAAATCGTGAGTGGGGAGAAAGGGGATAAAAAGAGGTTTAAAAAGGAAGAAAGAAAAAAAAAGACAAGAAAAAAAAAATTTTTTAAAAAAAGAAAACACCTGAGAAAAATGTAAAAAAGAAAAAATATATATATTAGATAAACTAGTAAAAAATCGTTAAAAAAGAAATAGGTAACAGTTAAAAAAAAAAAATTTTACCCGAAGGCGAGAAGAAAAAGAAAAAAAGAAAAAAAAAATGAAAAAGAAAAAATTAAATTAACTGCAAGACTAAAAAAAAATCACAGGAAAAAAGCCATGAGTTCCGTGCTTGGCTTTCTCCTCCTCTGGAATTCTGCTGCTCTCCTTGGTATTGAAACCGCACTCCTTGGTAGGTGAACTTGGTCTCGGCTGGATTTCTTGTTGATCTTCTGGGGGAGGGGCCTGTTGTAGTGATTCTCAAGTGTCTTTGCCCCAGGCGGAATTACACCGCCCTTACCTGGGGCCGGGGTGAGTAATCCGCTCGGGTTTGCTTTCAGGAGCTTTTGTTCCCTGAGCGCTTTCCGTAGAGTTCCGGAGGAACGGGAACACAAATGGCGGCCTCCTGGTCTCCGGCCCGGAGGAGCAGAGAGCCCAGGGCCCCACTCCTCAGTGCGCCCTCAGAGAACAGCGCCCAGTTACTCCCGTCTGTCTGACCTCTGGCCGCGCTCCGAGCTCACCGAGCCTGCGACCGGTTCAAGGTAACACCGAGCTGTGAGCTTACTGTCGGCTCTGTCTCTGCAGCCGGCTTTCCCGTTCCAATACCCGCAAGCTCTGTGACACTCAGACACCCCCGATCCTTCTGTGACCCTGCGGGACCTGAGGCCACGCTGACCCCGCGTGGGCTTCACCCCGGTTTAGCCTCTGGACTGATGTCCCTCAGCGGAACAGACTTTTAAAAGTCCTGATTTTGTGCGCGGTTGCTCCGCCGCTTGCCGGGAGCCGGCCCCTCCCCCCGGGGTCTATCTTCCCGTCGCTTTGGATTCACTTCTCCGCCGGTCCTACCTTTCAGAAAGTGGTTGTTTTTCTGTTTCCAGAATTGCTGTTCTTCTTCTCTTCGGTCTGCCGATGGATTTTCAGGTGTTTGCAATCTTTAGATAAGCTATCTAGCTGATCTCCGGCTAGCTGAAGCAGTCTCAGCTTGCTACTTCTCCGCCATCTTGACTCCTCCAGCCCTGACTTGCTGATACTCTTATCATAGTTCTTCCTAAGTCAAAATTTTCATTTACATGTCAAATATTCATTCAAATTCCCTAAATGAAACTATGTGCAAAGAGAAATGTCAATTTTTTTCTTGGAAAAAATATATATGTATATGCAAAGTATATTTGCAGTTTGATTATTTAAATAAGGAGAAATTATTATTTTTGTCAAGAATGAAGAGTTGTTTTGGGACTTTTGTATCCTTTTATTCTAAAAAAAGAAAGAAAATAAAAACTTGCTCATAAGCCAGGTGTTTGTTAGGACTTCAGTTTTTCATCTTCAAAGGATTATTGAGGAAAATAAAGATGCTATACAATATGTAAATGATCCTCAGGATAAAACAGTAGAGTCTTTAAAAATGTAGCATACACTAGGAATAGAATTAGTGGCTGGTGAAACACAATTGACATTTTGCTCCAATTCTTCATCGTGTATGATGTTACAATCATTGCAATTTCAATTGGACCTGATTTGAGACACAGAAAATGATGTCATGAGACAAGTAAGTATCAGGGAAGATGAAGTCTTAACAGCTAAGGAGGCTGCTGTGATGCAAATCATTTTTTCCAAGGGATGTTAAATATTTTTGAAGTTAACAATTGAAATGAAAATACACTGTCAATAAAAGGCAGATAAAATAAACAGAGAAATCATATGCAGTCCTAGGAGAATTGTTTTTGAATAAAGTGCTTTTCAAGGTCTTCACAAAGTTGTCAGCAGCTCTTTTAAAAATCAAGTCAATGCATTTGAGGCGATTGTTCCTAAGATACGACTGGTTGGTAAATGATTCTGAAACTCCATCCAGCTGTTAATTTTATATAGCTACTCACAAAGTGTGCAAGTATTACAAGAAATAATACTTCCAAAACACCGTAACATGATAGGTTTCTTATAAAGCATTATGCTTATCTATGTATTGAAATAGTTGCCCCCTAACTTTTATGTTTCATTTATGGTGCATTTTTTTTTCAGTACATTGATCAACATTATCACATTCTGTTCACTGCCTATTGCTAGTGAATAATAGAGTGTTTATTAATAAGAAAGAACTTATTACAATTTTGGCAGGACACTGAATTGAGTTCCTCTTTAAAGAAAGGAAGCTGGGGGGACTGCTTTTAAATAGAGCATTAAAGTTGAATTAGGGAAAACTAATAATAACCTCAAATGAGATAAATTTTTGATTCTACAGAATACAGAAGTTAGAGTAAAACAGGAAATAAGACAGGTGTGTCTCTGTCTTTTTGGAGCTACATTTCTAGGAGAGGGGACAGACTAAAATTAAATAAGCATGCATCAAAAATGAGGAAATTAAAAATTATAGAGACTGAGAAAGATTGCTGATTGCTAAGTTAAAGGATAGTATGTGGAGTTGTAAGGGGGTAGATATGACTAAAAAGAGATATCCTGAAGGAGATCTTTATGGAGATGGAATAATTCTGTATTTTGATAGCAGTGGTGGTTACATGCATCTCTCTACACATGTAATAGAATGGTATAAAACTATATACACATTGTACAAATGTCATGGTTTTGCTATTATACTATAATTATATAAGATGTGTCCATTGAGAGAAAGTGGGTAGAGAGAACATGGAATGTCTCTGTGCTGTTTTTATAACTTCCTGTGAATCTACAATTATTTCAAAATAAAGTTAAAAAATAAGGTGGTTTGAATGATGGACGGGTGGAAAGATACTTAAGAGACGGAATCAAATTTTAACAATTTTAAGTTAACCATATGTCATAAGAGATGCAATGAAGGAAACAAAGACTGAGAGAATAACAGAAGAATCCTAATTATGGTAAGATTTTTTTTTTAAAGATTTTATTTATTTATTTGATAGAGAGAAATCACAAGTAGATGGAGAGGCAGACAGAGAGAGAGGGGGGAAGCAGGCTCCCTGCTGAGCAGAGAGGCCGATGCGGGACTCGACCCTAGGACCCTGAGATCATGACCTGAGCCGAAGGCAGCGGCTTAACCCACTGAGCCACCCAGGTGCCCCTATGGTAAGATTTTTGATGAAGTCTCCTTTAAAGAAGTGACTTCAGGGTAGAGATAAAGTTATTCATGTAAGAGTCCATTCACTCTAGATATTAGGATAAGCATGTTCAAGGGAGGAAAGAACTAACGGTTTTTAGCAGTGATACAAATACTAATACGATTGAAACTTAGTGAATAAGGGATAGAATAGAAAGGTAGATGCCTGATAACACAGGGTTAACATCAACAAACTTTTTCTGTAAAGACTAAATAATGAACATGAACATTTTAAGCTTGATGAAGACATAGGGTCTCTATTACATCTACTGCCTATATAGTGTGAAAATATCCTAGATGATGCATAAATAAATGAGCACAGCTGTGTTTCATTATGACTTTATTTATAAAATGAGGTAGTGGGCTGGGTTTGTCCCAGGGATGATAGTTTGATGACTTCTGTTATAGGGTCTTGTAAAGTAAGATGTTCAGATTTTGAGGCCAAAGATAAATAACTGAGTGGTTCTAAACAGGAGAATTAAGGTTACCTTTAATATTTTGTGTAAATGAAGAAGGTAGATATACAAAATAAAGGTAATAGTTTAGGTGTTGAAGAAAAGTGATATAGGGAAATTCACTTGAAAAACTCTTAGAAAATCTCTGTCTTTTTTATAAATGTTCACAAACATCTTATGAACCTAATACATGTCTAACATAATAGTCCCGTAGATAAAGTAATATGTTATAGAGAGGGTTCAAAGCAAGATTACCTGTGGTTAAAGCCTGACTAGGTCACGTACCCATCTGCGACTACACAGCTCATTGACCTCCTTTTACCAATTGTACTATTTAAAATAATCAGGAAAGTGTTATTATTCTTTAGTAGTCATAATAATATTTTCCAATAAGATAGCCCTAGAAACAGGATTTCTGTCTGATACTTCTGGGATTCGCATAATATTCTTATCACTGTTTAACAAATTTTTGGCTCTTGACTTTTCGTGATTATGGTATTTAATTACTTCACTATCTGTGTATACTCTGATCTCTGATATTTTCTGCTTTCATATATTTCATAATTTTTCTAGATCAATGATAGTTTCTATACACTTAAAAAAAAGCTCTGGGGGAATATATTGAATCTGTGGATATATATGAGTGATTTTAACATAGAACCTACAATTTAAAAGATGATTAACTGGATTTTTTTAGGACCATGGAAGTATACATATTCCATGGAAGTATATACATATTATTATAACATAATATAGGAATTTAGTGTGTTTATTGCTAGAACCCCAAATGAGTGATGAATTATTCTTCTGTTATGTTAGGTACAAGAGACTGACTTTAGAACTTTCTTTTTTTTTTTTTTTCCTGGTTTGCTTGTTTACTACAGATTTTTGAATGGTAATATCTACATCTTCTAGCCTGTCTTTTAGCTAAAGTCTTAATGTTATTAGGTCCTTCCAATCAATGCACTCCAAGGAGATTTTATTTTGTAACTGAGTAAAGTGGGAACATCCATTTGTTAGCTCATACAATGTAATTCTGGAGCCAGTGGTGTCATTAGCAACTTTGTGATTCCCAGGTCACAGTTTAGGTAGTGTGTTCTTAGAGCCAAGAATTAAAACTGCAGCCTTTGATTCTCTAGCTCCCTCTTTGTGGCAGAAGTATCTGCTCTCCTTGGTGACCAGTTCAGTTGGGATACTGTGGGAGTCATTTTCATAGGCTCAGGTTGTAGTCTGCTCTTCTAATTCTTCTAGTGATTTTGTAAATACCTAATTGCTTGCATCTTACTCTATTCTGTGTAAAATAAAACTACAATATCTATGGACTCTGAAAACTACAATATCTAAGGAAATTCTCAGAGACAAAAGAATGTACTTTTGGATTGGACTGAATTTACTGCTATAGATTCAGTGTGTTAGCTCATATGAAAACTGATTCTTGAAGGTGGCCTGTGATGAATGAAGTTGACATGCCTGAAATTCCATGATGTAACATAGACAGAATTATGACAATGTTTTTGAGCAAATTTATTCATGTGTGTTTATTTCCCTGCCTCTTTACCTTGTGCCCTGAGAGGACCTAGAAGACATTCCTTTGACCAAAAAATTGAGTGAGTAGAGCACTGACTTTCTTTAAAAGTTCTTATCTGGGCGCTTGGGTGGCTCAGTGGGTTAAGCCTCTGCCTTCGGCTCAGGTCATGATCCTGGGGTCCTGGGATTGAGCCCCACATCGGGCTCTCTGCTCAGCAGGGAGCCTGCTTCCCTTCCTCTCTCTCTGTCTGCCTCTCTGCCTACTTGTGATCTCTCTCTGTCAAATAAATAAATAAAAATCTTTAAAAAAAGAAGTTCTTGATCTTTTCAGGCTGAAGATGAAAGTAAGAAATTTGGATATTAATAGAAGATCCTTGATTTCAATGAAAATGTGGGGATCTGTGGGTGACAGAAGCTGAATAACACATATAAGAAGCAGTGGCCAACATTGCCCAACAAATAGCAGGGGCAAAGTGGTAACAAAATTGCTGGACTTAAATGTGTCTTTAGTAATGGCTAACTGATTATGAAGCCCTTACTGATGAGAAAGAGACAGTCACCTAAAGCACAAACTGGGTAGTGTAACCAAAAAATCTCTAAATCTAATAACCAGACACTTAAATCACACTAGTAAACAACACCAAGTTCTAATTTTCAGATCTAAGTTATTTGATGAAGATATAGCTCTTTATATAAAGGAGAAAACAATTTTCTATAAGAAAGGATTCCAAAATAGTAAGTTTGGGGCCAATTACCAGTATGATTATGCACTAAGGATAGTAAAGCACCACTAATGATTAGTGGGCACTGTCTCTAAGATGATGCAAAGTCTTGGGGATCCATAAAATTACTATAGTCCAGAAGTAGAATGGTGATCTCTAGGAAAAAATGAGAATAATAAATGGATGTCTGACTGTAGTTTGTACCATAGTGAGTCCGTTGAGACCTCAAACCCATCCATCATTTTTATTCTAGTTCTTATATGATTAAAATATCCTCACCAACTATCAGAATCCCTACATTGGTTTCCACCCATGGAGTAAGGACTGTCATGATAGGAATTGTGAACTTGAAGACCTGAAGTTCAGCTTCCTTATCAAGTATCAAATTCCTGGGAAACTCTAGATTCAGTGCTACCAACTGATCCTTCAAAGACATAGTGGTACCATCTCTTTCATATTTCCTTTTAACTGGACTGCTTATCTCATACGGAAGACAAATGGATCTTAGAAAAGTAGATTATCATACGTTTAATAAGGTGTAGCCACAAATAAATCAATTGTTTCAGGTATAATTTCAGTGTTACAGCAAATGATCACAGGTCCTCGCACTAAGTATGTAACTATTGATTACAAGGTATGTAGCTATTGATTTTTCTGATCCAGGCATAGAATAACAGAAAGTGTTTGCTTCCTCCTGGTAAAGAGAGCAGTACACCTTCATTATCTTCCCTATTCTCTGTCAGGACCAGGATTTAATTCTGAGAGACCTCAAACATCTTACCCTCAAAGACATCATGTAAATTCACTGTATGATATCATGTTGTTAGGACCTAGTGAGCAGGAAGTCGCACATGTCTTTCATGCCTTAGTGAGACATATTTTGCTATGGGGTGGGAGATAGGCCCTATGAAAATTAAGGGATATGCCACTTTTGTAAGATTTTTAGCATCTAATGAGCTAGGTCATGTTGGATTACCTACTATAAAAAGAAAAATAAGTTGCTGAATTTAATACATTTGACCTCTAAGAAAGATGCATAGCGCATTTTACCTCTAAGAAAGATGGAGAGAACTTTTTCAGCTTTAAAACTGCCATCTCTGAGTAAAGCACTGACTAAGGAAGATCATGTAGCTCACCTATACCCTGTAGTTCAAGTTGCTCTGTAATTTAGCCCTTAAGATTGATCAGAACCAGTGTTACATGAATGTTTAGCATATTGGAATGCTATTCTGTACATATAACAAGCCTAGGTAATAGAACACAATTTCAAATCCCTAAAATTTATAGGAAACCATGTATCCTTTGTAAAATACTGTTCTTATTTTTCACAGACAGCTCCTGCTTGATACTCAGTTCTTGTAGGGGTTTACCTGGTAGTGCTATAAGACACTAAACAGCCATGTTGTAAACCTAAGCTATCATGAGTGGATGTTATGTTTCATTAGCCCATAAAGCTAAGGTATTTCTACCTAAAGTTCATCAAATGAAAATGGTTCATAGAGTAACTATACACGTCCATTTGCCCAAGATAGTCTCAGTTTATGCTTATTGTCCAAGCATTTCATCCAGTTTACCATTTTAGCATTCAGAAGAGTGTTGGTTTGATTGATACATAGTTACCTAAAGCTACAGTGAGTTACGTAAGTGGATCATTTCCTAGTATATCTACTCTTATTCTACTGCTTCCTCTGCCTCAGTCTATATCCCTGAGTTTATGAGACCAGTTAACTGAGAAAGAGAAAAATTGAGATCATTTTATGATAGTTTGCATTGTATTGGCTTATGTAAGAAGTAGACTTTTGTAACATTTCAGACTAACTAAAACATTTTTCTCTTATATACTAATACCTAAACCAACAGAGCTTAGTGGTGTGGCCTTGGAAAGCCAAGAACAGTTAGGTGTAATAATGCTTAGAGCCATTCCTGTTTCCACCACTTCATCAATCACTGCAGGCTACTCTTTAGACTATATCAGTGGACCCCCTTGCTCTGTGCTTTTGGGTTGTGTTTGGCCAGTGGAGAGCATAAGGAGGAGATCAGAAGGAGCGGAGAAGGAAGGCTGAAATGCCCAAATTCCGAGACCCGCCAAAGACGACCACCAGAGTCCAGAGTCAAAGCCAAACAGCAAGGGGTCGTTTATTACGAGTTCGAACTCAGACCTCGCGCACTCATTACCAGTGACGCTAAGGGGTCCTGTGCTCGGGACTACAACATCTTTTTATACACTATTTTTGGGGAGGCAAGGACTTAGCATACATCATAGTGTCTTATGACAAATCACCACGTAGTGCGGGAAAATAAAAAAGCAACTCTATAATATGACTGGCACACTACAGAGCGGGAAAAGGCTGGGAACAGATTATTGGTTAGGTCACAGGGCTGTCATTCTGCAAACTGCTTAGTTGGCATTGCTAGGGTATGTGTCACTTCAGGATTGGCCAGGGTCTCCCTGTCAAGCCGTGGGGCGCCGGATCGCTATTATCTCTTGCACCCAGAGCTGGGTGGAGGATCTGGGAGCGGTCATTCTATCAGGTCCAATTCTGGGTGGGGGTTTCTCTGGCACTAGATGGCTGTTATCTCTCGGCCCAGAGCCAGGTAGGGGGTCCAGGAGCGGCCATTCTGTCAGGTTTAATTCTGGGCAGGGAATGTGTGGTTACAGAGTATCTATAGAAAGTCTGTTGGTATTTTTCCATCTCCTCATGGGTTAGCAAGTGAAGGTACAGAAGCAGAAATAGTGGTTAGGTGTATAATGGTCATAATTTTATTCCCTAAGCTTCTCAAAGGCAAGGATATTTTCTAGTTCCATTCCTGCAGTCTGGCCATTGGTCAGCTGTATCTGTAGTAAGTTGTTCAGTTTTCTAGTAAAAATTCCCTGCCCTTGCCCTTTCTGGGTAAGGGTAGGAGTCTGTCCCTGCCATCATTCCTAGTAGTTCCCCTCCACTCTGATCATACATCTGTCAATGGACTATCTATTAAACTCTTCAAATGATCTAATTTCAACGTCTATCTCCCAGTGGTACTCTGATTAGCCAAGTTAAAAAAAAAAAAAGACAATAAGCTAGCTTCAGGTGTACTAGGGAATTGGCCACTGAGGGGGAAACATGAGTATTCACAAAAGCAGGATATAGTCAGTCAAGCTTGGGTATGGCCAGCAAATGAGGAGAGGAGATCAGGATATGAAAATAACATATTTCAATAGCAAATCTAATGCAAACCACTTAAACAGTTCTTGACTTTCTTCAGGCTAAAGCTTAGGAGATGAATCTGTAGGTCAGTTGAGCATCATCAAGTATAAGGTTAAGTAGGTTAACCAAACTCACAGCTTACACATAGAAATTTCAGTTTTATATATGCTTTAAAATGAAATAAGACATAAGAGTTATTATGATCCCCCAAATTCCCTTTACCTTTCTCAAAGCAATAAATCAGCAGTTTTCAGATGTATTTACAATTTGCTCTAAGATGTATACTTTTTTTTTTCAAGTTACCTTTCTCCTCACCTCTTTTTCTTATACATGTGTTAGATCTCTTAGAAATACGAAAAGGGAGAATTTTATAACTTTGCAATAATCTTTTTACAATTCAGATTAGGAATTTCTCGGCAAAAACTTCTGTTTATTTTCATCTTCTTTTATCACAGTTGCTGGCCTATTCTTGATAAAAGGTTTATCTGATGTTAAAAACATACATGTGTATAACTAATACATTCATATGTATATTTTTAATTGGTTTTCTACCATATAATTTCTTTGGTCTTGAGTCCAGGAATCCCCAAGGCTATGGTGATATTGTTAGTATTTGTATCTAGTAATCACATAAAATTTAATTTAATTTTGCTACTAATATTTAAATTAGAAGACTGTTTGAGCCATGTTTCCCCTATGGATATAGTTGTCACATAAATGAATAATCGAGTCTCAAATAATTGATTTGAGTTAAGATAGTAATAGAGAATATTCATTTAGAGTAAATATATTTGCTGTTAAAGTAAATATATTTTTGGAAAAGTCAGCATGGTGGGGCACCTGGGTGGCTCAGTGGGTTAAAGCCTCTGTCTTCAGCTCAGGTCATGATCTCAGGGTCCTGGGATCGAGCCCCGCATCGGGCTCTCTGCTCAGCGGTGGAGCCTGCTTCCCTCTCTCTCTCTCTGCCTGCCTCTCTGCCTACTTGTGATCTCTCTCCGTCAAATGAATAAGTAAAACCTTTAAAAAAAAAAAAAGTCAGCATGGTGTTACAAGTGAATTTTTCGTTTCAATTATTTCTTCTTTAAGAAGAGAATTTAGAGAGAAGTTAGACAAAGGTGGAAGGAAGAAGTGAAGGAAGAAGGAAAGAGAGAAAGAGTAGGAGAGAATTTTTCCTTAAAGTCTATCTTTTTTTTTTTTTTAAGATTTTATTCATTCATTTGACAGAGAGAGATCACAAGCAGACAGAGAGGCAGGCAGAGAGAGAGAGGGAAGCAGGCTCCTCGCCGAGCAGAGAGCCCGATGCAGGACTCGATCCCAGGACCCTGAGATCATGACCTGAGCCGAAAGCAGTAGCCTAACCCACTATGCCACCCAGGCGTCCTTAATATCTATCTTTTAAAGAATATTCAAAACACGCTGTGTTTACTCTGCACACACACATATACATAGTCCAGAAGCATTCAATTTTTGATGGTTAGGTAAATAAAGCAATAAAATACATTAAAAATTTTGGCTGTATAATAATATAATTTAACTAAAAAAATAAAAGGAAAGAGAAGCTAACTTGAAAATTTTTAAGAATTCAAGGGTTTCCTTTTAAGTTTTAATAAGATGCTGTCTTACCTGTACAGAATGAAAAGATATTTTTGTTAAACTCCTGATTTCTTTAATCTCATGTTTGCCATTTTATTCCTTCTGGAAAATATAGTCAATGTGGTTTCCAGGGTTTAATCTACCTTAATATTTACTCCGATTGACACTATCAGCCATATTATCTTTTCATACGTCACATTAAAACTTGACTTATAAATTATTTTTTCTGTATTATACTTATTTCTCAAATATTAATGTTATTTCTCATTTTCCATAATGAGGTATTTGAGATTAGATTGGGAAAAATGTAAATCAACACATTTCTAAAGTGAATTGAATTCTGAATAAGGAAAACTAGCGAACTCTTTTAGCCAAGATAAAGAACTGAATGTAGCAGGTGATTTTAAATAAGCCATTCAGTGTCCTGAAAAATATAAAGTACAGAAAGCAAGGATGGTAAAATGGATAGAATGAGATTCAAAATTACTTAAAATTCAGTACAAAAATTTTTAAGACATAAAAAAAGATTTTATAGGAAATCTGTCTTGCACCTTCTTATGCTCACATGCTAGTGTTCTCTCTCTCTCTCTCTCACACACACACACCCAATGAATATGAGCTACAGATATTCCCCTATGTGATGTTGTGTCTGGATCTATGTCACAAACCAGGATATTATCTATTTGGTGACTTTCTTTTCATAAGTGGTTGACAATCTCCATAAGTCGTTATGACAGATGACTTTTGGAATATAGATAAAAGACCTAAATATCGAAAAACAGTATCAAATGGTATAAAAATGGTATCTTTACTTAAAGTAAAGCATAAAATATGCTTCTTTAAAATAAAATCTAATTCTTTCAGAAATTAAATACAATTTACACTGATCTCAACAAGCCACATAATTTTCCATTTTGAAGTTCTAGGTTGAGAGTATTGAACTGGATGGTCTCTAGTGTCCCTCCCTGGCTTAGTGTATACATATTGTACACTATATATAAAGAAAAATGTTTACATATATGAATGGCTACAAGATAGCACTAGGAGTCAGGCTCTCATCCTTATGAAGTAATTGTGATAAATCAAAGTTATTTACAAATACTCTGATTACCCTCTTTCTAGGTATATCAGGGAATTATTATTCCCTGATTTCCTCTGAATTTAGATAAAGCTATACAACTTGCTTTGGTAAGAGTGATATGTGTTATTATTGAGGAGGAAGTTTTATACCTAACTTGTGTGATTTATCAAGTTCCCTTTTCTTCATAGTGAGAAGCATGTAAGAATGTACTGAGAGAGACATAAGACCTTTCTTCTGTCTGAGCCCTTGTTATTATTGAGCAGGAAGTTTTATACCTAACTTGTGTGATTCATCAAGTTCCCTTTTCTTCATAGTGAGAAGCATGTAAGAATGTACTGAGAGAGACATCATACCTTTCTTCTGTCTGAGCCCTTGAGTAAATATGATGGGCTGATGTATGTTGCATATGTAACAGAGAAATAAAATTAAACTACTAAAATTTATTGCTAAAACCTCATTGGACCAGACCTTACTAGTATAGATTCTAATAGAGTTAGATCAAAATTATCAATTACCCATGTGTTTCAACAATCTGAAGAGGAAAACATCCCCAAATCATTGGTTCTCCTTGACACAACAAAGGCTCTGGTCCCATAATCGCCTCCTCTTACACTATCTAGAATTCTTCACTTTCTATCTAAGAGTATGCAATCTCTTACGGAGTCTTTTTAGGTCCATTTATGCTGTAGGTCTCCTATTAGACTCAGTGAAATGTAAAATCTAAGAAAGGAGAACATTTGTTTCTCTTCACAGCTGTTTCTTCAGGCTGTAGAGTAGTGCTGACACATAGCAGGCATGCAATATTTATTACACGGATTCATAAGACAAAAATTATTTTTTAAGCAGATATAGCATTGCTGGTCTCTATTTCCGAAGTGGACTGTTGTGCCTTTTACTATTCCAGGTAGTAGTAAGTACTCAATAAATATTTGATGAATAAATGGATGAAGTAATCTGCTTCCTTATCTGTAGCATCTATCTCCTTTATCTTCCATATTTACTTGCTTATTTATTATTCATTTATTCATTCAACACATATTAATTGAATGACTTCTGTTCCCAAGATCTATTCTCATCGTTAGGAATGAAGATATAGTTTCTCACCTTAAAAGGAAAATGTTCCCACTTTTAGTCTGCAAATTATAATTGGGAGTGTAAAGAGACACATTAAACCTATAAATTACTATATTTAAAGATAATTTTAGACAATGATAAAGGATATCCAAAAATCAAAATAAGGTAAAATAATTGATTTGTCATAGAAGATCTGAGAAAATTACTTTCAAACCATAACTCAAATAAATTATTGGTGCGATTTCTTCCTTCTCCTCAAAAGTTTCCGATCTTTCTCCACATAAGGAGAAAGGAGAAAAAAAATCAAACATATTTAAAACCTCCTACCATCTGTACTGCCTTTCTAGAATTAAATCTTGCTTTTCCTTTCAGCATCTCATTGTTCTTAACACTCACTGCGGGACAGAATCACCTGGAAAGCTTTTTGTCTTATAATAAATAAATTACACTTCAATGGTGTAAGATCTTATTTTAAAAAACAAGAAAATTAAATGGGCCACACAACAATTATTCCATTGAACTTGAAGTTAAGATTGTAACCAAATCACTTTGGGCTCCTCATGGCTCTGAATCAGCAGGCAAGGAAGGAAGTTGTATTGTTGGCTGGGTGATTAATTTAGATTACCAAGGGCAATTGAACTACTACTCCTCAGTAATGGTAAGGAAGACTATTCTAGAACACAAAAGATCCCTAATGAATCTGAGAAGTACCATGCCCTGTGATTACCGTCAGTGAAAAACTACAGCAACCAAGTCCAGGCAGGAATAGTAATGGCCCACACACTTCAGAAGGAAGGTTTGGTTCACCCACTGAGTAAAGAACCATGACTTGCTAAGTACTGCTCAAGGCAAGGGGAATGCAGAATAGGTAGTAGAAGAAGTTAATTATAGGGACCCTGGGTGGCTCAGTTGGTTGAGCAGCTGCCTTTGGCTCAGGTCATGATCCCAGTGTCCTGGGATCAAGTCCCACATCGGGTTCCTTGCTCGGCGGGGAGCCTGCTTCTCCCTCTGCCTCTGCCTGCCATTCTGTCTGCCTGTGCTCGCTCTCTCCCTCTCTCTGATAAATAAATAAAACCTTAAAAAAAAAGAAGTTAATTATAAATAGTAGATAAAACCATGTGACTAGTTATAGAAGCAAGGACTGTAATTGTAAAGACTTCTTTCTTATTCTGTTATGAATATATTTGTGTGTGTGTGTATTGAACAACTCTTTTTGTTTTCTTTCTTCTCTTGCTCTCTTATCTTGTCACATATGGCATATTGGCTTTATATTAGTATTTAAGTGTTGTTAATTTTATATCATAACCTAGCTTACAGGGATATCAGAAGAATGAACAAACAAAGATTTTACCTCTGCTCCTGTTGAAAAGATTAGTACATTTTTGGTTGTATGCAGGATAGTTGTATCATGTTAGATGGGATTATGATCTTGATTTGTCCTTATTTGGAGATTAAGTATGGTTTAAGGAGAGGGGAGAAGAGAGACAAACTGGTTTAAAAGAGTAAAAGGTTCTGGTACAGAATGCATTCACCAAGAGTTTTCTTTAACTTTAGTCCTTAGAGATCCTCAGAGTAAAAGTTTCCTTGATCATTATAACTTAAAGAAGTGCTACATGATATTTATCCATATATATTCACAAATCCTTTTCTTCCCCTAATTGACAACTTTTGGCTTCCTAGAAAACTGGTGTTTTGCAGAAGAAACTTGGGGGAAGTCTTTATTTCCATCCTT
This sequence comes from Mustela nivalis, assembly GCF_964662115.1. Taxonomy (NCBI): domain Eukaryota; kingdom Metazoa; phylum Chordata; class Mammalia; order Carnivora; family Mustelidae; genus Mustela; species Mustela nivalis. The sequence continues at coordinate 31,107,810 of NC_139030.1, read as the reverse complement.
ATTTGATTGGAATATCACCATATATTCTGTTAGTCTATATGGATTATGATGGTTTTGGATTTTGGAATCAAAAGACCTGGGCTTTAGTTCTTTATTTTCAACATGACTGACTCTTTGAGAAACATTTTTTTGTGAGGATGTCTAGGAAATCAGATACTATTTGTGAAAGCCTTTTATAATCTTTTAAGTGCTTTACCAGTGTTAATTCTTCTTTCTAGCTATTATCCAGCTCAACCTAAGAGCCTCTAAAATGTTACCTATATCACTCAGATTTCTTAAACTATATAATGACATATTCCTTAATTCCCTTCTGTTAATGCTTTGGCCCCCCTCTCACAAAATAGCAAGAAACAGTTAAATGTTCCAATTCCTAAGAGGTTGAGCACTTCTACAAACAACAGTCAGAATAGGGAAAAAAGAAAATTAACGGTTTTCTGCTAATGACTCATATTAGGCCTCTTTGGTGGTCTAAAGCAATGGATTACATCTTTTTATCATTTCTTCCATCTGCCTGTCACAGGACTACTAGGGTGATTGCTAGTTTTGTTGTTAAAAATGTCACCCCCATTTTTTCAGAATCTTTAAAAGTAAACACTGGAAAAGTGGTGTATACCTGTCATTTAGATCAAATAAAACAAAGGTCGATGGAAATACATTTCTCGTTTGAAGAGGCTCCCCTGCTGATTTTGTTTATCAGAAAATGGCAAGTTTTTGTTCCTAATGGACTCAAATTTAAATAAAATCTGACCCTGGAAATAAAAGCAGCCATTATGATGAAATAAAATTATATACTTTCGAGGAGAAATTGAATTAGAATGCTGGCTTTCTTTGGTTAAATTCTTTTACATAAGGAAATGAGCAAGAGGGAGAAAACTGTTGGGTAAAGTGAGCATTTTAAAAATCAATAATTGCTTCTAATTTACTTTTAAAAACTTTGTTCCAGACTTCATAGAGTATCATGAATTACACTGAAATTTGTATATTTATTTTACACAAGAGTTTAGCTGAAACCAAGAGGGCAACTGATTTGCATCTTGGTAGTTCTTCTTAGCAAATAAAATTCTTGAAAGAACCAAGATATTGATGTCTTAAGTCAATTTTCTAAAATCTAGAGTCATTTAATGATCAAAGGACATTGACAAAAACATATTTGAAAATGAAGAAATATAGACCTTATAAGATCACATTTGATTTTAACTAAACAAATTCATCTTAGAAAAAAAAAAAAAGTCTTTGACATTCATGTAATTTCAGTAAAGTTTATCTTAAAAGTTTGATGGGGCACTTCTCAGAATCACCACCCCTTTTCTTGGCCTGCTTGTTCTGAGACAATTTATTTTTATTTTAGTCATATTCAGAAGAATAGTTCTGCACTGATGAAATTTAATACAGTAAGACACATTTTATATTGAAACTCTTTATTTCATTTTGAAGGGGGGAAAAAAAAAGCCAAAGTGTATATTTGTACTTTGCTTAGGTTTGGTTGTCCTTTAGAAAAGTTAAATATTTATTATAGTTATTTTGGAGAAAATAGGAGTAATACAGTCATGGCTTCTACTGTGAATGTGGAACTTAAAAGAATATCTAGTCCAAAGCTTTCCTTCCTCTTTTTGCTAAGTAATATTTGTACAATTAAATTATTTATTGAGGGGAGCCTGGGTGGCTCAGTGGGTTAAAGCCTCTGCCTTCAGCTCAGGTCATGATCGTGGGGTCCTGGGATCACGACCTGAGCCGAAGGCAGAGGCTTTAACCCACTGAGCCACCCCGGCGCCCCTAAATAAATAAATCTTAAAAGAAAAATTACCTGGCATATAATAGATGCTCAATGGAGTTACTGAACAAATATTTATGGAGTAAATAGAAGGTATCAGTCTTTTCTAGGTGATGAGGCTATTGCAGAGAAAAAAAAAAGTTAACTTTGTTTCTCCTCTTATAGAATTTATCTTGTGGTTTGGGCGAACTCAGACAAAACAATAAAAATAGAAAGATAGGCTTTTTAAAAATTAACATATAATGTATTATTTGCTTCAGGGGTACAGGTCTATGAATCATCAGTCTTGCGCAATTCATAGCACTCACCATAACGCATATACTCCCCAGTGTCTATAACACAGCCATCCTATCCCTCCCCTATACCTCCCCAGCAACCCTCAGTTTGTTTCCTGAGATTAGGAGTCTCTTATGGTTTGTCTCCCTCCCCAGTCCCATCTTGTTTCATTTTTTCCCTCCTTACCCCCAGAACCCCCTGCTCTGCCTCTCAAATAAAAATACAAAGATAATTTTAGAGTCAGAAAAGTACTAGCAAGACCATGGAACTAAATGTAGTGATAGTGACAGTATAGGGAGAAGGAGGCTCCCTTCCAGGTGGTGGTCAGGAAGATGGTTTCAGATGGAGATTCTTATGTGCAACATGACTGGTAGAAAGTATTAATTGGAGTTGAGTGTGATTTGGAAGAAGGTGCCATGGTAATCACTGGTATATTTATAGACTTTAGATCTATAAATTCCCAGGACAATGTTGTCCATCATTCCATTGTGCCCTTATAAAAGAGTACTAAAGGGATATTTATGAGTATTTATGCATTCAGTACTTGTGTTGAATATTTTTGAGATAAATCAGGCAGTACTTGAAATTAGGAAAAATAACATTTTTATGACCTGTAAATTCACCATATTTAATTACTATAATTAGCTGAGTAGGATTTGATGATGTGGGCAATAAGGACTTCTGAATCCTTACCTGAAAAGACATACTTTGGCCTCTGGGAGTATAGATTACGAAAGATATTTTAAAAAGTCACTACAAAAAAATTCATTTGGAATATTAAAACACTTCCTAATTTCTTTGTATTTTCAAGGATTCAATTGATAGCATATATTTGTGACTTGCTTGGGATAATCCAGAAACCACTTAGATAGACTTTGGAGTGATATCTGGAGTCCAAAGTAAACTCTTGAGAATGCTTAGAATCAGGTATTTTTGTATACCAGCCCATGTAATTTTTGGAGTTCATACCCCCAACCTGTTTTATTCCTTTATCCTAGGGGATATAGTGTTTGGCAATCATTGGAATGTTTCCAAGGGTTACATCTGGTCTGCCAGAATTTTCAAATCCTTATTTTTGCATGGCAGGGAAAGAGACTACTAAATAGGGTTATCCTGACCTGAGGAAATGGCTTGAGAAGCAATGAAACTGATTACGGCCCCGTTGTTTCCTGCCGAGAAGAAATTACACAATTCTCAGAGAATAAGCAATCTTTGTTCTAGCACAATGAAGGATTTAGTTATGATTTTATGATTTTTTAATCCCAAGATTTTTGTTTACAAAATGCAGGAAAAAAATACAGTCCAAGCTTCATGGAATATATTCCATCTGTTTTAGAGGAAGAACAGGTCTGAATATGTTTCTAGTCCACAAGAGTAAATGTTTACTAGCACAAGAAAAGAAAGAGCCTCCTCACCTCTGTGACCAGAGTTGTTTGATGATTTTAATCTATGGCTTGTGAATGCCTTAGGATCCACAGAAAACACCACAGCTAATCCAATTAGTTAATGCCTGAAATGCTCTCCCTGTGGATTCTGCTTGTTTCTAAAGTACTTTCTCAAAATCCAGTATTTCATAACTTGCGAATCAGTCAATTCTCTTTGTGTGCATCCAAACTGGATATGCTCAGATTGCTTCAAAATGGACCATCTTTCTCTTTCCACTCTGACTCATATGACCCATTCTTAATGATTAGATTCCTAGGGCCAACATTTTAAAGGGCCACCCTTCTGTGTGTTCAGTTAACACATTTTGAAATGCCAGTTGGCATATGTGTCTTCCTGTGGGGTAATTAGGCATGCAAATGTAGTAATTGCACATGCAAATTTTCCAGCCCAAAAAGAATGGGAGTTTTCAAAACTCGGTCCCAGAGTGGTCTCCCAACATCTCTCTGGAAACTCCCTTCATTTGAAGCCAATCCTCAGAATGGGGTCCCAATTAATCTTCAGCTACCTCTGTGTCTTTAAACCCACATATTTATAGGTTAGAATTTTAATATTTTCCCCCTAATTTTAAGGTGTGTACTTTTTTCCATCCTCTACATTGAGAACCCTCCTGTATAAACCATATGAAACTGGAACATTGGCAATCAGGTTTTGTAGCAGGTGCATGTTTTTTAAGGTCTCTGAGGGATTGTTATGTGAGTTTAAGTAACTTTGTAGTAAGTATCACAAGACCAGAGTTAAATCCTAGCTCTGCCACTAGTTCTGTGACATTGAACAAGAGCCCCTAATCCGAATTACAGTTTTCTTGTTGTAGTAGGGAAAGTTTTGTGGTTGTCTTACTTTGTTTTACATTACCTTGCAGGTCATGATCCCAGAGTCCCAGGATCGAGTCCCAGGATGGAGTCCTACATCGGGCTCCCAGCTCCACGGGGAGTCTGCTTCTCCCTGTGACCTTCTTCCCTCTCATGCTCTCTCCCTCAAATAAATAAATAATATATATATATATTTTTAAAAATTAGAGTCCTTAAAAACACCGTGAAATATCCTCTAAATGGCTGTAGTACTTAGGCTCTTGCAGCATTTCAAAAATTTCCCATTCAAGCATCTCCTCCTAATCCACATATTATATCCATTTTGCTGTTTTACGGGGTCTTACTGGCTTGGTTCTTAAATGGTTGTCCTAGACAAGAACCTTCATATAAGGTTTTAGTAGCCAGTTGAAAGGGGGGTTAGATGTCACATAGATACCTGACCCAACAGGGCCTTAGGAATCATTTGATCCACAGATGTCTGGGTGGCTTAGTCAATTAAGTGATTAAGTGTCTGTCTGCCACTCAGGTCATGATCTCAGGGTCCTGAGATCAAGCCCCACATATAGCTCCCTGCTCAGTGGGGAATCTGCTTCTCCCTCTCCCTCTGTGTGCTCTCTTTCTCTCTCCCTGTGTGCACACATGCTCTCTCTCTCTCAAATGAACAAATACATCTTAAACAAAAAAGAATCATTTGATCCCCATTTATTATTTTGCAGAAAGATATCAAGAGCTCAATTAATTAGTTAATTATTTCTCTCTCTCTTTTTTAATTTCCTTGTTTTTATCTTAGAAGGCAACTTCTTCTGAAGCTCATCTTTCTTTTGGGGAGTTATGAGTTGTTCCTTGTGTTTTTGTTTATTGTTTCAGCCCAAATATGGATTTTAAGTCATTTTGTCCTATTGTGCCTCATTCATAAACATTAGCTTCAAAAAGTTATTCCATCCTAGATCAGAGCTGCCTAAATATTCTCCCTTTGCCAAGATTACAGACTGTATCATACATATATTTGTAATATTAATGCAGAAACTGTATTATTTTAATGTACATAAATTTTCATTGTATTAACACTCCAATCTCTCATAATAGTCCATTTGAGTTTAACTTTGAGAAGTACTTTAAAAAAGCTTTTATTTATTTATCTTACAGAAAGATAGAGAGCGTGTGAGTTGGGGGGAGGGCAGAGGGAGAGGAAGAGAGAGAATTCTAAGCAGACTTCCCCCTGAGCGCAGACCCAAACTAGGGGCTCCATCCTAGGACTCTGTGATCATGACCTGAACTGAAATCAAGTCAGACACAACTGACTGAGCCACCCTGATGACCCTGAAAAGTACTTTTTAAATTTTATTTTTTAAAATGTGTTTAAAATATTAGACATCTCTATTTTGAGCATTCAAGGACATTCACATTAATGCCGTTCTAGTGTTTTGTCCTGATGTAAAATGCTGCTTTGGTATATGCTTACTGAATGTGAACAACTCACTCTATGGTAGCTATTTCTATCATACTTGTTTAAAACTCGAGTATTCTAATCGAAGGTCTTTTGTTGCAAACCTCTAGCTAACTCTGATGAACTAGGCGTTTACTAGAAGAATAGTGGATACTCTGAAGAATATAAGGTGTAGAAAATGTCACTAAGACCAGCAACTTCCCCTTTTGGGGGTCACAAGTTTTCAACTTCTCTCTGGATATCACTTTCATTGTCCCCTCTTTCTGTATATTTTCTTTATAGTCCGATGATTTCGACTTATTTGGGGAGTATTTTTGAGGATTTTGCACACAGCGCCTTATGGGCTCCAGTCCTTCATTTTCTCCCTGTCTCATCATTGTCATTTTTCAGCTTGCCTCCTCTACTCCTGTTATCCTGGCCTCCTCACTTAGATTCCTGAAACATGCCATGCTGACCTTGTTGGGGGTTCCCTCTGCATGGAGCTCTTTCCATTTGTGTATTTGCTTGGATAAACTTTTCTTACATGCTTCAAAGTCTTTGCCCAAAAGCCATCTTTCCAAATTAAGACTGTGACTTGCCTCCTCTCTGCCCCAGCAATCATGATTCCCTTTTGCCAGTTTGTATTTTCTTTACTTCACAGGATTTATCACTTTATTATACACATTTATATTATGTTTTATTTAAGTTTATGGCTTATCATCTGTCTCTCTAACCAGATCATAAGCCCCCAGAGTTGGTTCCATATCTCTTTTATATGTTGATGTTTCCCAATCGGTTAGAATAGTGCCTAGCACTTTCAATAAATGTTTGCTGAATTAATGAATAAATGATGCTACCTCTAATTTAACTACAGAGAAACTCAGAAATTCAGAATACTAACACTGTCATCTCACTTTAAGTTATCAACTGAAAGAATATACTCTGCCCAGACAATAGCATTTTTTTTTCTTGGAGTGTCCACTTGTAGTCAAATCTGTCGAGGCCAATATAACTGCATTCCCTCGCCCAGGTCCCATGCAGAATATTCTGTGGGCAAGAACATACTTTTTGAGAAGTAGGTTGTAAGGAAGAGAAGACCCCGCCTTTAATTCCTCGTCTGTCATATCTCTGCTCTACTAGTTTAAATCTGGACACATATAGAGAGATTATATTTCATTTAAGATGTTAAAATTAACAATGTGGATTCCTCAAATTAGTATTTTATTTTTTTAAAAATTTTATTTATCTGTCAGAAAAAGAGCATAAGCAAGGGTCATCGCAGGCAGGGAGAAGCAGGCTCTCTCTGAGCAGGGAGCTTGACACAGAGCTGGATCCCAGGACCAGGACCCTGGGGTCATGACCTAAGCTGAAAGGCAGATCCTTAACCAACTGAGCCACCTAGGTGTCCCTAGTGTTTTATTTTAATGCAGAACCAAAATAGCCTATTAAAAAAGCTGAGATGATTCAGGTTTAATAATATGTATATTGTACTGGATTCATTTCTAAAAATGTCCTAAACATCTTCAAAAAGTATTGAATTAGAAACTGAGAACTCTAGGTTCTAAGCTTTGTTTCACCACATTGTGCGACCTTGTAGAAATCCTGTCACTTTGTTGGCTCTTGATTTTTTAAAATATAAAATGTGAATGTTAGACTAGATGATTTTATCATTCTATGTATGATTCTATGATCTATATCATTTCTACAAAAGAAGAAACTAATTAGGTCAGGCAATTTTATGAGCAAAAGAAATGAACCAAATAATTTGTTTGTTGATCTCTAACTTGTTAGATACCTATTTCCAAAATGAGAGTTGTCATCCATCATCATCATTTTGTTATATGATAAAATAAAACAGCAATGGTGCCATTTGGAGAACTGGTCAAATGCTAATTTGACTGATGTTAACCTTACTATGGTGTCCTGAACTTAAGTAGTTGACTTCATTGCAGTTGGCATTGAACACAATTAACTGAACAAATGCATGTGGAGTAAAATGGAAGAGGAAATAAGCATTGAAAAAGAAGATACATATATTCTTAAAATTTTTTAAAGTAGTCTTATCCAACACAGCTTCTGAGTATAACTATCAATGAATATGTTTCTGCAGCTGGATTCTATTGTTTTAGACTTTTTCTGACTAATCCAGACTATCTCCCCCAAGTGTTACATTCACAGACGGTATCAATCAGAAGTTTATAATTTAGAGATGAAATAATATTTTATGAAGTAATCATTACTCTAAATAGGCTCTCTCTATTCCTGGGTCCTTAATAATTGTCAAGTAGACTATTTGTGTATATCTTTACATTCTTTTATTCATTCTTCCATTGAATATTTATTAAAGCCTGTCTTTAAGTACTAAGCATCAGAGAAAACTGCATGAATAATACAAAATTCTTGCCTTTAGAGGATTTGTATCCCAGAACGTAGGTTTGAATTGTAAACAGATGTTAACACTAGATGTGTATAAACAAATTTCTGGGAACATTGAAGAGGGCATGGATAATTGAACTTTACCATATACCAAATGGGGAGATAATGCTTTCTTAGAGTTAACAATATAGGCAAAAGAAGCAAGGGCTGGCTAATCTTCGACTGAGGGGAGGGCTGTTTGGAGGTGATGACAATGAGGAAGTTCAGTGCTCAGGATTTCAGTGCATGGAGTTGACATGTAAGCATGGCAAGGTTGGAGGGAAGTGGGGGAGGCACCCACTGACAAAAGAGGAGTAAAGCAGAGGTCTACGATGAACTTGAGGAAGAAGGGAAATTCTTTTTTTTTTTTTTTTTTTTGACTTCTAATTTTTTATTTTTTATAAACATATATTTTTATCCCCAGGGGTACAGGTCTGTGAATCACCAGGTTTACACACTTCACAGCACTCACCAAAGCACATACCCTCCCCAATGTCCATAATCCCACCCCCTTCTCCCAAACCCCCTCCCCCCAGCAACCCTTAGTTTGTTTTGTGAGATTAAGAGTCACTTATGGTTTGTCTCCCTCCCAATCCCATCTTGTTTCATTTATTCTTCTCCTACCCACTTAAGCCTCCATGTTGCATCACCACTTCCACTATTGGGTATTTACCCTAAAGATACAAATGTAGTGATCCAAAGGGGCACATGCACCCGAATGTTTATAGCAGCAATGTCCACAATAGCCAAACTATGGAAAGAACCTAGATGTCCATCAACAGATGAATGGATCAAGAAGATGTGGTATATATACACAATGGACAAGAAGATGTGGTATATATACACAATGGAATACTATGCAGCCATCAAAAGATATGAAATCTTGCCATTTGCGACAACATGGATGGAACTAGAGCGTATCATGCTTAGCGAAATAAGTCAAGCAGAGAAAGAGAACTATCATATGATCTCCCTGATATGAGGAAGAAGGGAAATTCTAATCAATGGCTTAACTTATTCATATTTGAATTTTAAAAATATCACTTTGGTAAGGTGTCAAGAATATCCATTTGGAACATTCACAGAGGACTTAAGGACGTTAACAAATCCAAGCATTATTCACTAAAATACTTGCTGAAACCAGGGTGCTTTAAAAAAAGAAAAAAAAAAAAAGTTCTGAACAAGCCTATCATCATTGGCTATAATCCTTGTACATTTGTACTTTATGATTATTTAAGTGATTTTGTTAGTCTATGTTTCTTAAAACTAATAAATCATAATAATAACTAATAACTAATAATTAATAATAATAATAATTAAGGCTTTAAAGTATATATATCATTTTCATCACCATACTTATGTCTCATAATATGACCAAAGAAAGCCTAAAAATACCTTTCTATTATCTTATTAGTAGAATTTCTACCCTTGATTCTTTCTTACCTGCTGATGTCAACAGCAGAGTAATTACCTCCTACTTTATGTGAATCAAATTAAGCTGTAGAACAAAAGTGAAAAGAGGCAGACCTAACCATCCATCTGAACAAAAGCTCCGCCTGAGTTCAGGGCACTCCTCAGGGGAATCTAGGGGAAATACTCAAGTAGGTCTGCGTTAAGCTATAGTAGCATACTCTGATAAACTTAAAATCATAAAAAGCAAATATGCAAACAAAATTCAGGCACATAATCACACCATGACATTTATGTCTGACTTTGCGACCTTCAGTAATTGCTAGTTATGATAATGATGGTGTTTGTGTTGTTGATGATGATGGTGATGATGGCAAAAATGATGGAGACAAAATTTGACCTCTCTGGTTCATTTTGGGTATGTGTCTTCTTCAGAACCCAATTTAGTGAGCCCCCATGAGTGTGCTCAAGCCATCATACAGCCAATTGTGACAACCTTTTCCCTTGAACCAGAATTGTAGCTAGGACAACATAATACAAAAATATCAATTAAATGCTTCTAACATTTAAACTTAGTGTACATTGTCACAGGTTAGTATTTTTTGATGATTTCTTAATTTGCACCTAGCTTATAAGTGATACATACACAGTCAAGTTAATATTAACTCCTACAAGGCCAAATATTTCCCATTGAGTGTCTTTCTCATTTAGAGTATGTGTAAATACTCCTGTGTGTGTACTTTTATGTTTGTTTTAGATTCGGCAATTCTTTTTGTATCTTTATTTCCCTCCTATTGGAGAAGATATTTATTGGAAACAAGCACTGTTAACAAACATGAGATATGCAACCACCCCCCCCCCACCGCCCCCCGCCCACCGGCAAGAAGCCTGGAGTGGTTTGGGGGAAAAAAAAAAAATTTCCAGCTAGCTGTTCAGTGGGACTTTGCCAAGCCAACATAGCTCTAATTGCATCTTTCCACTGGTTTACCACACCGCCTCTCCCTTCTTCCCAAAAATCTTTTGTGTGTACTCAAAAAAATATGTTATTATAATGAGTATTGTATATTTACAATGAATTTCAGTGGATTTTGTAGCCAAAAACATGTAGATTTTTTATTAGCAATAGCTTTCCAATGGAGATAATATTTATAGAATAGGCCTACTTGTTTGTATTTTCAAAGATAAATAAAATGAATAATATCCAAACATGATAATCAACATGTCATTTTCCAAGTACATTGGCATTTAGCATGAATGCTTGCTACATACTTATTCTGTAAGGAGTAAAGGATAAGCATTAGTACCAACTCCCTGGGGAATGGTATTTTCAGCATTATTTCAATATGAACAATCTTCTTTTGTTTATAGCAGGTATAATGTAACAGTAGGAGGAAAATGAAAAATTGCAAATGAAAGCAAAGTTTTCATCAGACCCTTTGGCATGAGAATAGGTCTGTACTTTTTTTGCTGTCATTTCATTCTCTGGGTAATAGAAAGTGTTCTAGAAGGTGAATTCTAGAAAGTAAATTCTAGAAGGTGAATTCTTTAGCATTTCTTTTATCTTCTACATTCTTTAGGAGCTTTTAGTATTTGTCCATTACTTACTCTGTTCTTGTTTTTTTTTTTTTTTTTTTGAAAGAAGGCTGCATGATGCCTGCCCCATTCATGATTTTTCAGATGCACCTGTACATGCATGTTCAAATTCTCTGAGATTGAATGAGGGTTTGAAATTCCTGATTTCCTAGGTTGGTGACTTTGATTAGGGCTAAGTACACTGAGCTTCTGTATGATACTTGGAAAGGAGTTCTTGCTCATCACTTCTGCCCTAGTTGAACATTCAGATTGTCACTTCTTAGCTGGATGATCTTCAGAATATTATAAACCTTTATAAGTTTCAACCTGTGCATTTGCAGAATGGGAATATGCCTCTTTTGATTGTTGGGAGGCTCGATGGACATGATGTAAGTGCAGGAGTTTTCACATAGCAGGCTCTCTGTACGCGCTAGATCTCCCCACTTTTCAACCCTTTATCCATGTCTGCTTGATACAAGGCTTAGGTGACTTTGTATTAGTGTTGGTATTATTATCAAAGGTAACATTTAGAATCTTTTGATATTCTGTCTTTAAGTAAATTATTATGCAAAACAGGTTTATCATGACGTGCTTTTAAATCTTTAACGACTGTCAGTGCAGGGAAAGGGAAGGGTGGAGGGTCTCTGTTTTACAATGTTAGCTGATATTTGTCATGTGAATGTACACATCTGGGTCAATTTCAAGCTATTACGGTAACATCACTGAAGACAGAGCCGGTGGGAGATGCATAGTAGCCCATCATTTCTACCATAGAGATAAAATAGATGGAAATAATCTCAAGTCAAATAGTAATGAAATGTAAAATAGAGATTGATGAATTGTGAATATTCATTACCTTTGTTGTTAATATAATTTATCTGATTGAATGTTTATAAAATTCTGTAAATAATGGTGATGTTTAACAATTGGCTTACAAAATTCCTGAAAATTTCACTTTCTGCTTTCACAGACCAGTGCCAGCAGGCTTCATTCATTATACCTCTGTGTGTTTGCCGGCAAGTCTCGGTCCTTTGAAGTTAGCTATATGAGATAGAATTAAAGCCAAGCATTCCTCTAAGGATAGAGTACATTGACACATAGGATAAGTAAATCATTCACGTGTGCAAATAGTCAAGTAAATGTAAGTGGCATGATGCTAAGTATTGAGAGTTTTTGTGTAGAAACAATGACACCCTTGGGAAATCACTACCTCTCAACTAATTAATTGAGGACAGATCCCAATGGCCAGAGTGCATCCCTAGAGAACTGGCCTTCCTGCCAAGACCCTTATAGAATATTCTGCCCATTCTGCCCTGGAAGAGTTTGAGGGCAGAATGTACAGCTCATTTATTTAAATTGGTCTGTCTCAAAGGGGTTATGTTTTAGGATAGTGGTTCTTGAAGATGGTGTTTGAGTTCATTGTTTTAATGAGTTTAATTTTTCATTATTTGTATCTCTGAAAGTTATTTTGCTTATTGATCTGTTTTGCCTTAAGTTGTGCTTATATGTGTGTTTATCATGAAGATTATACCTGTTTATGTAGAGCCTAAACAAGCAATTAAAAATACATATCCACATGAATAAATCGTGTTTGGGTGTCCAAGAAAGAAGTGCTGGATAAGATCATTTAAGCAATCTCATTGTTCAGAGGATGAGTGTTGATTTTAATTACTTAATTCTTCTTTGCCATTTTCCTGGACCATATTGGACTGTCAAGCCACCTGTCTTCCACGATGATGTTGCTTAATCCTATAGAAAGGCAATTTATCTTTTTCGGGGTGTAAGTTTCACCTCCCAGGGTTTCAAACTATATCCAGGCCAAGATAATTGATGACCTTATTATCACTATTTGAGCTCTGCTGGTGGCATGCTGAGACCTATTTTCTTGAAGCAGAAACCTAATGACCCACCCCTTCTATCCTGAACTCCAGTGGAGAGTTCAATCTTTGTAAATCATAATGAAAAAAAAAAGTTACAAAATGATATTTTGAAAAAGAAATATACATTTGCATATACCCATTTGTTTGACTGGTAAACAATAGCCCATCACGTGAATGAAATCCTGAAGCTTGACTTTTATATTCTGCTGTATTTCCTTTCTACAGGTTCTGAATTTCTTTAAAGTACACAGGTTAAATCTAAAAAAAAAAGTCTACACCAATTTCCCAAAAGCTTATTGAATCCTTTTGATCACAGCTGATATATCAGGCCATATTTTTACCAGATAAATTTACCAGATTAAAGATGACAGACTATTTTGTAGCATGGATGACATTTTGTTTATTCATTTATTTTTAAATATTAAGGAATCCTTGAGATTACCTAGTTCCTTGTTTTCAATGTGTACATGATAAAATTGAGATTTATAAGAGATTTGACATTCCAGCCAAGATCACAAAACTTAAAAAATCTGAAATTTGAACAAATCTCTTTATTATACTGTCATCTTTTATGTTGCTCCTCTTCAAATTTCTTCCTTTCATGGGACCTTCATAAGGACTGTTCCTTCTGACTGCAATACTTCTTCGTCTTGCTACTTCTCACACTGAAGTCTTATCCGAGAGGATCCACCATCTTATTTTACATTCCTGCCCCTGATATTTTTCCCTCAGGATATTCATCACTGTTGTGATTGCTTTTTGTTGCACTTGCTTGTTAAGCTGTTTATTGTCTTACTATACCCACTGGAAGCTTCATATCAACTAGCCAATATATGGTTTCAAAGGGAGGCAGGCAGAGGAGGAGTGAGGGAAGAAGGAAAGATTGAAAGAAGAAGGATGGGAAATGGAATGGACAAAAGAGGAGAAAGAGGGAAGGAGGAAAGAAGGAAGGAAGGGGAAGGGAAAGGAAGAAGAGATGGAAAGAGAAGGGAAGAGATGAGAAAGAGAAGAGAAGGAAGGAAGAGGAAGAAAAAGGAAGAAGAGAAGAAAAGAGAAGGGAAGACAAGAGAAAGAGAAAGGGAAGGGAAGGGAAGAAAGGAAGGAAAGAAGGAAAGGAAAGAAAGAAAAATAAATCATAGCTTTTAAAAATCACACTACTTGCTAAGAATCAATTGGAAACATTTCTACACAGAAGTAGGGGATAAGGAAGATTTTAAATATTTATTTATTTATTAAACAGTTTTCTTAATTTTGAGAGAGAGAGAGAGAGAGAGAAAGAGAGAGCACAAGTTGTGGGGGGGAGAAGCTGAGTGAGAGGGAGAAGCAGATTGTCCACCGAGCATGGCTTCTGCTGCCAAATTTGATCCTGGGACCCAATTCTGGGACTCCAGGAACATGACATGAGAAGAAGGTAGATGCTTAACTGACTGATCCACTCAGGCACCCTAGTGAAGGTTTTTTAAATGATTATTTTTAAACTGGTTGACTTCAGTAACATAATTAATTACCTACATTAAAGATGACACTGCCTTGCAAATATAGTTTTTTTATTTTTTTTTAGATTTTATTTATTTATTTTGACAGAGAGAGATCACAAGTAAGTAGAAAGGCAAGTAGGGGGAGTTGGTGGAAAGCAGGCTCCCCCGCTGAGCAGAGAGCCAGATGGGGGGCTCAATCCCAGGACCCTGAGACCATGACCTGAGTCGAAGGCAGAGGCTTTAACCCACTGAGCCACCCAGGTTCCCCACAAGTATAGTCTCTTTCTCTTCTTCCATTGAGGGCATTCTTAACATATTATTAAGAGGTTTTATTCCTAAGCTCAGACTTGAACTAGAGTCAATCTCAAAATAGACTCGAGGCAGTTGTTCTAAATGGATTTGCAAAAACTTTTTGCCACTTTGGGTCTATACGTATGACTAAATTGTTCTATTTTTTTTCGCTTTTGGTTTTTGTCTTTTCATTTTTAGTAACATGACAGCTATAATGTGGATACAAAGATTTGGAGAACTTTGTATCTGGATATCTTCAATAATAGTCATTAATGATATAAAGAAAGTATTCAGAAACATATTCAATAAATAACCATGAGATTTAGAGATATGCATATCATTAACCATTTATCTGCATCCTTCTATGGTATGGGATGGAAGAAAACTCTAATGAAAGCAATTGTAAACTAACTTCAAAAAGTTCAAAGTTATAGTAACCTGAATCTCTTTCTAGAACACATATGGATTTACATAATCAGTTTGAATTATGGATTGATGGTACTTTGCTATTATAGACTTATGTTTTTCTGAATAAGCAGAGCTATTGGACAGGTAATACTTTTCTTTAATGCTTTATTCTTCCCCTCTTTTAAACAAACTTGTGTAAAATTTGTGCTTTCTCTTCCTTCTTTCATACTCTTAACAGAATTTAAGAAAATCATCCTAGAATCAAGCATTCTAAGTGTAGTACTACATTTGCCATACCATGTTTCCCAATAAAACACCTTTTGGAGGTACTACTCTTTTATTGACAATTTTTGTTTCTTTGATTAATGCTGTATGGTTTATTAATGCTGTATGATCCATTCTTAGATGGTTGTTTAATCTTTTTTTACTTCAGTTTTCTGTTTTTTTTTAATTTTTACTGTTAAAATACTGTTATAAAAGAAAGTATAGAGCATGACCCTGTAGCATAATTAATCATAAACATACAAATGAATAAATACAAAATAAATGAGTTTCTATGCGCTCAGTACCCAGATTTATAAATAAGAAATTACCAAGACTTTCTTGCATCTCTTCCTCAGTCCCACTTATCACTACTATGCATCTGTGTTAATTAATGCCCTGCTTCCTTTGTAATTTGACCATACTTCTATATATTAAAAACAACATGCTTATTTTCAATCAGTTTTATCGAGGCATATTTCCCAATTAAAATTTATACTTTGCTGAGTTTTGATTGGTATATTCAATATACTATGTTAGGATGTAGAATTTATCTTTCACCATGAAAAGTTTTCTTAAGTCTCCCTGACAACTGTCTTCTGCTCCCACATGGACTCTGGCAACCTTTGATTAACTTTGTGTTATTCTAGTTTTGCCATATCTAGAATATCATATGCATGGACTAATTCAGGATATGGTCTTCCATGTCTGGCTTCTTTTGCTTAATGTAATACTTCTAAAATTCATTCATATTGTGTTTATCAGTAATCTGTTTTTTAATGTATTCAGTATTATTCCACTGTATGGATATACTATTCATTTTCCATTTCCCATTCATTAGTTGGTAGACACTTTATTTCAGCTTAGCTATTATGAATAAAGATGCTATGAATATTTTCACACTATTTGTTGTATGAACATCTGTTTTTATTCCTCTTGGGTAAATACCTAGGAGGGGTTTTGCTGAGTAGCATGGCAAATATAAGATTAACAAAAAAACAAAAAAAAAAAATACAAAAAAACCCAAATTGTTTTCCAAAGTGTCTGTACCATTTTGCCTTCTGTCAACAATGTGTGTTTCAGTTACTCCAAATTCTTGGCAGCAGTTAGCATTATCTTAGTAGTCTTTTTGTTTTTGTTTTAATGATTCTAGTGGTTTTGTAGTGATATCTAGTTGAGATTTTAATTTCAATTTATTGATGAGTACTGATGACATTTAGCATATTCTATGATATTTTTGTATAATTTATATATTTACTTTATGAAGTCAATTATTTTGTGTATTTTATCTTTAGCTATGTTGTTTTGCTTTTTATTACTGAGTTTTAGGAGTTTTTTTAAAATATATTCAGAATTAAAGTATCTTATCAGTTATTTGCAATGCAATTATTTTCCTCCTGTTTTTGCCTTGCCTTCTCATATCCGCAATAATATCTTTAAAAGAGCAGAAGTGTTTTTACTTTTGAGAAAATCCTATCTGACTTCTTTTCCTCTTATGGTTAATGTTTTTTTTTATCTTATCTTGGGAATATTTACTTTCTCTGAAGTCACATTTATATAGGTTTAGTGTTTATGTTTAGATCCATGATTCATTTGAAGTAATTCTTTTATGTGGTTCAAGATATGGTCAAGGTTTATTTCCTTTGTCCATTTAGATATCCAGTTCCTCTAAGCACTCTTGATTTCCCTTTTTTCTTTGGATTTATTCTTATTTTTCCATTGAATTCCTTGGCTCTGCTTTCAGAAATATCCAGATTCTATTCCAATGATTTATATATTTATCTTTATACTATACCACCTTAACATGTTTAATTTTATAAATGAAATACCTACATTTATTCTTTTTTGTTTGACTCATTCTAGATCTTTTGCATTTTTACATTAATTTTAGAATCCATTTTTAAATTTCTACCAAAAATATCCTGTATGTTTGGAATTGTATTGAATCTATAGATTGATTTTTATGGTAGTAAAATATAAAATAAAATTTACCACTTTACATCTACATTCAGTAATATTAAGCATATTCACATTATTGTACAATCATCCCTACCATCCATCTCTGGAACTTTTTCATCTTCCCAAACTGAAATTCTATGTTCATTTAACAGTAGCTCCCCTCAGCAGGGAGCCTGCTTCCCCCTCTCTCTGCCTGCCTCTCTGCCCACTTGTGATTTCTCTCTCTGTCAAATAAATAAATAAAATCTTTAAAAAAAGAAAACAAAAATAATAACTCCCCATTCTTTCTTCACCCAGACTCTGGCAACCACCATTCTACTTTCTGTTTCTATTAATTTGAATTTTCTACATACCTCATTTGAATGAAACCATACAATATTTGTACTTTTATGACTGACTGATTTCACCCAGAATGATGTCTTCAAGGTTAATCCATGTTGCAATGCACTTTTTTAAGGCTAATTTTCCATTATATATCTATATCACATTTTGTTTATCCATTCATCCATCAGTGAACTTTTGGGTTATGTCTACCTTCTGGCTATTGTGAATATGCTGCTGTTAACATGGCTGTACAAATATTTGTTTGAGTCCTTGCTTTAAATCATCTTGGGTAGGTATCCAGAAATTGAATAGCTGGATCATATGATAATTTTAGTCTTAAATTTTTAAAGAAATTCCCATTTTTTTAATACACAGTCTCTATAGCATTTTGCATGTCCTCCAGCAATAAAGAAGGGTTCCAGTTTCTCCACAGCCTACCCAAACTTATTTTCCACTTCTCCTAATAAAAGTTGTCCTATGCAATGTGAAGTGATATCTCACTGTGGTTTAGATACACATTTCCAAATGATTTGTGATGTTGAATTCCCTACAAAAGTCTAGGAACAGGGGCGCCTGGGTGACTCAGTATGTTAAGGTCTCTGCCTTTGGCTCAGGTCATGGTCCCGGGGTCTTGGGATCAAGTCCTACATCCTGCTCTCTGCTCAGTGGGGAGCCTGCCTCCTCCTCTCTCTTTCTCTGCCTGCCTCTCTGCCTACTTGTGATCTCTGTCTGTCAAAAGAATTAAAAAAAAAATCTTAAAAAAAGACATTGATGAAATAAAATACCAAAATTAAATTTAACCAAAGTGGTAAAAGACCTGTACTCTGAAAACACTAAGACCCTTGATGAAAGAACTATAAGACATTGATAAAGATGACACAAATGGAAAGATATACCATGATGATGGATTGGAAGAATTAAAATTATTAAGATATCCATACTACAGAAAGCAATCTAAAGATTCAATGCAATCCCTATCAAAATACCAATAACATTTTCTCAGAACTGGAATAAGGAATCCTAAAGTATGTGTGGAAGCACAGAAGACCCCAAATAGCCAAAGTAGTCTTGAGAAAGAACAAATCTCCCAGATTTTGAGATATACTACAAAACTGTAGTAATCAAAACAGTATGGTACTGGAAAAAACAAACAAACAAAAAACAGACACATAGATCAATGGATCAGAATGGAGAACATAGAAATAAACCATGCTTATATATTCAGATAATCTATGACAAAGATGGCAAGAATATATAATTGGGAAAAGACAGGTTCTTCAATAAATGGTGTTGGAAAAACAACTACATGCAAAAGAATGAAATTGTTCCATGTTCTCATTACATATATATATATATACACATACATGGGCTCAAAATGGATCATAGACTTGAATGTGAGACTTGAAATCCTAAAACTCGTAGAAGTAATCCAAGGAAGTGAACTTTTGATTATTACTCTTAGACAGTAGATATGTCTTCTCAGGTAAGAGCAACAAAAGGAAAAATAAACAATTGTTACTATAGCAAACTGAAAATCTTTTGCATAGAGAAGGAAACCATTAATAAATTGAAAAGGCCACCTACTGAATGGCAGAAGATATTTGCATATTATATATCCAAAATATATAAAGAACTCTTACAACTCAATACCAAAAGAAGAGAAGGGCAGGGGAGGGAAGGGAAAGAGAGAGAGAGTTAAAAAGTTGTTAAGGCATATGAACAGATATTTTTCTAAGTAAGACACAGATGGACAACAGACAAATGAAAAATGTGAAGCATCACTATTCACCAGGGAAATGACAATCAAAACCACAATGAGGTATCATATCACACCACTCAGAATGGCTATTACCAAAAGATGAGAAATAAATATTAGCAAGGTTTTGGAAAAAGGGAACCCTTGAGCATTGTTGGTAGGAATATAAATTGGTGCAAACACTATGGGAAACAGTATGGAGTTTCCTCAAAAAATAAAAATAGAAATACTTTATGATCTAGCAAATTCACTTCTTGTACTTATCTGAAGAATATGAAAACAGTGAGTTGACAAGATCTGTGAACCTTTATGTTCATTGAATTATTTGTAGTAGCCAAGATATGGAAGCAACCTAGATGTCCATCAGGAGATGACTGCATAAAGAATATGTGGTGTACAAATATACAAGGGAGAGATGCCTGGGTGGCTCAGTCAGTTCAGAGTCTGCCTTTGGCTCAGGTCATAATCTCAGGGTCCTGGGAGTGAGCCCCACATCTGGCTCATTGCTTGGCAGGAAGACTGCTTCTCCCTCTGCCTGCTGCTCTCCCTGCTTGTGCTCACTAACTCTCTCTGTGTGACAAATAAATAAATAAAATCTTTTTAAAAAATTGATTTTAATATCTTTTCTCTTCCCTTCCTTTCTTTTCCTTTCCCTTCTTTTGGTTTATTTGAGTGTTTTATGATTACATATTATCTCCACTATTGGATTATTGTCTATGCCTCCTTGTATAGTTTTAGTGGTACCCTCAATTTTATAAGATGAATTCTCAAATTTTAGTTTCTTTTCAGCTATCATATCACTACTATCATACTTCACAAAGAGTATAAGAATTTTCAACAGTATACTTCCCTTTTATTTGTCCTTTCTTTTGTGTTTTTGTCATATAACATATTTACCTATAGATGTTATAAAACTTAAAATGCATTGCTATTATTTTTAAATATTTAAATGGTTAATTATCTTTCACAGAGTTTAAAATGAAAGAAAGTGTTTTGTATGTGTTACCACTTATTTTCCATATGTGGTCCTCTTATTTCTTATGTAGGTTCACATTTCCATCTGATATTATTATTATTTATTTATTTTTTTTTTTTTGCTGGAAGAATTCCCTTCAAGCATTTTTAATAGTTCAATAAGCTGGTGATAAATTCTCTCAGCTTTTATTTTATGAAAAAGAATTCATTTTGTCTTCACTTTTGATAGTTTGTTAAGTATAGAATTCTAGTTTGACAGCTGTTCATTCCACCCCTGTCCCTAGTATTTAAATATATTACTCCATTACATTTAGCCAAACAGTTTCAGAAAACAAATCTGCTGTTATTTTTTTATTTTTGTCTTGTGTATATAATATTTTTTTCTTTTCTCTGGATTTTTTAAGATTTTCTCTTTGTCACTGTACATAGGAATTTGATTTTTGATATGTATTTAGATGGTTTTCTTTTTATTTATTCTACTTGAATTTTGATGAGATTTTTGGATATGCAGATTTCTGTGTTTCATCAAATTTCAAAAAATTGTGATAATTATTTCTTCAAATATACTTTATCTGCCATTCATCCTCCTAGGACCCCAGTTATACATGTATTGAATGACTTCTTTTAGGATCCTGTGGTTCTCAGAATAATGTTGCCCTGCCATGATTTCATCCTTATCCTTGGAACCTGTAAATATTTACCTTACACAGTAAAAGGGATTTTGCAGATATGACTGTGTTCAGGACATTGGGATGGAAAGATTGCCCTGGGTTACCTGAGTGGGCCAGATTTCACACAGATCCTCAATAACAGAGAACCTTACTTGGCTGTGGTCAAAAAAAAAGATGTGGCCACTAAAGAGAGTCAGAAAGATATGACATAAGCTCTGAACCAACAGTTGATAGCTTAAAAATAGAAGAAAGAGGCCATAAGTCAAGGAATGTGGGTGACTTCTAGAAAATAGAAAAGGCTAGGGAACAGATTGTACTCTAAAGCTTTTAGAAGAATGTAACCCTGCCTACATCTTACTTGTAGCTCAGGGAGACCAGTGTTTTACTTCTAATCCACAGAACTTTAAGATGACAAATTCATGTTGTTTAAGTCACTATATTCGTGAAAATTTGTGTTGCAGCAATAGAAAATCAACACAGTCCTTACAGATCTCTAATGCCTCATTTATTGATTTTTAATGTTTGTTTTCCTGTTCCATTTTAAATAATTTCTATGATAATGTCAAATTCAGATTTACTCTTCTTTCCTTTGCAGCACCTAAACTTCTACTAATCCCATCCAGTGGGTTTTGTATTGAATATATTTGTTTTCATCTTTAATTGAGCATTTTATATATATGTTTTTTTTTTCTATTTATATCTATGTTGTCCTTTACATCTTCTTAGAACCTTTATTATAGTGGTTAAGATTCTCATCTTCTTATTCTATCCTCTCTCTAATCTCTTGGTCTTTTTTTTTTTTTAAGATTTTATTTATTTGCCAGAGAGAGAGAGAGAGTACACACAATCAGGCAGAGAGGCAAGCAGAGGCAGAGAGAGAAGCAGGCTCCCTGCCAAGCAAGGGATCATGACCTGAGCCGAAGGCAGTGGCTTAACCAACTGAGCCACACAGGCATCCCTCTTGTTCTGTTTTTATTAACTTTTTTTTTTGTTGTTGTTCCCTGCTTCTTCATATGCCTAGTAGTATTTTTTTAGATGCCCGGCATTCTAAAATTTATATTGCTGAATGGTGACGTTTGTAATATTCCTTTAACGAGTGTTAAGTTTTGTTCTTGCATGCAGTTAACTTACTAATGGGACAGTTTGATCCTTTTGAGGCTTCTTTTTTAAGATTTACTTGGGAAAGGATAGTGCAGCTTATTCAGGAGCATTAGCTATTAGTGGGAAATATTTTTAAGAATTCTAGCCAACGTTTAATATTTTGATGAGGTTTCACCATTCTGTCTAATGATAACTTGAAATGTTCTTAGCCTTCAGGAGCTCTTCTGCTCTTTAGTTTAATTATTTTCAGTATTTTTCTCTGTCACTTCTCAGCCTCTCTGAATCCTAGATGGGTTTCCTCACTACAGTGAGACTACCAGGTTCTGTTTGGTTTCCTCCTTCTGTGATATGGTCCGAAAGCTGAATCTTGTTATTAACCCAGGTGTTTGTATGGTTCACCTTGTCTGCTGGCTTTTCCTAAGGATTCATAGTTCTTTGCAGCCTCTTGTCAAATATCTGTGAAGAGAGACCCATATATTTTATACTGTTTTTAGTTTTTATGATGGAATGATTACAGTTAATTTATGGGGAGAAGAGGAAATCTGTTGTGTTTTTTTGGTCTTTTTTTGAACATTAAATAAATAGAATCATACTATATGTATTCTTTTGCTATTTCCTCTTGCCCAGTATTATATTTAGAGATTTATATATGTTGCTGTATGTGACTATAGTTTATCTATTTCTTTACAGTATTTTATGGTATTACTACATCAATAATTATCTATTATCTGGCTGATGGTCTCTTCTTCCTTGCTATTTAAAAATACCACTATGAACATTCTTACATATCTTCTAGTATACTGAGCAATAATTTCTTCATAAAATATATGTAGCAATAAATTAAAAAGAACGAAGAATGTCATTCTTCCACTTCACTAGGTACTGCAGATTGTTTTCCAAAATGGTAGTTTCAATTTACAATTCCACTTATTTGATTGGTCCAACTCTTAAACTTTTGATAATGTGGTAATTTGAAAGGATTTGTTAATATAGTTTTAATTTGCATATCTTTGATTAATGATGTTAAACACCTTTCCACATATTTATTGATTACTTTTTCCTCGTCCATGAAATGTCTCTTTCTATTTTTGCCAGTTTTCCTAATGGGTATAATTATTTTTTTGTTATATAGAAGAGTGACCTGGGTATTAACCCTTATTGTTTGGTATGTCAAATATCTGCTTATTTAAAAAATATTTATGTAAATTTTGATAAATAGAAATGCTTGTCTATAATTAATTGGGTTTTGTGTCTCTTTCAGAAATTAGCTCAAGTTCATAAATACACCATATATATAATATTTATAATAAAATATATAATGAATAATAAAGTATAAACATGCAATAAATAACAAATAATAAAACATATTAATATAATATATTCTATGTACTTATAAATATAATATAATATATTCTATGTACTTTTAATGTATTTATAAATACATATTCAACTATATTTTATTAATATAAACATATTAATGATAATATATATTATATAATGAATATGTATATATAAAATGAAACAGTCCTTCTACATGTAAGCTTTTGATTCATCTAGAATAGATTTTGTACAAGGTAGGGGTTTTTTGCATTTCTCCATTTTGCATTATTTCTACCAGTGCTCTGCAATTGCAGCCTTATTACATTATGTATGTATATGTGTACGTATATGTGTAATTATACACACAAATACATACACAAATGCATATATGGTATATGAGTTTATGTATTAACATTTTGTTCAATTTTCTAAACCTGCATTAATATTGAACTCTGTTAAGTAACAGTTTTATAGATCTGTTAAAATCGGGGCACCTCGGTGGCTCAGTGGGTTAAGCCTCTGCCTTCAGCTCAGGTCATGGTCTCAGGGTCCTGGGATCAAGCCCCACATAGGGCTCTTTGCTCAGTGGGGAGCCTGCTTCCCCCCTCTCTCTGCCTGCCTCTCCACCTACTTGTGATCTCTCTGTAAAATAAATAAAATTTAAAAAAAAATCAGCTAGATCCTCTATTTCCCTGTAAACACCCCAGCTTTTCCTGTAGGCTTGCCTTACAAAGCAATAAAGCTATCATTTCTCTTTCTCCCAAACTCTGTCTTCATGTTATATGTTAGCTCCAAAGCATGGAGATGAGTTTTTGACAACAATTATATCTTATTAGATAACACTTGGTCAGAAGTGACTGGGAAACATAATATTTGCCCAGAAATCTCCATGACTAACTAAAAATTATGCATTCTGTTATGTTGTAGACTAAATGTTTGTGATGCCTTAACATTTTTATGTTGAAATCCTAACCTCCAGTGTGATGGAATTAGGAGGCCAGAACTTTGAGAGATGATTAAATCATGAGGGTGGAGCCTTCATGAAGAAGACCTTTATAAAATGCAGCAGAGAACTCCTTTGCCATTTCCACTGTGTGTGGTCACAGCAAGAAGATGGCTGTCTGTATACCAGGAAATAGGCCCTCACCAGATGGTTGAATCTGCTGGCACCTTGATCTTGGACTTCACAGCCTTCAGAACTGTGAGATAGAAGTAACTGTTATTCTGAAGGCACCTCATCTGTAGCATTTTGTTATAGCAGAGCAAACAGACTAAAACTTACTAAAGAATGGAAGGGCAATAGTATAAAACCAAAGTCCCTGGCTTTTGATTTTTCTTTTAACCGAAATATCTAATTGTTGGAGAATTATTGTACTCTAGGAAGAGCAGCCAGCCAATGACTGATGGAAGCAAGTCTGTCAATGCCAGGCTACCTAGCCCTGTGGGCCCAAGGTACATGTTCACCAATCCCCAGAATTTCTCAGCAGAAGTGAAGGTCTCACTTCATAACACATACTTTAGTGACTGCCTTCTGTTGCTTGTGCCGGTTTTGCTCTCTCCTACCAGTGTTTCCTGAGTTTACATCTCAAAACTATTCTCTCTCCTCTCTCTATGAATATAAATATAAGTATATTTACAGTATAAATATATAGAGTATACACACAGACTGTCTTTACTGGAAAGTAATCTTTAAAGCTTAATTTTAGGAATGAAGAATAATAAACTTTAATTTCTTCGTAGAGTGCTCCAAACAAAGGACGTTAACATCCAGAAGATTTTAGTAATCACAGCTAGAGTGATGCTGGCAATTTAGAGCAGAGACCGTTCTGCTCATTAATGTCGTCATAGCAGAAAACAGCCATCTTTTCACACAACCCTGTTTTGTAGTTCCCTGGTTTCTCCTGTGGCTTTGTTAAACACAGGACTCTTAAATGGGCTTATTGACTTTTTCCAATCCATATTAGCATACCTTTCTTCTAAATAGCTGGTAGTAGGGACTTGCTGCATTCCATTGTTAGCAACACTTACTAAAATCAGTAATAGAACAGTGGGAGTAAAATCACAGAGGGGTATAAAAGCTAGCACACTAAAATATTAAAGTCCAACTGTGAAAAGCTTTCCATGATATTTTTTCCCATATCAAAATGTGTTTTAAACACTTTTTGAGTATTATAATAATTAACTGCAGTAGCTTTGTAAGCAGTTCCTTTTGTAAGAGAAAAACCTACCATCACTTAGAGGTTACTAGTTTTTGACATTGAGCTCGTAAGTGGATAATTATATTTATTGAGAGGTGATGCTCACTTGACCACTTGGTGTTTTCGTTTGGGCCAGGAGGAAACAAGGCAGGTGAAGTGTTTTTATTTATAATGTAACAGATATTGCTATTGTGACTCCATTTCTCAGGCGTTGTTGGTTAACTAAATCTTTATTTCAGAAACTGCCATGTTCTTCTCTTCCTTGTTCTTGGAAAATTAAAAGCTTCTACCTTAGAGAAGTGAATGATACATTATCCACTCGCTCTAAATTGAACCCATTTGGAGCTATTTGCATCTTGTAGAACCTACAGCTGAGTGCTGTGCTCAGAGGTGTAATGAGTGGTTGTCACAACACACTGGAGGTGGCCCCATAACAAAATGATCCCCTGTCAATCCCCTCACAGGAAATGCTTTGGCAACCTGTAATTCGGCCCCAGTATTAACATCCTGCCTGGGTTTTGTTAAATGGCACTTTCTAGGAAGTAGATCTGGGGAACTTGTGTTTAATAATGTTTTAAGAGGAATATTTGATGGAAGTTTTAGAAAGCATCACATGGGGTTAACAGTGATTTGTCATTTGTTTCTAATTAAAGGACCTAATCTCTTATCACTGAAGCAGTTTTTTTTTTATACTAAAGGCACAGATGTGAATGGAAACATATTAATGAGATGTCATACTACATAGTCATTTAGTGTTTTGTTTAACTTAAACATAGCAGAAAATGTGTGTCTAAGTAGACACATGTAATGACATCCTGATAGAATTATAATTTCCCGGATTTGCATAATCTTCAGTAAAATTCACACTAGGTTCACCTTGCATTGCTAATTTTATTTCCCAAATCTGCATTTTTAGAAAAGTAAAGAAAAGTCAGACTTAAAGTACTATGGGAGTAGAAAGAGCTCATTGTTAGGCTCTTTAAATTAAAACTGGAACTGTAATTTAAATATTTGAGTGCCAGGTGTTCTAAAAAGTGACAGGAACCATTCAGGTTGTCAGGAAGTTTTGCATTTCCTGAAGTTATTTAAAATCCTCTAGGTTAAATCATCCCAGGAGTTTGGCAGGTCTTGGGTCTGAGCTGCAATGTGACTGCTGGTTCTGGGAAATCATGTTTGTCTGATCAAGTGCCCTGGTGTGCCCAGTTCCATGATTCCATGAGCTATAACTTCCAAGAGTCAGTCACGTAATTGGGCAATGAGAGAAGCAGCAGGAGCAACCGTATTTAACTACCCCCTGATGTGTACCACATGACTCTCCATTAGCCCAGCAAGACAGCTCTGGATATGGGTAAAATCAGGTGATCTCAAAATAGTTTGGGGATGTGGAAAGACATTGAAATTAGACATCTCCGTCAGATTATTAGTGTGATTGCCAGGAGAAAAACCTAATTATTCCAAGGCCTTGGTTCAAGGGTACTTTAGAAAATATCTTCTAAGCTCTACCTAGCATATCATGCTTAGAGATCTCATTTATATGTGTGTGTGTGTGTGTGTGTGTGTATAAATATATAGTATATATATAACATATATATTATATTTATACGCAAGTTAACATCAAGTTAAATATATATAATATATATATAACTTGATCATGAGCCAGACATTGCTAGAAACAAAATGATGTATCATACACAACAACAATGATTTTTTTACATGCATAAGTTATTTTGTACTAATAATGCAAATGAAACAAAAGGGTGTGTGTGTGTGTGTGTGTGTGTGTGTATTTTCCACAAAAATGAAAAGCAATTAAAGAACTTTTTTTTTTTTTTTTCAAATTCTTTTGTCCCTTGAATTTTTCTTAAGTTCATCTAGGGTCTAAACATCATAGTAGCTTTAATGGTCTTACGTGGCCACACATAGGTACTCCTCTATATCCAATTAGACACAAAATAACCCAATAGATTAAAGGGGAATGGACTTTTCAATTTTAAAATGTGGAATATATATGAAGTACTCACTACAGTTGAATTAAATTCATAAATTGTCATAGTCAACAAAGATAATTTAAATATTCACATGAGTGGTTCTAAAGTTTCTGTTGTATAGCAACACTACATAGAACTTTTATATAAAAGGATATTATTAAACCCCATCCTGAGATTTTCCAATTCAGAAATTTTGAGTCTTGTCAGAGACCCTAAATTTTTCACAGGCTCCAAATTTATTATGAGTTGGCACATGACCAAATCTGAAATATTCCTTTTGGTTTTCAACTTTTGTTTTAAAATTATTTGATATAGACTCACTGTAAACTTTATTAATATTGACAACAATGGTTTGTTTGTTCACATATACAGATCAAGGGCTAGTATATGCTCTTTTTTTGTTTAATGAATTAAGTAAGGCTCATTTACCTCTGAAGTTCTCAGAAGGCAGATAATTTTTGGGTGTGTGACTTTCCTATGCATTTTCCCATTTTGCTTTCCATAGGTAAGCCTCACACACAAACTATCTCAATGGAACAAAAGTGTGGCTTAATATCAGAAAACATTAACTTGAAAAGCAAAAGCGGGCGCCTGGGTGGCTCAGTGGGTTAAGCCGCTGCCTTGGGCTCAGGTCATGATCTCAGGGTCCTGGGATCAAGTTCCATATCGGGCTCTCTGCTCAGCAGGGAGCCTGCTTCCCTTCCTCTCTCTCTCTGCCTGCCTCTCTGCCTGCCTCTCTGCCTACTTGTGATCTCTCTCTGTCAAATAAATAAATAAAAATCTTAAAAAAAAAAGAAAAGCAAAAGCAACATTTTGTGGGTGACAATTGCTGCAAATATTGATCCCTATGAATGTATTTATTCTTTGAATGTAAAATAAAAGGAAATGATATCTTAGGTATATTTATGGGAGTATCACAATTTTTAAGTTTGTTTTTACTATTTTTATTTTTTGATTGAAGTTGTTGGTAAAACTGTAAACTCATTTTTGCATTTTTAAGGAATTATACAGCAAGATCCTGGATATGCTTTATCCCTTACTGGTAACTTCTTATAAAATTATAGCAACATATTACAATCAGAAATTTGATACTGGTATTCGGATTTCCCTAATTTGTGTCTGTGTCATTGTATTTTTTATAGATATATATCTATAAAAAATATATATAGATATATATCTATAAAAAATACATATATATATATTTATGGTACTTTGGCACTTCATATTCTCTATCTTTTGGCACTTTGTACTACTTCTCTTTTATTTGTATTAAAATTAGAGAAGAGAATATAAGCTAACTTAACAGAACATGAGTACCCATCACTCATCTCTAATAATAAGGTCGAAATCCATTTATATATCTCACGTATTCATGCCCCTTTCTCTCCTCTCTCCTCTCCTCTATTCATGCCATATTCAATATTTTAATATTGTCCTACATATATAGTGAGGAAAAAGTAATATGTGTTAAAGTTTTGCAAGTTTCAAACCTAAATAAGGTGTCATAAAAGCACCTATAGTATTCTGTATGTAAGCATAACTTATGTATGTACCTTGTTTGAGATTTGAAGTTATTTCCATTTTACTGTGACTACAGCAGAGGATGCAGTAGACACTCTCATACACAGGTAGATGTCAGAGAGTTTCTCTGAATGTATGAATAGTGGTGAAATTATCACATAATAGAGTAGGTACATCTTCAGCTTTCCTGAATATTATTAAATAGTTCTCTATATTAGCTGTGCACTTATACTCAAGAGAAGTATATTTGAGTTCCTGTTTGTCTACATCATTTCATTGTCTAACTTCTAAATTCTTTACCAATCAAATAGGCTCTGTAGTCATGCATTAAAAACCTTAAATTTCCACCTTTGTGAAATGAAAGAGGGATAAACGATTTCACAAGTTGTAATTAGGCTTAAGTGTGGAAATCCATGTGAAAGCACTTAGCAGTGTCTCACACTCAAAATGAATTCAAATGTTTTATATCAAAATGTGAAAAATGCAAAGTGTTCTGCTCTAAACAGGTAGATAAGGATATCTTGTTAGGTGATGTCATTGATGCTGCATAATTGTAGCTTCTTGCATTGGGGTTGATGGTCAAACATAGTATTTTAATAACAGTAAACTCCAGAAATACAGCACTGATTCTGACTGATCTGGGATCCTAACCAAACAGTACTCTTTCAATACCCCCCAGCCACCAAATTCACCAAAACAAAACAAACCTGTGATTTAGTTCTACCTTAGGAGACTTGAGACTACCAGGAGTATAAAAATGTAAAGATCTTGTGAGCACCTAGGAAAGCTGGTGTGCTAACAGAAACCGCACTCAGATGATGGGAAGACCAGGATGGGTGACTGAGTTACCATGCTACCCTGCTATTCTACAATCCTCCCACATCCAGAGAACATGCTAAGGACTTATTTTCTGGGGTACAAGCTAGGATCGATCTACAGTGACCTTAACGGCTATCTAGGATTGCCTTTAGTGTCCCCAGCAGAGTCTATGTCCTTTGAAGAGAGACATGAACTTCTAACAGAATAGATGTCTGGCTTTGAACATAAGATTGGTGACTATTTGATTATAGCACAAACGAGTAGAATGATTAGGAATTTCATGTATTTTCAAAGATGAACAATAATGTCTTTGCTCAGAAATTAGCAGACGACTTCTGAAAACATTTACCTGGAGGTAGTCAGCAGACACAAGTGTAGGCTGGCAATATACAATTACTGTTAAGAGAATGGCCTCTGAAATCAGAAAGCTTTGCTAACTGAGTACTGTGTGGTCTTGGGAAAGTTATGTATCCTCCCCTCTGAGTTTTCTCATCCTTAACAGTATTTACAAAATTAGTTTATTATGAGGATCAAGTAAGATATTTTACCAAAACAAAACTTACACATGCTAAATTGTAACATATCTGCTGGAAGGTTGTCTCTGAAGGGCAATGTCTACACTGTACTACAATTTCAGTCCATACTACATAATTCTGTGGTGACTTGAAAGTGACAAAAACTGGGAAGGAATCCCACCAAGCCCCATTAGAGTTCAAAATAACTTGGCCAGTTGTGAGAGACTAAGTAAGGGAGAATCGGTAAAGTGTAAGTTTATGAATTCAAAATGTAAAGGCCTCAGAAAGAATGTAACAAAGGGAACATTCTGCCAGCTATCCCCATGGTCATGCCCCATTCATCATGAAGTGATCAGTCAGATTCTTGAAAGGAAATTAAAAGTATCCAGAACAGGGGTTTTAAGGAGATTATTGAAAGTATGAGTATTGTTAAAGGAATCCACAGAGAATGGGGAAACAGGAACTCAGGGAATAATGAGAATGAGAAGCTGTTATTTTGTTATCACCGGGCTAGAACTGGCGGGGCAGGGTCTGGGGAGAGCTAGAACCCTGAAACAGGAAAGCCAGACAGGTGCTGTTGCTGCATAACATTTTCTCAGAACTCCATTTGTACAAAAGTCACCTTGAGTACTCTTAGAGGGCAGATCCTAATTCTGCTCTGCGGTGGGGCCCAGATCCTAGAGTTTTAACAAAACCTCAGGTGATTTCGATGCTGTCTATCACATCCTTAGGCCATGTTGTAAGAAGCAAGGGCATTGAGAAATTTAGTCACTGCCACATCTAGGACATCCAAGCAAAGAAGTGTCTGTAAAAGAAGTACCCCTTAGTTTCCTTGGGTAAATTGGATTCAGAGTATTAGATTGAAAGTTCTTTTTCTTTATATAATGTATATTCTAAGACTCATTAAACTAAAACTAAAATAACATTTAAGAAAGCAAGCAGTACATAAAGAAAAAAGATGATTTCAAATCAGACTTGGGCGATTAGATGAGCTTCCTTTTTTCAAGACTCACTACAATTAGACTTACAGAAAGAATGGGAAATATATGCAACACAATACTGTACTGTCTATTTCTGGATAATGGAACATAAGTGATTTTTATTTTCTTCTTGTTTAGATCATTTTTCACTGTTTTTGTACTCAGCACGTATTGTAATTATTGCAGAAACTATGTAAAATACAAAAATGGACAAAGTATATGATAATGTTTAAATTCAAAAGTAACTTCCTGCTTATAGTTCTATAAGTTGACAGAGAACAGGGGTTTATAATATTTCAAGGGAAATATTTAAAACATAAACCACTCTATCAGCTGTATGTGTAAAACTTTTTTAGTGTCATAGTAAAATAAACTTTTGTATTATCAGATAAATTGTTGAAGCTGAGACTGAAAGCTTCAATAGCACTTCTCAGAGTTGTCAATAAAATTAGTACTTCAGAGAAAATGATCTGCTGGATAAACAAATACAATGTACCTCTAGTTACAGAGGATTTTTTTTTACCTAATCAGGCAAACGTGGATGCTATTATATCTACATGGTAGAGAAAGAAAAGATTATCAGCTATTAACACATGTACCACGGAAAAGCTCTGTTCTCTCTAGCTGTGGGATTGTCTCAAGATTCAACATTTTGCACTCTGCTCTTCTCACCCTTTCACTTAAGCAAGGCAGCACTTATTATTGACTTAAGTCACTCCCGTACAACTGACATCTAGAACTCTAACTTTTGCTTTGATGTAACTTCCAAGTGTCATTACATTTCAGAGAAGTTTTATATTGTTCTTCTGCTAATGTCTACTATTGAAAAAGAGAGGGTTTGAGGGATGGCTAAATAAATAAATAAATAAATAAAAATTCCTCAAAGAAAGATGCAAATTTATCTACTACTTTTCTAGATCTTATATTGGGAAATAAATATAAGTGAGATTAAAGCTGTATAAATGCACAAGAATCAGAGAATAATTCTCAATGGCAATGTCTTCAAAGTCTTTAGAGAAAATGATTTTAAACTTAGGATGTTGTATCTAATCAAACTAATATTAAATGGCACAGCAAAGCAGACATTTCCAGAAATGTGAAGACTCAGATAATTCTGTTGTATGAGGCCACACCTGAAAGAAAATCTAAAGGTGGTACTTGGACAAAATAATAAAAATAATAATTAAAAAGTATAGAAAGCACAAGAAAGGTTGAAGAAAAAAAAACTAGAAATGATTAAATATATAACTAAGACTAATTTTTTTGGTGCATAATGATAAAATGATTAATTTTCTAAAAGTAAAACTCTTTGATTAAATATAGGTGGTAGTAAGTGGAGGAAGGAAAATGAAAATAGGTTAATGAGGTTATTACATTATGGGAAGAGAGACTGTAAGGAAAAGATAAAGATAGTGAATAATTTAGATGCTGGTAAGCTCCTTGTTCTTGCTACTCTTGATCATTGTTTTGGAAGTTCAACATCAAGAAGACAAATTAGGATAAGAAAGTGATAAAGGAAAATGACACCATCATTATTTCTGGATAATATAGTAATATTTCTAGATGCTATAGCAAATTCCCTAGATACTGAGATAATTAACATAAAAACAGCTGGGAGGGATGAGAATGTTCAAGAAGATATTCGATACAAGGTCAAAGTTAAAATTAGTAGCTTTCCTAAACACCAAGAATGTGCAAATAGAAAATACTAAAGGAAAAGTGAGTTCATATACCAAGAAATAGCAAAACCAAAAAAAAAAACCCAAATCTATAAAAAAGCTAAGTGTATAAAAAATATGAAAACAAACATGCAAATTCTCAATTTAAAAAATGACAAAATATCCTTAAAGTTTTAAAAGAAAACAGAATAAATGGGGGAATACATTATGGTCCTAGGTAGGAACTTAAGTTAGTATGGAAATGCCTTTTTTTTGTAAAAGCAAATATCTTCTTCAGATTTCTCTCAGTTAATAAAAACAGGCACTAATGTCAGTCTTTCATAAAAGTGAAGTGGTGTGAGGCAAATTTTCAGAAAGTGAGGAAATACTCTCCATTTTCTGACATTTTTGCTACAAAACGTTTCATAGGAACTCTACTTTCAAACGGAGGAGGAAACCTGTAATGTGAACCAACTAAGCAGGTTATTTTTCAAGATTGTCAGCTTACACATAAGTACCCAGATATCTGTGTCTTCGATCCAAAGCTCTCATGTCAAAAACTCTGACAGGGGTGCCTGGGTGGCTCAGTGGGGTAAGCCTCTGCCTTCGGCTCAGGTCATGATCTTAGGATCCTGGGATCGAATCCCACATCTGGCTCTCTTATCCCCAAATCTCCAGGATCTCAGTTGTTTGATGATTGTTTTCATTTTGTGTTATTTCTAAGAATTTCTCCACAAGATGGTGTGATTCCATGCCAGGTATTAGTTGAGAAGAAATTATAAGTTAAGACAGCATGCTATCAGGCATCCATGAAAATATGTTTTTGTTCTTGTTTTTTCTTTTCTTTTGATGGCAAAAGATAGCTTAACAGTTATACCTGCAGATACCCCAGCCTGAGGAAATAATAGGATGAGTGTTGGAGTCAACCATACTATTTGTCAGATTGCCCCCACCACACCCCCTGAGCCTCCACCCAATATATAGGAACTCTGGAAGTTGTAATTGTCTCTAAATTAATTGTTGGATGTCCATAGGGACCTCATGTGTTACTCCAGGAACTGCTCTTTCTTGTCAGCATATGGATTTTTTTTTTTTTTCTTTTTTCCTCTACTGGCCCATTGTGACAATGCTTCCATTAATTGCCAGTAACTAAAGGCATCACATCAGTATCTGCATATGTTTTCACTGCTGCTGCTTAAGCTCATAGAAGCCAGATGAAGGCTGCTATTGCCTGAGGCCCAGATCATGGATACCTTGGCCAATAGCACACATTTTTTGTCCTGAAGAGATTATGCCATCTCCAGATGAGCTGCTACCAGGCAGGGATACTGTTGTCATCATCTGGATCTCACTTATTTGCCATTGCCAACTTTGCTTCAGCCATTAGCCCTTCTACAATGTTGAGACAGCACTCTCTGTGTTCATGGGAATTCTGGAGAAATGAGTCTTATTCATTTACTCTACTTCTCTTCAAAGGTCAGGCCTAAGTTCTCAGGAGATGGGTCAGGGGAGAGAGGGGTGAGCCACATCATTTCTGTACTCTGAGTCACTCTCGAAGGACACAACTATTGTTTTGGGGCTGACTCTACTCTCTTTTCCTTTAAGGGTGTTCCCTGTCCTAATACTCACATATCCAACAGTCCATCCACACTGACTAGAATGAACCCATTTGATCTGGTCTTCAGATAAATGTAGATATTCTTGAATTCTAGAATTACATAATATTCAAGCTGATTTCTCTATTTAAAAAAAAGAGGGGAAAGTAAATTTAGAAAACCACTGTGTTATATCTTTGTATCTGCTTTGTATTTCAGAAAATGATTTCCAGTAAGTCCTAAAAGAAAAAGAAAAAAAGAGAGAGAGAGAGAGGAAGAAACATGCATACACAAATACTAGCATCATGCTGAAAATAGTTAAAAAAATGATGATTGTACATATATCAGTTTTATAGCAGAATTTACAAAATGGTGAGAAAAAAGCAGCAACAAGCCCCTCTGCCAGCGGGCTGCACAGCATTGACTTCTGCAGTGCCGGCGGCTCTGTACAGCAAAGCCCTGGGAAAGAGAATGGTGGGGTCTAATGTGAGCAGTGGTGGAGCAGCCCCCTAGGGAAGACCTATATGGATAACACAATAATAACTGCAGGGTGGACACAAGAGGTTACATGGCTGTTAGCTGCGTTCGAGAAATCAATTAGGTAGGCCACAGAGAAGTTTAAACTGGAAGAAGAGTTGTTTGATATTTTAGTAGATAAACTCACTAGGAAACTTGAAGTTGAGACTTAAAGAAAAGTGCTATTAAAAATTCTGGGAGGAACTGAGTCAGATGTTGAAAGGCACTTATAGTTTCTGTAAAAAGGGGTTGAGGAATGCTGTGTTTTTTTTTTTTTAATAGTAAAAATAGTGAATTAGAAATTAGAAATAGGCGGAGATATGAAACCAAATTTTCTTTCTTTGGGAGCGCTCATTCTCTGGTTTTTGGAAGTGCAATTCTTGAATAAGAATTTCTCTAAGCTGGGTCTGGGGAGGGTGGAGAAGTGCTTCTGAGGATCATTGGCAACCCCTAGCCTTCATTTTGAAAAGCATATAGATGGATGGCATTGGAGTCTGAGAATTTAGAACTGACTTAGAGTTTTGGCTTCCCTTGAGTTTTTATTTCTTCATCTATAAAGGAGCACCTAACTTTCAAATTTGTCATGGAAGTAAACAATGTATAAAATCACCTGACACTGATTTTTATTTAAAAACAACTATGCACCAAAAACATAATGGGTTTTTAATTATTTTATTTTCCTAAGTTAGTACTCAACACATTTTAAACTTACTAATATGTAAACTCTTCACCAGAATTCTTCAGTTATTATCATTTTTGGCACGTGGAGCTTCCTTTCCCGCTATCGTATCATCCCAAAATACCTTAACGTACATCTCCTCAGAACAAGAATATTCTTCTACATAACCACGTATATTAAAATAGGAAATTTACCATTAATTCGATTATGTTTTCTAAGATGCATTCCATACTCAGTTTCCTCCCAGGATCTAATCATGTCCTTTGTAATAGGTTTTGCTGTTTCTTTGTATTTTGAATTTTTTGTCTTGTTTTTATGCAAAGATACAGTTGAGAATCACATATTAGATTTACTGATTCTCAGCATTTTCTAAATTAATAACATATATATTTCAAGACTCCAAACCCAATATCTCTCAGTTTGGATTTAGTCTGATTGTCTATAACATTTAAGACAAGCAAGGTGAGGGCACCTGGGTGGCTCAGTGGGTTAAAGCCTCTGCCTTCGGCTTGGGTCATGATCCCAGGGTCCTGGAATCGAGCCCCGCATCCGGCTCTCTGCTCGGCGGGGAGCCTGCTTCCCTTCCTCTCTCTCTCTGCCTGCTTGTGATCTCTGTCTGTCAAATAAATAAATAAAACATCTTTAAAAAAAAAAAAAGTCAAGCAAGGTGAATTTGTAAATATTATGAGAATATCTCGTCTACATTTAGAACAAACAAGGTAGATTTGTTTATGTTCCCTACCCTCTGTTTAATCTTATGTATAACATTTCTCCACATCTGGGATTTCTATGAGCCTGGCTCCATAACCCCATACCTGTCCCTCTCTACCCAGCCTCACCTGTCCCTTACTCAGAGATACTAGAAACTGGAATGAAAATATTTTCTACAAATGGAGAATGAAATCATGCTCAAGATTTATCTTTCTAAAATAAATACATCTGTGAATTCTTCAATATTTTTAATAATGATTCAAAGTGTTGGTGGTAGAGGTGAGTGAAGCTGCCAGCTGCATTCCTGTTTCAGGCTCCTTTGTGATGGGTAATGCTGTGTTCACCACTCAGAACCACAGCTTTCCCTACCCTACTCTTTTTGATTACGGGAAAATTGAGACTGTTTTATATTTCCATGACTGACTGAAGTCCCACTAATGTCAACTCTATATCCGCACTCAATTCCCTCATCTCTCTCTCTCTCTCTTTCTTTTTTTTTTTTTTTAAAGATTTTATTTATTTATTAGAGAGAGAGAGAATGAGAAAGAAGGCACGAGAGGAGAGAGGTTAGTGGGA
This sequence comes from Mustela nivalis, assembly GCF_964662115.1. Classification (NCBI taxonomy): domain Eukaryota; kingdom Metazoa; phylum Chordata; class Mammalia; order Carnivora; family Mustelidae; genus Mustela; species Mustela nivalis. The sequence goes on along the minus strand of NC_139030.1, from coordinate 31,070,505 downwards.
GAAGCAGACTCCCTGCAGAGCAGGGAGCCCGATACGGGACTGGATCTGGGGACTCCAGGCTCATGACTTGAGCCGAAGACAGTTGCCCAACCAACTGAGCCACACAGGTGCCCTGCCTCATCTCTCTCTCTCTCTCTCTCTCTCTCACACACACACACACACACACACACACACACACATGCACATACATGCCTTAGAAAATAATAAGACAGGGCGTCTGGGTTGTGTAGTGGGTTAAGTGTCAGACTCTTGGTTTTGGCTTAGGGCTGTGAGGTGAGTCCGCTTGGGTTTCTCTCTCCCTCTGCCTCTCCCCTCCCCTCAATCTCTCTCACTTTCTCAAAAATAAATAAATAAATCTTTAAAAAAAAAAGAAAATAATAAGACAATTCATATCATTTCTTTATTTTGATAAATTTGTGTATTTTCTGATGGTTGATGGAAGATCTCATAAACGCCACAGTCATTTTTCTTAAAAAAAAAAAAAAAAGGCCAGGCACCTGGGTGGCTCAGTGCTTGAGCCTCTGACTCTTGATCTCAGCTCAGGTCTCCATCTCAGGGTTGTGAATTCAAGCCCAGCATTGGGCTCTGTGCTGGGCATGGAGCCTACTTTAAAAATCAAAAAACGAAAATCAAACCAATAAATACTTCTTGTCATTGGTAATTTTCCAGTTGTTTTTTATCTCTTTCTCCTGTCCCTTCTCTGTCAAACAAACTAATATTAAGTCAAATGCACAGCTAAAAATAAACTAAATATTGTATATTTATATGTATTTATATATATTTGAAATTATAGAATATTCCTCATTTATCAGTGGGCTATTTTGTAAAGAAAATTTGAGTATATAATATCAAAACTAGAAAAATTAATAATTAATGGATAATTTTAAGTTTTTTAACTGATGTATCATTGACTTAAACATTATATTAATTTAAGGTGTAACACATAATAATTAAATATTTGTACATTTTATGAAATGATTACCACAGTAAGACTAGTTAACATCCATTATCCTACATAGTTAAAATATTTTTTGATGAGAACTTTTAAAATATACTCTCTTAAAAACTTTCAAATATATAATGCAGTATTATTAAATACATTTACCATACTGTACATTATATCCACATGAGTTATTTATTTTATAACTGGAAGTTTGTATCATTTAACCACCAGTTTGCCCACCCCCCATTATCTATGGGTAAATAATATTCCATTGCTTATATGTACCACATTTCCTTTGTCATTTCATCCATTGATTGATATTTAGGTTTTTTCCATGTCTTAGTCAATTGTTTTCTTTAGAAATATCTCTCAAATTAATCCATTTCTCTCCATCTCCACTACCACCACTTTTTTTCAAACTTCTGTAATATCTGACTTATTCACTAGCTGCCTGCTTCTACAGTCTCCTCTCCAGTCTATTTTCCATAGTACAGGCCATCTTTTTGAAATCAAATCTAATTATTTAAAAATCTATCTCCCCATGTTCACCGTAGAGTAATTTAATGGACTTATCTCATTTCTTTTGAGATAAAAATATAAATTCTTAAACAGGGCCTGCAGTTCTCAACATTTTAGGATCCTGCCTAACCCCTCTCCAGCATTATCTCATACAGTGTGTCCCAAGTATCCGCCCTTCTTCCAGTTTCTTGAATTAGATCTTTCTCCTGCTATAGGGGTTTTACACACGTTATTTTATCTTCTGAAAATACACTCCATTCCCTCCTGTCTTCCACTATCATCTGGATAAATGATCTTTGAAATTGTTTTTTATTTTTTAATGGTTGCTTCTTTAATGTTTAATTTAATTAATTAGTGAGGGAGTTAGTAAGATATAACTAGTTCAAAAGGGATTTCAATGAATAGATTACACACGTACACATACATGAATATACTTGTGTGTTGAGGAGTGCTGAAATGAATTTACCAATTGATGTAAATCTAATCAGTATCTACAGGGCAACAATTGATTCTACTCCACTGGATGAAATCTGTTCGTCTTTCTATGGATATGAGTTATTTGTGTTACTATTGGTTTTCTACAATTTACCAAATGATGAAACGACTCAAACACAATGAAAGATGGACATAATCTGGAATTGTGCTCTAAACATGATTTCCAGTGAATTTTTATGCCTCTTTCAAAGTCTCATGAGTTTTCTTGACCAATTCCCCTATTCTAATCATAAGCTCTCAAAGGTTATTCCTTGAGGTAATAAAATTAAGATGCCGAGATTACTAAATCCATTACTAATCCTAATTACTAATCCTGGAAGTTTTAATCCAGAATTTAATTAATCCAGGAAGAATTAATAATCCTACTAATCCAATTACTAATCCTGGAAGTTTTTATAAGGAATCTCACATTTTTAAAGACCTGTGTAATTTTCTCTCCCAAGTCAAGAATACTAAACCCAAGAAATCCCACTAGATTTTACCAGCTACACTTTAAATTTGGATGGATGCCTCCCTTTGAAATGGCTCCATATTTGCTAATATTCATGGTTTACCATGAAGTGACTTCCCCATCCCCCCAATCTCTATAAGTCTGGGTCCATTTCAGACCAAGTACCAAGTAAATCATGTACCAGGTCAGGTTCCCAGAAAGGACTTTGTTGGCATTGGCTGCAAACATAAACTAATCTTACCTTCTTAAAAGTGCATTGTCCTGGGGCACCTCGGTGGCTCAATCCTTTAAGCATCTGACTCTTGATCTCAGCTCAGGTGTTGATCTCAGGGTCCTGAATTCTATCCCCGCATTGGGCTCCATAGCTGGGCATGGAGACTACTTAAGAAAAAATTAAATGAGCATAATTCTCAAGAAATTCCAGATAGGGTCTTGGTTGTACAATTATGTGCTGGTAAATGCAGGACAGATTCTTATTGACACTAAACAAATAACTATATTGTCAATATAATAAAAAGTAAGAGGATTTAGTAAGAAATTCTGGAGATCAGTGAGAATCAGATATAATTTTAAAATATTTTTATTTATGAAAGCATAGCTGTGGGTTCAAGATCATTTAAGTAGAAAGAGAAAAGGTATTCTTTTATATCCAGAAAAAGATGGCATTAAAAGATCAATAATATTCCAGGCAGATAATCACAATAAAATGTCTCTCATCAGCTTGTTCACTCAGGTACTTGAGCCTTCATCTGATGGATCCTTGGTTAGTAGTGTCTGCTTCTGTACTAAAATGAGTTCTGAAAAGTGTCAGTCCCCTGATACAGTGTAAAAGTTTTATTGCTGATATCAGCTCAGAAGTCTTTTTTGGAGAATTTATTCTTTGAGGTATTAAAAGTTTGAAGTGCCTGATACAGTGATTTCCCCAAAGCTCTGAGGCTATCCTTGTTTGAAGACACAACTCTAACCTAAAGCATCTACCAGATGGGGCGTCTGGGTGGCTCAGTAGGTTAAGCTTCTGCCTTCAGCTCAGGTCATGATCCCAGGCTCCTGGGACAGAGCCCCGCATCAGGATCCCTGCTCAGTGGAGAGCATGCTTCTCCCTCTCCCTCTGCTTGCCTCTCTGCCTACTGTGTGCTCTATCTCTCTGTCAAACAAATAAATAACATCATTAAAAAAAAAAAAGCATCTACCAGAGCCTTCATGCAAATACTAAAATAATACCTCATTGTAGATTACAGAGATTTAATTTCTGTGAGATTTGTTAGTTTAATCCAAAATACCAGAATGGTGGAGACGATGGTTCTCTTTCAAGGTAGAGCATATTTTAGAAGAATTTTGATTTGATTTTATTCAGGTAAAACAGAGGATAGTCAACAATAACGCGGACACATCTCCACAGAATTTTAGGAATTTATGAAATATGTACAGTTTGTAAAACATGTGTATTAACAATTATACACAAATTTAACATAGACAAATTGCTGATCTCTACTGATTTGACAGATTTTCCCATTTAACACTTGAACAATAGTAGCACAGTAAACAAACCTAATTACTGCTAGCATTTCTCTTTTTTACAAGGTGAAAGAATAAATACTTTGCAATTTTCCAGTGGACTCTTCGGTAAACTTCAAAGAAAAATGTAGGCATTGAAGTTATGCTGAAGCTTTTATATTTTAATTGTATTTATTATTATTATTATTATTATTGTTATTATTTAGTGGAGGGAGAGGCAGATGCAGATAGCAAATTTTCAACAGGCTCCATGCCCAGCACAGAGCCTGAAACAGGGCTTGAGTTCACAAGCCTAAGATCATGACCTAAGCCAAAATCAAGAATCAGATGCTTAACCAAGTGAGCCACCCAGGCACCCCCAAAACTATTAGTGTTTTTCCATATTTAAGATTTGAGATTTAAGATTTAATGACTTGAGGAAGACAAACTCAAAATATTTGTCAGAAGATATCTGGACACTTACTAAGACAGTATCGTCAGTACCTGAAGAAGAGAGTAATGGCTATCTACTTTATCTACTTAATCATATTGATAAGAAAACATTTAACAAAATAAACATGGATGGTAATGTGATTATAAAGAGCCCTAGATCTTTCATAAGTAGGGAGACTTTTTTCTTTAATAACCAAGGACATGATTAATCCAACATAAAGCACATAAAATTATTCAGATAAAATATGGGATCTTTGCTTTTGAGGCAGATTAGGTAAAGGAGGTAAAAATAATGTTTCACATAGTAGTTAATGAAATTAATCAGTAAACCAAGGATGTAAACTGGTAAGATTAAGTGAACTTTGACAAAATTTTAACATCTTTGTCACTTTTTTATTTAGTAGGTATTTTATTTTATTTTATTTTATTTTATTTTATTATTTTTTAAAGATTTTATTTATTTATTTGACAGACAGAGATCACAAGTAGGCAGAGAGGCAGGCAGAGAGAGAGAGAGAGAGGGAAGCAGGCTTCCTGCGGAGCAGGGAGCCCGATGCGGGGCTTGATCCCAGGACCCTGAGATCATGACCCGAGCCAAAGGCAGCAGCCCAAACCACTGAGCCACCCAGGCGCCCCTTATTTAGTAGGTATTTTATACCAAGGCACATAAAATTTTTTTTTCCAAGCATTCGCTTTCATTAGTCTCTTTCATAATCTAAACTAAACTGACATTTTACTTGTGAGGACAGTGGTTCTTTCTCTGGAGTCTGAGAGTTGAAAATTATTTGCAAAACAATACCAAGATGTTTTATGTTAACAGTGCATTCATCATTGTTATTTACAATGATTCAGTAAATATAGATTTTAATAATATTCCAGTTTTAGTATCTAATAAATTAAATGTTGAAAGTTATAATTCCCATAAATGGAAGCTCTTTGGAATCCTTAAAAAGTTTTAAGAATTTTGGTTCAATTTTGGCCCAGTTTTAGGATGAAACTATTCTTTCTCTTTATAAAACAAAAGTGTACACACACATAGAGTTTGATTTCTTGGTCATTACTGCTGTTAGTATAGCTTCAACCACTTTTATTAATTACTACTTTTAACTGATATAAATAACTGCTAATTCACAATCAGGGCACAGGTACTTGAGAATGTGTGGCAAGTGACAGCATTTTAGCAAACCAACAGAGATCTTGAGGACAAACATCATGCCTTTCTACAGCTAAGCACATTAAGTTCTCCTGCTAGAAGTGTTAAATATGAGCCCTCGCATTATCCTGAACAAAACCTACAGCTTCTCTATAGCATATGAAAGTAAAAAAGCAAAATATTATATAAACTTAAAATTATGGCTAGGGATCAATGTAGAAGTATTCTATCTTAGAAATTATTTAGCTGTTTAGGTAACTTAGTTAAAAGAATATACTCAGGAAATCCACTTAACCGGATGTGTATTTACAATTCACTGAAAGTGAATCAATGAATGTAGTTTCTCTGTTAACTTTATTATGTGTGCAAGTGCCATAAAACAAGATCCAGAAAACCTGATACAAGCCTAGGGCCAATGTCATTGATTAGGGCATGTTCTCGAGTTTGGGCTTTAGAGAAAAATGACTGAGGATCATATCCCTGTTCTACCACTTAGTAGCATAAAAGAAATGATGCTAAGTTTTCCAATCTATAAAATAGTTGTTGTGCTTATTAAAGGAGTTAATTTTGCAAAATTGCTTAGAACAGTATTTGACCCATAGTAAATGCTCAGTGAAGGTTAGTTTTCATCATTCTTATCATCTTTAGCAGCATCAGCAGCAATATCCAAATTATCAATAGCAATAATAGATATTTTAGGAGAAAAAAATCTAAAGAACAAGTCCATAGTCTCTTAGAAATGAATTAAACCATTTTAAGGATGAAAACATGAAAATCAGAAGAATTAAATAAATCTCCCATAATTATAGAACTTGCTATACAGTGCATGGCCATCTGGGCTGTGTGGCACAAGTTTAGGAGGAGGATTCTTCAAGGTAGTTTTCTTTCCTCTTTCCTTTCCTTTCCTTTCCTTTCCTTTCCTTTCCTTTCCTTTCCTTTCCTTTCCTTTCCTTTCCTTTTCCTCATTCTCTATCTTTCTTTCTTAGTTTAACAAAAAAAGAAAATATAGTCATTGGAAAACATTTGTAAAATACAAGAGGATCTGTAAAGAACAACTTAAAGATAATCCAGTTTATAATCTTCCAACCTTGAGATAACCACTCCAAAAATGTCAGTGTTGTTTTATTTATCTATCCCTTGATTATTACTATTTTTTCACAAAACTATTATTAGAGAATTCATAGTCCACTTATTTAATAAGCAGAAGAGTTGGAGGAGAATACCTAGCTATTTTGTTTAATACTAAACTCTTGGCGTTTTCAGTTGAGTTTCTCATATTTCAAATGCGATAAGCTGATTTTGCTTTTTTAGCTTTCTTTAGGGCATAATGGCCAACAGTTTGTCTTTTGATTCTTTATTTTTTACCATTGCAATTACCTTGGCTTTATAGAGTTTATACCTCTTTTCATTGAAATACATCACCCCATACACAAATACATTTTATTTTTTAACGTAAATTGTAGGTTTAGCTTGTCAAGATCCACAAATAGGCTCATTAAGGCTATAGTTTCTATCACATTGAACCTACAAATCTTGAGAATTATTATTTTTATATATTTATTTTTTCTAAGATTTAGAAAAATCTGGATTCTATTTTCTATTAAAATATACATGTTGGATCACCACTTCCTCATATCAGGGAGATCATATGATAGTTGTCTTTCTCTGCTTGACTTATTTCGCTAAGCATGATACGCTCTAGTTCCATCCATGTTGTCGCAAATGGCAAGATTTCATTTCTTTTGATGGCTGCATAGTATTCCATTGTGTATATATACCACATCTTCTTGATCCATTCATCTGTTGATGGACATCTAGGTTCTTTCCATAGTTTGGCTATTGTGGACATTGCTGCTATAATATCTTCACAAAAGGTGGTTGCTTATGAAAACATATTGGTCCTATGGAAACATTATTAAAATTACTCTGGAAATAGTTTTATTTATTAAATTTTGCTACTCTAACTTCATTTTTTTTTCCTCCTGTTACCACCTAACTAGTTACTTTTGATATGAGAAAAGTTACTAAAAAACCCACAAGTTTTCATCATTGTTACAATATTTCTACCTCTTATTTACATTTCATGATTTGTTCCCATGATCAGAATTTCCAAATCATAGATCTGGTTTTGGTTTTAGAGTTTCACTGATCAGTAGAGTGTAGGCTACGGATTTCAGATAGAACTTATGCCCAGTATTTCGTAGTGTTTCTTTAGTTGTTAAGATTTTATTTTTGATTTCTCCTCATATTTATTATATATATATATATATATATATATATATATTAGAGAGAGAGAGAAAGGGAGGGAGAGAGAGAACATGTGCACAAACTGGGATAAGAGCAGAGGGAGAGGAAGAGAGAATCTTAAGTAGGCTCCACACCAAGCACAGAGCCCTACAACCTGATCCCACAACTGCAAGACTGACCTGAGCAGAAATCTAGAGTCAGAAGCCCAAGTGAATGAGCTACCCAGGTGCCCCATCATAGTGTTTCTTTTTTCAACATTGGCATTAAATTTTATAATATTTTAAATATATATTAATATGTGCTAGTTGTAATGTATTAATTAGGGATCAATTTCTTATTAAAATTCTGATGTTCCTGGAATACATTCACTTAAATTGTTATGGATGATGAGAAATAAGTGATAGAAAGGAGGAATCTTTGAAAACTTTATGAGTTAACACAGTTTTTTTTGTTGTTGTTGTTTTGTTGTTGTTGTTGTTGTTGTTTTAAAGGGAAGCACATCTTTCCAATGTAGTTTCACAGAGGAAAGATTTTATGCTAGGAGTATTGTTTCCTAATGGTCGGATTCTCTGACTCTTGGGACATAGCCAGATGTGGAAGCCTAATTGCTATAACCACAAAACCCACAAAAATGATTTTAGGCAGATAGTGAAGACTTTGGTGTATGAAGTCAATGCCGAGCATTTGTCACTGAATTATTTAAAGTGCTTTGGAAGCCAAAAATATTAGTAGTTGTGACTCAAGAATAATAAATGCATATTTGTTACCTGAAGAAGAAATAGACTATAAAAGAACTTTTAAACTCTTGTTTTTTTCCTTGTTCATCTACACACAATTTTGCAGAAAGTAGGTTATCAAAATGAAACATTTAAAAATAAGTGAATATAATTAAATGAATCTTTCATTTGCCTTTTTAACTATACCCACATTTATCTATTTGATCTAATGTTCTTTAATTCATATTATTTCTCAGTCACTGCCAGCAGTAGAAACAGATTATATAGTAGCTCAGACAGAAATACAATGAGAGCATTCTAATTAGGTTTGGTGGTTGTGGTGGCATGTTTGGGCCAGAATGGAGTGGGAGGCAGGTGGGGAGGAGGGTAATGGCATTCTAATCTTAATACAAAGAGTTCTGGACATGATAACCCTTTTACTTTTCTTCTCCCCCCCCCCTATTTTACTCTCTCCAAGACAAGAAAATCTCTTTAATATACCTACTAATATTTTTTAAGACATACTTTAGTAATAGCCCACTTCTGAGTTTTAGTTAAGAGTAATACTTTAAATTTTATAGCAAAAATTGTTTATATAACTTAAAGCATACACTATTCTTGTTTCTTAGATCTACAAGTTAGATTTTAAGAAAGTATGCAGGCTTACTTTCTTAAGCAATGTTTTGTAATTTATGGAATATCTTCATTAGATTTAGAGCTAAAAAGTATCAAGTATTTAGAGATTTAAAAAATGTTTAGAGATCATCTAGTCCAACTTTACCTGTGTTCCCACAGCAGAAAGAACCAGAATTGAGGTACCCTGCTCTGTATGTGGAACTTTTAACCATCTCATTCATATGTATTTTGTCTTGTGCCACGTGCTGATGTAATTTCACCACAAACAAATAACGTGTTATGTTTACTTACATTGATAAAGTCTGATGCACACAGCAAAGATTAATAATTATAAATGTTAACCCCCTCACCTAAAATACTATGTTCCTGTCTCTTACAGGTATTTGAGAAAGAGGTCTCTGCTACTCTATCAGTACTAAGTAGTACCAGTTGTTTTAGGAATTGTTACAGGCATCTAGGTTCAGTAGATAAACTGACCTATTAAGGATAGAAATGAATTTGATGATGTATTTTAATTTCTTAAAAATTAAAGTATGTGGAAAAAACATACTTTAAGGATCCCCTCAAGCTCAATCAGATTGTGACATATATTATAATAGTTGCAATCTTCTTATTTAGATGTATATTTTTCTAAGTCTATTAAAGAAGACTTTAAGAGTATAACATGATCTAATGTATATAAAATGTTAACTTAAATAAGGCATTCAAAAAATAGGTTTTCCATCCTTGTTTTCCTAGTTTAATTACTATTATTATTTATTATTATTAATTTACACACTAAATGTTAAACTTTTAGTAAGATATTTCTCCTTTTTTACCTGAAATGAGGAATTAGAAAAGATTGAGGTTTTTCTTTTCATAGAGAATTTAAGGTTGATTCTGCAATTTTCTTGAAATAGCCAAGAATTTAAAATCTTCAAGTGCTATGTTTAGGATACTCAAAGAATTTGGAATTTCTTCCTCTTTTATAGACTGAAGGGCAGGGGGTTGGTGTGGGAGAATTTACTATCAGAACTCTAGAAGACTTTATAGAGAGATACGTTTCCATTATTTGGTAGACATAATCAATTATGCCACTGGGGGAAAAACAGCTTCTTTGAATACATTTAATGGGCTAGTTCTTCAATTCAGAATGCATTATGTCTTCCACCAGCGACAACACCTTAAGGAAGGAATATCCATCCCTCTTTCTTTCAACTAGGCTTTACAGTGTACAGAGTAAAGGTGAGAATAGACATACCTGTCTTATTCTTGACAGTAAAGAAACACTCTGTTTTTGTTCCCTTGAGGATGGATATTAGCTGTGGGAGTTTCATATATGGCCTTTATGATGTTGAGTCATATTCCCCCTATCCCTACATTGTTGAGGGTTTTTATCAAGAATGGATACTGATCTTTGTCCAAAGCTTTTTCTGCATCTATCAAAGAGGATCATATGGTTCTTATCCTTTTTTTTACTGATGTAGTGTATCACATTGATTGATTTATGAATATTGAACCATCCTTGCAGCGTAAGAATAAATTCCACTTGATCGTGATGAATATGTCTTAATATGATCTTAATGTACCATTGGATTTCATTTGTTATTACTTTATTGAGAATTTTCACATCCATGTCCATCAGAGATATTTATTATCTCTAATAATAAACCTGATGGACAGGTTTATTATTCTCCTATTGGTCTATTATTTTCCACTAAAAAGTTGGTTTTTGGAGTCAAGGTAGTTCTGGGCTCATAAGAGTTTGGAGGTTTTCCTTCCATTTCTATTTTTGGGGACAGTTTAGGAAGAAAAGGTATTAACTCTTTAAATGTTTGGTAGAATTCTCTTGGGAAGCCATCTGCCCTGGACTTTTGTTTATTGGGAGATCTTTTATTATTGATTCAATTTCTTTGCTGGATATCAATCTGTTCGAAATTTCTATTTTTTCTTATTTCAGTTTTGGTAGTTTATGTGTTTTTAGGAATTTTTCTACTTCTTCCAGATTGCCCAATTTGTTGGCGTATAAGTTTTCTTAATACTCTCATTGCTTTTTACATTTCTGTCGTGGTGTGATCTCTACTCTCTCATTCACGATTTTATTTATTTGGGTCCTTTCCCTTTTCTTTTTGATAAAAAAAAGAAATGAGTGTATCAATTATATTAATTCTTTCAAAAAACCAGCTCCTAATTTCATTGATCTGTTCTAGTAGGGTTTTTTTGTTGTTGTTGTTGTTGATTTGTATCATTTATTTCAGCTCTAATCCCTCCTTTCTGGTTTTGGGCTTCATTTGCTGTTCTTTTTCTACATCGTTTAGGTGTAAGGTTAGCATGATTTTTGAGGTTTTTCTTGCTTCTTGAGATAGGCCCATGTTGCTATATGTATCCCCCTTATGACTGCCTTTGTTGCATCCCAAAGGTTTTGGACCATTGTATTTTCATTTTCATTTCTTTCCACATACTTTTTAAAATTTGTTCTTTAATTTTTTATTAACCCATTCGTTGTTTAGTAGGATGCTTGTTTGTTTATCTATTTATTTCTATTAACATATAATGTATTATTTGCCCCAGGCGTTTAGGTCTGTGAATCATCAGCCATATGCATTTCACAGCACTCACCATAGAGCATACCCTCCCCAATGTCTATTACCCAACCACCCTATCCCTACCCCCTGCCCCCCAGCAACTCTCAGATTGTTTCCTGAGATTAATAGTCTCTAATGGTATGTCTCCATCCTAATTCCATCTTGTTTCATTTTTTCCTTCCCTACTCCCGGCCTCTCAAATTCCTCATATCAGAAAGGTCATATGATAATTGTCTTTCTCTGATTGACTTATTTTGCTTAGCATAACACTCTCTAGTTCCATTCACGTCATTGCAAATGGCAAGATTTCATTGTATTTTTTTGATGGCTGCATAATAATCTATTGTACGTAGGAGTGTGTGTGTGTGTGTGTGTGTGTGTGTGTGTATAGCATCTTCTTTATCCATTCATCTGCTGATGGACATATAGGTTATTTCCATAGCTTGGCTCTTGTGGACATTTCTGCTATAAACATTTGGGTGCACCTGCATCTTTGGATCACTAAATTTGTTCCTTTAGGGTAAATACCCAATAGTGCAATTGCTGGGTTATAAGGTAGCTCAATGTTCAATTTTTTGAGGAACCTCCATACTATTTTCCAGAGTAGCTGTACCAGTTTGCAGTCCCACCAACAGTGCAGGAGGGTTTTCCTTTCTCTGAATCCTCACCAACATATGTCATTTCCTGACTTGCTAGTTTTAGCCATTCTGAATGGTGTGAGGTGGTACCTCACTGTAGTTTTGATTTGTATTCCCTGATGCCAAGTGATGTCGAGCACTTTTTCATGTGTCTTTTAGCCATTTGGATGTCTTCTTTGCAGAAATGTCTGTTCATGTCTTCTGCCCATTTCTTTTTTTTTTTTTTTTAAAGATTTTATTTATTTATTTGACAGAGAGAAATCACAAGTAGATGGAGTGGTAGGCAGAGAGAGAGAGAGAGGGAAGCAGGCTCTCTGCCGAGCAGAGAGCCCGATGTGGGACTCGATCCCAGCACCCTGAGATCATGACCTGAGCCGAAGGCAGTGGCTTAACCCACTGAGCCACCCAGGTGCCCATTCTGCCCATTTCTTGATTGGATTATTTGTTTTTTGGGTGTTGAGTTGGATAAGTTCTTTATAGATTTTGGATACTAGCCCTTTATCTGATATATCATTTGCAAATACCTTCTCCCATTCTGTCAGTTTTCTTTTGGTTTTATTGGTTGTTTCTTTTGCTGTACAAAAGCTTTTGATCTTGAAGAAGTCCCAGTAATTCATTTTTGCCCTTGCTTCCCTTGTTTTTTGGCAATATTTCTAGGAAGAAGTTGCTGTGGCTGAGGTAAAAAATGTTGCTGTATTCTCCTCAAGGATTTTGATGGATACTTGTCTCACATTGAGGTCTTTCATCCATTTTGAATCTATTTTCTTGTGTGGTGTAAGGAAATGGTCCAATTTCATTGTTCTGCATGTGGCTGTCCAATTTTCCTAACATAATTTGTTGAAGAGACTGTCTTTTTCCATTGGACATTCTTTCCTGCTTTGTTGAAGATCAGTTGACTATAGAGTTGAGGGTCCATTTCTGGGTTCTCTATTTTGTTCCATTGATCTATGTGTCTGTTTTTGTGCCAATACCATACTGTCCTGATGATTACAGCTTTGTAGCAGAGTTTGTTTAAAGTCTGGGATTGTGATGCTGCCAACTTTGGTTTTCTTTATCAACATTCCTTTGGCTATTGGGGTCTTTTCTGTTTTCATACAAATTTTAGGATTATTTGTAATATTTCTTTGAAAAAAAAATTGATGATATTTTGATAAGGATTGCATTAAATGTGTAGATTGCATTAGGTAGCATAGACATTTTCAAAATATTTGTTCTTCCAATCCATGAGCATGGAACATTTTTCCATTTCTTTATGTCTTCCTCAATTTCTTTCATGAGTACTTTGTAGTTTTCTGAGTAAAGATTCTTTGCCTCTTTGGTTAGGTTTATTCCTAGGTATCTTATGGCTCTGGGTGCAGTTGTAAGTGGGATCAACTCCTTAATTTCGCTTTTTTCTATCTTGCTGTTGGTGTATAGAAATGCAACTGATTTCCATTCATTGATTTTATATCCTGACACTTTACTGAATTCCTGTATGAGTTCTAGCAGTTTTGGAGTGGAGTCTTTTAGGTTTCCATGTGAAATATAATATCATCTGCAAAGAGTGAGAGTTTGACTTTGCCTATTTGGTTGCCTTTTATTTCTTTTTCTTGTCTGATTGCTTAGGCGAGGACTTCTAGCCTGCCATGTTCCTAATCTTAGTGGAAAAGCTCTGTTTTTCCCCATTGAGGATGATATTTGCTTTGGGTTTTTCATGGATAGCTTTGATGATATTGAGGTATGTACACTCTATCCCTACGCTGTGAATGGTTTTAATCAAGAAAGGATGTTGTATTTTGTTGAATGCCTTTTCAGCATCTGTTGAGAGTATCATATGGTTCTTGTTCTTTATTTTATTAATGTATTGTATCACATTGATTAATTTGTGGATGTTGAACCAACCATGTAGCCTAGGAATAAATCCCACTTGGTCATGGTGAAAAATCCTTTTAATGTACTGTTGGATCCTATTGGCCAGTATTTTGGTAAGAAGTTTTGCATCTGTGTTCATCAAGGTTATTGGTCTGTAATTCTCCTTTTTAGTGGGATCTTTGTCTGGTTTTGGGATCAAGGTAATGCTGGCCTCATAAAATGAGTTTGGAGCTTTCTTTCCATTTCTGTTTTTTGGAACAGTTTCAGGAAATAGGTATTAATTCTTTTTTAAATGTTTGGTAGAACTCCCCTGGGAAGCCGTCTGGCCCTGAGCTCTTTTTCTTTGGGAGATTTTTGATAATTGCTTCAATCTCCTTACTGGGTATGAGTCTGTTCAGGTTTCCTATTTCTTCCTGGTTTAGTTTTGGTAGTTTATTTAATTATTTATTTATTTTAAAAAATTGTATTTATTTATTTGACAGACAGAGATCACAAGTGGGCAGAAAGGCAGACAGAGAGAGAGGAAAGCAGGCTCCCTGCTGAGCAGAGAGCCTGATGAAGGACTCGATCCCAGGATCCTGAGATCAGGACCTGAGCTGAAGGCAGTGGCTTAACCCACTGAGCCACCCAGGCACCCAGTTTTGGGAGTTTATTATATGTCTGTAGGAATGCATTTATTTCTTCCAGTTTTTCAAATTTGCTGGTGTATATGTTCTTATAATTGTTTGTACTTCTATGGTGTTGGTTGTGATCTCTCCTCTTTCATTCATGATTTTATTAATTTAGGTCCTTTCTCTTTTCTTTTTGATAAGTTGGCCTGGGGTTTATCAATCTTATTAATTCTTTCAAAGAACCAGCTCCTAGTTTTGTTGATTTTGTTTTACTGTGCTTTTGGTTTCTATTTCATTGATTTTTGCTCTTTATTATTTCTCTTCTCCTGCTGGATTTAACCTTTCTTTGTTGTTCTTTCTTCAGCTCCTTTAGGTGTCGAGTTAGGTTGTGTACTTGAGACCTTTCTTATTTCTTGAGAAAGGCTTGTATTGCTATATACTTTCCTCTCAGGACTACCTTTGCTGTATCCCAAGGATTTGGGACGGGTGTGTTTTCATTTTCATTTGTTGCCATAAATTTTTAAAATTCTTCTTTAATTTCCTGGTTGACCCATTCATTCTTTAGTAGGATGTTCTTTAGTCTCCATGTATTTGTGTTCTTTCCAACCTTCCTCTTGTGGTTGAGTTCTAGTTTCAAGGCATTGTGGTCTGTAAATACACATGGAATGATCCCAATCTTTGGGTACCAGTTGAGACCTGATTTGTGACCCAGAATGTGATCTATTCTAGAGAATGTTCCATGTGCACTAAAGAAGAATATGTATTCTGTTGTTTGGGGATGGAATGTTCTAAATATATCTGTGATGTCCATCTGGTCCAGTGTATCGTTTAAAGCCTACATTTCTGGGCACCTGGGTGGCTCAGTGGGTTAAGCTTCTGCCTTCAGCTCAGGTCATAAAAGCAGAGTCCTGAGATGGAACCCCACATTGGGCTCTCTGCTCAGCAGGGAACCTGCTCTGCCCAATCCCTTCTGCCTGCCTCTCTGCCTAATTGTGATCTCTCTGTCAAATAAATAAAATATTTTTAAAAATTAAAAAAAAATTAAAAAAAATAATAAAGCCTTTATTTCCTTGATCTTTTGCTTAGATGATTTGTCCATTTTGGAAGGGAGGTATTAAAGTCTCTCCTACTATTATTTTATTATTGTTGATATGTTTCTTTGATTTTTGTATTAATTGGTTTATATGATTGGCTGCCCCCATGTTAGGGACATTTAACATTTAAAATTGTTAGATCTTCTTGTTGGACAGACCCTTTAAGTATGATATAGTGTCTTTCCTCATCTATTATTATAGTCTTTGGCTTAAAATCTGTTTGATTTGATGTAAGGATTGCCACCCAGCTTTCTTTTGATGTCCATTAGCATGTAAATTGTTTTTCACCTCTTCACTTTAAATCTGGAGGTATTTTGGGATCTAAAATGAGTTTCTTATAGACAGCATATTGATGGGTCTTGTTTTTTATCCATTCTGAGACTCTGTGTCTTTTTTGGGGGGCACTTAGCCCATTTACAGTCAGGGTAACTATCTAAAGATATGAATTTAGTGCCGTTGTATTGCCTATAAAGTAACCTTTATTGTATATTGTCTCTGTTCCTTTCTGGTTTGTTACTTTAACATCTCTCTTTGCTTAGAGGACCCCTTTCAATATCTCCTCTAGGGCTGGTTTGGTGCTTGCAAATTCTTCTTGTTTTTGCTTGTCTTGAAGTTTTTTATCTCTGCTTCTATTTTCAGTGACACCCTAGCTGGATATTGTATTCTTGATTGCATATTTTTGTCATTTAGTGCTCTGAGTATATCATGCCAGTCCTTTCTGGCCTGCCAGCTCTCTGTGTTTAGGTCTGCTGTCAATCTAATATTTCTACTGTTGTATGTAACAGACCTCTTGTCCTGAACTGCTTTCAGGATTTCCTCTTTGTCACTGAGACTTGTAAGTTTTACTATTATAGGACAGGGTATGGATCTACTTTTATTGATTTTGGGAGGGTTTTCTGTGCCACCTGGACTTTTATGCTTGTTCCCTTCGCCATATTAGGGAAATTCTCTGGTATAATTTGCTCCAATATATTTTCTGTCCCTCTCTCTTTCTTCTTCTTCTGGAATCCCAATTATTCTAATACTGTTTCATCTCATGGGATCACTCACCTCTTGAATTCTCTCTTTGTGGTCCAGTAGTTGTTTGTCTCTTTTGCTTCTTTATTCTCTGTCATTTGGTCTTCTATATCACTAATTCTCTCTTCTGCCTCATTTATTCTAGCAGTAAGAGCCTCTATTTTTTATGGCACCTCATTAATAGCTTTTTTTTATTTCAACTTGGTTAGATCTTAGTTCTTTTATTTCTCCAGAAAGGGATTTTATTTCTCCAGAAAGGGATTCTATAATATCTTCCATGCTTTTTTCGAGCTCAGCTAGCACCTTGATAATCATCATTCTGCACTCTAGTTCTGACACATTACCAATGTCCATATTGATTAGGTCTCTAGCCATTGTTACTGCCTCGTTTTTTTGTTTGTTTGTTTGTTTTGTTTTTTGTTTTTTTGTGGTGAGTTTTCCTGCTTTGTCATTTTATGCAGATAAGAATAGATGAATGAGAGAACAAAATACTATATTTCCACCCCCTCTCTTCCCCTCCCTAATATATATGTATTTATATCATTCATATATATATATATATATATGAAAACCACACTGTCCCCATATGGGCTCCATCCCCCACTTAGCCTCTGGAGCAACTTCCCTCAGTGAAGGAGACTTCTGAAAGGTCTGATTTTGTGCTCCACTGTTCTATCCTTGCCGTGATCTAGCCCCTTCCCCTGTAGTCTATCTTCCAAAATGTTGCCTCGGATTCACTTTTCCGCAGGTCCTTTCTTCTGGAAAGTGGTCAATTTTCTGTTCCTAGAATTGCTTCTCCTCTCTTCTCTTCTCTTCTCTTCTCTTCTCTTCTCTTCTCTTCTCTTCTCTTCTCTTCTCTTTCCTATTGAGTTTGTAGCTGTTCAGAATGGTTTGATAAGTATCTAGCTGAACCCCTGGGACCTGACCCTGATGATATTTAGCTCTCTAACTCCTCCACCATCTTACTCCTTCCTCTAGTAGGATGTTTTTTAACCTCCATGTATTTGTGGTCTTTCCAAGATTTTCTTGTGGTTGACTTCAAATTTCATAGTGTTGTGGTTGAAAAATATGAATGGTATGATCTCAGTCTTTTTTTGTTCATTGTGACCAAGTATGTGATTTATTCTGGTAAAATTCTCATCTTCACATTCAAAAACAATGTGTATTTTGCTGCTTTAGGATGAAATGTTCTGAATATATCTGTTAAGTTCATCTGACCCAGTGTGTTATTCAAAGTTATTGTTTCCTTGTTGATTTTCTGCTTGGATGATCTGTCCATTGCTGTAAATGGGGGTTAAAGTCACCTACTATTATTGTATTATTATCACTGAGTTTCTTTATGCTTGTTATTAACTGTTTTATTTATTTGCGGTCTAGACAGAGTTAGAGAGTATTATACTAAGTGAAATAGGTCAGTAAGAGAAAGACAAATGCCATATAATTTCACTCACATGTGGAATTTAAGAAATAAAACAGATAAATATAGGGGAAGGGAAAAAGAGGGGGATTCAAGCCATAAGAGACTCTTAACTATAGAGAATAAACTGAAGGTTGATGGAGGGGAGATGGGAGGGGATAGACTAAATGGGTGGTAGGTGTTCTATGTAAGTGATGAATTGCTGAATTTTACCCCTGAAACTAATATTACCCTATTTGTTAACTAGCTATAATTTAAATAAAAACCTGAAAGATAAAAACAGTGAAAATGCTTAACAGTGTATTGATTCTGCTTCCATTTAATTTTTAACCTGTTAATTAATCTTTGTGTCTTTGTTATTTAGTAGAGAGCATGCAATATTATGATCACTCAAATAGATTAGTTAAACTGAACAGAGACTCTATGTGTGGTCAGAGTATCTAAATGGACTTTCCTTTTAATAAAAAGCCAATATTTATATTCAAAAAAATGAACACAAAATGAAAATGAACATGTTTGTATCTGAATTGCTACAGAGGTAGAATGATTCTGATTGAATTGTAAATAATTGCCAATATTTCATAAAAGTTTTCAAGCTTTTTTTTTTTCCAAATTACATATTTGTGTCTTTGAGACAGTTGCCATTTGTATCAATTTTCCTCCTGTTATTTTATGTGCAGTCATATTTTTATTTAAAATGTGGTATGTTTTTATTTGTTACTAAAGATAAGCAAGGAAAAAAGAAGGAACTTAAAATATCCTGATTGTTGTTATCCTCCTTCTACCTGAAACACATGAATTAAGGTGTCTCACAATTATTTTTCTGAGGTCTATGATTAAAAAGATCTACATTTTAATCTTTTCACATCAGTAAGCACTATTTTTCAAATTTCTCATCACTTCTCTCTTTCTCTTAAAATTAAAAAAATATTGCTAGTAACTGGAAATAGAGCACAGATATCCAGGAAATGTAATTTGGCAATAAATGCTGTTTTGAAGTACACTGCATGGTTTGTGGATAAATATTTCTTTAATGCGTGTAATTACTGGATCAGCAGAATAAATGTGGTCATGTCCTTGTAATTAATACATTGTCAAAAGTTCATTTAAGTATAATAATTTTACTGGGAAAATGCTGTCTATGTGTTTCCTGCAATAATTTGTTAAATTAAGTGCAATAAATATAAAATTACTCTTAGAAATATATTTATTCTTTTCAAGTTCTTTTTCTCTAGGTGTCACATAATGCTTTAAGAAACCCTTCCATACATCCCATTTATTTTAGCCCTTACCTCATAAATTACAAATTCTCAAGAAAGAGTATAGATTGATACTAAATATCACAATTAATTTTTTAAAATTAATTTCAGCTTTAAAATATTGTAACATACCGTGTATTAGAGCTTAGATTGAAAATATTTCACCACTAATTATGCAAACTGCCAAATGGTCTTGCCCTTAATAGAGAAAACTAGTAAAGCATGGCCATTTCCTTCTTCACTCAGTGAACATTTATCTGTGGAGGATGGAGTCACAGCAACACAGAATTCTAGAGCTGGAATGATTCTTAGTGATCACACCATGCAACTGTTTCATTTTATAGTCTTGTCACATTTTCCAAGCCCTCCACAGAAGGATCCTGGGCTCTGCTAAGTGAAACAGCTGTGGGCACTCAAGGAGGACATGATAAATTAAAGGTGCTTTCTTTATAATGTTATGGCCAAGGGGATGCAGGGAAATATGGTTTACATTGCCTGACATTTTACCTGTATTGGGCATGTAGCTGAAAATTCTATAAATAAAGGACAGTGAGGAAACAGGAGATATTCAACAGGGTTGGCAATAGAATGTACTATGAGGGAGATACTGCTTTGAGTGGTATACAGCTAGCACTTTTTTTTTTTTCCCTGCTTTACTAAGCTAATTGATGTAAGATAGACAAAAGACACACAATTTTAAATGTGTGGTAGAGGGTGGAGTAGGTGGAAGAGAGAATGGACATTTGCTATATCAGCATGTATTGATAAAATTTGCCCACTTGAAAAATATGCAGAAACTATTGTTCTAGGTCAGAATTTAAAATACTATACAGTTTTGATCAGTTTTCCTATGGATTACTATCAGCCTTTTAAATTAGATTTATTTATTTTCAGCGTAACTATCAGCCTTTTAATAACCTTACTAATCCAAAATCTACTCCACTTCAGAGAATGCAGCACCTTTGCAATTAAATCCAGTTCTTCCTATTTTAATGATCTACCTTTCCCTAGCACAGACTACCCATGCTCAAAAACTCTTCCAAAGTACCACCAACTCAAATTTACTATGTATACTTGATGTTGACTAAAGAATGTTTAGTAGAATAGAGTTATAGGAACTTAGTGAAGTAAAAAAAAATCCTTAAAATCCAATATTAGGCACTGTGATATTTAGAAATATATTACAGTTTCCTATCTTGGAAAACATCTCACTGATTATATCTTTTTTTATAACTCTGGCTTCTTCACACAAAACTTGGGTTCTTCATTCTCATTCAGTGCTTCTGTATCTTTTCCTTTGCCCTTACTCCCTTTTTATCCTGAGGTGCTTCTGGATATTCTTCTCCTCTGGAAATTCTTCTCCTATGATGATGTAGAATTATTCAATTCTCTCTTCATATTTTCCTCTTCTCCAAGATCACATGCCATTGGGCTCATATTACACACTGAAGAGATATCCAGCAAGTTGCCTAAACAAGAAGCTGTATGTTTTATATAAATTATGTTGCTTTCTAATTATACAAAACCAGCATACTATTTTCTTGTACAATTTTTTTTTCCTTCTTACCACTGAAGTTTTTTTATTTGAGTACCCATAGGAAACATATAAAATGAGGGCAAGAGGGGAACCTTCACAATTCTTTGGAGGAATTTAAAATCTAGTTGTGAAAAAACATGATGGACAGATGGATAATAGATGATAGATAGATACCTAACTGAGAAAGAGAAAATGACCAGACTTGTAATTATAAACAAATAAGCATGATGTAATGTATTACAATATGAATATATGAATGTTCAAAGAATAAGGAATTCAGAATTCACAGACTAAGTTGGTAGAACTTTTTGGAGGATTTGGGGCATATTCTCAACCCTTGGCCTTGGGCCAGGAGTGTTGTTTTTAAATAGATCCACTGAAATGAGGTAGTTTAACCTCAAATCCTATTAAGGCAGTGTTTAGGACTCTTCAGTTGCACGGATCCCTGGTATGGGATATGATAGTGGCATAGGCAATGTGCTATGGTCATTTATTTGCATACATGGTCAAAACATTACAAAAATAGTGTATTTTAACTCTTATTTGTTAAAACTGCTGTTTATTCCTTCTCCCATGTTCTCTCCATTTTATTTCTCCTTCTTGCAGTGGTGGTGAAGGAGCCATAGGCCATTTGGAGATTTTGCTCTGGGGAAGTTTGTTTGAAGGTACATTAATTGGGGTTTAGTGGGTTATGTTCGTGTTTCAAAGATGTGTTTCTGTAAGGTTGTCAGATAAAAGTCAGGACATTAGTTAAATTTGAATTTTAGAATAACAACAGATTAAGGTTTTAATGTATGTCCAAAAAACATCTGTTGTTCATACGAAATTTAAGTTATCTTGTCATTCTGTATTTTGGCTTGCTAAATTTTGCTATCATACACTTCTATGTTTGGTTTCTGCTAATCATTCTGGTGCAGAAATGCCATCAGATATGCTCTTCATCCACTGTGCCTACTCTGCATGCCTCAGGTGGCATTGCAAAATGATCAAGTGTTGTGCTTTCCTTACCCTGAAAGAATACAGGTAATGGAAGAGAAACAAGAATTTCCAGAATTTCCAAATTCAGAATTTCCAAAATCAGAAGCTATTCCATGGACATTTTTTCCCCCAAATCTACAGTTCATATTTAAAAAAAAAAAAAATATATATATATATATATATATATATATATATATCTGACAGAAAATTCCCCAAATTTGACAACAGCCCTAGGAGTTCACATGCTCTTCCCAATAATGAGATGAGATTCTGAAAGTAAGTTTTCTAAACTGTTAATTAAAAAAAAAGTCAAATAAAAGAAGAAAAATGTAATTATCTCTTCATTGTATAAAAAATTAGAATAATTAAGAAATTATAGTTATATAAAGGGATGATTCAAGAAAGTACCAGTCAAAAATATAGGGGAAAATTATCACAATTATGGGCCAGAAGTTAATTGGTAAAAGTATTGTTTTTCAAAATGTTGTGTTATTACTATATTCAACATCTTTTTGAAAATGGCATTTTGGTATGCTTTTTCATTCTAAATAAATATTTACATATTCGGGGCACCTGGGTGGCTCAGTGGGTTAAGCCTCTGCCTTTGGCTCGGGTCGTGGTCTCAGGGTCCTGGGATCAAGCCCCACATGGGGCTCTCTGCTCAGCAGGGAGCCTGCTTCCCTCCTCTCTCTCTGCCTGCCTCTCTGCCTATTTGTGATCTCTCTCTCTCTCTCTCTGTAAAATAAATAAATAAAATATTTAAAAAATTTTACATATTCATAATTTTGTGCCTTTTTTCTTAAAGAGGGTTCCCCAAATGCTAAAGCTTGGTGTGATGTCTTGAGACTCATCCAGAGGGTCATAGAGTTATTTTCATACTGTATTTATTTGGCCTGTTTTCTAGGCCTTGATTCTTCCAGTTTTAAGAAAATGAGTAACTGTGATTTTGAGTCAGATATCAGCTACTGTGGGAATGATGATTGGGAATTATTTATAGAGTCAGATTACCTGTTTTCAATCCAAGCCCTTTCTTCATTTCACTTTTATGACCTCAGGTAAATTGCTTAGCTCCTTCTGCCTCAGTGGAATAAATAAGATTATGCTAGGACTAAGTGAAAGGATACATCTGATACCCTTAGGGGAATAGTTGACACATAGCTTAATGTTTCATTAAATTGTGAACAATATTATTACTGTTATTATCAGTGTTATCACTAGGCCAAAAATTCACCTGATTTAATTCATTAAAAGGCAATAGGTATAAATGGGAGAATGTTAGGCTCCCAGTCTCATGGATCATTTATTTTTTTTTTTATTTTTTTTTTTTAAAGATTTTATTTATTTATTTGACAGACAGAGATCACAAGTAGATGGAGAGGCAGGCAGAGAGAGAGGAAAGCAGGCTCCCCGCTGAGCAGAAAGCCCGATGCGGGCCTCGATCCCAGGACCCTGAGATCATGACCCGAGCCGAAGGCAGCGGCTTAACCCACTGAGCCACCCAGGCGCCCTCATGGATCATTTAAAAGTTATTTTATGAGGGGATGCCTGGGTGGCCTAGTCTAAACATCTGACTCTTGATTTTGGCTCAGGTCACGATCTCAGGGGTCTGGGATCAAGCCCCGTGTTGGCCTCTGTGCTTAGTGCTGAGTCTGCTTGTTCCTCTCCCTCTACTCATCTACCCACTCACACTCCCTCTCTCTCCCCCCAAAATAAGGAAAATCTTTAAAAATAAACAAATCAATCAATCAATTAATTTTAAAAAGTTATTTTATGAAAGCATCTACCTAATGATAGACAGGCTTTAAAAATGTAGCAAAAAGAAAAATGTATGACCTCAAGTGTCCCCACCATGGGGCACCAAATAAGAACCATCCTGGAATTTATAAGTTTATGTTCATATGTATTTGGTCTGTCATCTGGATTTGGAGTTCTTCAAGTTTTAGAAAAAAGAGCAGCCATGATTTTGAAGTTGTTGCCAAGTACTTATGTTCAAAAGGTAGTAGTTCTGTAAAGAAGAGTTTCTTCTCAATATAAGGGAGAAAAAAATCAGTATTTGATTCTTTCATAGTGTCAAGGTGATTCAAAATAAAATAATAACATTGAAAATTGCATTTGTTCAAGTCCCACTAACATCACATCCACAATTGGGCCATATAATCAACTTGATTTTCACAAGGAGAAGATGGAAATTGTCCACCAATCCAGATAATCTTGGGTATGTTCTGCAGTTATGGGAAATGAAATACTTGCTAACTCTGAATGCTGCTCATAAACTTCTCTTACATCCATTATTTCGGTGTCATGATTTGAGGATAAGCATTCAACACAGAATCAAGTGTATATTTGAAGCAAATGAAAAGTAGTCACTTTACATATAAGGAAACTATCATAGATATTGAATAAAAACTCAATAGGTTTGTGTGAGATCAAGTATATGTTACAGACTGAATGTGTCTACCTGAAATTCCTGTGTCCAACCCCTAACTGCCAGTATGGTGGAGATGGGGTCTTTGGGAGGTAATTAGATGAGGTCATGAGGGTGGGATCCTCCTATAAAAAGATGTATATGAGGACACAGTGAGAAGTTGTCCATCTGCAAGCCAGAGAGAGGACCCACACCAGGGAACCAGATGAGACAGCACCTTGATCTTGGACTTCCCAGCCTCTAGAACTATAAAATATAAAGTCTGTTCTTTAAATCATCTACAGCAGTCTGAGATGACCTGGGAAGTATGCATTGAAAATTATCCACTACTAATTTAGGAGATGGTTTCATCAAACTCTGATATGTTATCATTCTTTGTGTTGATGACCTGTGCTAGATTTCCCTGCAGTGCTAGGTTTCCCTGCAGTGTGCTCCCTTCCATCATGTTGCTCCTGATATGCTCTTCCCCTTAGTGTAGAGTTTGTCCAAGTCAAATGTAATTACAGAATCTGTCATCCCACTGGATTCTGAGATCTTTTAGGTCCCAATTTCTCTGAGTCCCTTGTGTCTACTACATGTTTTGCACAAATTATGCTTTTAATAATGTTTAACTAAAAGAATGAGATGGAATACATATGTTTTACTTTCCTAACATTTCATTTGGCTACTTTTATATCTTTTGGACTGCCAATAATAGTTACATTATAGTTATACAAGTAATTCACACTGGACCTTTCCACTGTTATTTAAAGTCCTCAATCCCATTTTGAATAACTTATGTTTACGGTGTTACAGAATGCATATCTAATACCTAAGCATACCAAATAAAGATGCAATGCATGTGAGGCACAACAAAACATTAGGCAAGGAAGAACACAATACATCCTTGATCTCAGAATATGGTTCCAAATTTCCAGTGAAGTTATGGAGAGTGGAATGTTACCAGGAAAGCGTATTTCCCTTTCAAGTCTATATTTCACTTTTCTAAGTGTTTACTGCCCTGGATCACCACCATTCTCAAACACATATTGAAGGAGCACAGAATTCTTTACTGAATCCCAAACATCCTCAGCACAGGGACAAATGCTTAACTAAGGCTCACATCTATCATTCTGCTTGGTACGTATGGTAATTTTCTCTAAATTGGCTGGTTTTCTCAAGCTACTGTATCATCCTGAGATATTAAGTTTTTAAATTGGCTCTTCCCACCTCTTTTAAAGTTAGATGGCTGATTGCTGTCACATAATTTAATGATCTAGTCCAATCTATACAATGACTGTGTAACATGGGCAAGATAATTGTAGATGAATTGCATGCCATTAATCAGTTGGCTTTTTGTTCTTACATGTTCCATTGCTTATCATTCAAGGAAGAAAATTGTCTTTTGACAGGAGTCCCATTGCAGCCTTTTTACTGTCCAATAACATCAAGGCTGAGATTTCAAAAGATAAATGAGAATGATCTAAGTGGGGCGGGCAAGGACTTAGTTAAAATACCTGTTTAGAAATTATTTTTGGAGAAATTAAAAATTTGCCTGTACTGTTTGGGGATAGGTTGTATAAGGCCTGTATATTATGAAACATAGAAACAGCTTAAGTAAAGTAGATTTTCTCATTTGAGATTCATCAATTTATGCAAGAGACTACCCTTTGTTGGGAGACAGATAGCACCAAAATTCAAACTCTTGGTAAGCATCCCCATTCCTCCTATCCCCAATAAACAATGACTGTATTGGCAGTGGAACTCTGTCTTAAGTGATAGGTCCCGCTATCCATCGTCATTATACTTTACCCCCTCACAGGTGGGAAACATGCCTTTTCAATCATTGTACTCCCACAGCTTACCTCAATTATCTAGAATTTATTAGATGCTCAATTAATGTTTCTTCAACTAACCCAATCTATTTTTGATCTGCTACTGGGGAGATAAATGAACATGAGCTGTCTGGTAGGGAGAGTCAATACAGCGAAGAACATAGTGACATTTCTAATTGTATAGAAGATGTCATTAGCCATGTGAATGCAAAGTAAAGTTCTATCATGTAATGGTTAGCATCCTGGACTCAGAGTGCAAAGTAAAGGGCCCAGTTACACTCAACATGTGTTATGGAGTTTTAATTAAATTTTATTTAATCTTTAAGGGTAACATCAAAATCAAATAAGATTTCAAATAATCTTTTATTAAACATTATATCTATGTCATTCCATTTACATACATGTGTTTATTAGTTATATAAGCAAATATATGGGTTTTTTAAAATCTTTTTAGTTAACCCTAGACTTTATCAGTTAAATTCCTAATTGAACCACTTGTAGTAAATTACTCCTCTGACACATCTCAGTGTAGGGACCAGGAAAGGAGATGGACTTTGCTTGTCTCACAGACAGATTTTCTTGATGTTGTACCAGATGTTCTTAAATGTACTCTCTGTTCTTCTTCTTTAAATGTTTCCTCTTGTATCCTCTGGGGTAAAGATGTTTCTATGGGAATGACTCTCAGTTAGGAAAGTGTGCTTCTTGATGATAACTTGAAGGCAAACTCTGTTGTGAGGAGACTGATGGCCTAACATTTATGGAAGCAAAGTTAAAAATCTAGAGGAAAACATTGTTACAGGTTATTTCAGCGTCAATAAAATATTTATTTCTTTTAAACAGAAAATATGTGAACAAAGAATATTTTCCACATGGTATTTATTTTATTAAAGTCATTAATTAAAGTTTTAGGCAGAAACAAATGCAAATAAATAAATCAATAAATAAAACAATTTCTCCAGTCTTTTCTAGCTGCGCCTTCACCTATACAAATCTTTGCTTATTCATAACTCCTATTGCTTTCTCTTCAAACTTTCATTTTCGTATAAGCTATAAGATGGCACCCCTTGATGAAAACCAGATGTTTTTTTTTGTTGCTTCTTTTTCCTTTTAAGAGTGTTTGGATTTTTTCAGTACAAGGCATAACGCTCTTTTTAATAAGCAAGAACATAGCTATGACACTTAAGTGAAAACAGGGCAGAGAGGCTGGCAGTCATATAAGGAGAGCTTCATCAAACACCAGGACATATGAATGTGTAAGAATGAATGATCAGAAGTGGGTTTTAAATCAATTTTATCTTCACCATTTTAACATCAAGAAGAGTTGTTAGTTGTAAACCAATTGTTATGCAACTTAATGAACTAATTAGGAAAATCAGTTGCAATAATAGTATTGGTGCAAACTGATCTGAATATAAAAAGTAGAATTAGAATTCTAACACAAAACTTTTCCAAGTAGAGAGACTATATAATACTGCTGATAAGATCTGTTTTTTGTAAAATTAATCATAGGCAGTTCTTCATTTACTGCATTTGATTTCTATAATCCATTCTTCTCTAATTGTGATACACCACGTTTTATACTTGTGTGTATCTGCTATGCGTATATGTCTTGTGGTCTGCCAGGATTGTCTACTTAATTTCTTAAATGACATTGCATAAACTGGCTCCAGTATTATTTTTCCTATTCCTTTGCATCCTTTAATAAACGAATGGCTGTCATCCAGAGATATAAAATATCAAGACCTCTACTCAAAAACCATACTTGAACTGGTAATAGTGCTAAAGCTGCCTATTTGAATCACAGAAAGAACTAGAACATTCTGGAGCAAATTCACAAATTTGTGAATTTGTGAACAGAAGAGAGTCATATGAATATTGCTTAGACCATTTTTAATATGGAACTTTCCAAAGATGGAATCATAAACTCCAGAAGATATATGTCAGTTGTCATTCCTATCTTTGTTCCCTACATTGTGCATTTTGAATATAAACAAAATATTTTCCTCAGAGGTGATAGGGTAATTTTTCTGATAGTTACATAATTTTATATCTTAGTGATGAAATATTTATGCATGCATCTCAAGTTATCAGTTATAAAAGGAAACTATTTAACTATAGTGGACTAATGGTACATAGGGAAAATGGGTGTCAAAAGGAAATTTATTATATCTTCCAAGTACTGCTTTCTGTGATAAAATACAATTTGTATGATTGTGAAGTAGCATTGTTTATTTTTCCAGTCAAAAAGTCACTGTCAAAAGTATGTTCGGTAGGAAAAAAATGGCCTTAAAACAAATGTATCATAGGGAATATCTAGGTTGTTTAAAAAAAAAAAAAAACACAACAAAAAAAAAAACCTAGGGCAGCATGTTAAAAATGAACATTTCCAATACAATTTGTCACCCATGCATAAATCTTGCTGACATTTTCAGTCACTTTAATAGCCTGCCCATTTTATAAATCAGTATGAACTTGCACAGTTGCAAAAAGTGTGTATTTTGAACATCTCATTTGCATACTTTACCAAAAGCCAATGAGGCAGTGGGAGCAGCACTAGTGATCATAATACGTGTTTGGGGAAAGGCAGAGAAATCACTAATGGCTTTGCCTTTAGGGATTTCTGTACTCCATAGGGGACGAAAATGAGAAATATTTTTCAAACAGCAGGGGTAAAGGTTTTAAAACTAGAAACACATGGAGTGATAAAGATGTTAGTGCCACAGGGCGCATAGCAGGAAAAATTTACAATGTAAAAACTGTAATTTCAGCATTAGGAAGTAATAATCGTGTTTCATCATTGTTATTAAAGCATGACCCTTAAAGTCACATAAATTAGATATAAGTTTCAAGAGAAGTTTATTAATCTTTAGCAGGAAAATATTAGGAAAGTTTATTATCAGATAAGATTTTCAGGGGAAGACATGTTCTTTTGATTGTGTGTGTGTGTGTGTGTGTGCATGTGTGTGTGCGTGCATGTGTTTCTCAAGGAAGTGTGTATCATTACAAAGTGTAAATAAAACTTTGCTCGCTGTTATCCAATGAGTATTAGTAATGCATACGGATGCATTGTTCTATTCTTTTAACTTAGCAATTTGAGAACATTACGTAATATACAAAGAGAGGACACTGACTCATCCAGAATATTTCTATTTGTCCAGAATAGAAGAGTAGATGGAAACTAAATCATACTTTTCTTAGATGACTATAATGGTAAAATAATATTGTTAACATAATTAAATAAATTAGTAAAAAATTTTAGGCTTCCTGGAATATTGGAAAAATTTATATAACTAAAAGATGAAGTTTTATTTGTAGCTCTGTGACAAAGTCGATGAAAATCTACAGCCAAGAGAGGGATGAATATAGAGCTTATAATTATTAGTGGACATTAATGAGAAAAAAACAGTTTATTTAAAGAAGATAATTTATTTGATGGTGAATATGTTGATTTGGAATGAAACATGTAGAGTATGGGTAAAATATTATTTTTACAATTAATATTTTTTTCAAAGGTCTAGCTTTAGAAGTTATGAACTAAACATGTATCTTTGCATAACCATTTACAGAAAATTCAATACTGCCACGTTAAGAGAGAAAAACTTGTTTGTGGATTAATTGTTCAATTTTCTTTTTATACTCTGTTTTAACATTTATGGAATAGGATGATAAGTTGTAAAACACATACATAAAATAATATTAGGATATACATTATAAACATAGACAAACCAAATACATTATAAACATAGACAAACCAAATTTGTATTAATACTAAATCGGAAATACACATTTTTGTTTACAAGTAAAAATTTGTTTGTAAAAAAATAGAGAAAATATAAATAAGCATAAAAAGTAACTATTTTCTATGACATAAATATAGCTACTTTTAACATTCCCATCTGCAATATTCCTGAATTCTAATTATATATATATAATATTACACATAAATATTATATATATATAAAATCTTATAATTTTTGTTCATACAAATTATTCTAGAAATATATTTTTAAATATATGAGTATTATAATTTTTTGGCACATACAATAAATGCGCTATGTATCAGCAAAGTATGGCAAAGTAGAAAGCATACGGAATTTGACAGAATGAAAATTTAGGATCATTATATTAATGAATGCAAGATTCTTCCAATAAGATAGTACACTTGTGGAATACAACCCATCTTCATAATAAGTCGGCTACTGGTTTATTTAATAATGCCTTCTTACTTATTATTCTGCAGTGACTAATTATTCTAAGTGTTTTGTGATATACTCAAAATGCTTTCAGATATGAAGGTGATATTTTTCCTTTTTCAAAAACAGTAACCATCAACAGGAGCAAGTTGACTGAAAGTCCATTTTCCACTGCAGAATCATTAAATAAATATTTTTTATTGTGTTTGTTAATTTGCTGCACGAAAAACAAAAGGAGACCCAGTGCTAGGAAATTCATGAGAGATAAGATGAAGAAACTATAAGGATTGAGAAAATAACCATTCTCATTGTGCTCAACTCTTTTTAACTAGATGGAATATAGATATAGGAACTAGATTATAGTGAAAAGAAACAGAGTGAAATTGGATTGTTCAATGTTTCAAAGGAGAAGGACATTGTATAGTCTGTCTTAGACATGGACAGAGTGAGAGAGAAATAATGAGAGCAGAAGAAAATCGGTGAATCCAGAGAACTGTGGTGCTTCAATGTTAAGTCATTGGAAAAATAAATCATGATTAAACCAGCACAAGAAGAGCACCAGGAAGCTGTAAATAGCAAGTGTAAATTAAGTTCAGACTTTTGCTCATGTTTAAGGCAAGTAGAACTGGAAAATAAGAAATAATGAAGAATTAATTCTATGCTTTAAAAATAAGTAGATGGAATTCCTTTCCCTTGAGAAATCTTTTATGTTTTCTGAAATTGGCTATATTCTTTCTATTTAATACATATTATACTATTTCAGTGAAATGTTCATTCTATTCAGCAAAGTGTGAGATCTTAAGTTTGGAGAAATTTATGTTGGAGAAAATAAATATCCAGATACTACCCAGTACTGTGAAAGCTGTTCTAAGGATTAGTCAGCTTTTGCTGGGTTATGTAGTAGTAACAAATGACCTTCAGATTAACACATTTTTTTTAATGATATTACATGTTGTTCAATTTTGTATTTTATGTGTCTGACTTACATTCATTCTGGGTTCCAGATTGAAAGATCACTGAGTGGAGTTGTTAGTATGTGGCACAGGCTACTAGTCTGGGATAAGCTATGCTTTTACTGTCATGGTTATTGGTTGCACTTGGAATGTAACTGCCCAGTAAGACAACTTAATTTCTAGATTCTCTTCAGTTAAATCTGGCCATGTGACTGAGATCTCTTCAATGGAATATTTGTGAGTGTGATGTCTGCCCCTTCCATGTCTTTTTCCATAAAAAATGTCTGCATATGCTCCTTCTTGCTCCCCCTACCTTCCCTGAAGGTGGAAAGTAATGAATGTTCTTTCATTGCAAATCATATGTTGAAGTTGGAAGAGCTGCTATAGCCTGTGACTGAATGGGGCAGAGCCTTCTCCTTCCCTAAGTCCTCCCAGGAATACCTGTCCTGTACTGTTATGTGAAAGAGAAAGTTAATCCTATTATGTTTGAGCTACGACATTATGTATTTTTATTTTACTTTTCCTAATACATTCTCTTCCTCCTAATAAAGTTTCTTCTTAGTCATTACAGATATTTTCTATAGAACAGGCATTTTCTGTTTCTTCCCTGCTCAAAAAACCTTCAGTGATGTCCTACAGTGATTCCTTAGAGTAAATTAAGAATTCTTTGGCTTACCTTTCAAAGCTCTTATCAAATATTCTACCTTCTTGCCACTTCCCTACTATACATATACTTTAGATAACAAAGGCTTGCTTAATTTCTCTAATACTACACATTTTTCAGCTTCTGTGTCTTTAATTATTCTGTTCTTTCCAGTAAAGCACCTCATGTTTTCTGAAAAAAACTATTGATTCTTTAATCTGCCATATCCTGCACATACTGCTCTCTCAATCCATACATTAAGAATTACTTGTGACAATGAAATTTTTTATTAGCATATACCATGTATCACATAAATTATTCCAAATACAATTTTTCTGTATTAGGTCATTTATTCCTATAAAAGAGAGATTGTTGGGGTATGTCAGTGGCTCAGGTAAACATCGGAATTTTGGTCTCAGCTCAGGTCATCATCTCAGGATCCTGAGACTGAGTCTTATGCCTGCAGGTTCCAGGCTCAGCCAGGAGTCTGGTTTCCCTCTCCTTCTGTCCCCTAACCCCCTGCTTGGGCTCTCTGTCTCTTTCTAAATAAAATAAATCTTAAAAAACTTTAAAAAAGGGGTGCCTTGGTGGCTCAGTGAGTTAAAGCCTCTGCCTTCAGCTCAGGTCATGATATCAGGGTCTTGGGATCGAGCCCCGCATCGGGCTCTCCGATCAGCAGGGAGCCTGCTTCCCTTCCTCTCTCTCTGCCTGCCTCTCTGCCTACTTGTGATCTCTCTCTGTCAAATAAATAAATAAAAATCTTAAAAAAAAAAAAAAACTTAAAAAAAAAAAAGATTGTTTTCTCTTTGGCTGGATATTCCCATCACAGTACCCAGCTTTCAACAAGTATTTATGTCGTCGTTGTCTTCCTTTCCTTCTCCTTCTCCTCCTCCTTCTTGAAAGAGAGAGCACTGGTCTGCATGCAGTGGTGGGGAGGGACAAAAGGAGCAGGAAAGAGAGAATCTTAGGCAGCCTTCACACCCAGCATGGAGCCCAACTGAGGGTCCATCTCATGATTCTAGGATCATAACCTGAGCCAAAATCAAGAGTTGGTCCTCCAATTACTGAACCCTCCAGGTGCCCTAGTATTTGTGTCTTTTAATTGTAAAGACTATATTGAAAGAAAATTGAATAAAATTGATTGGTGGATACTATGCTGTCCATGGGTAATATTTTGTCACTATAGACCAAAATAAAGCCATTTTGGGTTTGAGCTGACCCTTAACCTATACGTCAGCAGATCATGAAAAGAGTGACAAGATCAGAATTTGGCAAAACTACAGGACTCCACTTCCTCTGGCAGTAAAAGCCACAAGGCTGGACATTCTTAAAATTGCTCCCTCTGAATAATTCCACAGCCCCAAGGCAATGGAAAAACTGACAATGTGAATGATAAATCCAAAGGTAAAGAGTAAGCCCCTCCATATACAGCTAACTAATTAGAAACAACAACAAGCTTATAAAACCCTTTGTTGGAGGCAAAGAGGGGTCCCCTTTTCCATTGGGGAGGAGAGACTGCTACTTCGCTGTGAAATAGCTTCTTTGTTATTTGTATACTTAAAACTTTGTCCCTTATGCTGGGCTTGTTCTTGAATTCTTTCTAATGTCATGAATCCTCTTGGCAAGGGATCTGAGGCCCTCCCTCTCAAAATCTTGGCCCATCTTATATCAATATTGCGTTGATTGGTAAAGATGACCAAAGGATATAGTATGAATTAGAATAACACCTTAAATTTTGATTCTGCATAATTAAATGTCTCCTCTTGTCAAGAATTTTGCCCAGTCTTCAAGGTATGGATACTATGTTTTGAATCAAAAGGGAACATATCTATACTGGGGGTGGGGCACTCCATCAGTGAAAGGGAGAATTTATATATTTAATATTGGTCTCTCTATTGTCACCACATAAATTTTACTTTCTCAACTCAAGTCAAATATCTCAATGATTTTGTGAGTTCATCTGTGGGTCCTGAAGGATTTGGAGCTCAGAATTTATTTGAGATCTCTGCCAAAGTGATCCAAGTCATGACTTGTTAAGGGATATTAAGTCTCTTTTTCAAATAATTTAAGCTGTTATTCTGTAATTCCTTAGGGTTTTCAGAATCTTACTCTTACTTGTAGTTATTTTTTTAATAGATCTTCATATTTTTGTGTGTGTGACTTATAAAGTAGATAATACAATATTGTAGAAAAAAGAAGAGCCTCATTGACTTTCTTAAGCATGATTACAGAAAACTATGACAAAAAAAATTGGACGTAACTTGTGAAAAAGTTGGTTTTTTAACAGAAGTCTTTTACTGTACATGAATTATTAAGAAAAACAAGTTACATTTGTTTACTCTCAGCTTTTTCAAAAGTAACAAATCATAGAATCTTTTACAGGTTATTAAGATAAGCAAGAAATCAAGAAATTATGTAATAACTATGATTATTCAGGAAAATAACAGAATAGGAATAAATTTGTAATTACTTAATGGTAATGGGTTTTTCAAAATTGAGATTTCCTAACAGATTACATATGGCAATAACAGAGTTATCTGACTCTCAAGTTAAAAGTAGGATAAAATGTCACAGATCTTAAAGTTTATGAGACTCAGTCACAAGAGGTCAATATGGACTTGAATTGTCAATCCTGATACTGGCTCTGTTCAATTAATTTTGTTAAGATATGTGAATAAAGGTAGAACACTCAGTAATAAAATTTGCACAAGTAATTCTGGACTAATTTATTAATACAATGGGCAGAAGTTGCTGAATTTTATGGATCATCTATCTAAGAATCCATAATTGTTTCTGTTTATGTGGAGCACATAACTGGCTACCTGCAGATGATTATTTAAGGAGAAAGTTATACTTTTTTTTTTTTTTTTTTTTAAGATTTTATTTATTTATTTGTCAGAGAGAGAGCGAGAGCGAGCACAGGCAGAGTGGAAGGCAGAGTCAGAGGGAGAAGCAGGCTCCCTGCGGAGCAAGGAGCCCGATGTGGGACTCGATCCCAGGACGCTGGGATCATGACCTGAGCCGAAGGCAGCTGCTTAACCAACTGAGCCACCCAGGCGTCCCAGAAAGTTATACTTTTTGAATACATCATTGGCATATATCCTATACTAGTATTTCTGAAAACAAACTATATTATCCAACTCTGGTTCAATTGAATAATTAATGGATTCATTAAAATGTATTAGATGTAAAATATATATCAACAACATCTCAGGTTTTATTTTGTTTGTTTTTGTTTTTGTTTTATAAATAACATGACCTTTTTAGGGTAAGAATCACTAAATCATTAGAAAGAAGAACAATGGGTTTATGTTTATTGGCCACAGTCTCAACTCCTGGATCAGTAAAAAGCTTTGGGCTAATTCTGATAACAAGTCTCTCCAGTTTTAAGGGTAGAAGCATATCTATAAATACTTAGAACCTGAAAAATTTCTAAGGAGGAATGAATTGCTCTCTCAGGATCTTCATAGGAAACAAATGGCACATTCAAACTGAGATTATTCAATTAACTGATAAAGAGATTAATTCTAAGGATTTGGCAGAATTTAGGTAATCCTCATGGGATATTGGGTAACATGAATTTGGTCGGGGCATTGGTGACTCTGCCCCACCTAGGCTTTAAAGAGCAAGAGGCCATGTTTGCCAAACTTAAAGACAGAAGAGGCAAACCTGAAGGGGCTATGCTGGGGGTAAATGCATCACAGGAGCTAAAATACACCAGCTCTTGTGACCCTGAAAAGCACTGCTACTGTGGTTCCCTCTGCTGCCCTATCTCCAAAACTCAACAGATGAAACAACTAGAGGCCTGAGGAGAAATGAGCTCATTCTGAAAGTCTGCCTGTAAGGTCAGCCTCAGAGGACAAAATGAATTAGGCAGAGGGAGGATGGGAGAAAAAAGCCATCTAGCCCAATGTTTATACCTATTTTATGGAAGAGGAAACTAGAAAAGTCATGGCTAGTAAATGGCAGAGCTAGGATTCAAAACTAGGTTGGCCTGATTCAGAGCCTTGCTGACTTTGCAGCAATGTCTGGTGAATGGCATCTTCTCTCAAGGGACTTTCGGTATTGTAAAGGCTAACCTACAAAGAAGAGAGCGGTACAGTGTGATCAATATCAAGATGTCAGGTATGTTTCCCAGTCTGTAGCCATGGCTGTCCTTTTTCCCCTCTAAGGTGCAAAAGGGGGAGCATCCTCTAATTTTATCTAGGAATGGGTTTATAATTGGCCCTTGCCCAGGTGAAAATTATGAGAGGGCATTAGAGGAGCATCCCATCCCATAGTAAGTGTTGCAGGGTTCATTTAAAGATGGTGGTGGTTGCAGCAAGTCAAGCTTCTGGGTCCCATACCTTCTCTATCTATGACCGTTATCTAGAACCATATTTTTTGTTTTGGCATTTGGAAGAATTCCTGGAGGCTACGAGTATTTGAATTAAAGGATCTTTGCTATTGTTATTATTATTGTCATTGTCTTTGAAGATCCAGGTATTGTGAATTTTATCTCTGCTGATCATACTCATACTTTTATTCTAAATCTAGGATTGTCATAAAAATACACATTTTGTCAGATGGCAGAATTTAAAATGATTAGAAAGTACTTTGGAAAAAAGGAAGGTTGCTCTTTCTTCTTAGCCCTGCATGTGTGGAAATACTCTGTAAAACTCCAGTGTCAGCATCCAAACATAAAGGACGCCACTGTGCATTCATAAAACCCCTTATACTATGGGATCAGTTTCAACCGTTGTCACTGTGTTACAAAGGACAGCTTAATAACTCTGGTCTAAACTCTGTGATTACATACACTC
This sequence comes from Mustela nivalis, assembly GCF_964662115.1. Classification (NCBI taxonomy): domain Eukaryota; kingdom Metazoa; phylum Chordata; class Mammalia; order Carnivora; family Mustelidae; genus Mustela; species Mustela nivalis. The sequence goes on along the minus strand of NC_139030.1, from coordinate 31,033,602 downwards.
AGATGCTAATTTGATATAATTGAGTGTGCTCTTTTGTTTGATTGTACATTCAGTTTATGTTTAATACAGGAAGACTGTGTTTAGTAGTGGTTATCAAGGGTAGAATAAGCCCCACAGGTGTTCCCCCAGAATCAAGCTTCCAAGTCACCTTTTCCATTAGCTGCTAACATTGTTAATATCTGAGGCAGCTGGTGTGGGAATGAGAGAAATCTGTAGTTCCTTTACTTGGGACAAGATTTATTTAATCCAGATCTGAATGCTCTATTTCTATGGCACATCTGTTTGAGTGGCACAATGTATGCATTTTTCTTTTTTTACTTAAACATTTTCAATTTTGTAAGATTATCTATAAAAAGATGCCTGATCATTTCTTGGTCTTCTCCTATGAATCATTTAATTGATAAATTCCACAATATCCCACAGATATACTTTGTCACCAAAAGTGTGATGTTTTGAGTTGTATTAATTCTGAATGCTTCTGTTTTTTTCATAATTTGTTTTGAAATTCACAGTTTGCAATTTCACTATCGTAGCAGGAGGTAACAGTAAAGCTTAATCTATTACAAGTAATATAATCATTGTTTATAGAATAAACAATGAATATCACCTATCACCTAGGTTTTTGTTTGATTTTTCATTATTTATTCATCTTTCCTCATAAACATAAGAACATATTGTGGTTTCAAATTGATTGTTATATTTGTAAAAGGGTAAATACATATTTATTATATAAATAGGTGAATGCATACACACACACACACACACACACACCTTGCCTAGAAATGTTGAATTTTATATTAATACCATTCCTTATGAATTTTGAAAGCATGTGTCATAGTAGATTGTACTTTTATTTGAAATTATTTATCGTTGGACAAAAAAGTACATAGGACTTCAGCCCATTTGGGGAGCTTGATCATGTGACACTTTAGCCAATCAATGTGATCAGAATTAACAGCCATTACATCTGAGAAGAAGGTTTAAGAAGTATTATGTGGGTCTTTCATCTTCTTTCTGCCCATGAGAGTGGCACATCCTAGATGGAGACTGCTCCTTTAGATGGCTCCTTTCATCCTAGATGAAAAAGACACATAAAGCGGAGATCATCTCCAGTTTCAGTGCAATGCAAGCAAGAAATAAATCTTAACATTGTGAACCATTACATGGTTTGTTGTAATTGTTAGCACAACATACCTAGGAAAAGATAACTAACTGATTATAAATTGGTACCTATAAACAGAATGCAGTCTAGCAGAAATCCCAAAATGTATGGCATTTACTTTAGGGCTGTGGAATGGAGGTGTGGGAACTCTCAGGAAAGACAGGAAAAATGGACAAACTTTATCAAATGGTGATATATTTGGCAAACCTGTCTCTTATGATAACTTGAAAGGCTGATAATGTACTAACAAACTTGTAGTTTGAGATGAAGAAGTTGGGAAACAAATGTGACTTACAGGACCTGGTTGCTTATGACAGCATTAAAGAAGATTAAAAAATACATGAACTTAACAAAATAATGGAAGGAACATGTGGATCTAGAAATTTCTCAAATTGCAGGATTGAAAGATACAACTATTTATTTTCTTCAACCACTAAAAATAAAATTGACAAATGCTTTGAATAACAAAGACTTACTGAAGTTTGGCTTAGGGCAAAGATGGAATCATGGAGGCTACTGATTTGCCTTAGCTAAACTCCAGGACAAGGTTAAATTGGCTCTCATAATTTTTTTTTTTAAATTTGGACAAAATGGCTTACAGGGAAAACAAAGAAACAAACAAAAAAACAAACGATATTGTTTTTCTACTGAAAACCGATAATCTTAAGGTATTGACAACTAAGCCTAGGGAGAGAAAGGTGTATTTCAGAAAGAATTATAGACATGTTTACTGGAATATAGAGCTTATTAAAATCATAAAGATGAAGATTTGAGAGGTTTGTACTGCCAAATAACTCCTAGACTGGACCAAAAAACCCAAATATAGCAAAAAATAAAATAAAGCAAAATGAAATATGAGAGTTAATATGACACTGAGCCCCAATTTATGGATGAGATGCATCTGCTAACACAATTGGGCCCCCAAGAAAGGCATAATGTAATACTTCTTTAGATGTGTCCAAGGGAAATGAAAAGGATCTGAGAAGCAGCCATAACCAAGAAAACGTGGTGATATAATCAGAAAGCAGAAATAAAGAGTAATTCTGGAAATTTATTTATTCCTAAAGTAGATGGACACTCCAAATATCTTCCAGGAATAATTTCAGGTTTGCTATGTACCAATTATTTTATGCCTCCCATTCTTCTTTTCTGTTGCAGGCTTAATTGAAATTAACATGTCCCTGTGCTACTGCTAAATGTTTGGTATTCTATGGTAGAGGTTATTGTAGGATAACTTGTTTTCGTAGTTCACATATCTTTGGATCAACAGTAGCCATACTGTTGATGTAGAGACATGTATAAGACCTTAGACTTGAGTCTCATGTCATGATTGGTTGGGACTTTTTTGAGATGACGTCTTTGGGAAAGAATGGGTTTACTTTGTGTGCAGTTGGAAGGCAAGAGAATATGTTACTAAGAGGATGAGATGTAACAAACTGTATTTATTATTACCATTTATTCATGTTACTTCAGTAAGAGGATCCTGAATATCTTCCTATTTTCAAGTGAATAAAGGTGAATCTTTCTGGAAGCCTTTATTTCTGTGACCCACTGATGCGAGGCATAGCTAAGTGATTTAATTTTGCCAACGTGATAAAAGCTGAAATGTCCACACCATATCTGAGTAGAAATTTATGAGCCATGAAGTGGGTTAACCATTCTCTTTTGCCTCTGTCTTCAGAGCAGTATGTCCCAGAATCCAGATGCCCCTACAGCCTGGGTCCTTTACTGAAGACGAGAGAAGCAAAGAGCCACATCTGACACACACACACAGCAAACATGCAAACAGAAGTGAGAAACAGACTTCGATTATTAGAAGATACTGAGCTTTGAGAGGGTTACCTATTATATACCTAAATTATGGAATAATTGTGTGTTACATGCATATTTTAAGCTCTTTTTTCATTTCCCCTTTTTCTTGGTAAGAGTATAAAAGGATGATAAAGGCATTTTCCAGTGAGATGTTAAGGAAAAAAGCTAGATATCACCTATAGCCATTTGGATGTGTGATAGGGCATATAGTAGGGAAAAGAGATATATGGCCTCTGGTTTCTTAATTCCCCAGTTTAGGACATAGGAAAGAATGTTTAAGTAAAGCCCCAAAGAGGAGGTTTTATCCTTTCAGTTGTTATACAATCACTGTGTCACTTAGCTCTCATTGACATTGATTAACATACTTATTATTAAATTGAAATGTAACCATTTTTTTGATCAAGGCGATGTGTTCCTTCACTTTGCATGTTTTCTTCAAAATAGTCTCAGCTAATGTTAAGATTTCTTGCTGTATGAGTTGTCCATAGAACTCATCTTTGGCATTTTTAGTAGCTCATGCATTTTGCAAAGCAGCCTTCTTACTATTTTCACTTTTTGATAATGTGGTTTGTAATGAGGTTAGCTCATCTACCATACTGAACTTGACACAAAGAAAACTAGAATAAAATATTGGTCCTCAAATCTTAAGATTCAAATTGTACTATTGCAACATTACTCAAGAATGTACATTAGGAAAAATTGTCAGAGGCTTTTAAGGTGTCAGAAAGGGCAAGATCTGCATGGATGAATTATAAGAAAATTTTCTTTTTTTCTGTTATACCAAAATATACCACAGAACAGTCTGTGTCCTGTATTGTAGAGCCCAAACCTCAGAAATAAGAAACCCTAAAGCTTTCTAAAGCACTTCCCTATTTATGTTGGTTTTATTTCTATATGATTATGTTTCTGGTGAGTATGTCTTAATTCATTCAAGCTTCCATCTCATGTATCTGTGAATTGTCATACCAGTCCTGTGCTTGACTATACAGCATGTAAAATTGTGAAATTTTTTAAAAGATTTTATTTATTTATTTCACAGAGAGATCACAAGTAGGCAGAGAGGCGGGCAGAGAGAGAGGAGGAAGCAGGCTCTCTGCTAAGCAGAGAGCTCGATGCAGGGCCCTGAGATCATGACCTGAGCAGAAGGCAGAGGCCCAACCCACTGAGCCACCCAAGCACCCCTGAAATTCAATTTCAATATAAATTATTTTATGCGATTTAAGAGTATTAGTAGTTTTTAATGGTAAAAGGAAATTGATTCTCAAAATAATACCAAAAATGAAGGGTTTGTAAGAAGGATTAAAGAATTCCTATGGTAATGTTAACACATAATTTATTGATATGTATTGATAATAACAATGGTAACATCAACTATTTTTATAATCCTTATTGTATGCCAGGACTAATTCTAAGTTCTTTACATGTGTTAATTCATTTAACCTTAAGAAAATCCCAAGAAGTGGCTATTTTACAAATATACCTATTTCATTTTATTTTAGAAGATTTTATTTATTTATTTATTTGAGAGAGTGCAAGAATGTACATGTGCATGAGCAGTGGGAGAAGCTATAGGAGAGCAAGGAGGCTAATGTGGGTTTTGATCGCAGGACCCTGAGATTATGACCTTTGCTGAAATAAGAGTCGGATGCTAAACCAACTGAACCACCCAGGTATGCCCAGATATATCTATTTTAAAGATGAGGAAACTTAGGCATAAATAAGTTAAGCAACTTGGTTCCTGGACACACAGCTAGTAAGTGGTGAATTTATCAGGCGGTATAAGCCAGAGCCTCTCTTTTAAAATTTAATAGATTGACAAATTCCAACATTAAAATTTTGATTACTATTTAGATTTCTCAGTATTCTATTAATAACACCATAAACCATAGGCTTTAGAGTTTCATAAAGAAAAGATCAATAGTTGGTTTGGTATTAATCCCTAATCTAAACCTTATTATTTTGGTAGAGATAATCACCAACGTTTTTGTTTATTTTCTATACAGTAAAGTTTGGTTATGGTATCTCAAGTTACTGGGTATTTTGTTTATGGGTCTTACTTCTTAAATTAGGAGACTCTAGAAAGGCAAGAAGGATGATATATTTATCTTGTTGGCTCTATATCATCAATGTCTGTCTTTGCAGGTTCTTGTAAGTAAAGGACCCCACCTCATTACTTATGTAGGCTCTTTTTTTTCTTTTTTTTCCCCTAGTTTCTAAGTCAGCTCTAACATCTGGCTTGATGAGTTGTTTTTGTTTTTGTTCGTCATAGATGAACCATGCATACAAAATCACAGTATCTCAGGGTAACCTCTCTTGAAACATTCAAAGTATCTGTTATTAAAGCAAGACATAAATAGGTATTGCTACATAGCCAGACCCAGTCTGAATTTTCTAGTCACTCTTCTATATTCCCCAAAACCCACATCTTCTCAACCTTGTACAAAATTCTTGCATCACCCCTATGGCTATTTTCAGTATTGCTCACTCAGTCTCTTTTCTACCCAGGCCTTTGGTTCCAGATTCTCTTCATTTCTCTTCCAACTAATGGAAGTTGCAGATATCTGCAGTTGCTTTGCCCCTGGAAATTCATTTAGTGCAGAAGCACAAAAGACATCTGATACATGTTTACAGAGTTGAATTGAAAAGTCCAACAAAGATTTTTTTATGAAGAAATACATTTAATCTAAATTTATTTGAGGATAGTAGGGTTAGATAAATTGGTAGAATTATAGGAATTAAATGGTTTAGCAAGTTTAGCAAGAGGATACTCTACAATATTTAGTTATCAATGATTAAATGGACTTTAGTGATATGAATTAGCTATCCCTGGGTCTAAAAATGTATTCCAAGGCACCTGGGTTACTCAGTCCATTGAGCAACTGCCTTCTGCTCAGGTCATGATCCCAGGGTCCTGGGATTGAGCCCCACATTGGGCTCCCTGTTCCATAGGGTGTCTGCTTCTCCCTTTCCCTCTGCCTGTTCCTCCCCTACTTGTGCTCTCTTTCTCTCTGTCAAATAAATAAATAAAATCTTTCAAAAAATTAAAAAAAATGTATTCTATTATAAAATAACATGTGTATCACACATTTGGCCAAACTGTTATCAAATGGAAACAAACATTATATTTATGGAGTATATGGTTTTTTTCTTTGTCTATGAGAAATGAGCACTTGGAGAAGACTAGAGGAATGGGATTCATGCAAAGAAATTATTTTAAAAATAGTATAAAAGCAGTTAGTTCATTGATGATCAAGGAAGGATTACCAGTTTTCATGATTAGGCCTTGAATTCTAAACCAGTACCAGCAACGGATGGACTTTTGTTGTAGAGATTAATAAAATGATTAAGGCATGTAAAGTAAATAACAATGATGCAATTTATAAATAACCAATACACAGCAAGTTAACATAACAGTATAAAAAAGAAAAACACAGCAGAGGAAAGGTACAAAGTAAATGATCTTTGTCAGCCCCTGGAATAAATGCTAGTTAATGAACGATGGGTATGAGAAGGGTCTGGGAAGGAGCAGAGCTTGGAATTCTTCTTTTCCCATTATTTACAAATTGTGAGAGAAAGTCTATGATAGAGGTAGTATCTGGAAATAATATGATTATATTTCAGGACAGCAGTTATTTCAGGGATACAAAATAACCTAGGTTCTGATGGACAAGAGAAGTGTGGCAAAGGCAGGCCTTAGCGAAACTGGTATTTGAAGCTCAGGCTGACAGTTGGTGTCTGAGGAGGGGAGTAAGGGGATTCTAGTCTTGGGCTGTGATTCAGGTTCAGGAATCCATTTCCTCAGAGGGAAATGCAGCTGAGTTTTGTACCTAGCAGGTCATGAACCGGGACTCACATGACTTTTGCCCATCTGAATCACCTGGTGGAACTTTAAAATATCTCGATGGCCGGGACTTACCACCAACCCAATTAAATCGTAATTTAGTTTTTCTGGGGTGACTTCGAACATTAGTTAGTTCATCCACTGTTTTTGGCTGTTGGCTGTTGTTTGTTTATATTTTGGTTTTAGTTAGTTTGGTTTTGTTGTTTAAGTTCCTGGAGATTCTAGTACACAACTGGGAATGTGAGCTCTGCTTTATAGTGCATACAGAGTACCTGGAGATTTTGTGGAAATGAATATTTTGATTTTAGACTTGAAGCATGGCCTGAGATTCTGTATTTGTACCAAGCTCCCAGGTACTGCTGGGTCATAAGGTCTGTCTTATGACCTAACACTTAACACCAGGGAAGAAGGTTCCCTTATTAGAACCTGGAGAAGTCATTCTGATGAGCTCACATTTCAGAATTACAGTAAGAGGGGAATGGGACATAGCTTAGCTTTAGTTCGTCCATCTGGTCTGTCCTAGAAAAAGTTTGAAAGTCAATCTTCACAGTAGTGTTTCTCATTCTTTAAAAAAATATTGATCCCTAAAGGACACTTGGCTCACCTCGTGATCTCCACAAACAGTTGTATCTTGTCAAGCTTTGTTTTTTGAAGTTTGTATTAGAACTTGATAATTTCTTTACAAACTATGCAGGTTTTTTTGGATATGCTAATATTCTATTTCTTGCCACTCAGCTCTTTATATTTTGTACCACAAGAACAAAATTTGTTTCCTATTTCTTTAAAAAAAAAATTGAACATTATGTGACAAGATATTACTATGCTTCATATTGGAAGTGTAGTTTTTTTTTTTTTTAAGATTTTATTTATTTATTTGACAACAAGGGAGCACAAGTAAACAGAGTGGCAGGCAGAGACAGAGGGGGAAGCAGGCTCCCTGCTGAACACAGAGTCCAATGTGGGACTCCATTCCAGGGCCCTGAGATCATGACCTGAGCCGAGGGGCTTAATCCACTGAGCCACCCAGGCACCCCTGGAAGTGTGAATTTTTAAGTCATTTTAGTAATGGCAGATACTAGATCCATTTCTAAAGAATTTTGCCATTCATGTTTTTTTTTTTTTTTAATCATACTAAGGAAGACTTAATCACCACCAAAAATGAAATGTAATGAATGATTTCTAGAGAATTACAATAACAAATATTAGAGAAATCAATTTGTCAAAAAAGGAAAATTTGCTCTTTTTGGCATCACAGTCATGTTTTTAGGGAATCCGCTAGGGTCATAACATGCTGATAAAATGTGCATTATTATCACTATGCTCATAGATAGTTTTTCAGTACATCAGAGTGAGCCTTCTAAATTCTATTTAAATAAACATTCATTGTAATTTGTAAATTAAGAGATTGTATTTGGCATATTAGAAAGCCTTCCCAACACTCTTAGTCTACCTACTTGCTCTTTGGGGTTAGCTGAACAAAACAATAATTTATCAAATCTCCTGTGTGGTATGTCTGTTTACATGAATTTCTTTAATGTTTTTTGCTCATATGTTTTTGGGATTTGAGAAAATATGTGTACATCTTAGAATAGATTTGATCTCTTTATTAGTAAGATATGTATTGGTTTTCTATTGCTGTGTAACAAATTATCACTTTAGGGGCTTAAGGGAACACAAGTTACAGTTTGGTAGGTCAGAACGGTTTGCAGGGTCAGGATTCTTGCCATTGGTGAACTGTTAAGTTAAGCTGTTGTTTAGGACTATGATCTCATCTGAAGCTTGGCAGCCTCTTCCAGCTTCCCTTGTTGCCAGGATTCAGTTGATTGCACTTATATGACTGAAGTCCTCAGCTCTGAGAAGGCTCCTACTGTTCTCTCCCATATAACTCCAAAATGTGGCTGTTTGCTTCATTAAGGCCCATAGGAGAGCATGTACGGCATGTGGAATATTTTTGACTTCTTGATTCTGAACATTAGATCTTCTTTTATAGAGCTCATAGGGGTGGGTCAGGCCCACAGTTAATATTCTCATTTTTTATTAACTTAAACTGATTGGAAGCCTTATTTATGTCTGAAAAATCCCTTCCCCTTTTCCATATAGCATAGTCTAAAAACAGTAGTTTTAATAATCTCCCCAAACTAAAGGGGATTATCCAGGCACCTTAAGATCTAATGGAAATTGATTTGCTAGATTTGGAACATAAAGCTTAAGACCCACCACCCTTTTTCCCTTCCAATTTCTACCTGTTAGAATGAGAAAGTCTATCTTATGCCTGCTCCACTATTGTATCTCAGAAGCATATTATTTTTGTGGTTTGAAAAAATCACAGCTAGAGTGGAATTTGGATGAATTGGACTTCAAGTCTCACACGTATCTGATTTAGAGGGTACTTAGGTGAGACTGTGGACTTCAGAATTAATGCCGGAATGACTCAATGATTTTGGAGCTTTTAGGATGGAATGAATGTTATATATATATATAAAGCTGGGATGCCTGAATGGCTCAGTCAGTTAAGTGTCCAACTCAATTTTGACTGAGTTCTTAATGTTAGGGTCATGGGATTGGTCGAGCCCCATGTCAGGCTCTGTGCTCAGCAGGGAGTCTGCTTGAGATTCTCTTCTTCTCCCTCTCTTCCTAACCCTCTCCCACTATCTTTCTCTAAAATAAATAAATAAATCTTTAAAACATAATAATAGTAAAATAAGATGCCATTCCATTATTCTGTCTTTCATAATTTCTGTTCTTATCATCTTTCAGTTTTCTTATAACAAAATATAATGTATCTGCTTTTCTTTTACCTGTTTTTAAGATTTTCTAATTTTTTATTTTATTTGTTATTATTAATTAATTAATTAATTATTTTTTTGCAGTTTTCTTGTTGTAGCTTTCTTGGTATTTATCCTTAGATTTTGCTGATCTTCATGATTCTGAACTGACATCTTTCAAAAGATTTGAAACTCCATTACCATTATGTCTGTAAATATTATACTATGTTCTCTTTCTCTTCTTTCTCTATGACTCTCCTTACAGGTATATTAGAATTTTTAAACATTTTACATGGCTTATATACTCTCTTCTTTTTCCCTTATCTTTTTTCTTTTTATGCTTTAGTTTGTATATTTTCTGTTAAATTCTCTTTCAGTTTATAAGTCCTGTGGTTTTCTGCTTGCCATCTGCTATCCCACTCATCCATTGAGTTCTAAGTTCCAGATATCTTATTTTTTAGTTATAGAATGTTTGTTTTTATATGTTGCAATATTCTGTTGAAACTTCTTTGCCTTCACTTGTTTTTTCCAAATTTATTTTCTATTCTCTTAAACATTATGACCATGTATATTTCAAGGTTTTGCTTGCTAATTCTCCTATCTGTTTAATCTATTGGTAAATATCTTCTGTTTTCTCTTGATTTTCTAAAGTCTCCACTTTTTCTTAGCTCTAGAATATATGTATATTTTATTGTTTGCCAAATATTATGTGTAAAGGAAACACAGAAGCTCAAGTTATGGTTACCTCCACCTGAGGGTATTCTCTTCTTATATAGATAAGAAGGAGTTGAAGTCTCAATAAAATCATGACTAATTTGTCACAGAAACTTGGTTATAGTTTTACTGAGACTCATTCTTTCTTGTGTTTGTCTTCCTCTTGGGAATGACCCTCTTGAAATTTTTATTGAAAGCCAAGGTTTCCCCTCTGTTTTTACCTTTTTGAGATTTCAGCAAACTGTTTTACCATCTAAAGTTTCTCAGCTCAGCTCTCATGCTTCTAAACACATGCAGCATTAAAATCTGGCTAATATCTTGAAGGAGAGGCCAGCCAAATGTTTGAAATTGTTCACTCTCCTAGCAAGTCTTTTTTATCTGATGTCTATAGGACATTGAATGTTTTATGGTGCTTTTGACCTTCTAATTGAACTCCTAATCTTTCTTCACTCTCTTGAAATTCCACTATATATATATATATATATATATATATATATATATATTTTTTTTTTTTTTTTTTTTTTTTTTTTTTAAGGAAACACTGGCCTAGTGATGAGGCTTCTTAAATATCTAAACTGTTATTCTTATACTATTTGAACATTGAGACTTTAGTTGGTTTCTTTATGCCTGCAGAGTATGTAAGTTTAGAGTAAGCTTGAACATCAACTGATCACTAGGATATGCCCTTAATTTGGCAGATTCCCCTTAAGGGAAATATCTGATGGACATTAAATCTCCTTGGAATGTTCTCAACTTTCTGGAATTTTAGTTCATCTAATGTTTGTTCTTTTACAACTTAATGCCTATAAGGCAGTAATCTCTTTGACATTGGCTGAAACAACCAAAAAAACTAAAAGACAACCTACTGAATGGGGGAAGTATTCACAAATGACATATCTGATAAAGGGGTATATATCTCCCAAAAAACAATAATCCAATTTAAAATGGGCAGAAAACATGCACAGACATTTCTCTAAAGAAGACATAAGATGGCCAACAGACTCATGAAAAGATGCTCAACATCACTCATTATCAGGGAAATGCAAATCAAAACCACAATGAGATAACATCTCACATCTGTCAGAATGGCCAAAAGAAAAAACTCAAGAAATAACAAGTGTTGCCAAACATGTGGAGAAAAAGGAAACCTTTTGCAGTGTTGGTGGAAATGCACACTAGTACAGCCCCTATGAGAAACAATATGGAGGTTCCTAAATAAAATTAAGAATGGAGCTACCCAACCATTCAGCAATTGCACTACTGGGTATTTACCCAAAGAAAATGAACAATAGTAACCCGAAGGGATATATGGCACCCCTATGTTTATTGCAGCGTTATTTACAATAACCAAATTATGGACATAGCCCAAGTGTCTGTCAACAGATGAAAGGATAAAGAAGATATGGAACACACACATACACACACACACACACACACACAGTAGAATGTTATTCAGCTATAAAAAAGAATAAACTCTTGCCATTTCTTTTTTTAAAAGATTTTATTTATTTATTTGACAGAGAGATCACAAGTAGGCAGAGAGGCAGGCAGAGAGAGAGGAGGAAGTAGGCTCCCTGCTGAGCAGAGAGCTGGATGCAGGGCGGGATCCCAGGACCCTGGGATCATGACCTGAGCCAAAGGCAGAGGCTTTAACCCACTGAGCCACCCAGGAACCCTGAACTCCTGCCATTTCTAACAGTGTCTAGAGAGTATGATGCTTAATAAAAAAAGCTGGTTAGAGAAAGACAAATACCATATGATTTCACTCATATGTGAGATTTAAGAAAGAAATAAACAAAAAAGGAGTGGGGGAAGACAAACCAAAAAAGCAGACTTTTAACTACAGAGAATAAACTAATGGTTAGCAGAGGGGAAGTAGAGTGGGGTCATGGGTGAAATTGGTGAAGGGGATTAAAAGTGAACTTATCTTGGTGAGCACTGGGTGTTGTATGGAACTGTTGAATCACTATATTGTACATCTAAAACGAATATAACACAGTATGTTAACTTTGCTGGAATTAAAAAAAAGTGAAAATAATGATGAAAAAATTAAAAAATAATGCTTGTGAAAATGACCTTTGAAGGTATTCAGCTTTTTAAAATTGCTTCAGTGAAAGCATTGTCTGTTATAGCCTATTACATTCTTCTCATAATGGGAGTTCCCAAGTTAGCTTCTTTTCCTTCTTAAAGTAAGATTTATTGAAAATACAATTTAAGGGGTGCCTGGGTGGCTCAGTGGGTTAAAGCCTCTGCCTTCAGCTCAGGTCATGATCCTAGCATCCTGGGATCGAGCCCCGAATTCGGCTCTCTGCTCAGCAGGGAGCCTGCTTCCCCCCTCTCTCTCTACGGGCTCTCTGCCTACTTGTGATCTGTCAAATAAATAAATAAAATCTTAAAAAAAAAAAGAAAAAAAAAAAGAAAATACAATTTAAGGGATGCCTGGTGGCTCAGTCAGTGAAGCGTCTGCCTTTGGCTAAGGTCATGATCCTGGCCAGAGTCCTAGGATCGAGTCCCTCATCGGGCTCCCTGCTCAATGGGGAGCCTGCTTCTCCCTCTGCCTGCCACTCCTCTGCTTGTGCTCTCTCTCTCCCTGTCTCTGTCAAATAAATAAAATCTTAACAAAATAAAAAAAAAATTTTAAAAAAGAAAAAAATACAATTTAAATACAGTGAAATTTACTCTTAGTATGTGCTTTAATGAACTTAGACAAATGCAAAAGCCATGGAATTTCCATCACAACCATAATAGAGAAAAGAGAATATTTGCAGCACATCATAAATTTTCCCTGTGTACTTTTCTCACAATGACTTCTTTCTGCAACTAGCCCCTGGCTGGCATTAAACCATTTCCTTCCTTATAGTTTTACCTATTCCAGAATGGAAATACAATATAGCATGCAGTCTTTTGTTCCTCATTTCTTTCATTTAGATTAAGGTTTTATAGATTCAGTCATATTGTTGCATAAACAAGAAAGTTCATTTGTTAGTACCACTCCAATTGTATTTCATTATGGATGAGTTAATAGACATTTGTGGTGGTGTTAGATTTGGTGATTATGAATGAAGTCCCTATATGGGGACATATGTTTCCAGACTTCTTGGAATGGATTGAAGAGGCTTTGGTTGCTTCCAGCTAATAATTGCATATAGGTATTTGAATAGACAAGTTTTTATTTCCCTTGGGTAAATATCTAGGTGAAGAATTACTATGTTATATAATAATAAGATATTTGACTTCATAAGAAATTGACAAACTATTTTCCAACAAGGCTGTATTATATTTTTATTCCCCACTAGCAATGTGTGTACAAGTTCCACTTGCTCCTTATCTTCACCAACACTCAGTTTTATCAATTTATTTTAACCATTCTAGTTGATATGTAGTGGTTTTAAATTCTACTTCCCAAATATCTAACAATATTGGGAATCATTTCATTTGCTTAATTACAATCTCTATTTTTTTCAGTGAAATGGTCATTTTTTGCCCATTTTTATTGAGTTCTTTGACTTATTGAGTTGTAAATATTCTTTGTATCTTATGAATTTATGTCTTTCATCAAATATACTTTGTAAAGATCTTCTCCTTATCTATAGGTTGTCTTCACCTTTTCTTATAGTATTCAGCACTCAGCTAAATTTTACCCAGATTCTTAATCTACAGAAATTGTGAGATAATAAATATTGCTATTTTAAACTACTATGTCTGGGATAATTTGTTATGCAGCAATTGATAATTAATATGCCAATTATGCCATCACCTTTTGTTAAAAAGTTTATTTTTTTACTGTTGCATTACCTCAGTAATTTGGTTGAATTAACCATAGTCAATTAACCATAAATGTGTGAGTCTCTTTCTGAATGCTTCCCCCTTCCATGTATCTATATGGCTTTCCTTTTACTAAAGTACCATATTTTGATTACTGTTACTGCATGGTGTGTAGTTCCTATTTATTGCTGTTACTGCAGTTCCAAAGATTACATTTTGGGAGCCACTGCTTTATAAGAATTTTGAGAAAGAGAGTGCACAAGCAGGCAGGGGCAGAAGGAGAGAGAGAGAAAATCTTAAGCTGAGCATGGAGGCTGACACTGAGCTCGATCTCATGATCCTGAGATCTGGACCTGAGTCTAAATGAAGAGCCCAACGCTTAACTGATGGAGCCACCCAGGTGCCTCAATAGCCACAGCTTTAACAGATGAAAAGCCAGGTGTACTTTATTAACTACTACAGGTTTAAATTGCTGTGACTAATTACTTGCACTTGTGAGCTTGTCAGGAAAATTGATCTAGTTTGATAGGGACCACCTCAGAGGATGCAAGGAAGGTTACATAACCTCCTCAACTGCCCCAGCAGGAACTTAGATAGGATCCAAATCCCTCAAATGCCCTTTCTTCAACATGGGACAACCAAGAGTGGGGCCTCCTCACCATGGTGCAGGCAAAGGCTTAACTTTTCAGAAACTACATTCTTGCTTGTATTATTCTGTACTATTCTGTTCCCTCCTTTATCATTTTTCTCTTATTTACATGTTTTTCCTGATAAACATTCCCTGAACATCTGAAATTAAATCCCTGCTTATGCTCTACTTTTAGGAAATGCAACTGAAGACACCCAAGAATTTCATTCATGCATATTCATATCCATTCTTAGGGTACTTTTGCTCAAAGGGGGTGGAAGAATAACAAATACATGAAAATTCTGTGGCACAATAATCATAGACTACTATCTCCAGATTTTATCCAGAAGCTCCATTTTACTGTAAGTTTGTCTTCAGGTTAAATTTTTTTTTTAAATACATTTTTTTTTCTGATTTTATTTATTTGACAGAGAGAGACACAGTGAAAGAGGGAACACAAGCTGGGGGAGTGGGAGCGGGAGAAGCAGGCTTCCCATTGAGTAGGGAGTTTGATGCAGGGCTTGATCCCTGGACCCCAGGATCATGACCCGAGCTGAAGGTAGACACCTAATGACTGTGCCATCCAGGTGCCCCTCTTCAAGTAAAATTTAAGAAATATTAAATAATTGGTGAGTCTCATGGAAGAAATAAGAAAGAACTTTCTTGCCACAGTGATTCCCTAAAATCCAGTTAATGAGACAGATTAAGGGGAATGTTGTAGCTTTTGAAATATGGCCTAGTAGGAGAGGACATAGAAAGTAGTATTCTTTTCATAGCCAATATCTCTTTCAAAGTTTTGATCTGCAGTCTCAAAGTTTCAGTTTCTATTTCTTGTTGGAGATCTGCATATTCACCCTTTAAAAGAAGTAGTAAATTCACATAATGTTAAAATGGTTAGGGATGTTTTAATGTAAAGATGTGTTATCCAGATAATTAACCTGAGGTTTTGAATTCTTTTCTGTGTACCTGAGACATAATGATTTCACAAATTCAACTGTGAAAGTGGTTGATTGATACCTGTCACAGTAGAAAATTCTGTGCCTCTAACTTATCAGAATAGCTCTCACACTGAGATATCAACTGTGGGGAAAAAGGTAAGCACTGCTGGAACACAAGGAGACTAAGGTGAAAAAGCACAATTGAAGTATAAGATATTTTTGTGGTTAAATATATATTTGATTTTTAAGACAAAAGCATTTCTATAAGAACTAGACTATCAAAGGGCAGGTCTTAGATTATTCACAATGTGTTTTTAAAAAGGCTTTTGCTAAACAACAACAAAAATACATTAAGATAATTACAAAAGTTCTAATTATTCTTTCTTTTAAAAATGGCTTGTCTGCTAGGAGTTTAATAGGTGAAAGGATTTTAAAGGGGTTATAGAGAAACTGTTACAGTAATCATAGAAGGAAAAAGTGCTGAAGGTATCATGGATTCTCATAATTAAACAGAAACTTACAGCTCAATTAAATTTAAGCATCATTATGCATAAAACATCAGTGAGTACCAAGAGACTAATAAAAAAAAGTGCTATTGATGTTAATAGGCAAAAGGTAAGGATCATGTAGATTGGACCAAGCATTGCAAATAGAGTCAGGAGAAATGTGAATGATACTAGAAATTAGAACTCATTCCTTTTTCTAATACGTGGATGGATATATTCTTGACATAGAAGAGCTCCCTACTGTTCCAGATTTTTTTTTTAAAGATTTTATTTATTTGGGGCACCTGGGTGGCTCAGCGGGTTAAAGCCTCTGCCTTCGGCTCAGGTCATGATCCCAGGGTCCTGGGATCAAGCCCCGCATCAGGCTTTCTGCTCAGCAGGGAGCCTGCTTCCTCCTCTCTCTCTGCCTGCCTCTCTGCCTGCTTGTCATGTCTGTCTGTCAAATAAATAAATAAAATCTTAAAAAAAAAGATTTTATTCATTTATCTGAGAGAGAGAGAGAGAGTGAGAGGGAGAGCACACACAAGCAGGGGGAGCAGCAAAGGGAAAGGGAGAGCAGGCTCGCTGGTGAACAGGGAGCCCAATGTGGGGCTTGATCTTAGGACCCTTAGGTTCATGACCTAAGCTGAAGGCTGAGTACCCAGATGCCCGTACAGTTGTAGGTTTTTAACTCAAGTTTAAATGAACATCATGAATAATGATTTTTATTTTGAATGAAGAGTTTGTGCTATGAAAAATATAATATAAATATATTTATATATTTATGTGATTTATTTGGGAAAAGGAAGATAAGTGGTATAAATGGCTGCCAAATCATCTACCTTCTAATTCAGTCTTGTAAAACAGTTTTTTTTTTTAAGAGATTGAGGTTAAGTTATTCCCAAGAAGGGCCGTTTAATTTTCAGGATTCATGACATAGACCCATTTTTATGAAACATATAAGGTTAAATATTTTCTTTGAAAGAAAGTTTGGTTATTATATAATTACAAACTCTTTCTTTTTAGAATAGCTAACACCATGTCAAAAAGGAACTTTATGATTGACCCTTTATACATAGGTAGGTAGATAGATAGATATAAATATATCTTATTTATCTGCCATCTGTGTCTTTTCTAACTTATATAGGTGTATCTTATCTACGAATCTTTATCAGTGGTTGGGATTTCTAGATAAGAATGTTTGATACTTCTGGGTCTTAGTTTAATCATATGTAAAATATGGAAGATGGACTACATGATTTGCAAAGTCCTTTTGCCTTTTAAAAGTCTTTGAACTCTGATAACCTTTAAGATCATTTCTACCACAAGTTTTCATGAATATATAGTTCTTACAAATGGGGTTTTTTTGGTCATAGAAAAGAAATCTTTTGCTTAATCAAAGTGTCTTTGGACATAGTCAGTCAGTGTTAACCAGGCACCTGAGTGTGGCATTAATACATTATTGGAATTGTATCAACAGTGAATGTCTAACTTCTGTCTGATTTTTAATCTGGAAAGAAGTCATGTAATTCATAGTATTCTAAGATGTACTATGATTTCTACATTTGTACTGAAATATTTTCCTCGATGCTTCTCCTATCTTGGGCAGCTTTTTTCCCCCTAATTTTTCCTCCATCCCTGTAGTATTATTGATGCAACAATAAACATGTGGGCTTTGAATAGACTGAAGTCAGAAGCACTTCGGCCTCTTGCTTTGCTCTGCCCACATTAGGGAATCTTTCTTTTTGTTTCACTCCTTTTGTAGGCTCTCTGTCCCTCTTCAAAAGGACAGATGTCTTCATTTTTTTTGGAGAGGCTCCTTCTGTTACAGGCGTCTGTGCTAATTTACTGCCATAAAAATTGAAAGAGGTTATAGGAGAAATATGCTCAGGTAAACAAAGTGTACAAATTTCATCTGGAGAAAGAATGCTAGTCAAATATCCAAATTATTGTCCTGCAAAGACAAGTGTTAAGGTTCTGAATTTGATGTAACAAAAGTGTCTACCTGACCTACTGACCAACATAACAAAATTACAGCAATACTCAACTTTGTTTAGCTTTCTGCTCCTTCTGTAATGTTTACAATTCCCCTTCATTGTTTCTTCCTTCTTATATATCTCTCCCTCACTTCATTCTCTTCTTTCTTTAATTTTTTGTGACCTGACATGATTTCAAAGAATTAATATTATAATGGACTCTGGAGAAAAAAAAATCATTGTATCACCTCAAAAGGGCAAATTTAACTACATTTTACCTTATGTTCACATTGTGCGTATGTTACAGTGGGAGAATTTTTTAAGCTTTTGTCTGTGCTCTTATTTTACTTTTAACCAGATTAAACTTATAGTTTTAGATTTCAGTAGCTCAGCAAATTTCCTATTGCTGTGTCAGTTATTCCTCTTGTGGCTGAAGTTTATTCTGATAGAAAAAAATGTGGCTTTCTAAACTGGTAATTAATTATTAAGTCATATAGTTAGAGATTTATTTGTATCTCATGAGTAAAGTTACAGCTTGGTTAGTTTTGACTTTGATCTCATATTTCACATTGACTAAGTAACCTAGAAAATAACACTATTTTTTCCAGAAAAAAATCTCCTAAGGACACCAAAAAGGATAAATATGTTATTTGGTTTCAAGATGGCATAGGCTTAGATTTGCATTCTTGGAGCATTACTTCTAATGATCTGAAAGGATATCCAAGTTTTGGGACTTATAAATTATCCTCTGACTGCATACTATTGCAGATTTCCTTATAGGTTTATTTTGGTTTTTATCTTAAAAATTTCAACATATTTTACTGAGGTGTAACAGAGACTAAAAATAACTAAAACGATGAAATTTTGAAAAAAAATAACAAAAAGTCTTTCAAAAGGATTAGGTTGAAGGGCACCACAAAGCTCTAAAGTTGTCTGGAAATAGAAGGGAGGGACACAAGTTCATGCTTATATTATTATGTTAGGATTTCAGTTAAAATCTACAAGGCACAGCTCTCACATATTCACAATGAAAACTAATATTGTCTTATGCTAAAATTATTCAGATTTTGCTAAAGACAAAATACCAACATTTTAGTAAGGTGCTATTTTTTTCCACATATATAGAGATATATAGGTAGATATCTGTATATATATATATCATGTAACCATTCTTTTTCTATATAAATTTCAAGAATAATTGAAAGAAACACCTATCAGAATGAAAGCTAATTTTATTACAAATAAGTTATACACATTATAAGTTATACAAATAAATGTAACAGATTTTAAAATATTTTTAGTAATTTGTTGTTTTACTGAAGGAAAGGCTTTGCATTTGAAAGTTAAAATAGTATAAAATTATAGTCTCACCTAAAACCTTTGGCTCCTATTTTGTCATATAAAATATTGCTATTCTTATTTTTAAATTGGAAACGTTTAAAGTTTATCTGAAAATTCGAAAAGGTTAACTTATATTAATTTTCAAAATACCTTCCCCTCAATATAGCACTGTTTTTTTTCACTGTCAGAAAAAAAAGCTACATACTATTTCCTCATTGTAAATGACATTAAAATGAATCATAGGATGATATTAAGAGTCCATAACATAAGGAAATGGATTACCAATAGTAAGAATTTTCTTTTAGATATTTTGTGGAATTTTTTTATTATAATCTGACTTTTCTAATATTGAACTTCCTTTTTTCTTGCTTTCTTTCTTTCTCTCTCTCTTTCTGACTCCAATATATATGCGAGTTATCACAGATACTTAAATTTAGATCTTATTAAAGGATTTTAGCAGTGATTTATATGGGGTTATTAATAAAGCTATTTGGATAATCAATTTAATCAATCTCCTCTCTCCCCCTTCTTTTTAACTCATCACCACCTGACAATTAAATTTTATCAATTTTAAAACATTATCTATCTAGAAGAAATGTGGTAGGGAAACATCCATGGTAAACATAATGCTATTTTTGAGAGTTATTTGCTAACTCTGTGCTGTATCTTAGATGCATAATCTTGTTGATGATTTTGAATAAAGTGATTTGATATTTCAAATATAGACAGTGAGTTTAATTTCTAAGCAGGCTGCCCGCCAAGCAGAGAGCCCGATGTGGGGCTCGATACCAGGAACCTGAGATCATGACCTGAGCTGAAGGCAGAGGCTTTAACCAACTGAGCCACCCAGGCGCCGCTGTTATTACTTTTTTGCTATTACATTCTTACCTGATTCTTAAAAATACTTGCTATGCAAAAGAATAAGAATCTTGTTTCCTCATTTCAATTGCCCTAATTTCACAGCTGTATAGTGGGAAACATGTTGAGGAGAAGTATTAAAATATTTTAAAACCACATGGGATTATTAAAAACTGGAATGAATCCTCTGAATCATTGAGGCAACTCAATGTTCGTTCATCAGATGCTTTTCTTTAAAAAGGAAAACACATGCACACACACACACACACACACCTCCATACTTTACTGGAAACCTATAATTCACAGCTGTTATTTCAAGCAATGTTCCTAGAGAATGGTCAGAGGAATATACTGGAACATTGGAAGAAGAAGAAATTAGCCAAATTCATCATTTGCGTTTAATTTTGCATTTTCATTCAATTAATTTCCCTTACTTGTCTAGCAAGACTGAACTCCTCTTAAAAATCATAATTCCTTTCAGCTCAGTGTAAATTATGATGCCTGAGAGTCTTAGAATATGAATAATGAGATCTATTTTGGGGGGCTGCTGTCTAACTGTTATTTTTGGATGGGAAAAACAAAAGCATTTCATACACTCAACGCAAAGGTACTAAGTGTTGAAAGTAATCAATGACTTCCTTTTATTTCGTCTAAATGACAAGCTTAACAATTGTCATAGAACTCACCAGTGCATTCTGGAAATCTCATCCTGTCATCATAAAACTGACTATAGCAACATCTGTCTAAAGCTGGACAGAGCCTTGGTGACCCTGTGCTAACATTGTATCCCCGGTGGTCAGAAAGCAAGCAAGAAAGGTAAAAGTAAAGAAACATGTAAAAGCCTTAAATGACAGAAAAGTACTCTCAGAAGGAAACCTTTTCTTTCTTTCTTTTTGTTCATAGCTGTCAGAGAAATTCTCTGGACGTATCTTTGCTTTCATTGAACAAGAATCAAAACAGAATTTTATGTCATTATACAAATAAAATTAGTGACAAACTTTCAACTCTTTTTGCCTTTTTTCCCACTGCCTTCCTAATTGCAATATGTGGCAGAGTTTACTGTTTGTTCTATTGGGATTATATGTAGATTTGACAATATTATAACATAAGACACATATTAACAGATGATTGAGGGAAACAAGAAAGAAAGAATGGATCTTCATCTTGTCCCTCTTAAAGCCAAGAGATTTTATTTTCTCTCTCAGTGCCACATGGGGTTGGCACTGATATATCACCAGGTCCTTTCATTTTCTAGAATGTGCCATTTCACCTGGCCTAGAAAAATGAACTCTTGCCACCAGACATTTTTCTCAGCAATAATAAAAATAAATTAAATGTATAGATATACTAGTTCTGTCTGATCTATTTTCTTTAAAACATTACTATTCTATTAAACTTACTATTTTCTATAATTTATCTCTATGTACATTTTTCTTGGACTTTGGAGGCCTCATATCACTGTAAAACTACTTAGATTAAAAGAGTGCAGAGAAAGGGAGTACAGAGAAATTCTGTTACTTGTTCTATTTTGAACTTCTAAGTCGTAGATTTCATCTCTTCTTATTTATCTGTGAATGAATGAACATAACTTTTGTCAAGAGGCAGATGATTGAATAATAAGGCAAATTACAAAGCTCAATACACTTCTCTTGACCATCAAACAAATCAATCATTCTGGAGCACACTAGGAAAAAAAAAGACTGATCATTGAAATTTTCAGACAGTGTTTGAGTGCCTTAAACGATAAAAAGGATTTTTTTTTTTTTTTTTAAATCTGGGGGAAATGTACCTTACAAATATAAATCAATTTACATAACATACTTTCTCAGCTTTACAAATATTAAAATGAACAGAAATCTTAAGCATGTACTATCTCTAGTTTGTTTGTTTTTAATTTGCCTATAAACATTCAGGAAAGTTCAGAAAACTCACAGATACGACACAAGTTTTTAGTTCCACCCCTTCTGCCTCAAGTGCACAAAGACAAAGCAGTAATCTATCTAGTTTATTTCTTTGAAAATGGTGTTCTTAAAGTACATCTTGCAGATAGATTATCTATCCCTCACAGCAAAGCTTCACAATGGGAGTCTAATAATTGCTCCTTTTCTAATTTCACTAAATGAGTTATAATTATTTTATGTCTGTTTTATGGTTACTGAATAGTATTAACCTAAACTCTAATTATAATATAACTTTCAAAGAAATGTATGGACACCAAATTGATGAACAGCCAGCTTATGTAGGAACATCCCATAAAGCAGAAACACAGCTAATAGTTTTAGGAATAGCATGTTAAAATTCAGGAACACAATTCATTTGTGAATTAAACAGGATGTGAATTCATTGAGTTTTTATCTTCCAAGACTAGATAGACAGGGACATGCAATTGTGATTAATACAAATAAAATAAATTTACAGTTAAGCACAAAATTGCCATTTTCCAATATGTTTGAAACCAATGATAGATAATTTAGTCCCATATCATACTCATACTGTGAGTATATAGTGGCCATCCAGTCACTTGGATTTATAGCAATCTTAGTGAAATAAACAGTATGTCACTAAAGCAGATTGTGTTATTGAGGGAAGCAATTTGCCTATGATGTTTTAGTAAAGGCAATTGCTATTTTGAAATTCTTCAAGTAGATATTTTAATATTTTAATAAAAGAAAATTGATTTTATCTATCGATTTATCCTAAAGGAAGGGAAGAAAAAATATGTTCTTTAATTTAAAAAAATTCTTTAAGTACTGAAAAATAACTTTTAAGGGAAAAAATACCTTAATATTTGAAAAACATTTTTTGAAATGTTTCCATAAGTAATAAATTAGAGAATATTCACACACAAATTGACTAGATTCCTTATGCAATTAAGTCCATTATTAATTTAAAAAGTTTTGTTTTATCAAAATAAATGGCAATCCAAAGTATTCATCACTTAGTCCTTACTATTTGTCCACAAATACTGACTCATATCCATATATTTAATTCAACATGTATTTAATTTTATTTCTTTAAATTTTGAATGGACAATGTTTATAGATTTACAGTATGTTTTAGATATTGAAGATAGCATCTAGATTTTTTTTTAATCTCAAAATTTCTAAAATATACAAATCAAATCATTAAAGAGGTTGAACATATTTTGGTCACTTTATGTTGAATAGAGGATGGGGTTTATGCTCAGTCTGAAAGAAGCAACTGGAAAGCTACCTCTCAAAGTAAAACTTTCAATAAAAAAAGTTATAAGGCACATGCTATTTTATTTTTGTTGATTAACAATATTAAAATGACTCTATTAGCCATCATGAATGTACACATGGCATTTGTAGATTCCAATTCTTAATTACTACTATGTGTGGAGCATTGACTACTATTTCTAACAATAAAAATATTAAGAATAACAGCCATTATTTGATAGGTATTTATAATGAATCAGATAAGGACATTGTAATGATTATTTTATGAGGAACATGGTAAACTAAGTATTATCAATATCAATGTTATATGGATGAAAAACCCAGGTCTCAGAAAGGTTAAATATTTTACCATAATAGCTTAATTGTTGGTGCTGAATATGAATCCCAGAATATTGTTTCCATTGTCAGCAACCAACATATTTTCAATCCGGTGACTAAAAAAAATCACATCTGTCCTTCCTAATGTTTTTCTAAGCCTTCCATGTAGAGTTAGTTGTTTCCCAAAAGACTATTCTAAACTCTGGTACAATCCACCAATTATTTATTAAAGACTTATAATAAGCCAAGTCCTGGTACCTATGAGAACCAAGGTAATAAAGCATCATCCCTTATTCTCAAGAGGTCTCTGAGCTAGTTCTAAAGACTGATATTAAATTTTTATTTAATGTGATAACCCTGTGAAGGTTTCTACAGTGAGGATATGCAGCACAAACTGTGGAGTCTAGAAAATACTTCCTGTAAGATATAATGTTTGAACTAAACGTTTAATAGTTGAAGAATAGTTGTCAAATTAAAGAAAGTCAGAGGCTTGGTATAGGCAGAGGGAACTTCAAGATGAAAGCTTAAACCCATTATCCACTCAGAGGTTAAAAGAGATATGGAAGGGTTGTATCTTGTTTTTTTGTTGTTGTTGTTTTGTTTTCCTTCACAGATTGAGAAAATAAAAATGTGAATAATAGGTAAAGGCTGAGAAAGGATGCAGTGCTATGATCCCTTGTCATTTAAAACTCTGTGTAACCTTGAAAAATGACTTCTCAATTTCCAGTCTGTATCCATTTCCAGATTCTTCATTGTATAAACTAATCTCATTATTATAATTATTATTTAATTCTTAGAATAACTGCTATAACTTAAAGTATGTTGTTAATGTACAAGTTGAATTTTGAGTCATTTCTTCATTTTACCTTGCTCCATTTCCGTATGGCTGGACAAACTGATTTAAAGTCTGGGTCCTGCGTGCCTCTTTTTAAAATTTTAATAAAAGAAAAAATTCTGTTAATCCACACTATAAATGTCTGATATTGGTTTTAAGACAATTTGTTTTTGGTGTGACCTTTTGACCTTTTCTCAGTTCACAAGACTTCTTAAAATGAGCTTATTTGAATGGCTAATAATTTGCTTAGCTAACAAATTCCTGTCTCCCATTATATCTCCTAGCACTAAACAACCTATTGATACACTAGAAAAATAATTTGATAAAGAGTTCCATAATATCAGCACTTTACACTACTAGCCTTCTCCCCTGACTCCCCAAGATACAAAGTGAGCTAGGTTATTTTCTCTTCTCTAGATTGGCTATAAAACACCATCTGAGTCTCTTGAGTTTATCATTTTTGCTCCCTTTATACCAGTTGGACATCCTTATAAATTCAAAGTGGGCTTCAATCTGTAAAAACTTTTTTTTTATATATATTTTTTATTTATTTGACAGACAGAGATCACAAGAAGGCAGAGAGGCAGACAGAGGAGGTGGGGGAAGCAGGCTCCCCACTGAGCAGGGAGCCCGATGTGAGGCTCAATCCCATGACCCTGAGATCATGATCTGAGCCGAAGGCAGAGGCTTAAACCACTGAGCCACCCAGGTGCCCCAATCTGTAAAAATTTTTTAACATGTTAAAAACAATCATGTTATTTTTTATTCCTTATCTTGAGTTCTAATCCATAACGTAAAGGTTTTATTTTTGTTACTGTTATCTTAACAAACCTTGGTATACAATGTGAGAAACCATTCTATAGTTAAACATTTGCTCATCTCTAGTGCAAAAGTTAAAAATTTCTGTTAAATGTGCCATCCTCTCTCCATGAAGTAGAGGAGACTTCATCTGTTTGGGTTCCCACTTTATCTACAGCAGTACACTGAGGCAAATTTATGTTTTGGTTCCATGTCCTAAAATTTAATAGGGAAAAATATTATGTGACTATGTGCTATTAAACATTGTATTTGTACTGAGGGGTACTAGGTAGAGAAAACACATGAATCTGAAGTGCTGATATGGAAGTGCCATTGTCTCATTCTAACATACCCTCCTATACCCTTTTCGTCTCCATCCTCTAAATATGATCTTCATGCTTTGGTAGAAGAATGAGTAACTTTGTACAACTTAACCTTCTAAAAATGACAAGCATAAAACCAGGAACATTGTCTCAAATTCCTATGTACATAGATAATAAAATTACACAATTTTACTGGAAGAAGACATTTTCTCAATGGTATTGAATCTCATTCCTAGCCAGGACTACTATGAAATGGAGCCATCCATGCAGCCTGTGACAAAATTGACTGATCTCTTTTTCTAGAATGAATATCCTTCTCCAGCCAAGGGAATGGAATGTTCCCACCTGTATATGACAAATTTTGCTGATCTGCTCTATGAGCATTTATTAAAATGCAGTCTTAGTTTAAACTCAGGAATATTCAATAAGGCATAGCACTCACCCAGCTTCCCAAAGAGACTGCAATTAGCTCAAGATAGATGTCGTTTTTCTCAGTGCTAAGGGATCTGAAATTGCCTCATATTTATTTAGGGGCTCAAATTTTCAGTTTATGAAAAAACAAACCAGAGGAGGAAGTATGGTTTAATAAACTGAACAGAGCTTCAGGGGTCTGAAATCTACTACTTAGCTTAGTCCAGTGACTGCTCAATCATTAATCAATTATGAATATTTACCAGTAAGAGAAGAGAAGAGATCTGTATCTTTTTCTTCATATAATACGGCATTTAAGGAAGTTTAAAGGACATAATTGTTGACCATTTGAATTCATATTAATTCACTCTTTTTTTTTTTAAAGATTTTATTTATTTATTTGATAGATAGAGATCACAAGTAGGCAGAGAGAGAGAGAGAGAGAGAGAGAGAGGAGGAGGAAGCAGGCTCCCCACTGAGCAGAGAGCCTTATGCGGGGCTCGATCCCAGGACCCTGGGATCATGACCTGAGCCGAAGGCAGAGGCTTTAACCCACTGAGCCACCCAGGCGCCCCATATTAATTCACTCTTGAGGGAATCTGATAATCATATCATCATTATAGGACTGTTTCTATTAAGCACACTTAGTATGTATGTTCATATAGTTACTAAGATGGATTCATGACTTTTTGGCATTTTGCATACACCTAACTATTATTTCTTAAAAGGTTAATTTTGTTTGTTTCTTTGCTTGCTTTTCACCCTTCAAATATATTACTTTCTCTTCTACTGTGGAGTACAGAACCATCTGTTGCATGAATTTAGGTAGAGTGATTCTTAAGATTGTGGAGTGGTGAGGCCAACAGTATTTTAAAATCATCCCTACCTCTGCCATTGAGTTTATGTGTGACTATGAGCAATAAAACCTCAGCTTCTGCACTAGCAAAGTTGGAGAAATACTCAACAGCACTTTTGATTGCTAGGAGCACTAAAGAGGGTAAAATATGTGCAGTCTGGATCACTATATTTGACATATAGTAGATACTCAATAACTATTGACTAAGATTATTATCATCATTTGCCCAGTGGCTTCTGGAGCACCCATTTCTTCAAAAACATTGAATTTTCGTAAGTGCCAAAAGAGAATTCATAATACTTTTGTTTTTAAGAGGTCATGATCTGTTCTGACCTACTAATCTTTTATTTCTAATGTAATTGAGGAAGTAACTTTTTCCCATTATTGTGAGATCACTAGTAACTAAAAACATATAATGTTCATTGAACTCTAAAGTACTCTTCTGGTGGTCCTTTTTGGAATTTAATACCTGAGTTTCAGAATGTTTTAATACTCACCATTTTCACCCCATATAATTTTGTGTCTATCATTTTCTCTTTGTTCTCACTGGTATTAGAACACTGAATTATTATTCATAATTTAGTGCTTTACCATTTCTTGTCAGTAATTAACTCATAAGAATTTATTATATGTCTGTGGATGTTAGAGTTAAACTTCACAGTTGGAAGGATCTTCATTCATTTAGTTCAATGACATATGGTAAGCCCCTAGGTTAGTGCCTGGCCAAAGTAGCTGCTCAAAAATTTTTTAAATGAGTACATAAATAAACTAAATTATATAAATATTGGGACAATTACACAATATCTAAAGCTGTTCTAATTTTAAAATTGTGAAGATTTAGTGCTATTTGAACTCTCACTGATTTCTAGATTTCCAGCTTGATTAGTAACTTTCATGTAGAATTCTTTTTTGGCTTGTTCATCATATTAAGACTATTACTCTTTTCAGCTGTCAGACTGATCTTTTTGGTCATTGATTTATATCCCAAACTCCCTTCCCTCACAATATATTTCTAGGTTACTGATGTTATTCCTGCTTTTTGTTTTGTTTTGCATTGTTGTTGTTGTTTTAAAGATTTTACCTATTTATTTGAGAGAGAGAGAGAGAAAGAGAGCATGATTCAGGGTTGGGGGAAGGGCAGAGGGAGAGGGGAGCAAGGAATCCAACTGAGGGGCTTGATCCCAGGACCTTGAGATCATGACCTGAGCTGAAGGCAGACACTTAACTGGCTGAACTACCCAGGTGCTCTGATTTTCTTTTTAATATGCTTGACACTTTACAGTTTACTTCAACATAGGGTCCATCATTAAATTAAAGATATCCTAAATCAGCCCAGATCTTTCCTTCTTTGAGTTCCAAGGCTGGTCAATTATTGGTGAAGTAAAATTTCATAGTTTATAATTCTCTTGTCTTCTTAGAAATACATCTATCTTTAATTTACTTCATATTTTCCCTTACATATCTCTTAGATGTTTGAATCTAGCTCATTTATCTTCAACATCTTTCCTAATCTCATAGTACTCAAAGTGGAATCCTTTGTCTACATCATTCAGTATCAACTAGGACACTGACTTAAAGATATAAATTACTAAATTCTTCCTAAAATCTACTGATTCCATGACAAGGGAGGTGGGTATTCAAAAATTTTGACTTTTTACACAAAAAACTAGATGATGGTTGAGGCAAAGAAAATTGCCTAACTCTATTCACATTCAGTCACCATGGTCGCCTGAGTTGTAATTTCCTATGATAATTTCCTGCCTGAATTTCTGTGAACTTTATTTAAAAAAAGTTCTTTTTCATCAGACTAAATATTTTTCTTAAGATGGAATGTGTATAAATGTATACTGATAGAAGAATGACTTCCAAAGTGGCCATGTGAAGATGTCTACAGATCTTCTCCCTAGGGAAATTGTCATAGCTAGTGAAAATTACTTTTAGAGATAAAAGTCTCTGAAAATTTCCCTAAAGTCACAAAGAAAATGAAGAAATACTTGACCACGAAAATATACATTTCAGAAAGAATAGCAAGAATTTTTAGCATTCAAGTCATAAGTAGCTACCTTCCTCTCTCTTCCCAAGTCAGCATGATAGAAACTCTGTTCTTACAGGCATCCAAGAATATAAAGGCCTCTCTCCTCTCAGGTCCTGGTGTAGAGAGATAGTATGCAAGGGGAAAGGTAGGACATGAACATCCCCTCAGTTCCAGGTTGCAGATGTTCTTTTCTGGGCAAGAGCAGCTGAGAGGTCTGGTACTTTCTTTTTCCCTCAACTCCAAATTGAAGGGCAAAAACTCTACACCAGAAACAACAGGCTGAGAATACAATGACTCTTACTGTATTTACCCCAGCTTGTTTGCAGTGCACAGTTTTAATGCACAGGAAGCAAGTCAAAAAGACAACAGGCTTTCATACCTGTCAGATCAATGCCTTGTTGATAGAACAGTGGTCTTACTCCTGCTGAACTGGGACACTTTCCATGCTGAGAACAGTGTGGCTGAGATTTGATGCAGGGGAGAAATAGACAATAAAAATAGAGATCTCTGACATTCTATCTACAACAGTTGACTTTATTTTGAGCAACATGGGGAGAAGTTCAAGCCTAAGTATAGTGTTGAACAAAATGGAGAATATGGAAATACAGAATCAGGAGAAGGCTATTCATGTATATAGAGCAGCAAACTCAACTATAAAGCAGCAAGAAGACAGGGGAAAAAATAGCCAAGAAGAACCCTGTTCAAATATGACTTCTGCAAAGGGGCCCACATTTAATTGGATCAGAATGTGGAGCAATAATGTCCCAGGGCATTATAAAAAAAAACAATAGAGCAATTAGCCCTTAATTAGAGGAGGCTGATATCTGGGTTTGATACCAAATGGAGCTGCAAAACTTAAATGAAGGAGAAACAGTCTAGAGAATTCTACTAAAGTCAATGTCATCCTTAGGTGACTGTGCATGGCTTCACCCTCTGAGGAGAATTATTAAAAATTACACACTGAGGTGGGAAATAGATTATCAGTATCTAGAGTTCCTATGATATGTTATTTGAATTGTCCAGACTTAAAAACAACAAAACATGCAAAGAAACAGGAAATTATGACACAGAGGGAAAAATTTGCCAACAGAAACTACCTTTATTTCTAAAGGTGCAAATGTCAGATTAGCAAAGATTTCAAAACAACTATTACAAATATATTAAAAAAAAAACTAAAGGAAATCATGCTTAAAGAAGTAAAGGAAGGTATGGTCACAGTGTCTCATCAAATAGAGAACATTGAAAAAGAGACAAATTCTTAAAAAAAAAAAAGAAGTGGAAATTCTAAAGTTTAAAAGTAAAGCAAACAAAATAAAAATTTACCACAGAGGCTAAGTAGTAGATTTCATCTGATGTAAGAAAGAATTAGTAAATTTAAAGATATGTCCACAGAGATGAACAGAAAAGAAAAGAAAAAAGAAAAGAAATTGAACAGTCACAGAGAATTGTGGGTACCATTCAGTGAATCAACATATGCATTTTTAGAGGAGAATATGAAATTGTATTCTCAGAATATTCATATTCTCCACAGCAGAGGAGAATATGAAAAAAAAAGCAGAACAATATTTGCATGGGTAATGATCGATAAATTCTCATATTTGATGAAAAATATCAGTCTGTACATCCAAGAATCTCAACTCCAAGTAGTAAAAGCACAAAGAGATCTTAACCCCAAACATCATAGTCAAAATGTAGAAAAGATAAGAAAATATCAGCAAAGAGATAAACAACTCATTAGGTAGAACTGAGACCCAGTAAGATTGAGAGCTAACTTCTAATCAGAAACAATAGAGCCAGAAGATTGACGTATTTAAAGTACTGAAAGAAAAAAAGCACACTTGTTGGTCAAAAATATTGTATCCAGCAAAACTTTCAAAAAGTGAAAATAAAAGTTAAGAAAATCCCAAATTAACAAAAACTGAGAGATTTTGTTGCTAACAGACTAAACTTGACAAAATAAAGAAGGGATATATCCCAACCCATCCTCTGAAGCTATTATTACTGTGATATCAAAACTGAAGATATGCCAAGAAAACTACAGAAAAATATCTTTTATGATTCTAGACACAAAAATTCCTCAACAAAATACTAGCATATCATATCTAGCAACACATAGAACATACAGAAAGGACTATACATCATGCTCAAATGGGATTTATCCCAGGAATGCAAGATTGGATCAATGTGAAAATCATTCAGTATAGTACAACTTATCAACAGAAGGAGGACAAAAAGCACATCATTACTTTAATACATGCAGAGAGAGCATTTGACAAAATATAACACCATTTGATGATAAAAACACTGAACCAACTAGGTAAAAGAAGGAAATTTCCCCAACCTGGTAAAGAGTATCTTCAAAAAATCTTATAGATAACATCATAATTAATAATGAAAGATTGAATTATTTGCCTCCAAATAAGGAACAAACAAAAATGTCCCCTCTTGCCACTTTTATTCAATACTGTACTAGTGACTATAGTCAGCCCAATTAGAAAATAAACTGAAACAAAAAGTACCTAGATTAGAAAGGAAGAAATAAGATTATTTTTGCATATGGCATGATCTTATAGACAGAAAAATCCTAAGGAATCTGCTTAAAATCTGTTAGAATTAATAAACATGTTCAACAAGTTGGTAGAGTATAAAATCTACATACAAAATTTTTAATCATATATACTAGCAATGTACAATCCAAAAATAAAAGTAAAGAAACAATTTTATTTATAACATCAAAAAGAAAAAAATAGTTATAACCTATATTCTGCAAAAGAAATGTAACACTTATGCTCTAAAAACTGCAATTAAAGGAGGAAATTAATAAATTGAAACATATCCAATGTTCATGTGTTGGAAGAATCAATATTGATAAAATGGCAGTTCACTCAAAATTGATCTGAAGATTCAATTCAACCCCTATCAATACCCCAGTTGCATGTTTCCTCTCTCTCTCTCTATTTTGCACAGAATTGATAATTTGTTTTTAAAATTAACGTGGAAATGCAATGTATTCTACATTGTCAAATAATCTCCAAATAAAGGCACAATAGAGAATTCATATTTCCCAATTTCAAAACTTAGGATAAACTATTTTTATCAAAATGATTTGGTAGTGGCATAGAAGACTGGAACAGAATTGGAAGTGAAGAAATAACATTTATACATTATAGCCAATTAGTTTTTAGTAAAGATTCCAAGCCAATTCAATGTGTGAAGGTGGGGGTGGGAGGTGATAATATTTTCAACAAATAACACTGGTTATCAGTGTGCAAACGAATGAAGTTGGGTACTCTTGTTCATGCCATACAAAAACTAACCCAATATGCATCATACCTAAAAGAGAGATCAAAGACTATAAAACTCCTAGAAGGAAATACAGGCAAAAGGTTTCATGACCTTGGATTAGGCAATGGTTTCTTCATAACCAAAAGCACAGCAATATAAGAAAAAACAGATCACTTGGGTTTCTTCAAAATTATTGTGCAACAATGGACATTATCAGAATGTGAAAGGACAACCCAAGAATGAGAGAAAATATTTGTGAATCCATTCTGGTAAGTGACTAGTACCCAAAATATATAAATCCTAGGCGAACCTGGGTGGCTCAGTCATTATAGTGTCTGCCTATGTCTCAGGTTGTGATCTCAGGGTCCTGGGATCAAGCCCTGCACTGGGCTCCCTGCTTCAACAGGGAGGCAGGAAGTCTTCTTCCCCCTCTCCCTTTGTGTGCTTTCTCTCTCAAATAAATAACTGCAAAAATAACTATATATATATATATATATATATATATATATATATATATATTCCATAGTAAAAAGACAATGCAGTTTAAGAACAGGCAGTGATCAGAATATATATTTCTCCATAGAAAATATACAAATGTTTTTTATATATAAAAAACATAAAAAGTCATTAGTCATTAAAAAATGCAAATCAAAATCACAATGAAATAATACTTCATACCCACTGGAATGGCTGTTACAGACAATAACATTTTTGCACTTTCTTTTAACATTAAATGTTTAAATTTTTTATGACTTAGCAGTTCCACTCCTAGGTATCTTTATAAGAAAATGAACATTTTGCACTTGAATGTTCATTGAAGCAGTATTCTTAATAGCACAAAGTGGAAACAATCCAAGAGTTCCTTAACTGATGGATGTATAAATATGTGATGTATTAATATAGTGGAATGTTACTTGGCAGTAAAAAGGAGCGGAGTACTGATTAAATGCTACAACATGGGTGAACCTTGAAAACGTATGAGAGGAAAGAAGCCAGTCACAGAAGACCACATATTTTATGTTTCTCTCTATATGAAATGTCCACAATTGTCAAATGTGTGGTGACAGATGTTTTTTAATAATTGCAAAGAGCAGGGAAGGGAAGTTTGGGAGGTATGGGGAATAACTGCTAGTGGGTTCAGGGTTTCTTTTTGAGATGATGAAATTATTCCAATATTAGATTGTGGTAATAATTGCACAGTTATTTCTGTGAGTATATCAAAAACCACTGGTTTTAAAATTAAAGTTGGTGAATTATATAGTATGTGGACTGTACCTCCATAAAGCCATTAAAATGCTTGGATTGAGGGAATGGTTGTATAGCTCAGTAAATTAACTAAAAATCATTGAGTTATATAATTAGTTAGAATAGTGAATAGTATACACTGCAGAAAAACTCCTCAAAAATAGTTGCTTTAAAATTATATGAACTATTAATGACAGTTAATTTAGCTTTAGAAGATTTATTTATTGTGATAAGGAGTGGTAAATGAAGAATTGGAAAGGAAGAAAGTTGCTGTAACTTAACACAGAGAATCCTTCCTGGGACTGAAATAAAATCCTGGCTAAGATTTGTTGGAGTATAATCATCATCATCATCAACATCTACAGATGCTTTTCTGAATGTGTTTGATATTTTTGCTTCCTGCTCTGACCATATTATCCTCCATTTTCTCACCATATTGTAAATTGTGTAGGTATGTTTTGCCCATATTCTGAATAAGGCTTTTCACCATACTTATTCATACTGAATTCCTTTGCTGTATATGTTTGCAGTTGACTTCAGTTTTACCCTCACTTTAACTTGAACCAAAACTCTGCATTTGCTGTAGGTGTGTTTTTAGTTAAATAGAATAATGATAGCGATAGTGACAGTAAGTAGTTAATTTTCATTTTATGCTTACTGTCTGCCAGACAATTTCTATGTATTAGTCTTCTTAATACATCTAACACAAAAGAAAAGTAATGTTAACTCTGAATGAGGAAAGGAAGTATAGTCATCACTTGGAACATCTGATTGCTTTGTAAGTATAAATCGCATTATTTTCACTGTACTGAATGCACTATTTCTATTCTATCATACATTCTTTCAAGTAAACAAATCCCACATTTAATGTAGTTCAGTTGTTAATCAAACCTTGATATTTCTTTGTCACCAAAATCATGCATAAATATCTTTGACTAGTCGTGTGTGTGTGTGTGTGTGTGTGTGTGTGTGTGTGTTTGGGGGAGGTAGTGTTTAAAGGTGGTCAACATGTCATATTACATCATTTTCTCCCCATAATTGAGATGTAAAGACCAACAATGAAGGCTCACCCGCTTTTATGTCCTAATCTATTTGAGTTCAAAACTTTTCCATCATGTTCTTATTTTCTATTGACTTTTTGGATTCCAATATTCATGTTTTAACTTTGAATTTTCCCCCACTGAAAACCCAGGGATTCCACTGTATCTGGTCTGAAATCTTCCTCTGCTCAGCAATTCCACCCTTCCGGTCCCCTGTCTATATATTTTTTTCCCAGTGTGACTGCTTGTAGTCTTTCACTAATAGCCTTGAACCCCACTCTGTACATATGCTGGCTGCTAGCCATCAAAAACATAGCTGGGGGTGGCGGGGAGAGAGTGAGCTGCCATGTTAAATCGCCTCTTTCCCTCCCTCTGGGAAAGGACCTTAACCTCAAGCACTTTCAGTCAATCACAGTCCAAGAGAGAACCTTGAAAATGTTCTGCAACACTGATTGGTTCCATAAAATATGCTGGCTGGATGCAGAAGTTGAGTTTCTTTTTGCTTATTTTATAATAAAGGGCAATGCATGTGCTGTATTCATAGTAATTCAAATCTGACACAAATAATACAGCAAATAATTACAGTGACCTTTAACTCACCTCAAATTTAAACAAAGGTTAAGCTGCCCTTTACTAAAGTAAATATTTTCTGTAGTCAAATAAATGCAGACACCTTTGGAGAGCAGAATATATTGCCAAACTAAACGAATCTGAAAATTGTTACAACAGAATAATTTCAAAACATAAAGAATGCAGAACTCTTCAGCATAAACAACATCCAGACATGCCGGCATCTGCCATTATTAATTTACGTTCCCATGTTTCCAATGGGCTTCCCCCATATGTTTGCTGGGAACTGTTGCTTGAAATTTCTGTCCAGGAGGACGGATATCAAAGAAAAATATTAAAAGAAGAGAATTTAGCTCTCCTTTCCCTTCCCTGATTCAGTAAGCAATCTATGTTTTATTCTATAAAGCTGCACAAAGCCTTAAATATTTAAGTGGTTACCATCCATGTTCCAACTCTTAGAAAATAAACGCAGAAGACAATGCTAACTCAGCTAAGGAAGCAGATGATCAGTTTATGGAGTTCTTATACAAAACTTTAGCTGTTGGTCAGATAAGGACCAGGTGTATTTTTGCACATTTTAATTTGTTTAGTCTATGTCTATTTTAAATAGCACTTAAAAAGGAAAGAAAAAAAAAATTCAAGGGTGGACTATGTTATGTATACCTAGTCTTTAATTTTAAAAGTTTATTTAAAAAAATAATTACTCTCTTTCTGGAGTCCAAATGCTAATGATATGTTGACTGTGAAAAACAAGTCATCAGCTTGTTACTGCAATTGGTAGCACCTCCAAATTCTGCCTTCATTAAAATAAGGCCACCTGATGTAATTAGAAGTAGCATGCCTATAATATTTTGGTCACATTTTAAATTACATGTCTCAAATAGGGATTAAATTTACATTTAATAGGACAATAATTGTATGTTAAAAGCAAAACTAAGTTTATTTCTTTTTGTTTCTCTCACTGCAGCTTTGCCAACTCTGTTATTAAGACCCAAGATGTTCTCAGAGACCTAAATTAAGGGGTTTATTTTTAACCAATTAAAAAAAAATAAATGCAAAGTCCCAGATCAATAAAACCCTCTTCCTACATGTCTCTCCTAATTTTGACTCAGCAAATTTTTCTATGCTTCAATCCCCTTTTGAAGTTGTTGAAAAAACAGTACTGGGCTGTCTCCTTTCACACCAAAGGATGAAAATCAAGATCCGAGGCTGATCTATTAATAACTTTGGGGAGTAAGTGTTTGTTATCTCACAGATTGTAGCTCCTCCGTA
Source organism: Mustela nivalis (assembly GCF_964662115.1). Lineage (NCBI taxonomy): Eukaryota > Metazoa > Chordata > Mammalia > Carnivora > Mustelidae > Mustela > Mustela nivalis. The sequence goes on along the minus strand of NC_139030.1, from coordinate 30,997,129 downwards.
GATTCTTGCTCTCTATGAAATGGCTGACACTGACCTTGACAGAAATACATGATTTTGTAATGGGAGTGAGAATGAATTCTTCATGGAAGTAAAGAAACTCTGGAAGAGTACTGGACTCTTACTGTTGCTTGAATTCCTTATCATTCTGTGTTGTTTTATTATCTAACCTTTGATGAGGAATCTTCTTTCTCTATTTTTTTAGAGTCTTATAGTCTCCTGCAGTCCCTAACTCCTTGACTCTCCCTCTCTTTTTCCTTTCTGTTAGAAGTTAATTAGACACTCAGGTGGTCAGGACCAGGGTCCCCCAATAAGAAAATAGGGGGTCTGGACACCTGAGACAAAACTGCACAAGCATCCTGTTTTACAGCTTAGACAGGACCAAGACCATCCTGTCTAGCAGCCTCGGCAGAAGTGACTTTTGCAAAACATCCTGAAACAAAACAGTTAATCATAAAACATTGGTCACTAGCACAAGTTGAGGCAGTTTGCCTCCAGATGTCATCCCAAAAGACCCATCAACACATGAACAGTATCCAATAGGTAGACAGGTGCATGATCAAAGCCCTGATTGGCACACCTGAGCGGTCAATCCACAGGGGGCCCAATCTCAGGATGCTCAAGATAGTTCCTTGAAAGTGCTTATAAAAACCCTTAGATTTGAACGCCCAAACCACAGCCCTTTTGGGTTCCCTCCCTCTCTGGGAGCTTTGTACTACCACTCAATCAACCAATCAACTTTGTTTCACTGCCCACCCCTCAAATTCTGGTCTACTTCTTCATGCTTCGAAGCAGCGTGACCAGGAACCCTAGACACCAAGGGAACAAAAATCCTCTAATGCTTCCTTTGAGGAAGAAGAAATTACCCATTGCCTTTCCTGATGTTTCTTTTTTCTTTTTTTCTTTAAGATTTTATTTATTTGAGAGAGAAAGAGAGAGAACACAGAAGTGGAGGAGAGGCAGGCAGAGGAATAGGGAGAAGCAGGCTCCCAGCTGAGCAGGGAGCCTGACATGGGACTTGATGCCAGGCTCTGGGATCCTGGCCTGAGCTGAAGTCAGAGCTTAACTGACTGAGCCACCTAGGCACCCCATTTCCTGATGTTTCTTACATCTTTCCTCCTCTTCAGAAACTTTCTTCCTCTTTGGAGACTTTTTTTTTAGAAAAAAGGTATATACTGCTCTGATGGATAGCTAGAGAGAGTATATAAGGAACAAATCCAAATCAAGAGATAAAAAATTGATAACATGTATTATTCACTATAGCATGGTACTTCTCTGTAAGTTCTGGGTTTGGGGGAAGATACTACAGTTAGGTTTAGATTCTTGACCCTGACAAAAATTGAAATATACCAACTCTTCAGAGGTTCTGATCTTCACGACTAAAAAGACCTGTGAGATCTCCCACCTCTTATTGAGAGCAGAGCTAAAAACTAGAGTGCAGCCCTCCTTGGCTCCTCAAAATAGGTGGTTATAAAATGGAACTTGTGCCTTCAGGATCATGTCTTTTTATTGTCTTTCAACTTTCACATTACTTTTCTGTGAGTTTGAGTTTGTCTGTTTGGTCTATAATTACTTGTTTGCTCTTCTAATTCTTTGTCCATACGGATTTCAGTATGTACATACAGAGAACCTTACATATGTAAATAATCACAGAAGTATCTCTAAATGCTTTTCTTCTGAGTCTGTTTTCCCTCTCTTAGGATGCAGAGTTAAAATGCAATTGAGTGCTAAACTTAAAATATCTTTTCTTGTGTAAGATCATTTTCTTCCTTAAACAGAGTTTATACTACAGAGGTAAGTATGGAAAGACCAGGTGTACTAAAGCAATACACAGAATACTATTTTGGAAAATCATAGTTGTTTGGTTAAACTGTAAGTCTCATGAGAAACTGATTGTAATGTTTCCCAAAGAGGAGTAAGGGCCGTCACACTGGACAAGTGGAAGGATTTGCAAAAAAGTATTTGGATTTTGGATTTTCATGATGTTATGGCTTTTTTTTTTTTTTTTTTTTGAGAGAGAGAGAGCGCACATGTGCACAAGTAGGGATGGGTAGGGAGGAACAGAGGGAAAGGGCACTAAGGAGAGAATCTTAAGCAGGGGGCCCCATGCAGGGTTTGATCTCACAACCCTGAGATCATGACCTCAGCTGAAATCAAGAATTGGCCCCTTAATCAAGTAAGCTACCAAGGCCCCCCAGTGTTACGGGCTTTTAAAGAGGGTATGAGAAAGAGTTTGTATAGCCATAAAGAAGAGATGGTATAATTGGTAAGGGGAGTGGGGAATGCCTCAAACTAAAGATATAAGAAGAGAACAAAAGAAAGTCAGCAAATCTGCTCAAAACAGCAAGAAAATCTGACTCAAAATCTGATCATTAGTGAATTGTTAGTTATGACTGGTCTGGGTTTCCAAGGTATTAGAATATTGCTGCTACATATGCTGTGTAACTTGAAGCCACAAGGGATAGGATTTGGAAGCCGGCATAGAGAATACTAGTTTTCTTGGAACAGCATGTATGCCAGAGGGATGATAATCAGTTGAAATGAATAGAATTTTTAAATTTTATTTCCAGTATCGATAATATACAGTGTTATATCAGTTTTAGGTGTAACAATATAGTGATTCTATACATTTTATATGTTTCTGAGTTCTCATGATGACAAGTGTACTCTTAATCCTCTTTACCTATTTCACCCATCCCCCACCTACCTCTCCTCTGGTAACCATCTGTTTTTTTCTTTATATGTAAGAGTTGGTTTTTTGGTTTGTCTCTTTTTTTCTTTGTTCATTAATTTGTTAAATTAAATTTCACATATGAGTGAAATCATATGTCATTTGTCTTTCTCTGACTCACTTATTTTGCTTAGCTTTATACTCTTTAGATCTATGCATGTCATTACAAATGGCAAGATTTCTTCATTCTTTTTTATGGCCAAATAATATTCCATTGCATATATCTTCTTTATCCATCCTTCTATGGACAGACACTTAGGCTGTTTTCATAATTTGGCAATTATAAATAATGTCACAATAAACATAGGGGTGCATATATCTTTTCAAATTCTTTTTTTTTTTCTGTTTTTAAAGATTTTATTTATTTATTTGACACAGAGTGAGATCACAAGTAGGCAGAGAGGCAGGCAGAGAGAGAGGGAAGCAGGCTCCCTGCTGAGCAGAGAACCCAATATGGGACTCCATCCCAGGACCCTGAGATCATGACCTGAGCTGAAGGCAGAGGCTTAACCCACTGAGCCAACCAGGTGCCCCCAAATTAGTGTTTTTGTAGGAATACATAGAATTCTTTAATGTGGGGTGATAGGGATGAGTCATGTGGAGACAATCAGAGTAATGCAGAGAAGGGACCAAGATGTATTGTTTAAATGCAGTGATGAGAATATAATTGAGAATGAGATGATGCCAATGGTATAAACATCTCTGAGTGAGACTGGTGGAAAGGTCTTTCTGGGTTAGAGATAATCTATTTTTGCATTTCTGAAGACGTTCTTTTACCCTTCCCAAAGACATCTGGATACTTAAAATCACTTAAAATAATCTTGGGAGCATTTTCTCATACGTCCAAGAGAAATAATCATGCTCCTTTCTGTTACATCTGGGCTTTCTATACATTCTTTTAATGTGAGTTAGCATACCATCTTATAATTGTTTCAAAACCTGTTTGTTTCCTTTTCTAGAAGGGAAGTTTATTAAGATAGGTAACTTTTTTTTTCTTTTCTATATATCTTTGTGAATAACCAAGTATATAACACTGTATTTGACATATTGTGGATGTTTAATAAATGTTAAATGGAATTTAATTTTGAGAACTGTCCTGGCTTTAACTAAAGTTGGCCACAGTGTTTACTGATACTAAAGATGGATGAATCCTTTGGTGGGGGCAGGGATAGTTTCCTTTGTTTGCATATCTGTATGGGCAGGAAGGAAGGGGTAGTATTCTTTGACAAAGACCCCTAAAAATAGTGTGTGTTAATGCTGTGCTTTATGCATCGATTGTGATTTCACTGCCATCAATTACTGGAGATGAGGTGGCCAGACAATTTGTGTGAGGAGAAAAGTTCCTCCCTTGCTAGAAAATATAAAGACTTCTGGCAGAAATATTTCCTGACTTCAGTCTTTTGTAAAACTACATTTCTTTTGGTGGTCTTGCATACCTTACTTCACACGTGATGTAAATAAATTTGGCTTATTTTTTTCTTAAATTTTTTTTTTTCTTACTTTTTGCTTTGGCTGCTATGAAGCTCAATGAAGCATTCTTATCTCATCTTAAATAGTTTTGCTCTTTATGTACTTTGTTTCTTTATATTACCTCTCCCCAGGACTCTTCTTATATTTTAGTCCTTTCTCTCTTCACCTCAATTACTCTATCATATCATTGTATGATTTTTTTAATAGCTAGCTTGAATACATCTGGGAACAAGGCAGGATATAAAGTAATTAATAAGTAAAATAAATCCAGGCACGTTAGCCCCACATACTACCCGCCTGCCAATACCACATAATACAAACCACATTGCACTGTTTAGAATGAATGAAAGCAAAGGTCTCGAGCTGGTGGCTAACAGGCAAAATCCTGCCCACTGACATGTTTTGTTTGGCCCACACAGTGTGTTTAAAATATGAAATACTTGCCAACCTTTAGGAATCAGAAAATTTTAAATGAAATCCCAGTTTTTCTTAAAGGGGCCTATATTCCGTGCAACGTGTGAGTGGTAGCACTCTTTCTCCAGTTCACCAGAGCCCCTGGTACACTATTTTGTTTCAGCTATATTGCTTGGCACTATTGTATTAATTTATATGACCGCTAGGTATTATAAATATTTTGCTTGGGGCTGCTGCATGAATGAGATGAGCAATTTATTTAAATAAGTCATCATTTTTCAGTAGCTTTTTTATTTCTATTCATAAAATAATGGCAGAGTTCCTGTTGTTGCTTTTGCTTCTTTCAAACATGAAAAAGCCAACCAATATTTTGGAGCTTATGTCAGAAAAATTAGTTACTTATTTATGATATTTATCCCCAGACATTGGAAGTCTCCTTATCAGGGAATTAATATTTAGGACACCTTTCCTATTTGAATCATAGTTCTAAGTCTGGAAATAAGGCTTTGGCCTTACAATAGTTGTCAGAAAACTTCTGCCTTATAATCATGGATTGTAATGCTTTTGACCTGAAGTGAGGGTCCTAGTAACTCCTACTTAACATAATATTTTTAACAAGCTTGATTTTCTTTTCTTCAGTCCAGAGCAAAGTAGAAATATTTTTTATTAATTATTTTTATTAACATACAATGTATTACTTGCCCCAGGGGTACAGGTCTGTGAATTGTCAGGCTTACACACTTCACAGCACTCACCATAGCACATACCCTCCCCATTGTCCATAACCTAACTACCCTGTCCCTACCCTTTCTCCCCCTAGAAATATTTTTTAAACACTGGGACTGACAAAACACATTTGATGCTTATGAGAAACTGCCTCCTGCAAAAGAACAAAACAAAACAAAACAAATAAACAAACAAAAAAAAACCCTTAAAAATTTAGAATTACTACTTGGTGAAATTAAGTATTTTCATGAATGTTCAGTTATATTTCTATCTTTTTTAAGGGGATCGGGCACCTACCATATTGTCCTGCTCCGCTGCTGTGCTGGAGCTGGACTTCACTGGCTCATAACAGCAAATGGTATCTCTTTCCAACTCTGTACTCACTGATATAATGATTTTTGTTTGTTGCCAAAGATCTGATTGTTAAACGTTTACCTGCACATCACTGTATCCAGGGCCTGCAAGGCAGTTTTCTCCATATTTTTTGTACATTAGAATGTGCTGTGGGGCATCCTTCCACATTGAAGTACACACCTTCCAGTTTCCTCATTAGAAATCTCCTACCTAAAAAAGAAAAGAAAAGAAAGAAAAAAAAAAACCTCATCTATTAAAACTCTTTTTATGCATCATCTTCCTTGTTGAATTCTTCTCCAATTAAAGACAGAAAACATTATTCATTATTTGTGTCAATCCTCTCCCCTTTGCATTTTATTTATCTCCTTCTACTTTGCATTTTTCTATGTAGTGATTATTTCCATGAGATCAAGGACAAAATATTTTTATTCTCCTTAGAATATACCCTTTAGTGAATCATTCCATCCAAGGCCATAATGGTTATCCTCTTTAGATGGAATATACAGAACTGCTGAACCTAAATTGAATTGATCTCTTAGCAGATGAGTGACACGGACAGCCTTTCTTCTGTGGGGTTGTGCTGTCAATTAATAAGGACAGGAAACTAAAAGGCAAAGGTGTAAGATGGGAGTAGGAAGGTCTCTAATCAGGCAGAGAGGGAAGGCACTTTGATTAAAGACTGAGAGTACGTTGTTTTCTGACTCCATAATGGCAACCTGGCATGGACTGGACGTTTATGTAAACATACCTGATATTTGGTAGTTGTTGTAGGGAAAAATGATTGGGTAAATTGTTTCTTAGCAATATGGAATGCTCATCCAGGCTCCCTATCTTTACATTGTAGTTTCTCAAAATATAGCAACCTAAACTTTCTCTGTGCTTCACACAAATTGTGTGTGACAGGTCATAGTTATTTAATAAGAGAATAATAGTCCTCATTCCCATAATCCATATTATTTAAATCCTCCCATGTCAGTCACTGTCGCCTAATTTTGTATCCAAATCATTTTCATTCCCAGAAGTTAAATGTGACTCTGGCAAAAACATAGCTCTTATATTACTTGGTGCTTTTATTATTAAATAATTATGCTCAAGAAACTTCATTGCTTGTTACAAGCTCGGGATGTGAGGAAAATTCCAAAGCAAAGACTGCATCATTCTGTGGGCATTTCTTTGTCATTACCAAGTTGTTTTTCTTTGAATGTTCTTTGATTCTCCCCCGAAAGAAAGAAAGTCCATTCAGTAGCATCAAAGTGTGGATGTTTTCCATAGTGATCTGGATGGGAATCAGTAGCAGGGGGCTTCGCCTCAATGTCTGTGGTTCAAGGGAGGATGTCACTCTTCAGAGACAGTGTGAGCAATAGGGAAGCAGGGGAAGTTTCTGAATGACCTCACAGCAAGAGATGAGCAGTCAGTACTGTAATAATGGTTTACATTGGCAGGACTCCACTTCTGGGGTGGTCCATAGTGACATTGTCAAGAATCTCTTTCATTAGTACTTGAATACTTCAGGGACACATTGGTTGAAAGGTGAAAAGTTGGAAGTGCTGCTGTTTTTCATGGCTGGGGATAAGGAGAGCCCATTTAGGAGCTTATAAGAAGCTGTTTTTGAAAGAAAATACAAAACGCCAACACAATTTTTCATGAACTCTCAAATGCAGTGTGGTGCAGACTCTTGATTAACAAACTGCTCTTTCTCTCCTGTTGGAATTGTGGCTTCCTTTTGGTAGTGTGGTTTTTTGCTAGGAAATCTCAATTTACTAAGGTTGAGAGGTTAACGGTTTAGGCTACAGGTAACAGCAATTATCCGAACTGGAGAGCATATAGTATAAAATAACTGACGTGCATTTTAGCAAGTTTATTGATTAAGGTTTTGTGTTCTTTCTATTTATAGAATTGAAGATTTGTTTCATGGAATATAACAACCAGTGAAAACCTGGCACATTACACACTCTCTTGCACACATGTTATCTTCCTCTGAGTCCTTTAAATAGTAATGTCAACAACATTAGGGATCTAAACCAGTATGTGCTTTGTTGCAAAGGTTCATTTTAGTGTTTTAGATATTTTTAAGGGAGAATATAGGAAAAATTGATATCTTGAACAGGCATGATCTAGAGTAACTTAAAATTAATAGAACAGTTCATATTTTAGGAGTAATTTACATTCAGTGTTCTGTCACTTCCAGCAAGTCTTGAAAAAAATCTACACTTGTCTGACTACTCTATATATCCATAAGCACATCCTTCCAGATTTGATTGACTAGTGTTTTAGTAATGCAAAACTTACCGATATGAAATCTTTAAAATTTATATATAACATTCTCAGAAAAAAAAATCTTTATTTTAATGTTATATTTTAGGTATCAATGAATATGTAATTTAAATATATGGTTATGTTAGACAATCCTCTGTAACATTTTATTGTTCCATCTTTCCCAGCTTAACTTTTCTATCCATAAATATATATTTTATGGTAATAAATAGATATTTATTATAAACAGTTCAAACATTATAAAAACTTATGCTGAAAAAGAATATTTCTAAATATTTCAATTCCAGAATAATAAATAGCTTGTATAGTCCTGTAAGTTTTTCCCATGGATTAAAAGTATGTTACAAGTTGTTAGATAAGTTACATTTAAATATTTAATAAGTTGCATTTAAGTATTTTTAAAGAAGTAGGTCTATTTTATGTAAGCACTTTGAAACCTTTCTTCCCCCTCAAAATAAATAGGATATATGGACTTGTAGTTGGGTACATTCTATTTGTGTTTTTTTTTAAGATTTTATTTATTTATTTGACAGAGAAAGAGATCACAAGTACACAGAGAGGCAGACACAGAGAGAGGGAAGTAGGCTCCCTGCTGAGCAGAAAGCCTGATGAGGGTCTCAGTCCCAGGACCCTAGGATCATAACCTGAGTCGAAGGCAGAGGCTTAACCCACTGAGCCACCCAGGCACCCTCTATTTGTATTTTTTAAAGATTTTATTTCTGTGTAACCTCTACACCCAATGTGGGATTTCAACACACAACCCTGAGGTCAAGAGTCACTCTATCAACTGAGACAGCCAGGAACTCCTATTCTATTTGGATTTTTAACATATGGAATCATGTTTACATATAGGATTGCATGCTTTTCTTTTTATTTATCATGATAACTAGAATAATTTCTTATTATTATGTAACATTTTCATGGCACTTTCTTTTAACTTTATAATACCCCATTACACTATTTAAAGTAAATGTTTAAAAAATGGAAAAGAACATTTTTATGATTTTGACATCATTTGAAATATCTTTTTCCTCTGCCTTCTCCCTTTTCCTCCTCTCCCTCTTTCTCCTTTGCCTTGTCTTCCCCTTCCTCCTCCTCTTTCTTCTTTTTCTAGTACTCTTCTTTTCCTCCCTCTTCTTTGCATTGAATTTTTCGGTGGGAAATACTGGGCCAAAGGACATGGACATTTTCAAGTTCTTATTATATATTAAATAACTGCTCAATATATAATTTTAGCAACAACGTATGGGAGTATTTTTTCCCTGAAATTTCATATTTAGGTGATTTGATTGATGTTTACCTTTTGTAATTTATACTCAGTAGTAGAACATAGATCTTGCTAAGAGTTTCAATCTAATTCTCACCAAAATCTATTGATGTTTCCTATAAACTACTAAGTGGTTTAATATGGAGCAAAAGCATGGCTGCTAGAAAGCTAATGGTGAGAAATTATTCCCAGATTAGTCCTTCAGGTTTTGAGAACATAATTATAAGAACTTATAATTATGACAATTATATGGAGAAATTTAGAGTGCGTAAATAATTATTGCACAATAAATAAGCACAAATGGCAGAATTACAACTTACGATGTATGAAAATACAGCTTTAAGTGGCCTAACTCTTGGGCAGTGATGCTCTGAAAGGAACACCTAGGGAGATGCTGTGCAAGAGAGTCCTATAATGATCTGGAAGTTGGCTTAGGGGATCTGATTTAGTCATGAAGTCCCCCACAAGAATGTAGGATTGAGGAAAGGAGCTTTATCTTTGTTGTCATGTCAAAATTATCTGAAATTTGTTAATGGCCAAGTGGCTTTGCTTTGATTTTAATAAGAACCTAGGGGTGCCTGGGTGGCTTGGTCAGTTAAGTGTCTGCCTTTAACTCAGGTCATGATCTCAGGATCCTGGAATCTAGCCCCTGTGGGGCTTCTGGGTGAGCAGGGAGTCATCTGTCCCTCTTTCTTTGCCTCTCCCCCTGTTTGTGATTGGATGAAGGTATACTGGGATTCAGAGACTTAACTGATGTAAATTACTGGCCTGCTGACTGTTCACTCATTGGTCTACATGCGATCTCAGATCTTACAGCTCTTTAGATACTGAAGGTGCCTCAGGAAATTTAGGTCATGTAGTCGGTTCTTGGACTTTCCCAATTTCATCACTGTTTCTGGGATCTATCTCCTAGAGGAGCATGGCAGGCTCCTTAATTTTGTTTTCACCTCCATAAAATTTCATAAAGAGCTGGTTCTCCTTTCATTATTTTTCTTTTTATTTTGATCTAACCTAAATCTGAATCTTTGTCATGAGTATAAGGCAGGACTAACATGATGCTATTAGTGGATTTCTAAGTCTAGCCATTGATATGAAACCTGCTAGGACACTTGAAGGAAGTATCTGAGTTGTAGAGATGTGAGAATCTTTTGAAATCATAGGACTTTAGAACTGGGAGTTACATTAGAAATCGTCTTGTCATTTTCCTCCTTCATTTTATTTATTTATTTATGAAAGAGAGGGAGAGAGAGAGCGCGAGCATGTGGAGGGTAGGGAATGGCAGAAGAAGAGAGAGAATCTTGATCAGGCTCCAAGCCCAGGGCATGGGGCCTTGATCTCAAGGACCCTGAGATCATTACCTGACCCGAAATCAAGAGTCATATGCTTAACTGACCGAGCCACCAAAGCACCCCTTTTCTTCTCATTTTAAAAATGATCAGCAATATGAATAAATGGAACATTGAGCACAACGGACTGTATCAAATACAGAAGGTGAGGAAAAGAAGTGATGAGTGACTCTTCTGGTCATCCTCACATGTTTGATGGAGGAGTTACAACTCCTGTGAAAAAACTAGTAAGTTACCCTGTCCTTTTTATAAATGTGGATGAATCTATGATTGTTTTATATTCTTTTTTCTCTTGAACATAAGACCAATACTAAGAAACATACAGAAGATAATGATTATTAAAGTAGAGGATTTATGTACATGGTAAAGCCCAGTATATGTTTTCCAGGTTTTATAATCAGAGATGAAATACACATAGAATCCCTATAGTATAATATTATTAGATTCACAGTTTGACATGGATTAACTTTATCAATGTGTTTGCATTACAATAGTTTTTATTTTCCTTTCATTGGTTCTGTAAATACATGAAACATAGAGTAATATTTGACCTATCATGCTATTGAATTTATCCTATTTGAAATACTTGGATTTAAAAGCTAAGATTTTATTCATGATTAAAGAAAAAGGAGTTGTCTGAATAAAGATAACGCAGCTGGTCCCTGAGGAGTCTGGACTTCCTGTTTTGCTCAATGTGTGTCAAGGACAATCTCTGTCATTAGTATTTTCTAGATGATTTTTAGGTATTCCATAAAGTACCTTTTTATTCCATTGTGGTGTTCTATTGAAAGTTTTTTCTTCAGAAATGACATAAATATATAGAAAACAAAATATATATTGCATTGTATGTATATCTAACAAATTACATTTGAGTTTCCAGGATTTCAGAAGTAACTGCTTAGTATTTGTTAATGCAAATTGTTGTGTAATTAGGGTGTTCTGAACACTGAAAGGCAAAAAAAATTTACCAAAAAAGGTGGGGGAAGAATTGATTGACTTGTTCTTTCTACTTCGTATGATGACATTCCATGAGTTTCTGAGCCCCCACCAAGGTAAACTGATATAAGGATTAACTGACTATCGCAAAGGCTAATTTACAGAAACCACATGAGAAGTTCTGAGCACAGACAGTGCAGATAACAAAAATATTATCCACCTTGTTTACAGTGGAGTTAGTCAGTTTATTAGTTGGAGCGCTTCATTATGTATAAAAGATGCCAATGATAGTCTCCTAGTCAAAATAAACAGGCATAAAGTGTTCTGCATATACAATTTGTGGGGAATAGTTACTTTGCTATTTATTTAATAATTGACCATAAATGGAGTCAAAGTGCAAAGGGAAAAACTAAAAAAGCAGCCCACTAAGGGCTTTTTGAAAGATTGATAAATAATGTGGAATCTCAATTAGGCAGTAGAAGGAATGCAGATATTAAAAATTTGGTCAAGAATCTAATTAGCTGGAGGTAATTAAACAGTCTCACACGGGGTCATTAATCTTTTCCACAGACCTTTGATGTTTTGCACACTGTCTCCTAGTCATTAATAAAATTCATAACACTCCACTTTGTGCTGTTTTATCATCATGCTTTTTCTCTGTAAGAGCATAGACCAAGTGTCATTGTATCACAAGGGCCTTACTTTAGTTAATTTCTTTTCCTCCCCCCATGCTTGTTAGGATTAACCATTTAATGATCCAAACAAAAAGCAAACAGCACATTTAAACTTGTCCTTAACTTTGCTAAGTAATACAATTTCACAACTTTGTCATCATTATATTAAAAGAGAGAGAGAGGGAGAGAGAGAGATTTCTAATGTTCCCATGTAAATGTTTCTTAGAAATGGTAAATTACAGTGGAACTATATTTAGTTATCTAAAGATTTACACAGTTGCATATTACAGCTGTAACTTTTCAAAAAGCAGAGTAATTATTTAATTAAGAAAAATAGTCTAAAAAAAGAAAAAAAAGAAAAATAGTCTAAATGGAAACTGTGGAACATAAACTACACATTGAACAACAAAGGAAGAGAATGTCATTTTACTAGTTTATTCTGGTAAGTTTCAAAGTAATGCCATATTCAAAAGTGGCTGTGTTATAAAAGACAAGGAAAATACAAAGATTGCATTTAGAAAAAATGATTCCTGTGATTCAGAGGAAACATTTTATTCATTTTCATAAATGCAATGTTTGTATATTTATTCTCATATTTCAGTTTTTAACCGAATGCATTTCTGAAAAAATCTTGTTTTACAGAATTGATTGTATTTGTAATAGAGCTTGTTACTCTAAAAGCCATTCTACCTGTTCTCTGGTAGATTGCGTTGATTAGCAGAGAATGCTAAATGAGATTGAGTAGTTCTGAACATTTCACTACAGAGAGAATGTTCTCACAATGATGACATAAGAGAATATGTAGGAAATGAGGTACTCATCTCAACACACCTGAAGAATTCATAAACATTTGTTAAAGAAATGTAAGAAAATTATATCTGCAGAATATCAAACACAGTAAATATTATTTTGTGTTGATTGTTTCTGATAGGAAGATTGTCAAGCTATTCCCCTCCCCACAAAAAAACCAAACTACAGTCATATGTCTATTTAATGAAATTAAAATTTCTGGAAAAATAATCAGTTGCTTTTTAAATTTTAGGAGTTGTTAGATATTATCTCTTCTGATATATTTTGTGTGGGTGAAATCAGAGCATACTTTCTTTTTTCAAAAATAAATGCTTATTTTTCAGATAATTAGCATTGCTCCTTTTAAAAAATGTCATATTTTTACCTAAACTAACACAAAATGTTTGCATAAAATGAAATTCTATATTTTGAAAATACCATTATAACAGAGTGCCACATTTTAATATCTATACATACCTTTGTTTAAACACCAAAAGAAAACAAATTTAGAAAAGGAAAATATGTCATTAAAAATCATTAAACTAAAGCTCATATTAAAGAAAAATATCTGACTCTTCACTAACAGTGCATTATGTAAGATTGAGATACAATCCATTAGACATTACTATGAAGAGAAAAAACATATCAACATCATGTACAAAAAAGGACTTGCTTAGAAAATCCATGTGGAATCCCCAATCAAAATTAGAAACACCCACTCACATTGATTAAAATTTAATAGTGATTTGACTAATCAGTATGTTTATTCTAAGCAATTACATAGTAAGCCTAATTGTTAAATTTGTACAGCTTTGTTATTCTCGATCCTCCAGTGACATAAATTTAAAACAGGTTGAAGTTAATGACTAAAGGAATGTAAACAAAATAGTTAAGTGTTTTAAAATATTAATGGGCTTGATATCACACTGGAGTAACAAAAAAGGATTTAGGTCACATTGTGAGCATCAGACCTGTGTATTAGATTCCACACTTTTCGTTTATGGAGAAATTAATGGTCTCAGGTGAGGTCCTAAACTGGATATCTGTTTTTAAAGATATAGAGTAACCTTAAAGAACACAAAAAGTATAAATGGAATTTACTGACACTATATTTGCATACAATATTAAATGGAGGAGTTTACATTTTATGCTATGCATCTTTGTGCCTATGTGTTTGTGTGAGCTGAAGTTATGTCATTTTTATTGGGTATATTTCATCCAGGAGATACCGTCTATTTTAGAGAAAAAAATGAGGAATGGACCACATATTAATGTAATTTATCATTATGTGGCATATAAAAACACATATAAAAAGCAATTTTAAAACATAGTGATTTAACTGTAAATAAAAAACCATGTATTTAATAATAAATAGCAGCAAAGTTGAATTTTCATGAGAAAATAGTTAAAATCCATAAATATTGAAGCATTTAGAAGTTTGTTGTTTTAATATTTAGGTGGTTTATATGCTTTGCTTGTGTTAGCAAACTGGATATGAATGTATGCTTTGAATAGTCTGCTCAGAAATTTAGAAACATATATGATTAAACAGATATTTTGTTAGATTTATCTTTACCTCTGTGGGGCCTTGAATTTTAATCTATTTCTTTAAGTGAAGAGGAACAAGGGACAAAAAAGGAGTTCAATAGTATGAGTGTTTGAGGTTCAGTACCACCTCCCAATTTCCTGGTTAACTGTAAGGTCATTCCCCAAACAGCAGGGCATAGGGGAAATCTACAATTCTGGAATCATTATATCATTTCCTGTCCTGTTTCCTGTCAACTGTTTCTGCCAGAAATGGCTAATAATGACCTATTTTCACTGAGCAATAGGAGAAGCTGAAGTAAAAATTAATGCTGTAGTTAGATATCCTTCCTAAATGTAGTTATAAAATCTGGACTAAAGAGGGCAGGAGATACTCTATAAAAAAAACTACAGAAGACCAAGGGAAAAAAAAAAAAAAAGCAAAAAAACCCCAAAACTCTATGAGAAAGTCATTCATACAGTTAAGTACATGATAAACTGATTTATTTTCAATAAAACTGGTATAAATGCTTTAATTACTTTGATACCTCGATTAACTGGAGTTTCAGTGGTATTTGTAGGTAGTATGAGCTTTCCTTACACTTACTATTCAGCTTACTTATTTGCATTTGTATTGGAGATGAATGTTTTTTATACATTCCTTTAGATCATAGTTTCCTTCTGGATCTGTTAGGAGCAATGAAATTAATAGTAGCCTTGAACTAGGACACATGTCATTCACTTAGTTTAAAATATGAGGTCTTTTCTAATCCTTACTTCATCTTCAAACTTAAGTTTTAAAACCCATGGCAACATATGTCACAAATGGATTTCCCTCCAAATTAATGTGGATTTCCATGGATGTACTAGCTAAACAGAATTCTTATCTATTCAATGTAAATTCATGTCCTCTTATTTCCTTTTTTAAATTTTTATAAATTTATTTGGCAAAATTGAGAATCTGAAATCAGTCAGAATATTGAAATGTGGATGAATGATAATGATCATCAGGTATAGGTTGGTATTCAAAATACATTACTGAAAAAGAGACAAGCCAAACTACTTCTTTCTTTACTTTAAAGTGGTACACATATTTATTTTAATCTGTAGATCTCTAGTTAATCTGACATTTCCAAAAAAATTATAGATATTTAGATAATTAAGTAAACAGAGAAATAACTTACACTATATTTTTCATATGGCTCTTCTCCAGTTTATTATTATTTGCAGAATACCAAATTATAACTTTTTAAAAATATATCCTTAGAAAAATACTTAACAATTATTGAGATACTTCACTTATTCTGGCAATAAGTATTTTTTTTTCTAATTTAGTTTACTTTAAGATAAAATTTAATTTCTAACTATGAAGGATGTTATGTTAAATCATTATTATAATCCTTGTAATGGATCTGAATACCATTTTATTGACCAAATAAGCTTTAAACTTGAACAGCCAAAAGACAAAATCCAAGAGCTTAACATTATTAACAGGCTAATACACTCAGGTAGCTAAAGATAGTCCAGCTATATAGAGTTAAACACGAAGTTTAAATGTCTGGAAAACTCAGTTGCTTTTGAGCAATCTGGGACAAATTTTATAATTCCCCACCTCTCTGCACATCTGAAATAAATATAGGTCCTGTACATTTGGATCCTTCTAAGTAGTGGATACTTCTTCGAAGCAGAGACTAAGATAAACATAGGCCAACCTTCTCTGGAACTTAGATGAATGCAAGAGGCTGCCACCCTCCAAATCACAAGGAAATGGGTTGTAGGCCACACTTGCCCATGTCTGTAAATAACTCTTTTTATATTGGGTCACTGAATCTGAGATACCTCCTTAATATCTGTCACATATTTAATTTTTCTGTCTTACAAAAAACAGATTTCTGCTTATTTGAAGAACTGAGGAAAGGGAAGCCATTTTCTGTTCTGGTGGAAAATAGCTTGCAATAGCCATGGTAATAATCAATGAGCTTATGGGCATGGATGACTATCACTGCTTTCATAAGTAATAAATTTCAAATCTCTAACAGTGAAAAGAGTATTTAAGGCAAGTTTTATCCTTCTGTCTGTGGTCTGCATGTTATATTGTGTGAAATTTCCAAAAATAAAATTTCTAAAAATTCTACATAATTCAAACATTCTCATAACATTTGTTGATCATAAAGACTTAGAAACTGGTGACCCATAGATTTCTGGATGTCTTGTGGGTTCTTTTGGGTTTGCTGATGTCCAGGTTGTTTCTGCATGACTTGGTGTCCTAGAGCTGAAACCTTCCTAGATTTGCACTTAAAAAATTCTTATGAAGTCTGGCTAGATACCTAGATGAAGGTCTTTATAGCAGTTTCACTGATTGCTTTAACACAACATAAGGTAATTCATTATATGCAGTACCATCTTGAAATTTACAGAATTATTTCATTTGCTGGGAACACATTATTCTATCTGTTGAAGTTTAATTCATTTCAGGTCAGAATTCATTGAGGCACACTCAGAAAATTTGAAGACAGTAAACCAATCTGTTAGAGTAAGAAAACAGCTATCTTAGTACCTAAGTTTCCTTAAAATACATGAATATAATTCCAGCAAGTATTGTTTTTTAAGACAGAGGGATAAGAGAGGCAGGAATGATTTGGAAACTGCATTATCATTTTTTGCTTAAGTCAGAAACTCAAAGGATACACTCGGGATTGTTTCCTTAATGGTCCCTGGTTAACAGTGGGCAGGAATGATACTGAAAAATGCCCATGGAAGTTAGGCTAATAATCCTGCTTAAAAATTACATTAATTATATTCTTTTTTTAAAATATTTTATTTATTTATTTAACAAACAGAGATCACATGTAGGCAGAGAAGCAGGCAGAGAGAGAGGAGGAAGCAGGCTCTCTGCTGAGCAGAGAGCCCGATGCGGGGCTCGATCCCAGGACCCTGGGATCATGACCTGAGCTGAAGGCAGAGGCTTTAACCCACTGAGCCACCCAGGCGCCCCCATTAATTATATTCTTGAATAAAAAATATCAGCCTGAATTTTAAACAAATGATATACAGTATAAGGAGGGAAACATTAACCAGGTTGTTATTTTACTTCATGGAGATTTTAAGTTACATTTAATTTTTAGATACAGTAAAAAATATATGATTTTTCCAATTTGATTCTTGATTAAGTATGATCATAAAGTAATAATATAGTACTATCATCAGTTACATCAAGTGTTTATAATTTTGTGAATCTCTTCTGCTCTCCTTTATCACTTTTTCTCTTGCTCTGTCTGTGTTTGTCACACAGCTCAGTTTTGCCCCCAGTGCTACTCAGCTTTATAAGGTGGAGAAATACAGCTTTTAATCCTCATGCAGTTTCAGTATCTTTATCTGAAAAACAAAAAAGAAATAAAGATAATGCTTATTTTCACAACTGACTTGGCTTGTAGTTTTTGAGATTAACTCTATCCCAGTTCCTTAAGAAGGTATTGAGATATTTAAACAATAGAAAAATAACTGAAAAAAAAAAGTATAACCACACCTTTTAAGAGAATAATACTGATCTAGATATATGAAATCTGAATTATTATTCAAAATCAGTCACAAGGATTTAGAGACATTCCTCACATATAATTAATTTCCTTTGACTTGATTGTACACAAGTTGGAACTGATGAAATTTAACACAAGGCCTACTTCAGTACTCAAGGCACTGTTTTTGTTCCTCTTTAGGTAGTCAAGATCCAACGTTAGGATAGAGGAAAGAGGAGGAGCCAGCATCATCAACTCAGTAGAACAATCAATGAAAATATTTTTAGTTAAAAATCAGGGAGTTGTGCTGATACTTTATTTAAAAATTTAAAAAATATAGCTTATTAGTTTACATTTTCCAAACTCCTGTGTGATTTTCTATGAAAAGAACATTAAATTTTGTTTTCATCCTGTCCTCTCTGAAACAAAAAAAAAAAATGGTCAGTTCACCCCCCAGTTGATTGAAGTGGTATAAGTACTTTAAAAAATGTTACTAGGAAAAGGTGACAGTTCATGTAAACATGAGAGGACACTGGAATAAAAATATAGCTTACGATATTCATCTAAGCAACATCTATCAATAACGCTTGCCATAGAGGACAATGGGGAATGACCTCGTTTTCCTTTCTTTTTGAAAGATTTTAGTCTAGTTCTAAGTGTGTGCAATTATGTGCAATATATTTTGGAATTTCTTTTTCTTTCAGACTTTTCTATTTCACCTCCTCTTCATTTTTCTTTTGACTGCCTTCCAGTCTTCCCCTGAACTTTGTTTTATGAACTTCTAACCCACGATTTGAACTCTAATTCCCTAATTAGGGAATTAATTTTTAATTGGGGTTGGAATACAAGAAATGTTGGTTCTAGGGAATTGTTCTAATTTCTTTCCACCTTACCTCAAGCTCATTACCATCAAGACATGTGCTTAAAATATGTCATATAAAACGAACAAACAAACAAACAAACCCCTAGAATTTGGTTGCCTTTTTTTTTTTAATCATCTAACTTTATGGAAAACAATGGAACAGACAGATTGGAGAAGTCTTACAACATCTGAAGAAAACATGAACTCAGAATTTGATGAGATGTTTCTTGGTCTTAGTAGGTTTGTCTCTACATGGTAATCTGGGTTTATTTCATTATTGACAATTGTTACTTTTTTTTTTTTAAATGAGATCTTTGTAAACAATGGTTAAATTTGGTAATTTCCTATGATGGATTTGTGTTTCTTTGTGTGTGTAATGGCTTTTTTTTTTTTTTTTTTTGGTCATTTTATTTTATTTTTTTCCAG
Organism: Mustela nivalis; assembly: GCF_964662115.1. Lineage (NCBI taxonomy): Eukaryota > Metazoa > Chordata > Mammalia > Carnivora > Mustelidae > Mustela > Mustela nivalis. The sequence continues at coordinate 30,977,824 of NC_139030.1, read as the reverse complement.
TGTTCCAAGAATCATTGTTTATGCACCATACCCAGTGCTCTATGCAAATGTGCCCTCCTTAATGCCCACCACCAGGACCTCCCAACCCCCTATACCCCTCTTCCCCAAAACCCTCAGTTTATTTCTCAGAGTCCACAGTCTCTCATGGTTCATCTCCCTTCCAGTTTCCTCCAAGTCAGTTCTCCTCTCCCTCACCCAATGTCCTCTGTGTTTCACAAGTAAGTGAAACTATGAAACCATATGATAATTGACTCTCTTTGCTTGACTTATTTCACTCAGCATAATCTCCTGTAGTCCTGTCCATGTTGATACAAAGTTGGGTATTCATCCTTTCTAATGGAGGCATAATACTCAATTATATATAAGGACCATATCTTCCCTATCAATTCGTCTGTTGAAGATCATCTTGGCTCTTTCCAGAGTTTGGTAACTGTGGTCATTGCTGCTATGAATAGTGGGGTACAGATGGTTTAAAAATTATTCTCTGATGTTTATTCTACATGGTAAATAAGTTAATGGTAGTAAGAAAACACATTTTAGGCAGCAGGCCAGTGAACTCCTAAATATTAACAATTTCAATCATAATTTGATGGAGGCACCTCCAACTTCAATTGTTTTTTAATTTTTATTTTTAAATTAACTAACTAATTATTTTTATTGAAGTATAGTTGACATACAATGTTATATTATGTTTAGGTGTGCAACACAGTGATGCAACAAGTTCACGCATTATTCTGTGCTCACTGCAAGTGTCACTATCATCCTTCACCATATAATGCTTTTACAGTACCACTAACTATAACCCCTATGCTCTAGGTTTTAATTCCATGAATTATTCTTTCCGTAACTGAAAGCCCCCACTCCCTTTCACCCATTTCACCCATCTCCTCCATTCTACTCCTCTGGCAACCATTAGTGTATTTTCTATATTTATGGGTCTGTTTCTCTTTTTTATTTGTTTTTTGTTTTTTTTTGTTTTATTTTGGCTTTAGACTCCTGTATATGGTTTTGTAAATATAGGAGAAAGGTTTACTTTTTAGCCACAATTTCTAAGGAAAAATAAGCTTTATATGTATCATTTTGTATGCATGAATTTATGTTCATCAAATTCATTTCTTGCTCCTCTTTTATTATTGTGACAGAGTCAATATGTGAAAATATTCTGTAAATTTAAGGTTATTTAAAATAGTGAGGTATTTTCAATTAAAGAAATATTTCAATTAAGAAATGTTTTGAATATTTGAATATTAAACTTCATAGTGTGTTAAAATATACATTTAATGATGATAAAGTAATTGAGGAAAAAAACGCTCCACTGCATGTAAATTTTTCTTCTTCTTTTAAAAATGTAGTTTATATCAGCCTGGATATAGCTCAAGCCCTGATATCACACAAAAATAAAGCATATGTCCAAGAGCATGAAAATCTTGCAGTGCGATGTTTTTTAGGGTTATAGCTTAGAAACAAGAGGCCAGATCTCCATTAAGTGAGCATTCTTTCATGTGATCCAAATCTCATGTCGGGTGAGATGAGTAGCTCTGCCTAAATAATTTGATGTAATAAAATTATATTCCCTGGAGTATAGAATTTTGGACCTATTTGGGGGATAAATTTAAAATTGGTCTACTTGATAATTTTTTTAATCTTTTTTGGTTTTCTCCTTTGTGATATTTACTAGTTGTTCCTGAATCTCACTATATAGATGAAATATTAAGTAAAACTTCCATTTTATAGCATTCAGCAAATATATTTGATGCTAAGTCAATGTAGAGTCAAATGGGCTGAGGAGTTTGGAACAAAAGAGTAGTATTTGCCCAGGAATTAAGAACATTAGAGAGGTATGAGTATTTCTAAGAGACTGATCACAATATTAAACAATCAGTATGAAAAAGGCACTGACAATCAGACTAGATACTGGTATATACTGGCAGAAATGGGTAGTGATATTTCTCAAAGGATTGGGCAATCTGAGATCTTCCCTTATATACTAAAACTAATCACATGGCAAGGAACTGGTCCACAGTATAAAAATAACTATTTAGAATTAATTTATTTTTCTTACAGCAAGTAATGTGATCACATTGTTTTTTAAAACATGGAAAATAACTATACATGCAAAGTTTTGAAGTACCTTATTTCTCCTATTCCGTGCTCCAGACAGTGTCATATTTGCTTTGGTAGTAGAAAGGCCAATAAAACAGGCATACCACGGAAGAGGTCATCATGGAGACATGGCCACAAGTTGACACACAAGCTGGACTCTGGCAATTAGAGGCTCCTCTCACCTTCCCTTGTCCTTGAAATATGTGCTCCCTTGTCTTCCCTCTTCCTAGAAGTTGCTTCAATAATATAGCCTTGACATAAAAATGTGGTATTGGGGCTATCTGGATTGGGTACATAACTGATCCCAGTTAAGTCCTCTATATGAACTAAGAGTCTCCTGGCAGGTGTAGAAGTCTACTTGTCTTGTGGTCACCCAGAGAAAGCTTCAGGACCAGTAAGTTCTCTTGCTTCTGAGTCTTCCACCTATCAATCTGGAGTGGTCTGCTTCTTTCCTTGGTCACCTTGCCCTCTTGTATGTAAGTTGATTTTAGATTATACTCAGAAGCTTCTGAGGAGATTTCAAACTAACACATACACACATGTATATACATACACAGAGAAAACAAAATATAGTAAGAGCATGCCTGGCATATGATGCTGTAGAAGAAACAGACTTCAGAGATAGGTGAGTCCAAAAGAAGCATATTTTGAGGGAATATAAATTTCAGCACCTAAAAAACAAACAAAAGTTTGACAGGAAATACAGCCAGATTTTCCTCAGAAGTACAGATTTGTAGGGGATCTGAAGAATATTTAAGGGCCCATTTTGTCAAACGTAGCCCTCACATTTCATTTTATTCCTGAGGGATGGTAGTTTAGATTAGTAGGTATTCATCTGATTTAGAAGAGCTGCTGTTTAGCCAACTTCAAGTTACAGAGTTTAAGGTATCATGCTTAACCAGCAGCTGGTATATCTTTAGCAGGAATAGATATATTCTGCAACACTATGAAAATTTAATTTGAAAGATTCACTCGTCTTGGACAAAAGCTTTGAGATTTCATCTTCTTTGTTGACAGATCTTTAAATTCTGAAAATCAAGTTCTTAGTTCATTTCACGTGTATTTCTTTCTCTCCTTATATTTTTATGTGATGGCTTGGGAGGGCCTCTTAAGCTGTAATTATTTGGGCACATATTCTCTTCAATTCAAGAAATAAACACAGAAAATTAAGCTTGAATTCCTGGCTCCATGCCAACAACCAACAGTTCTTTTCAGCTCTTTTTCTGGGCTGCTGCTATAACTGGATAGATGATGGTGACTTTTAATGGCTGCTTTGGGGCTTGGGAAAAAAAAAAATATATATATATATATATATGTGTGTGTGTGTGTGTGTGTGTGTGTGTACAGAAAAGAAAGCTATTAAGGACAGAAGATTGTTGAAAGCTTTACTGACTTTCATGCTGTGAAGAGAAGAGGCCAAGATACCATATGCTTTTGATGCCTGAGGGTCACTAACCAAAAAGGGAAAGGCGAAAAATACACTCACATGTTGGGACTCTGATTTGAAATCATTTTTCTTCTTTCCATCTCTGGGTACCCAAATAGGGTCAAAAAGCCAGCACCTCAGTTATTTTGTTGAAAGGTTAACAAATGTCTCAACTTTCAGCACATATTCCCACAAAAGTGAAAACTAAGTAAGTTGAGCTTCAAGTCACTAATGCTTTCTTCCTGTTACAACTGTAGCCTCATGGTGAACTTTAGAAAGAGGTTCGAATTTTTCATAATAATTTTCCCCTGACATAAGTGGTAGATAATTAAACTAAATTATTCCCCTCAAGAGTCAGGTTATTTCTGCAGTGGGATAAGTCAGAGTGGATTGAAATGTGATCTAATGTTCAATCAAATGTTATCTCTTCTTTAAAAAATGGTATCCAAGTCAGTCATTACATGTATTGTTTGCATTTAAGAAAAACTATGAGCTCATGTTATGACCAATACTATCGTCTTGTGAAATCGCAAATGTCTTTTTTTTTTTTTTTAATTTTAAGAAAATGAAAACAGTTCTTTCTGTGTGCCTCATGAAACTCTTTCGGCACCACCATTAATGATCTTGGGTGGAATGGAATTGAGATTAGTTAGAATAGCTACTATTGGACAACTGCCAAACATCAAAGCAAGGCAAACAAAATACGTAAACTCTATAAACATACTAATTTGGATTTGTAAGAATGAGTTTAGTTTTTTAAGTGGAAAAAAGAAAAAACGTCTTGTGGGATAGGCTTTAAGTACTGTTGGAATTAAATATAATGGAAATGATTGCAAGGTGGGAAAACTATCATACATTATTATTAAGTATTAATTTATTCCTTGATTAAAGTTTAGAAAATATGTATTTATATTGCTTCTAAATTATGTCTATGTTCTAAATTATATGTATGGACTCAGATAAATCATATCTGAGTCCATGCAATAAAAAATTTTCCAGATCCTTAAAAATGTAAAAGTTTGCATTGTATTTGAAGTCCTCCTTATACTTCACAGTTCCATGCACATGATTGTTAGTTATTATGGATCTGTTTACACATTTTATTGCCACTCAACTGAAAAAGATGTGAATTCTGTTCACAAAAAATAAAAGCATGTATTTAAAAATAAAGGCCAGAAAAGCAACAAAATGGCTATTTCTGTTATTTTACTGTGTCTTGTTTGTGTTTGTTTGCTTATTTATTTATTTATTTTATCCACAGCTCTGGTTTTTTTGGAGCTGATACATGTAGCTATGCGCTTACCTCACTATTGAAGAATAGTAAGTCTCTAAGAATGGTTAGATTACCAAGAATGGTAATCTCTCTCAATATAGTACTTTTCCATTCTAGTACTCATTTGTCTGAAAGAAAGTAAATACCCATTCACTCTAATGACTTAACTTCACATAAAAACATAGCTTTTTGAGCAGGTTTTATGTTATCTTGTTTTATACTCATTTTATTGTATAAGTAGGGGTGGAAAATATTATGGTTAGTTGTAAAGAAGGAAACTTAGACACATAAAAGGGAAGTGATCTTTTTAAAATCACAGAACTGGTTGAGGACTTATTTTTTCCTATGCAAAGTAAAAAATTAAGCACAGTGTCATCCTTATTTAATACCTATTTCAAGGTAGGTATACTATCTTCATATTACATTTGAGGAAAGAAAATGTTGAGTTATTTCACTTGCCCAAGTTTATGGAACCAGCAAGTGGCAATGTGAGATTGCTAAGGCTAACTTTAAAAGTCATTCTTCTTGGGGCGCCTGGGTGGCTCAGTGGGTTAAGCCTCTGCCTCTGGCTCAGGTCATGATCTCGTGATCTCAGGGTCCTGGGATGAAGCCCCACATTGGGCTCTCTGCTCAACAGGAGGCCTGCTTCTGCCTCTCTGCCTACTTGTGATCTCTCTCAAATAAATAAAATCTTTTAAAAAAAAGTAAAAAAAAAAAGTAATTCTTCTTCAGCTGTATAAGGGTCTCTGGATTTTTTTTTTTTTTTTTTTTTTTTTTGTAATCCAAATGGTCTTTTCAACTAGTTATAATCTCCTTCTTCCTTTTTTTTTCTTTTTTCTTGGTGCAGATTATGACTCTCAATGGAAGTCAGTTTAACACAGTCATAAGTATTTGTAGAGAAGTAGAAGTTGTATGCTTTATTTGCAGATGGTTAAGATATGTGTTATTTATATTTTATTAATTGCCACATTTCAAAAATCTGAGTGGTCTTTGCAAAGAAGTATTGCATCAAAGAATCAAAGAAGTATTGGATCTGTGCATAATGGATGGCTGTCATTGCAAAATGGAAAAAAAAAAAAAGAAAAGAAAAAGCTAACCAGAATAAAATTTCAAGCTAAGCAAGGGATTTTTATCTTATTAAATATAAATTATGTTTGCATAATGTTCACATAAGTAAACATAAAATTATAATAATATAATATTGTTTTCATAATATCTAACAACCTTAGGAAATAATATATTATATATACTATTGATATTTCTGTGTCCCTTGTTTAAAATTTATTCTTCATCCTCTTTCTGCAACACCACAATCATGTATTTAGTATTAATCCATCTCACATATGGTATGCACTTTAAAATATATGTATGTGTCAATAAATATCATGTAGTGTTATGTCATTATTTCAAAATATAAAGTCACCCTTTTGAGGGATAAGAACACAGGCCTGCCTGGACTGAGCTTGAACCAGGGCAACAGATAAAATCCCTGTTCCTCACCATCAACTGAGCAATTATCTAGTATCACAAAGAAAAAGCAAGAGTGGAGAGACCACATCTGTGACACAAGCATGTAAATAAAAACAGAAGCTCAGGATGGAGCAAGAGCTGTGAGAAATCCTTCTGACTCTGAGTTCAGCCAATAGAACCTCATCATTAAAGAAATTTGAAGGCTTTTGTGCTGGAAGTAGTCATGGCAAAATAGATAGACAGTCAGACAAACAAGACAGCTAAAACCTTGTACTACCAGCCTAAAAGAAATCTATGTTCATTTGCAGGCATAAATACTATTTTCTTCAGTCTCTGCAGTTTTATAAATTATGATCCACACTAGATGAAAAATTACAAGACAAAAAAGGATCACCCACTCTAAAGAAAATTATTAAAAGTCAAAGATAATGATCCAGATATCTCAATTATCAGAATGAACTTTAAAATAATCAGGATTAACATGTTAAAGGGATGGGTAGAAAAGATGGCTATCATGCAGGAATAAATGAATAATTTTAACAGAGAGAAGAAAAATAGAAGAGTTAAATGAAAATTAAAGAAATGAAAGGAAAAGGTAACAGCAGTGGAAAAAAAAATTACCTTCAAAAAGCTTGCCCTCAAAACAGCTGAGGAAAGTCATCAGAATTGGAAGTTAACCAATAAAATTACCAAAACTTAATCACAAAGAAATGGAGAAACAGTATCCAAAAGCTATGGTGAGATGAAAAACAAACAAAAGAGTACACAATTTGAAATAAAATATCAAATTGTCTCACACATGTAATTAGAGTGATTTTCTCACAAAAAAAGAAGAGAATATGGAAGAAAAAAGGTTAAGGGATAATAGCTAAGAAATTTCTAACAATGATGAAAGATATTAAACCACAAAACCAAGAATCTCAGGGAAACCCAAGCACGATAAACAGGAAGGCACACATACACAATCATACACATAATATTCAAATTTTCAGATTGCTTTAAAAAAAGATAAAAGGAAAATCTTTCTAGTGGTCAGAGAAAAAAATAAAAATAAGAAATACAGATAACACGTCCTCAAAAACTGTGCAAACCCAAAGACAACAAACTGATATTTAAAGTACCAAAATGAAACAAACAATCAAACAAACAAAAGGTCCGTTTAAAATCCTATATCTCAGGGATGCCTGGGTGGCTCAGTTCAGTTAAATGTCTGAGTCTTGACTATCACTCAAATAAATAAATTTTTACAAAATAAAATAAAAATCCCATATGTTGGAAAACTATTTATCAGAAAATAAAGGGAAAGTGAAAAGTATTGTTTATTTATTATTGTGGCTGTATATACTTTTGTTACTTGATTTACAAGAACTTATGTCTTGTAAAGAGTTCTGTGTTGTTTTACATTACTTTTTTATCCATTATAGGGTATTTCATTGTATACATTCAATTTTAAAATCCATTATTGCTGATAGACATTGAAGTTATTTTTTCTCTATTATAAACATTACTGAAGTAAGCATTCTTAATAAGTGTATTCCAGTAAATTATGCATGAAATTTTCACTGTGTTATAGAACTAGATGTGGAAGTTCAAGTTAAAGTATATGTATTATGATTTTTTTTACTTTAGTAGATATCAAAAAATTGTCTTGCAAAGTGTTTAATCAATTTACACTCCTATTAGCAATGTAATATCATTTATAGTTTTCCCAAATTCTTTTTATAATATATAACATCAGGATTTTTAACATTTTGTCAATGTATTGAAATAGAGCTGGAATCTCCCTGTCATTTTAACTTAACAGCTCCTTGATTACTAGTGAGGTTGAGAATCTTCCCTATACTTATTGAACATTTAATTTCTTCTACTATGAATCAAGTACTTTAATATTTTACTCATTTTTTATCTAGTAAGTACAATTTCTCTTTGTCTTATGATTGGGAAAGAAGTTGTCTCTATATTCTCTACATTAATCCTCTGCATTGTTGAGAGGTTTTTGCAGCCTATTTTTCTACCTTTTTTGAAGTCTTTGCATGGAATATTTCAGTTTCATTTAAATCAGTGTAAAAATCTTTTACTCTTTTGGTTTTCACTGTCTAAGCTTTATTAAAAATATTAGTCTCTATTTTGTTTCTCTAAAGATATTTTCTTCTTGATGTTTTCAATTTTGCTTTTCAGTCTTAGATATTAAATATGCCTAGTATTTATTTTTAATGCTAACTAAAGTAGTGAGTAAATCCTTATTTTTTCTTACAAGGTGTTCCAAAATATTAGACCATTTATTCTCCACTAAGTTTTCAGTTGTATTCAGTTGTATTCAGTTGTATTGTATTAACTAAATGTAACAAAATACATTTAGCTTAAATGGTATAAATTAAGTTTTTACATATATGTGCACTCATAAAATCAGCACTGCAATCAAAGATAAAACTGGTCTCCCAAATTTTTCGTGGCCGTCTGTAATTTCTCCTTCTAAACCTTCCTTCCCACTCTGCCCCAGACAACTGCTTCAATTTTTTTTTCTGTTCCCCAGTTTTTTTCTTATTCTCAGTGAAGCCAGTTACATGTATAACAGGCTGCTTGAGGTTGTTCCACAGCTCACTAATGTCTCTGCATTTATTTTCAGTCTCTTTTATGTTTCATTTTGAAAACTTTCCATTGCAGTGTCTTCACGTTTCCTAATTTTTCTATTGCAAATCAGTCTGTTGTCAATTTTATTCTGTGTATTTTTCATCTCAGTTTGCTTTTCGACTGTAGCCATTTGATTTTCCATATTTCATGTCACATTTAACATAATCAATCTTTACCTTTTTGAGCATTTGGAATCTGTAAGTCATATAATTTGTTTTGATGTCCTTGCTACTAATTAATAAATTTCTGTTGAATAGCTATTATCTTTATTATGGGTCATATTTTTCTGTTTCTTTCCATATCTGGAAAATTTTTATTTGATATCAGGCACTGTGAATTTTACCTTATTGGTTCTGGGTATATTTTAATTTATATAAATATTTTGTAACATTATCTTGGCATGCAGTTAAGTTACATGAAACGGGTTGCCCCTTTCAAGGTTTGCATTTAAGTTTGTTGTTAGAATCATAATCAGGACAGCATTTAGTTTAGAGCTAAACTTAACTTATTAATAAGGCATATCCTTATGTATACTACCTGGGTATTCATGAATTCCAAGGCTTTTCTCATTTTAGCTGATGGAAGGCAAACTGGTGTTGGTTCAGGGTTAGCTTCAAGGATTGTTTCCTCCAGTCTTTTTAGATGGATATTTCTGGGGCATTAGGATATTTCTGATCAGAAATTTTTATCAGTACTCAGATGAAAATTTAAGAGTCATCCCTGTAGTCCTATAGAACTCTATCTTTGAATAGTTCTCTTCTCTCTGGTCTTGTGACTTATCAGTTCAGGCTGCTTCATCCCCTTAGGACTAACAAATTTATTTATTTATTTTTTGTTTTTCAAGTTAAAGAGACTACTAGTCTCCACCAGGATCTTCTTTTTCCTGCTGCCTCTGTGATATTTTCTTAAGACATTGAGTTTGAGCAATCAAAGGGCTCAACCTTTTTTATTTTCCCTTCTTGGGGATCACTGTCCTGCATTACCTAATGTCTGAAAATGGTTTTCTTACATATTTTTCAGTGTTACAGTTGTGTTAGGAACAGAGGATGAATCCGTTTCCTGTTACTATTTCTTACTCAGAAGTGGAAGATCTCTAATTTTTAGTTTCTATATATGTGTGCTTTTGGTTCTGAATCATTGTACCATTTATGTATCACAGCTTAATTTCACATTCTCTTCCCATTATAGATTTATATTTGATAACATAATAGAGCAATTCTCTTTACTTTTATTTTTCCTTAAAATTAGATTCATTAATTCATAACTCTATTTTTATATAAAGTGTAAAATTAGCTTTCCTATGTTCATAAATTTCTGTTGTAATTTTGATTGCATATACATTTAATTTTGAGATTAATTTGAGAAATATAATAATATGAAGTATTCCTATTAGTGAACATGGTTTCTCTTTCCTACTTATTTAAGGTCTTCTTATCTTTCAATAAGAGTAAAAGTAGAATTTTCATTATGAAAGTTTTTTTTTTAGTATTTATTTCCTATTTATATTTTCAATTACTTTGGAAATCTTACATGCATTAAAATTATAATTTCTAATTATTTTGTGTCTAAGGGAACAAGTTGAATTTTTTATTGTAGACCTAATAAAAAATTGCTAAATTTTCTTCCCTTTTTTTTTTCTTAAGCTTTAACTGGCATATAATATTATATTAGTTTTAGGTTTATAACATGATTTGATATTTGTATATATCACAGAATGATAACCACAATAAGTCTAGTTAACATCTGTCATCATAAAAATTTACAAAATAAATTTTTTCTTGTTTTTTTTTTTAAGGATTTAATTTATTTATTTGACAGAGAGAGTGAGAGAGAACAAGTAGGGGGAACAGTAGTAGGAAAATGAAAAGCAGGCTCCCCACTGAGCAGGGAGACTAATGTGGGGCTCAATCCCAGTACCCTAAGATCATGTTGGCCATCTGCATGTCTTCTTTGGAAAAATGTCTATTCAGACTCTCTGCCTATTTTTTAAACAGAATTTTTTGTTTGTTTGTGTTTTTATTTGGCTATTGAGTTGGACGAGTTCTTTATATATTTAGTATATTAACTCATCATCACATATATGATTTGCAAATATTTTCACTCATTGTGCAGTTTGCCTTTTCATTTTGTTAGTGATTTACTTTTCTGTGTAGAAGCTTTTTAGTTTAATGTAGTCCCACTTGCTTATTTTTGCTTTTCTTGGCTTTGCTCTTAGAGTCAAATCCAAAAAAATTATCATCAAGACTGGTGTCAAGGAGCTTACCGTCTATGATATCTTCTTGGTTTTAGGTCTTACATTCAAGTCTTTAATTCATTTTGAATAAATTTTTTTGTATGGGGTAAGAAGGTAGTCTAGTTTCATTCTTTTGCATGTGGCTGTCCCGTTTAACCCATACCATTTACTGAAAAGACTTTCTATTCCCTATTGAATATTCTTGGACCCATTGTCATAAATAAATTGACCATATATGTATAGGTTTATTTCTTGGCTCTCTGTTACATTCCATTGATCTATGTGTCTTTTTTTTTTTAAATATAATACCATATCCTTTGGATTACCATAACTTCATAATATAGTTTAAAATCAGGGAATGTATGCTGGAATAAGTAGAAGAGAAAGCCACCTTGAAGATGTTACCTGAGAGATGCCATCAGACTGCTCAATTAAAATAATTGCCCCACCTGGCTCTGTCACAGGTCATGAAATCCCCTTATACCCACTCCTTTAGCTAAAGTCGTTTAAGGCTCTTTATTAAAATATAGTATTATATGGACAATATAGAATGACAAATCATTTCTGACTGCCACTAGGGCCTTATTTCATGCTTGGTCCACTGAAAGAATCTTAAAAAAAAAAAAAAAAATCTGAAAGTGTGATGCCCTCAGCTTTCTTCTTCTTTCTTTAGATTATTCTACTCTAAGTTTTTGAAGCACCATACAAAATTTAGGTTTATTTGATCTATTTTTGTGTAAATGTCATTGGAATGAAATTTTCTTAGTAGTAATCTAGTCTAACTACTAGCCTAGTAATCTATATAGTCTATATAGACATTCTTAACTGTCTATGAAAATTACATATAAGATTATTACTTTCCATGTATATTCATTTTTTGGTCTTATAGTATATATTATACTAAGAAATGTTGGCACAATTGATATGTTTCTCTAATTTACTAAATTAATTAGATATGGTATAAGTTATCTGGAGTTGAAATACTCTCATACCTCTATAATAAATCTAACCTGATCAATTAAAAAATAAATTGCTAAACTTGAATTTATGGTATCCTATATAGTGTGGCAGTGTAAGACTGCCTACAGACCACCAACTGCCAGTGAGAATTATTGTCTATTCAAGTGCTATATTCTAAATCCACTGCCTCATTTCCAACAAGGCCAGCTTCACACCAGCCACTGTTCTTACTGACCAGTAATTAAACACAATGAGGACCAGTGATAAAACCGAACCAATCTTGAAAATAGGAGACTTTTTCTGGTGGTGCATTTTGGCTCAAAGTCTTCCTGAAAGTCTTGCTAAATCTTAAACTTCCTGGCATATTTGATAATTCCATTCGACCTTCCTTTCCTTTCTCCTTCACTTAGGATAAGAATTGCACTGTGGTGTGCTAGATCTTTAACTTCATCTTTGTTTTTTCTCAGATATTTCCTCTAATGAAATTCATATATATATATATATATATATATATACATATATACATATGTATATATATATATAATTTCATCTTGATGTCTGCTTCTTGAAAGACCTAGATTAACAACTGCCACAGCTACCGGGATAGTCTGAGAAAACAGGCTACAAGATTGGGATTTGGGAATGACTCATTCACTGCTCGAAGGGCAAGATGACATTTTGGTTGAGAGGTAAGGCATGTATATTACCTAGAAAACTGTGGTGGCTCAATTGTTGAAATTTTTATCAACAGTAACTTGGGGAAATTACCCCAATGAAAAGAATGCAATGAGAGGTATAAAGTAGAAAGGTGAAAAGCATGGAAGTAGCAATGCTTACAAAGATAGTGAAGTTGGCTAGTTACCTCTACATTGTATTGAAGAGAATAATGACAGATTGAGAGTTTTTAACCAGCAGTTAATGTAAGAGTCACAAAGAGCATTATCTCCTGTAGTGAACAGGCTGAGACAGATGAGCAGCAGACTGAAGACCTAATTGTTAGGGCTACAAAGCTCAGCAAAAGGGATCTGTTTTATAAAGAGTGAGGGAAATCTGATATCTTGAAATATGTGGATATACAAGTTTCTGTGTCCCTAAGGATGTTGACTTTGCAATTTTCCTGGACCCTGAAGGCTTATAGAAATAGTCCACACTTCCTTAGTATGACTTAGCACTTCACTGTACTAGAAGAAGCTGCAATAGTCTCCCTTCCACAGGTGAAAGGTAGTTGTCTCAGAAGCTGCTCTTGCCTGCTCTCATGGTGGCCAGGCAAAAAGTAGAATTAAATCCCAACATAATTTGGTTGAGGATGTGCTGGGCATGATAAGGGAGCATAAAGACTATTCTTTAAGAATTGAAAGTTTTAGGAGGAGTCAAGATGGCGGAGAAGTAGCAAGCTGAGACTGCTTCAGCTAGCCGGAGATCAGCTAGATAGCTTATCTAAAGATTGCAAACACCTGAAAATCCATCGGCAGATCGAAGAGAAGAAGAACAGCAATTCTGGAAACAGAAAAACAACCACTTTCTGAAAGGTAGGACCGGCGGAGAAGTGAATCCAAAGCGACGGGAAGATAGACCCCGGGGGGAGGGGCCGGCTCCCGGCAAGCGGCGGAGCAACCGCGCACAAAATCAGGACTTTTAAAAGTCTGTTCCGCTGAGGGACATCAGTCCAGAGGCTAAACCGGGGCGAAGCCCACGCGGGGTCAGCGTGGCCTCAGGTCCCGCAGGGTCACAGAAGGATCGGGGGTGTCTGAGTGTCGCAGAGCTTGCGGGTATTGGAACGGGAAAGCCGGCTACAGAGACAGAGCCGACAGTAAGCTCACAGCTCGGTGTTACCTTGAACCGATCGCAGGCTCGGTGAGCTCGGAGCGCGGCCGGAGGTCAGGCAGACGGGAGTAACTGGGCGCTGTTCTCTGAGGGCGCACTGAGGAGTGGGGCCCCGGGCTCTCGGCTCCTCCGGGCCGGAGACCAGGAGGCCGCCATTTGTGTTCCCGTCCTCCGGAACTCTACGGAAAGCGCTCAGGGAACAAAAGCTCCTGAAAGCAAACCCGAGCGGATTACTCACCCCGGCCCCGGGTAAGGGAGGTGCAATTCCGCCTGGGGCAAAGACACTTGAGAATCACTACAACAGGCCCCTCCCCCAGAAGATCAACAAGAAATCCAGCCGAGACCAAGTTCACCTACCAAGGAGTGCGGTTTCAATACCAAGGAGAGCAGCAGAATTCCAGAGGAGGAGAAAGCCAAGCACGGAACTCATGGCTTTTTTCCTGTGTTTTTTTTTTTAGTCTTGCAGTTAATTTAATTTTTTCTTTTTCATTTTTTTTTCTTTTTTTCTTTTTCTTCTCGCCTTCGGGTAAAACTTTTTTTAACTGTTACCTTTTTCTTTTTTAACGATTTTTTACTAGTTTATCTAATATATATATTTTTTTCTTTTTTACATTTTTCTCAGGTGTTTTCTTTTTTTTTTTTTTTTTTTAATTTTTTTTCTTTTCTTTTTTTTTCTTTCTTCCTTTTTGAACCTCTTTTTATCCCCTTTCTCCCCACTCACGATTTTGGATCTCTTCTAATTTAGTTAAAGCATATTTTCCTGGGGTTGTTGCCACCCTTTTAGTATTTTACTTGCCCCTTCATTTACTCTTATCTGGCCAAAATGACAAGACGTAAAAATTCAACGCAAAAAAAAGAACAAGAGGCAGTACCAAAGGCTAGGGACCTAATCAATACAGACATCGGTAATATGTCAGATCTAGAGTTCAGAATGACAATTCTCAAGGTTCTAGCCGGGCTCGAAAAAGGCATGGAAGATATTAGAGAAACCCTCTCGAGAGATATAAAAGCCCTTTCTGGAGAAATAAAAGAACTAAAATCTAACCAAGTTGAAATCAAAAAAGCTATTAATGAGGTGCAATCAAAAATGGAGGCTCTCACTGCTAGGATAAATGAGGCAGAAGAAAGAATTAGTGATATAGAAGACCAAATGACAGAGAATAAAGAAGCTGAGCAAAAGAGGGACAAACAGCTACTGGACCACGAGGGGAGAATTCGAGAATTAAGTGACACCATAAGACGAAACAACATTAGAATAATTGGGATTCCAGAAGAAGAAGAGAGAGAGAGGGGAGCAGAAGGTATACTGGAGAGAATTATTGGGGAGAATTTCCCCAATATGGCAAAGGGAACGAGCATCAAAATTCAGGAGGTTCAGAGAACGCCCCTCAAAATCAATAAGAATAGGCCCACACCCCGTCACCTAATAGTAAAATTTACAAGTCTCAGTGACAAAGAGAAAATCCTGAAAGCAGCCCGGGAAAAGAAGTCGGTAACATACAATGGTAAAAATATTAGATTGGCAGCTGACTTATCCACAGAGACCTGGCAGGCCAGAAAGAGCTGGCATGATATTTTTAGAGCACTAAACGAGAAAAACATGCAGCCCAGAATACTATATCCAGCTAGGCTATCATTGAAAATAGAAGGAGAGATTAAAAGCTTCCAGGACAAACAGCAACTGAAAGAATTTGCAAATACCAAACCAGCTCTACAGGAAATATTGAAAGGGGTCCTCTAAGCAAAGAGAGAGCCTACAAGTGGTAGATCAGAAAGGAACAGAGACCATATACAATAACAGTCACCTTACAGGCAATACAATGGCACTAAATTCATATCTCTCAATAGTTACCCTGAATGTTAATGGGCTAAATGCCCCTGTCAAAAGACACAGGGTATCAGAATGGATAAAAAAACAAAACCCATCTATATGTTGCCTCCAAGAAACTCATTTTAAGCCCGAAGACACCTCCAGATTTAAAGTGAGGGGGTGGAAAAGAATTTACCATGCTAATGGACATCAGAAGAAAGCAGGAGTGGCAATCCTTATATCAGATCAATTAGATTTTAAGCCAAAGACTATAATAAGAGATGAGGAAGGACACTATATCATACTCAAAGGGTCTGTCCAACAAGAAGATTTAACAATTTTAAATATCTATGCCCCCAACGTGGGAGCAGCCAACTATATAAACCAATTAATAACAAAATCAAAGAAACTCATCAACAACAATACAATAATAGTAGGGGACTTTAACACTCCCCTCACTGAAATGGACAGGTCATCCAAGCAAAAGATCAGCAAGGAAATAAAGGCCTTAAACGACACACTGGACCAGATGGACATCACAGATATATTCAGAACATTTCATCCCAAAGCAACAGAATACACATTCTTCTCTAGTGCACATGGAACATTCTCCAGAATAGATCACATCCTCGGTCCTAAATCAGGACTCAACCGGTATCAAAAGATTGGGATCATTCCCTGCATATTTTCAGACCACAATGCTCTAAAGCTAGAACTCAACCACAAAAGGAAGTTTGGAAAGAACCCCAATACATGGAGACTAAACAGTATCCTTCTAAAGAATGAATGGGTCAACCGGGAAATTAAAGAAGAATTGAAAAAAATCATGGAAACAAATGATAATGAAAATACAACGGTTCAAAATCTGTGGGACACAATAAAGGCAGTCCTGAGAGGAAAATATATAGCGGTACAAGCCTTTCTCAAGAAACAAGAAAGGTCTCAGGTACACAACCTAACCCTACACCTAAAGGAGCTGGAGAAAGAACAAGAAAGAAACCCTAAGCCCAGCAGGAGAAGAGAAATCATAAAGATCAGAGCAGAAATCAATGAAATAGAAACCAAAAAAACAATAGAACAAATCAACAAAACTAGGAGCTGGTTCTTTGAAAGAATGAATAAAATTGATAAACCCCTGGCCCGACTTATCAAAAAGAAAAGAGAAAGGACCCAAATAAATAAAATCATGAATGAAAGAGGAGAGATCACAACTAACACCAAAGAAATACAAACTATTATAAGAACATACTATGAGCAACTCTACGGCAATAAATTTGACAATCTGGAAGAAATGGATGCATTCCTAGAAACATATAAACTACCACAACTGAACCAGGAAGAAATAGAAAGCCTGAACAGACCCATAACCAGTAAGGAGATTGAAACAGTCATTAAAAATCTCCAAACAAACAAAAGCCCAGGGCCAGATGGCTTCCCGGGGGAATTCTACCAAACATTTAAAGAAGAACTAATTCCTATTCTTTTGAAACTGTTCCAAAAAATAGAAATGGAAGGAAAACTTCCAAACTCATTTTATGAGGCCAGCATCACCTTGATCCCAAAACCAGACAAGGATCCCACCAAAAAAGAGAGCTATAGACCGATATCCTTGATGAACACAGATGCGAAAATACTCAACAAAATACTAGCCAATAGGATTCAACAGTACATTAAAAAGATTATTCACCACGACCAAGTGGGATTTATTCCAGGGCTGCAAGGTTGGTTCAACATCCGCAGATCAGTCAATGTGATACAACACATCAATAAAAGAAAGAACAAGAACCATATGATACTTTCAATAGATGCTGAAAAAGCATTTGACAAAGTACAGCATCCCTTCCTGATCAAAACTCTTCAAAGTGTAGGGATAGAGGGCACATACCTCAATATCATCAAAGCCATCTATGAAAAACCCACCGCAAATATCATTCTCAATGGAGAAAAACTGAAAGCTTTTCCACTAAGGTCAGGAACACGGCAAGGATGTCCATTATCACC
Organism: Mustela nivalis; assembly: GCF_964662115.1. Classification (NCBI taxonomy): domain Eukaryota; kingdom Metazoa; phylum Chordata; class Mammalia; order Carnivora; family Mustelidae; genus Mustela; species Mustela nivalis. Next base: position 30,960,093 of record NC_139030.1, on the reverse strand, counting down.
ACTGCTATTCAATATAGTACTAGAGGTCCTAGCCTCAGCAATCAGACAACAAAAGGAAATTAAAGGCATCCAAATTGGCAAAGAAGAAGTCAAATTATCACTCTTCGCAGATGATATGATACTATATGTGGAAAACCCAAAAGACTCCACTCCAAAACTGCTAGAACTTATACAGGAATTCAGTAAAGTGTCAGGATATAAAATCAATGCACAGAAATCAGTTGCATTTCTCTACACCAACAGCAAGACAGAAGAAAGAGATATTAAGGAGTCAATCCCATTTACAATTGCATCCAAAACCATAAGATACCTAGGAATAAACCTAACCAAAGAGACACAGAATCTATACTCAGAAAACTATAAAGTACTCATGAAAGAAATTGAGGAAGACACAAAGAAATGGAAAAATGTTCCATGCTCCTGGATTGGAAGAATAAATATTGTGAAAATGTCTATGCTACCTAAAGCAATCTACACATTTAATGCAATTCCTATCAAAGTACCATCCATCTTTTTCAAAGAAATGGAACAAATAATGTTAAAATTTATATGGAACCAGAAAAGACCTCGAATAGCCAAAGGGATATTGAAAAAGAAAGCCAACGTTGGTGGCATCACAATTCCGGACTTCAAGCTCTATTACAAAGCTGTCATCATCAAGACAGCATGGTACTGGCACAAAAACAGACACATAGATCAATGGAACAGAATAGAGAGCCCAGAAATAGACCCTCAAATCTATGGTCAACTCATCTTCGACAAAGCAGGAAAGAATGTCCAATGGAAAAAAGACAGCCTCTTCAATAAATGGTGTTGGGAAAATTGGACAGCCACATGCAGAAAAATGAAATTGGACCATTTCCTTACACCACACACAAAAATAGACTCAAAATGGATGAAGGACCTCAATGTGCGAAAGGAATCCATCAAAATCCTTGAGGAGAACACAGGCAGCAACCTCTTCGACCTCTGCCGCAGCAACATCTTCCTAGGAACAACGCAAAAGGCAAGGGAAGCAAGGGAAAAAATGAACTATTGGGATTTCATCAAGATCAAAAGCTTTTGCACAGCAAAGGAAACAGTTAACAAAATCAAAAGACAACTGACAGAATGGGAGAAGATATTTGCAAACGACATATCAGATAAAGGACTAGTGTCCAGAATCTATAAAGAACTTAGCAAACTCAACACCCAAAGAACAAATAATCCAATCAAGAAATGGGCAGAGGACATGAACAGACATTTCTGCAAAGAAGACATCCAGATGGCCAACAGACACATGAAAAAGTGTTCCATATCACTCGGCATCAGGGAAATACAAATCAAAACCACAATGAGATATCACCTCACACCAGTCAGAATGGCTAAAATCAACAAGTCAGGAAATGACAGATGCTGGCGAGGATGTGGAGAAAGGGGAACCCTCCTACACTGTTGGTGGGAATGCAAGCTGGTGCAGCCACTCTGGAAAACAGCATGGAGGTTCCTCAGAATGTTGAAAATAGAACTGCCCTATGACCCAGCAATTGCACTATTGGGTATTTACCCTAAAGATACAAATGTAGTGATCCAAAGGGGCACATGCACCCGAATGTTTATAGCAGCAATGTCCACAATAGCCAAACTATGGAAAGAACCTAGATGTCCATCCACAGATGAATGGATCAAGAAGATGTGGTATATATACACAATGGAATACTATGCAGCCATCAAAAGAAATGAAATCTTGCCATTTGCGACAACATGGATGGAACTAGAGCGTATCATGCTTAGCGAAATAAGTCAAGCAGAGAAAGACAACTATCATATGATCTCCCTGATATGAGGAAGTGGTGATGCAACATGGAGGCTTAAGTGGGTAGGAGAAGAATAAATGAAACAAGATGGGATTGGGAGGGAGACAAACCATAAGTGACTCTTAATCTCACAAAACAAACTGAGGGTTGCTGGGGGGAGGGGGTTTGGGAGAAGGGGGTGGGATTATGGACATTGGGGAGGGTATGTGCTTTGGTGAGTGCTGTGAAGTGTGTAAACCTGGTGATTCACAGACCTGTACCCCTGGGGATAAAAATATATGTTTATTAAAAAAAAAAAGAAAGGAAAAAAAAAAAAAAAGAATTGAAAGTTTTAGCTGGAATATATTGGCAGCAATGAAAGGTAAACTTACTTTTAGGGCTAGAATTTTGAGACTACTTGGCCAAGAGGATTAGAATATAAAATTTTTTGTAGATGGGCTGTTTAGGAGATGATTATCTACTGAGGGTAAAGCCTTCAAGAATGGGCTCAGCCCTTATAAAAGAGAGCTTAGAGAACTCCCTCATTACTTCCGCCATGTAAGGAACACAGTAAGAAGTCAGTTGTTTATGAACCAGGGTTTGAACTCTCCATGGACACTACATCCAGATTATGGTGCCATAATCTTGGACTTTCCAGTCTTCTGAACTGTGTGAACTGTCACTCATACACCACTCTGTCTGTGGTGTTCTGTTACAGCAGCCCCAACTGACTAAGCAGATACTATGCAAATGGTAAGTACTATAACTTAGATGAGATTCCCTGGGGGGGAAAATTGCTCATTTTCCTGCACCATCAAATTTTTGTATACTCATTATTTTTTTTTAATTTTATTTATTTATTTGTGTGTGTGTGAGAGAGAGAGAGCACATGAGCAGTAGTCAGAGAGGGAGAAGCAGGCTCCCTACTGAGTAAGGAGCCCAATGCAGGGGTCAATCCTAGGACCCCGGGATCATGATCTGAGCCTAAGGCAGATGCTTAGGCAACTGAGCCACCCTGGTACCCCTGTATACTCGTTACTTTATATAATTATATCTATTTGAAAACAAGATAGATATAGAGTACATGCAGTATTTTTAAGGATTTCAAAGTAAACTTTAAGACTCCGAAGAAATATGCTTTTGATAGACCAGTTCAGCCTGATAAAGCATAAACACACACAAACACAGATAATCTTACATATAATCCTTCTGCAAATTTTGCATGTGCACACATGCTTACACATACACATAGCCCTATTAGTTTCTTGCTCTATCAGAGAAATTAGTTGAAAAAGTTCGTAAAACTCTGCCTTAAAATATATATTGAAATAATGACCCTCTCTTTGAGCCTAGAGGGTAAAGGCACACTACCAGATGTTGACCTAATCTCATTAAAGATAACATTTGTCCAATGAAGGAAGGCTGAGAATTTTTTACTGTAGGATTCCAAGTTGAACCTATATCAAATTTCCTAAAAACTAGATTACTGGGGCACCTGGGTGGCTCAGTGGGTTAAAGCCTCTGCCTTCTGCTCAGGTCATGATCACAGGGTCCTGGGATCGAGCCCTGCATTGCGCTCTCTGCTCGGTAGGGAGCCTGCTTACCCCTCTTTCTCTCTGCCTGCCTCTCTGCCTACTTGTGATCTGTGTCTGTCAAATAAATAAATAAAATCTTAAAAAAAACAAAAACAGATTACCTTGTTTTATGTTATTCCCTCTTACTCATTTTAACATCTACCCCTTACTCAAGTTTTGAATAGATGTCCAGCCTGTATCAGCTAAGACCATGTACCTACATATGGGCTAAAACCTTAAAGGAAAAGCAATGTGTCCAGCTCTAAGGAGGTGTGATGATAACTATAATTAGACAGAGATACTCCAGTGATATCTTGTTAACCAATGCTCTACCTGTGTCTCTTTTTTATATAAAGATTTTCACTACATGTTTAGTAAGTAGGGAATATGAGAGAAAGGCTACATGCATAGACTTAAAGCAATCACTCCCCCAGTATGAGAAAACTGAGACATAGATAGTAACCTCCCTAAGATCATCCAGATAATTAACAGCCAAGCTCTGATTCCAACCTGAGTCAGTTCAAACTCCCTATAACATGACATGACATCATAAGCTCTTTTTATGTTTACTGAAATATGTCATTCATCACCCAGACATTGGTTCCAGTCATATCCATGCAGGTAGCCCAAGTAAATCTCATCCTAGAGATAATCTGATAAATGCCTTCAGCTATTGAAAAATTACTATCAAGATTATTTATTTCACATCTTTATTTACCCAGGCTAAATGTTTTGTGTTTCTTCAGGCATTTTGCATATATTTTTTCTAGACTTTCACTTTAAATGCAGTTTGTTAAGCATTAATTTCTGTTAAAGTATGATACCCTGAAAGTACTCAGTAGATTCCAGTGTGACATGATAAATACAAAAGACTATTTATTGTAAGGATTCATGTAAGTACTCTATACTTGGTATAATGACATGTCTTGATGTACTCAACACAGTTTTAGTTTATGCCTGTTATTTCAGAATAACAGAGCACCTCTCTTTCATTCCCTTCCTTTTTTTCCCTTTCACTATGAAAAGAAACTGGTTTGGAAGACATACTATATGGTTATTCCATCTGTGTTCACATTTGCCTGGTTTTGTGTGAGTCATCCTATGTCATTCCTATTCTCATAAATGGGGATATCTTCTTCCTCATAAAAACCTTTGTAAGCCTCCTTCCACCTCATTTTTTCTATATTTCTGTTTGTATCTTTTTCCTTCTTGCTGCTTAATTTCTCATTCACATAGCCCGTTTCTTGGTATATCATCCTTCCTAAAACCCTATTTTATGTTCTCCCCAAAGAGTTCCTATGTCACTCTCAAGTCAACAAGTTGATAAAACATTATTTGAGAGCATTTTAATATGTTCCAAGCTAAGGCTTTTGAATACTCTCATTATCCAAAATTAATATTTTGCATTTCTGCAGCCCTTCCAGAGAATCTCATATTGGGTTTTAAATAAGCACTGTTAATTGTGAGATGCTAGCATTTGAACAATTGCCCGTTAATGGAAAAAGATTTGATTTTGTTTCTGATTAGCATCCCATATCTTACATCCTTTGTATATTCCTTACCAGTGAGTCCTGTCTTGAAGTGTCCATGCCATGTTAAATGTTTAGATGTTCCCCTATAATACAGTACATCTCCTATAAGGCTAATATCCTAACACATCATATAAGAAACAAAAGAGTATAGGTACTTGGGCTAAGCAAGATTGCTCAGGAACTAATGAATAAATAATGATATTTCATGAATAATTCAAGATGAACATCGGATGCCTCAAACAATCTTTATCTGCAAAACAATAAAGTCTTTTAATGTGACCATGTGACAAACAGTACAAATAGGAATGGGGTTAATTGTATCCTTGGCAGCATGTGTTACATTCCCACATTCTGCCTCTGTATGAGGATTTAATTCACAGGTGAGGCCATAGAATAATGGGAAGTTAGCAGGTTTCTTAGAAAAGTGTATAAAATTCAATTCATATCATAGAGAAAGTATTCTGACTTTACGTTTGCCATCATCAAAGCAAACATTTCCATACCAAGAAGAATCAATAGCTAGCTAATAAAGGAAATGTGGGGTAACAAAATGTCACAGCTCTGCCACTTACTGAGATTTGGGCCAATCACTTGACCTGTTTGGTCTGAAGTTATTCAACTGAAAATCGGTAACTACACTGACCTTTAACTAACCTTAAAGTATCTGCCACCTAGAAGGTACTATAGATTATTACAGTATTGTTTCTGAGGGTAAAGAGAATTTGTCTGTTGGTTTCTTTAAAGTATCAAATAGCACGCCAGTTTCAAGAAATGGTTGTAGAGTATATAGGAATTTTAAAACAATGAAACTAACAAACAGGCCAAATGCAACAAAATAGTAAAAGTCATCAGGACACATCTAGGACTACATGAGAAATCAACTGGTCTCACTCAGTTTAGGTGTCCTTACTCAAACCTCCTATCCCATCCTCTATACTTGTATAATTTTTGAATTACCTGAGCTGCAACATGTACGAACTATGTGACTTTACATCCCTAAGTCTAAGGGTCTCTATCTATGAGTTTAAAAAATGCTGTCATCATAGGGTTTTGTAAAGATTAAGTGAGGTAATACATGCAAACATCTTAACTATAAATGTTAACTATTATAATAGTTATACACACAGGTAAACACACATATCACCTACCCATATAAATTACCATAGACAAATATAACTCGTAATGACAATTATTTTCTACTATAGTAAACTGAAAAAATAGTACTGCAATAGCAAAGTGCATTTTTTTTAATTAATACTAATTACATTAGTAAGGAAAATTTAAGTAATTTTCAGTCCTTGTGAAGTTGCTATGAAATTGGGGTTTTACTTTCATTTTCATTTGCTTCACTGATGAATGATACATAACATTTTAAAAATAATTTTGTTATTTGTCATTATTCATGTAAATTTTTACACATTGTAATCTAATAAGTCCATTTCTATAAATATAACCAAGGGAAAAACCAGAGAAGGTACTAAAAGCTAAGGACATTCTATCCACAGCAAAATTCTTGGCAATGGTAAAATAAACAGTGTTAATATTCATGTGGAGCATAATACAAAACTTAAATGATAGTATTAAAAATGAAGACACAAAGTGAGAAACTGGAAATCGAAAGTATTACTGTGTTATCTCTCCCACTGTAGGAAGAGTCATGTGAAAAAATACTGACATTCAAATAATAAAAATGCACTACTTTTGTTTTCTAAACAAAATTATGAAGGTTTTCTCATTATTTTATTTTCCAAAGATTTTTGTGATGTTGTTACATAGTTTTAAATAATGAAATCAGTTTTGGATTATTTTACAGGAAAGATAATTTAAAACATTAGCAAAATAATAATAATTTATGTTCTGAAACAATTATGTTTTTAAACACTTACCATATGCCAAGCTCTGAATTTTCCAGTGCTGAAAGGAGGATCCATGGCTTATTGAATTTGAAGTGGTGTGGAAGTGATCTTTTAGCTGAACTGTCAGCCAGAATTTGTAAGTGCTTTCATATTCATTTATCTTCCTCAGAATCCAGGTAGCAAACTCATGGAAATGAGACTAACCCATGAAGATTACAAATCAGATCTTATTAGTGAAATTTATCTAAACTAGGTTCACACACAAACACATGCACACATAAAACCAGAAATAAAACATTTATCAAAATAGTCACATAAAAATTCTAGTCCATTTATTACATTGTTAGTAGTAAGACCACCTTTGGGGGTGATACAATCACAGTTCAGTCCCAAGTCCATGGACATCCCATTGTTGGTTGCTCCAAGGAATCAGGTTCTCTTAACACTTCCTGAAATTTTAGGAGTGCTAGACTAATGCTGTTTCTTCTAGGCCCTCAAGACGTGTTATCTCTTATTATTTTCTATTACATATCTTCTTTCATAGTTCAGGGGAAAAAAAAAAACTTATTGGGTTGTTTGTTTTTATGATGACCTTTTAGAGTTATTCAGAATGGTTATGTCCTCTATAAAGTGCTTGAATAATTTTTCCCTAACTTAAACTTAACAAATGGCTGAGAACTTTGAGTCTCCTATTCAATCCATGCTTGATAATACACGCACTAATTACTCATGACTCACTAAAGCTTCAGCAGGCAGTAGAAGATGTGTAGTTAAACATAACTAGTCATTAAGAGCTGCTTTGAGGTAGCAAGAAACATAATGCAAAGGATGGGTGAGTGAACTACTTCTGGGATTTTGACTGTTACCAATAATACACATTTTTTCCGACTTTCCCTTTTGCTTCACATACTTGAAAACTGAAGTCTAGATTTTCAAGCAAATAAGAATTAGGAAAAGAAAGTGAGAAATAATTAGGAGGTACATATACATGTGTACATTTATGTTTTATTTATATACACAGACAATATATAGTACTATACTCCATTCCATAGCTGCATTGTAGTTGAATAAATGTTTACAATACTTAATTCGAAGATTTAATTGACACCGTATTTAAGATGGTCTCATAGTACCTCAAAGACTATATTTTAAAGCTATTCTAACATGGTTGGGTATATATTCTTCCACCAATAGTGTTTGTCCAGGTCTTATAATCATAGGTGTTATATCCTTTTTTTTTACTCAGTTGGATTAAAAAACCCTTCTTCCTCACACGTTTGAGAGAAATGTTAGTGATTATGGAAAAGAGAAAAGCTAGCAATTCTGCCAAAGAGAAAAATCTTCTTGTGGAAGAGTTAACTATTACTCAGGATAGTGGGTGATATCATCATTTTGTGAATCAGAACAGGCATTACTGTTTCTGTAAAACAATGGAACAGACAGCACAAACAAAAGATTTGGTTTAATATTTCCACTTGGATATTTACTATTTGATATGTCTCATGTGGTTTCTCTGGTTTTTATTAATTATATCTTATGTATCAGATCAATCTTTATTCTTAAAAATCTAACAAAAATTATATCTGTTCTTAGGGAGACAGTTTATTTTTCCCCCCAAGTTCTTTTAGAGTTATTCTAAATCTTGTTGTACAAGAAATCTCCCAAGTATGAAGCATAATTTGAAAATTGAGTTTCAGCAGAATAAGGATATGGATAAGTGGGCCACTACTTTCAATGCTGCCACTGACTCCATGTATGATCATGAACAAATCATGCAACTTTCATAAGCTTTATAGTCCTTGGCTTAAAGATGAATGGTTTCAGCAAGATAGTTTGTGTATTTTCTACAGACTTCCACCTTTTATAAATGTTTCACTTAATAAGTTTATGTCCTATATTATAAATCATATGCGGATTAGAAACCTGATGGGGTGCATATTCTATTTTTTATACAGAGATTTATATACTAATATAATATTTTCTTGGATTATTTGAAACAGTGGATTTTTTTCCACAAATGTGTGCACACAAATAGAATACATGCATCTTATAGAAGCTAGAGAGACTACATAAATAGTTATAATAATAGTTACACATGTATTTCATACACACACACCACACATGCAGACATAGAATGTGCATACCTTATATACATATATTTTTTTCATTTACTCCCCTAAAACTTATATTCCCTTGAGCCAGAATCAGAACATGGCATCTATTTAACTGTAAACAGAAGTTGGCAATGAGAGTTAGTAAATAAGAATCTCTAATCAAACTCTGCTTCAGTGTTAGCACATAAAACGAATCTGGCAGGTCAGTGGGAATTTTTGTCAGATTTACTACCAAATAGATGAAAAATAATAGCCACTTATTGCTGGAATAGTTTTGCTCATATCACATTAAGAAGTAAAATTTTTACAGTGAAAATTTATTTGTACAATGGAAGTTAGGCAAGTGTGTTGGTTATACTATACTACATTTGTTTTAAGTATATACACTTTAAAATGGCATTATATAGGAATAGATAAGGTTAAAAGATAGAACTGATCTAAGGCCAAATTTTTATTAGCTAATTTTTATAGACAAGATAGAAGAAACAGAGATTGAGAAACCAAGCTTGCGAACCTTATAAAAGTTACAGAAGAAAATAAAAAGTGAGATACATTTCCATTTGTTCATTTTGCTCATTTTCTGTTTTTTAATTTTTTAATGTTATTTTTAAAAAAGATTTTATTTATTTATATGACAGACAGAGATCACAAGTAAGCAGAGAGGCAAGTAGAGAGAGAGGGGGAAGCAGATCTCTCGTCAAGCAGAGAGCCTAATGCGGGGCTCGATCCCAGGACCCTGGGATCATGACCTGAGGCGAAGGCAGTCTTGAACCTACTGAGCCACCCAGGTACCCCATTTTGCTCATTTTCAAAGAGACTTTACAGAGTTATCCAGAAGTCTTGAGAAGTAAGGTTAATATAATCTTTGTGGATAAAGAAAATACACACACACACACACACACACACATATATATATTTTATATAAGATATATATATTATATATAAAATATGTATATATTTTTAATATAAGATATATATTTTTATATATAAGATATATATTTTTATATATAAGATATATATATTATATACATATATACTATATATATTCTTTTGATATCCAGGAGTAAAACTTATTTGTTCCAGTTGCATGTTAGTGTATTTTAGTGCTGTCTGTGATAATTGCTGAAACTCAGTACTCTTTTTGTCATAATTAGTCTTTTAGTTTGTGCTTTTTATGGTAGATATCTTAAATGGTAATTAGAAAATTTAAATAGTCATATATAATAATTGTCATTGTCATAGTTAACTTATGTGTCCACTTGGCTAAGCCATGATACCCAGGTATATCTGGTCAAACACCAGACTAGATGCCACTGTGAAAATATATTTTAGATGAGATTAGCATTTAAATCAATAGACATCAAGGAAAGCACATCACCTCCCATAATGTGGATGGGACTTATCCAATTAGTTGAACACCTTAAGGAAACAAAACAAATCAAAAACAAAAACAAAACAAATCCCCCAGGAAAGACAAAATTCTGCCTCAAGGCTGCCTTCCACTCAAGCAGCAACATCAACTGTTGCATGGGTCTTCAGCCTGACCACCTGCTCTGCAGATTTCGGACTTGCCATCCTCCGCAATCCTATGATCCAGTTACTTAAGATAAATCAATCTCTGTTTCTCTGTTTGTCTCTCTCACTCTCACTCTCATTCTTCACACACATACACACATTTATCTATACACATGCATCCTATGCAGGTTCTGTTTTTCTGGAGAGTACTGACTGATGCAGTTATGAGAGAGGGTCCTTCTTGGGAGACATCCTGTCTCCTAACTCCCGAAGGATGGAATTGGGGAACTGTTAGTAGCAGAGCTAATCATAATATTTCAAGTGAACCTTGTATGGAACCCAGTCTCAAAAGTAGTTAGGACATTATTTAGGGATTTATGAAACACAGCTTTACCCCGTGCAGTGTATCTCAAGCAAAATGAGCAATTATTCCTTAATGTGGAGCTTTAGTACAACTTAAACCATTGAGGAAGTACTCAGTCATTCCATTCTCCACCTCTAAGTTTAGGGTGGTATTTGTGGGAGAGGAATAGGTTGCAATAAACTAAAATAGAGTGGAAAATGTTTCAAGGAACCAGAAAAAAAGAGCATGCTGTCTTTTTTATTTGAGTATAAATAAATAGATTATGAACACATGCCTGAAAAACAAAAAAAATAGTAATTTGAAAGTAAGATTCACTGTCACACCTTGTCTCCTTTCCTGTGTGATTTTTTTTTAGTTCTTTCTCTGTCAGTTACAAAAAATAATTCTATATATTACTTTTTGACCACTAAAACCTAGGGGATCATGTTAAAACATTTTCTACATGGAAGAGGAGGAAGTGAGATGACATATATTACTTCCTACTTTGATTACTTCCTTACTTCAAGTTTGGTTACTTATGGTACTAATTTTTAATTCTTCTAACTATGTCTATATTTTAAGTCATAAATCAAACCTATTTTATTTTTTTTACTACAATCTCATCTATCTCCCATACTCTCCTTTTCCAGACACATTTCAATTATATATACTACTTTACACCATCAAATCTTGCACCATATATGTTGTTTTGTTATTCTTTAACTTCATAGACCTCAAAAAATGCATACCTTATTTATATTATTGTTTTACCTATTATTCAGCGAAGAATCAAGTCATATATATTAAACATCTAAAATGTGCTTTATTTCCATCTTATTCTTATTTGATTCATCTTGGGAAACTCTGTTTTGCTTGCAATTTTAATCAGCTTCTTGGTATTTGTAATTATTTTAGACAAGAAATTTGCCTTCCTCATTATAAAACCAAGAATGTCCAGATTCTTACTCATACTTAAAAAAAAAAAAAAAAAAAACAACTTTTCTCTTTCTTTATGAAAACATTCAACAAAGAAACCTCTGACTTCCTATTCTCTTTTATATTGATTACATTTTAGACCTGTGGCCAAATTGTCAAGCTGGGAATTCTTTTATATTTCTGGGTGAATTCAGTTTTTTCCTACATCCTTATGATACTGAATTCTGTAAATTCCTTGTTAATTTATTGGAGGACAACAAATAAGTTTTTTAGCAAAGATATGCTAAGGTACAGTTTCCAACTTGTTGCAAATCCGAAATTCACTAATTTGCCTTCATACTTGGTTGACTATGTCATGGAGACTTCTCAGTTGCATTTTCAATTACTGTGCAAGTATATGCTTCAATGACACACTCAAAACCTCCAGTTTATTAAATCTTTTGCTTTGTCCAAACCCAACACCCTTTCTTTTCTCCCTTTTTTCATATCTTTCTGTTTCTATATCTTTATGTCACTTTAGTCTAATGATCCAGCATTTTAAGAACATCATTGCCAATAAGGAACTTCCATCTTCTGTCTTTTCATCACACTTACTCAGCAAAAATTCAAACCTGGATGATCCCTGCTATCTTCGTTTTCTGCATCAATTTCTGAGTGTCTAACCATAAGTGGAGAAATTTGTATAACAGAATGTATCCGTGGCATCATAAACTTCTTAACATGGACCGTAAATGGGTTTTCCAATTTGTATTCTGTTTATTCAAGCATACTCTTGCAGCTGGATCCTCCCCATCCATAATTAAACAAGTTCAAGTGTCTCCCATTTTAAAAGATAAAGTCACTACCACTCTTGAACATACATTTCTTTGTTAACAGTTGTCAGATTCTCATCTTGGCTGCAGCCTTCTCTTGTGTGGATTTCAGCTTTTTTAACTCCAGTTTATTCTACAGTAACATGCTTATCTATTCTAAGTCTTTCAAAAAGTCATCAAATGATTTGTTTAAGCTGTTCAATTCCTTCTTGGTGTAATGGACTTGATACATTTTCCATTCTCCTTAACAATATGTAGTGGGGATGAAAAGTAATGCCTATTTTCAGGTGACTATCTTATATTTAATACAGACTTAATACAGACTATCTTGCATCAGTGCCAGGCTATCTTGCATCAATACAGACTTAAGGGAAGTAACGAGATTATTTAGGCCAGACGTTCATTCTTAAAATAAGGAAACTGGTCAAAATAATTATGTGAAAGAATGATGTGATCAAAATATTTATATTAGGGTTGCTTTCAACTGCATCTAAATACAACTAGAGAGAAATGAAAATGGAGATTACCATAATGAAAATACAATTTTTTTTAATTTTTGAAAAAAATTAAAAAGGCATGAAAATAATAACTTTGGTTTTTATTTTAGTATATTGCAGAAACCAATTTCTACCCCATCATCTGTCCCTAATACTCTTGTTTTTCTTTAAAAGTTAAGCTAGTCACACAAAAAGTTCCAGTTCAATTCAAAGTAAGGTATATTAAACAAGTAACACCTCCACAATAATCAGTTTTCCATTGAGTTTTTTGTATGTTTTTCCTCAGAACAAGCTCTATAAAGTATTTAAGTTTGGAAAGTACGATAAAGTTATATCAAAAAATTATGTAATTTGGTTAAGCATCACTGAGTATCCTGATATTTACATAAGACAATAAAATGATAACAAGACCTAGAATATGATTTAAAACACAAAGTGAAGAGACGCCTGGGTGGCTCAGTGGGTTAAGCCGCTGCCTTCAGCTCAGGTCATGATCTCAGGGTCCTGGGATTGAGTCCCGCATTGGGCTCTCTGCTCAGCAGGGGCCTGCTTCCCTCTCTCTCTCTCTGCGTGCCTCTCCATCTACTTGTGATTTCTCTCTGTCAAATAAATAAATAAAATCTTTAAAAACAAACAAACAAACAAAAAAACACAAAGTGAAAACAGTATTGTAGACAGAAAATTTACTAAATAATACATAATTCAATACGATATTACTTCAGTTGGAGTAAACTTGTCATTTCTTCTTTCATGACATGGCTATGTTCTATAGCATTGTGAGTCAGTTTCCTACTTAGCCTACTCATAATTTCATTTTAACAGTTGAATTATCTGGAAATAATTGACCATAAACAGGGACTAAGAAGTATTAATCAGCTCATTATGTGTCTCCATAGGAATAAAAATTTTGAAATAATAACATAGGGCCACCCGGGTGGCTCAGTTGGTTAAGCGTCTGAGTCTTAATTTTGGCTCAGGTCATGATCTCAAGGTTGTGAGTTGAGCCTCACGTTCTTAGTTTTATAAAATTCTTGATCTTTTGTTAAGTGGCTTTCTTTCTCTCAGTTTTGAATACTTTTTAGGTTTTGTTACATAAGATGTACAAAATATTTTACATGCAACTTTTTAGAATTTTTTAAAGAAAATTCAGGAAAGAACTATACATTTTTAATTTTTAGATTTTAAACAGAGTTTCATGTATAAGATTTGATATTTTAAAAGATGCATTGACCTTTGATCATTTTAGTCTTTAAGAAATTGAATTTTAGCAGAGAGAGTCAATTATATGGTTTCACTTACTTGTGGAGCATAATAAATAACATGGAAGACATTGGGAAATAGAGAGGGAAGTGAGTTGGGGGAATTCAGAGAGGGAGACAAAACATGAGAGACAGGGACTCTGAGAAACAAATTGAGGGTTTGCGGGGTCAGGGGTGGGGTAAGCCTGGTGGTGGGTATTATGTAGGGCACATATTACATAAAGCACTGGGTGTGATGCATAAACAATGAATTTTGGAATGCCGAAAAAAATAAAATTAAATTAAAAAAAAAAGAAATTGAATGTTTGCTTTCTCCTAATCGTCTCTTCTTAATTTTTCTTTTATTGTGTAGCTATACTTATTGTTCCTATTTTTAAAATAATATGTTAATTACAGTAGTGCTTTGGTGTGACACCAAAATAATATGAATGTAAGGAAGTATTCATGGGTAACTTTGGTGTTGATTTAGTAATGTCAACTCTAGGAGTCCGTGTATTTGTGTGTGTGTGTCTATAATATACAGTATATATAATACATATATTGCATACAAATTTTGTATCCTATATTGTGTATACATATAAATGCAATATGTATAGTATATATAGGCATACATCATGTTTTTGCTCTTCCTTTTATTGTACTCCACAGATACTGCACTTTTTCTTTTTTTTTCAAATTGAAGTTTTGTGGCAAGCTCATGTCAAGCAAGTATAAACACCATTTTCCAACACTAATTTCTCAGTTCATATCTCTGTCATATTTTGGTAATTCTTGTAATACTTTGTACTTTTTCATCATTATTATATTTGCATGGCTGCAATCTGATGATAAAACCTGAATGAGTGAATAAGTTTTTTCTTATGGATGAGCAAGGAAGGTAGTTTCTTGAGATGGAACCTTCTGGTGAAGATGTGAAGATCATTGAAGTGACAGCAAAAGATTTAAAATATTATATAAACTTAGTTGGTAAATCAGTAGCGGGATTTAAGAGCAGTGACTCCAATTTCGAAAGAAGTTCTACTGTGTAAATAGCTCTCAAACAGAATGTATGCTACAGAGAGATATTGTTCATGAAAGGAAGTGTTAATTGACATAGATGACTTCATTTTCTTATTTAAAGAAATTGCCAAAGCCACCCCCGTCTTCAGCAGCCTCCACCCAGATAGTCAGCTGTGTTCAACATTGGGGCTAAGACCCTCCACCAGCAAAGATTATGACTTGTTGAAAGCTCAGATGGTGGTTAGCATTTTTTAGCAATAAAGTATTTTCTAATAAGGTATGCTCATTGTTTTTTAGGCACAATGTTATTGCATACTTAATAGAGTATAGTACAGTGTTGACAAGTTTTATGTGCACTGGGGAATAAAAAATTCATTCAATTCATTTTATTGTAATGTTTGCTTTATTATAGTGGTCTGAAACCAAGCTCATAGTATCTATCAGGTATGCCTTTATACATGTTATATATCTCTATCTCTATCTCTATCTCTATATATATCTATATCTATCTATATCTATATATGGAGAGAGTGAGAGAGAGAATTAACATATATATAGCATATGACAGCACATAAGTGTGTGTGTTATCTTATATATAGAAAAGATAAAAAAGAGATTAGAAACCATTCTCTTTTTTTTAAAGATATTATTTATTTATTTATTTGAGAGAGAGAAAAAGAGGACATTAACAGGGGGGCAGTAGAGGGAGAAGCAGACACCCCACTAGAAGGGCAGGAAGCCAGACCTGAGGCTCTATCCCAGGACCCTGGGATCATGACCTGTGCCAAAGTCAGACACTTAAACAGCTGAGCCACCCAGGTGCCCTGAGATCTTTCTAAATCTATAACTATGGTATATCCTAGACCGAGTTTCTATGTTAATAAATCTAAAAAAAAATTCTCATTTTTATTCTTTGCTTTTTTTTTGAGATTAAGTAGAAACAAATTAATGAAAACTTCTGATTATTTTTGGTCTTAATTACTATATTAAATATTATTCTATTAATATTGTTATTATACATTACATGTACAGTGTTAGTGGCAATTTTCACCTGTCCTTTTCAAATTTTTGTGAGTTAAGATAATTTATCCACAACCAATGCTACTTTTAGATATCTTAAGCATGGACATAGAACAAAAACATTATGTTATTTTTATTCTGAATCATTCCCCACCCAATGTGGCATTTCCTTAAAACTGTTTTATTATGAAAACATTGTAAATGTTTTCAATGTGATAAGTTTGAAGTATTTTCCTATAACTCATTCCTTAACATCAACAATATGATTTTATATTACATTTTGTGTTATTTATATTACATTTTGTGTTATTATTTGTATCTTCTCTCTTATATATAAGTTAATACATTTTTGATTTTGCTTTTTATTATTTTGGATTAGAATTCAAAACTACTTCATACCTAGACTTAGGATAACTGTTGGTAATCTTTCCAAAGTGATATGTAGATTTTTTTTTCCTTAATCAGTTTTTTTACTCAGAGATCTGGTTATTCTCAGAGGTGATAGAAGCTTAAATATTGTGAGATAAATAGATAGAATTAGTATTAATAACAGGTCTACATGCCACTGCTGATTAACTTCCATGTTTATATTTTGATACTTGGCTGTTCTCTCTAAATAAGTATAGGTCTGTTGTCTAAGTAAAAACTATATTGGTTTGCAAGATGAGGAGCTCCCCAAATGAAATATGAAACTGGCCCATGTGCAAAGAGTATGAGGAGAAATTCAAAGAAGGAGCAGTCACTCCAGATTGGTAGATGGTATGTGTAATAAACAAGGGAACTTGCATATGAGACTTGCGTGGGTGGCTGCAAGATGAGTACATCTTGCACCTAATAACCAGAATCCTAAACGTCTATATAGAGGGCTTAACAGGGTTCAGCAATGTACACAATGCAGGCAGTCTCAACAACACATTACTATCTCAAGGTTGCATCTTTGAAATGGCTTCTAGTGTGGAAACAGTGAGCTGAACCTGCATTTCAAGGACAGGAGGGAGTAAGGAGGCTCTGATTGTCCTAGTCCTGTTGATAGGTCATCTGGAAATCAGGGTCTCTTGCTTAATTCCTTCAACAAATTGGAAGGTATTATCTACACTGATGTAAACACATCACTTGAAAAAAATATTAAACTAGTGATCTCATCTGATTAAGGAACAGTAGTACCCAAATGTGCATTTATGTAGTGTTATTCAAGGTCAATATGTGATCCACCTAGAAAGAAAAGTAGTGATGGAAAAATGCCTGTAAACTCTAAGTTATCATTACAAGATAGAGGAACCAAGTACATAGATTTCTATGATTTCTCTTGCTATGATTTCTAGATTCTATGATTTTCTAGATTTCTAAAGAAGACATCCAAAGGGATAGCAGGTACATGAAAAGATGTTTAACATCTCTAATCATCAGGAAACTGCAAATCAAACCAATGAAATATCACTTCACATCTGTTAGAATGGCTATTATTAAGAAAACAAGAGATAAGAATACTGTGTTGATGAAAATGTGGAGAAAAGGGAACCCTCATGTTCTATTTGTGGGCATGTAAATTGGGTTAGCCACTATGGAAAATAGTATGGTCATTCCTCAGAAAAATTAAAAATAGAACTACCACAGGCTGATTTATTTCACTTAGCATAATAACCCTCCAGGCCCACCCATGTTTCCACAAAGGGCATAATCTCATCCTTTTTTATGGCTACATAATATTTCATATCACACACACACGTGTGTGTGTGTGTGCATGCCACATCTTCCTTATCCATTTATCCATTGATAGACACTTAGGTTACTTCCATATCATGGCTATTATACATAATGTTGCAATAGGTATGCATTTATCTTTTCAAATTAATGTTTTTGTCTTCTTTCTGTAAATACCCTATAGGAGAAATATTTGGTCACATTTTATTTTTATTTTTAATTGTTTGAGGAGTCTTTATACTGTTTTCCACAGTGGCTACATGAGTTTATGTAAACCAAAAGTACACAAGGGTGCCTATTCCTCCACATCCTCACCAGAACTTATTATTTCTTGTCTTTTTGATTCTAGCCATTCTGATAGGTGTGAGGTAATATAACACAGTGGTTTCGATTTATATTTCTCTGATGATTAGTGATGTTGAGCATCTTTTTTGGTGTCTGTTAGCTATGTGTGTGACTTCTTTGGAAAAATATCTGTTCAAGTGCTCTGCCTATTTTTTATTGACTTGTTTGGGTTTTTCTATTTGGCATTAAGTTGTGTAATTTTTTAATATATTTTAGATATTATCATTTCACTCATAGGTGGAATCAAAAAGTCAAAAAAATTAATAAACAAACAAATAAAAAGCAAAATCAGACCTGGAAATACAGAGAGCAAACATGATTTTCAGAGGGGGTGGGGTGGAGGGATGAGCAAAATGGATGAAGGGGAATGGAAGATACAGGCTTCCAATTATGGAAAGACTAAGTTGTGGGAATAAAAGACACAGTATAGGGAATATAGTCAATGGTATTGTAATAGTGTTGTATGGTGACAGATGGTAGGTACACTTGTGGTGAGCATAGTATAAGGTTTAGAGAAGCTGAATCACTATGTTGTATACCTGAAACTAATGTAGCATAGTGTGTCAGTTATACTCAAATTTTTAAAAATTAAAAAACTTAAATGAAAATATAGCTACAATGTGATCCATCAGTTCCAATTCTAAGTATGGCCAAAAGAAATGAAAATAGGATATCAAAGAGATATCTGCACTCCCATATTTATTGCATCATTCACAATAGCCAAGATATGGAAAAAAATTAAGTATCTGTGAATTTATAAAGATAAAGATAAAGAATGTGGGACACACACACACACACACACATATATATGGTGATGGCATATTATTCATCATGAAAAAGAAGGAAATCCTGCCATTTGTAACAACATGGGTCAACTGTAAGAGCATTATGCTGAGTGAGACAAGTGAAACAGAGAAATACAAATACTGTATGCTATTACTAAATATGTCAAATCTAAAAAAGCTAAACTTCTAAAAATAGAGAATGGTGGTTGCCAGAGGCTGGATGGTGGGATGACTGGGGAGATGTTTAAGGGTCCAAACCTGCAACTAGTAGATACATATATCATGGAGATCTAATGCACAGCATAGTGATTATAATCAACAATACCTATTTTAAGCTTTATAGTTGGTGAGAGACTAGATCTTAAGTGTTCTCACTACAAAAAAAAAAAAAAAAAAAGAAATAATTATGTAACATGACAGAGCTGTTGGCTAACACTAAAGTGGTAATCATATCGCAAAATATAAATATTACCGAATTAACACATTTAACACTTTAAACTTACACAATATGTCAATTATATCTCAATTGAAGAAAGGTATCTAAGATAGAAGCAAAACATTTAACAGTGACTAAATATCTCACCTATACTTCCATGTTCCATAGGGGAAATAGGAAGATATTCATGGATAATTTAGAGCTGGCAGATTCCTTTCTCTTCTTGGAGCATAACATCAAGGAGTAGTTTAAAATAAAGGAAGTTCCATCTTCATTTATAAAATACAGGAACTGGAAATTGAATAGTTCTATACATTGCTATAAAATTTGTCTTATGCTGACTTTTCCTTGCACTTCAAATGCATTAGAATAGCACAGTATTTCTCACTTTGTGTTAATTATTGCATTCCTTATGTCCTTATATGACATTTCCATGTATATGCTATATTTTACACACTGTATGCATATCTGTGCTTTATACATTTAAAAACGTGAATTTTTTCAATCCCCAAATATCTATCATTGTTTCTAAGTAATATCTACCCCCTCTTAAGAATTCCTTAAATTACTCTAAACCTGAGAGTTAAATTTCATTTTTTACTATCAAAACTATGTATGCTAATTCAAAACTATGATTCAAATAATACCCTTAAGGTTAAAAAATTAAGTATTGAGCCTAAAAGTTTTTTCCTATATAGGATTTTCACAAAGAAATTTCTGTAACATCAGGTTCCATTCTGAGTAAAATGAGGAAGGGCCAAAACATCTAACTTTGAAAACTAATGCTAACTGAAAAACTAAAAAGTTAAAAACAATGACAAACTATAGTTATTTTGATATTAAAAACTCCCAAATAAGGCTTTGTTTCAACCTGACTATGAAAATGGATAGTGGGTGGTTCTAATTAGAGACATTCTTAGGATGGGGGTACTCAGTGGCTTTCTCATCTTCTTCCTCTAGTGATAACTGTTTATACCCTCAAATAAAGGAAGGGAGAGTTTGATTTAAGTTTAAAACCAAAGGAAAGATACCTTAAGTGCTGATTGAAATAAATGTGCCAGATGATATGAACAGAAAGGTCGGTAATTACTTTATGTTGCAAAGATCTCATTTTTGCAGTTCTAGAAGTCTGACTGGCAAACCATGGTTGTATCATTAACTGGAAATTCCTTTAGCTGTGGAGTAGGGTCAGAAGTAATCTCTTACTGTGGCTTATGCAACCTGACAATCATTGGAGAGACACTAATACAACACTTAATGAGGAAAATGATCATTTGAAAAGTGAAGTGGCCACTCTCCATCGCAATGCTAAGATCCACTTCTAATGCAACCTAACATTATTGTTGATATAGGTAAGTATTCCTCCAAAAAGTAATCAGTTTTTATATATTAAAGAAAAGATAATATTCAAAATGACATTTCAGTTTCTGTGTTTGTGAGTTTTCATGAAAATAAAAAAAATAATTCATAATAAGAAGCTACTTCTCCTCAATTTTAGTAAAATATTTAATTGAGAGGTGTTTTAAAGAGTTTATATACATGGCAAAATTGAGTCATTCTTAATGACAAATTAAACTTCTAATATTTAATAATTAAATGCATTTTTCAACTTGATGCATAGTAATAGAATTTAGTAGGGATCAATAAAAATAAGTATTGCCCAATTCACCCATAATATACCAGAGCTCCCATTCTTAACTCTCTTTCATATTGAGCCAATTACCAAGTATTAATTGAGCAGCTACGAGGTACCAGCAACATAACTCAACTTTCCATTCCACCTGTCCTCATACATGGTTTGCCGCAAAAGGAATGGAAAGACCTCTCCACTGCTTTTAACAGCTGTGAGAGAGGGACAATAGCAGGAATCTGCATGGTCAAGTCAGAATTAGAACCAATGAAAACAAGGAGAAAAATTAATTACTCACCCCGGCCCCTGATAAGGGCGGTGCAATTCCGCCTGGGGCAAAGACACTTGAGAATCACTACAACAGGCCCCTCCCCCAGAAGATCAACAAGAAATCCAGCCGAGACCAAGTTCACCTACCAAGGAGTGCGGTTTCAATACCAAGGAGAGCAGCAGAATTCCGGAGGAGGAGAAAGCCAAGCATGGAACTCATGGCTTTTTCCCTGTGATTTTTTTTTTTTTTTTTAGTCTTGCAGTTAATTTAATTTTTTTCTTTTTCATTTTTTTTTTTTTCCGCCTTTGGGTAAAATTTTTTTTTTTAACTGTTACCTTTTTCTTTTTAAACGATTTTTTACTAGTTTATCTAATATATATATTTTTTCTTTTTTATATTTTTCTTATTTGTTTTCTTTTTATAAATTCTTTTCTTTTCTTTTTTTCTTTTTTTTTTTATTGTTTCCTTTTTGAACCACTTTTTATCCCCTTTCTCCCCCCTCACGATTTGGGATCTCTTCTAATTTGGTTAAAGCATATTTTCCTGGGGTTGTTGCCACCCTTTTAGTATTTTACTTGCCCCTTCATATACTCTTATCTGGACAAAATGACAAGACGGAAAAATTCAACACAAAAAAAAGAACAAGAGGCAGTATCGAAGGCTAGGGACCTAATCAATACAGACATTGGTAATATGTCAGATCTAGAGTTCAGAATGACAATTCTCAAGGTTCTAGCCGGGCTCGAAAAAGGCATGGAAGATATTAGAGAAACCCTCTCGAGAGATATAAAAGCCCTTTCTGGAGAAATAAAAGAACTAAAATCTAACCAAGTTGAAATAAAAAAAGCTATTAATGAGGTGCAATCAAAAATGGAGGCTCTCACTGCTAGGATAAATGAGGCAGAAAAAAGAATTAGTGATATAGAAGATCAAATGACAGAGAATAAAGAAGCTGAGCAAAAGAGGGACAAACAGCTACTGGACCACGAGGGGAGAATACGAGAGATAAGTGACACCATAAGACGAAACAACATTAGAATAATTGGGATTCCAGAAGAAGAAGAAAGAGAGAGGGGAGCAGAAGGTATACTAGAGAGAATTATTGGGGAGAATTTCCCCAATATGGCAAAGGGAACAAGCATCTAAATAGGACTTTTATGATTATGTCCTCATATTTCTCACCTGTCTGATTTGAGTTTCTGCCCTCCTTTCATTTCTGAATATAGCCTTCTAGGAAAAAAATTTCAAATGTGTTATACTATTAGGAAAATCTTATGATAAGAGTACCTCCTTATGATAGTGATTAGTCAATAGAGAGCAAGATGTAAATTGATATAAAACTTAAATTGGAAGATATTTTTATAAAAGTAACTGTGGGATAAAAATATATGTTTATAAAAAATAAAAAAATAATTAATAAATAAATAAATAATAATAATAATAAAAGTAACTGTTATGATACAAATTAATTATATAATTCTTTTATATATTGTTTGTCCATTATATACAGAAATGACTTTTAAATCACTCAAATTCACATTGCTACATTAGGCAAGTTGATAAGAGTGCAGATTGGAAAAAGAGAAACTTTGCTTCATTTATTTTCTAGGATGTTCAGATTATTTGAAAGCTATAATTAGAGAGGGCTTCACTAGTGCAAAAACAAAACAAAACAAAAACAAAAACCTAAAAAAAATTGAATAAGAAAGTCTACATTTAAAATTAGGCTTTGGGTCAACTTGATGGCTCAGTTGATTAAGCGTTTGCCATTGGTTCAGGGTCCTGGATCCTCAGAGTCTTGGGACCAAACCCCACATCAGCCCCACACTGTGCTCTCTGCTCAATAGAGAGCCTGCTTTTCCCTCTCCTGCCTGCCACTCCCCCTGCTTTTGTGTTCTCTCTCTGTGTCAAATAAATGAAATCTAAATGGAAAGAGTTGACTTTAAAAATGACATAAAATTAGTCTTTGATATTTAATAATTATGTGATCTTTTATAAATCACCTTAGCAATAATACCAATAATAAAACAAACAAAGAATAGTTAAAGTTTGCATCACTGGAGATTTATGGGAAAAATGGTATATAGATGTAAGGCATCAGAAAGTAATGTACAGCCAAGGCAGCAGAAAAGAGGTTTATAATAAGAATCTGGACTAGACTGGTACCATCAAGGTTTTTATGATAACTAATTGCAGTCAGAATGTTACATAATAAAGATTTGGACTCCTAGTTGGTGTCTATATTACTTATTCATTTGTGTGTCTGTTCAACTAACTCACAAATACTTTGAGGATAGTCTGTTAAGTGATCCAGTGGAAGTTTCTGTATTATTCAAAGATACACTGTGTTCCAATGAGAACAACCACAATATCTCACTAGGGTTAACACTATTAAATCTTATTTCTAATTCATATCACAATCTAAAATCAGTCTGGCAGCTTTCCTTGACTATTCTCAAGCTATGCAGTCAAATGCTCTACCACTGAGCTATGCCCCCTGTTCTCAAGCTATGATTTAGTTTGAGACTCAGGTTAAAGTCCTATCCCTGAGATGTGGCTGAAAAATTACTTAATCATTCAAATTACCAGTTCCATCATTTTAAATTTGAGGACAAAAATAGAAGCTACCTAGAAAGAAAATTAAATGAGGTAATGTGTATAAAGCAATTTGTACCAAATGGTACACAGCATAAGCTCAATTAATGTGAGTCATTATTTTTTCTGGGAAAAGTCAGGGTATAAAGTAATAATAAACCCATTCAGGAGATCTCAAAGCTTTTTCTTCTAACCTCTAGGAAGCAAAACCTTCCCCAGGTTTGCAGTTTCCCACCACCAACCTCTGACTCTCACCCACACAGGCCAGTTCACATTCACCAAGATTGCAGCCTCTGGTATCTGATTGTCAATATGAAAAGCTTTATCCTTTACACCCATGTTGTACTCTGAATATAGTGTTAGTGATTCTTTCTCCCTGTCATGCCTATTATTTCTGGAGCAGGCCAATAAGACCCTAAGATGTCTTGGCCTAACTACCTTTATTAATTCTTTCAGAGTAACTTTCTTGATTTTGTTTGTTTGTTTGTTTGTTTCCTTCTATCTGACTGGAGAAATCACATTGGAGATTTAAACATCTCAGGCTCCATCTTTTGATCAGACTAATCTTAAAGTCTGAAAGTCTCTTTGCCTTAGGTTTCTACCACCTTCCTTCATGAGGAAATGGATAAGACTAGCTTTTATGTTTTCCATTTTTTTATAGGGACCCAGGTTGGGAGACCCACCAAGTTTGATTCCTCATACAGGATTTCTAAGCTTTCATTTCCAGTCAATAAAATGGACCACAGCTGGAGGTATAAGGGAAGAGTCACCTGTTTGACTCCTTATACTCAAAGATCAAAAATCAGGAGAGAAAAACAACAAACAAAACAAAACCTCCAGAACACAAAATTACAATTAAACAACAAAATAATCCATGGTGGAAAATCTATGAATGTGGCAATACTTTTCGGAAATGAAGGAAGTGGTAATTAGATATTATAGATTGTGACAACCTCAGATGGTCTTACTCAGTTTTTTTTTTAATTTTTAAATTTATTTATTTGTCAGATTGAGAGAGAGAGAGAGCAGAAGCAGGGGGTGCTTTAGGTAGGGGGAGAAACAGGTTCTCCGCTGAGCAAGGAGCCTGATATGGGACTCAGTCCCAGGACCCTGGGATCATGACCAGAGTAGAAGGCAGATGCTTAACCAACTGAGCTATCTAGGCATCCCTTATTCACCTTTCTTAATGCTATGCTGGATTTTATGTTAAGAAAGGAAGAAACTGTTTAAACTCTATATCGGACTATACAGCTCAGTGAGAACTGTCATATCTTCACCTCTGTGTATACTTTATAAAGCTTTACTCAACCTTTGACACACAGAAAGTGCTTTATATATGTATGTGTTGAGTAAACATTCAGCAAACTTTGATCCTTGTTTGTTGCTTGCCAGACCTAGTAGTGAAGTGATTGGCCATACAGAGATCAACTTAGTAGCCACATACTAAATAGACTTTTTAAAAAGTGGCTCTACTTTGAAAATGCAATTTCAAAAAATATCTTATGATATGACAGAAAAAAAATCATTGAAGAACATTCGATTTTTAGCTATCTTAACCTTCAAACATGAAGGATGGAAAAGAATGGCAAATTATAAATGAAATACTAAGGGCACAGAAAGGAAAGAGGTAATACACCCACTATTCGCAGATGATATGAAACTATTTAGAAAGCCCTAAAGTCTCCACCAAAAAAACTATTAGAACTAATAAATGAATTCAGTAGAGTCACAAATTGCAAAATTATCATGCAGAAATCAGTTGTGTTTCTGTATATTAAAGATGAAGTAACAGGAAAAAATTAAGAAAATAACCCATTTACAATTACATGAAAAGAATAAAATACCTAGAGATAAATTTAACCAAGGAAGTAAGAGACCTGTACTCAGAAAGCTGGAAGATGACGAAATTGAAGATGGCACAAATAAATGGAAAGATAATCCATGATCATGGTTTGGAATAATTAATATTATTAAAATACTCATACTACCCAAAGCAATCTATAGATTCAATACAATCCCTATCAAAATACCAATGACATTTTTTATATACTGGAACAAAGAATACTAAAATTTGTATGGACGCACAAAAGACCTCAAATAGCCAGGGCAATCTTGAGAAAGAAGAACAAAGCTGGAGGTATCATGCTTCCTGATTTCAAAATGTATTACAGAGCTATAGTAATCAAAACAGTATGGTGCTGACATGAAAACAGATATATAGGTCAATGGGACTGAATAGAGAGCCTGGAAACAAACCCGCATATATATATGGTCAGTTAGTCCATAACAGAGGAGGCAAGAATATCCAATGGGGAAAAGACAGTCTCTTTAATAAATGGTGTTGGGAAAACTAGACTGCTATATTCAAAGGCCTGAAACTAAACCACATACAAATACGTTATACCACATACATAAATAAACTAAAAATCAATTAAAAACGTAAATATACCCCTGGGGATAAAAATATATGTTTATAAAAAATAAAAAGTTAAAAAACAAAACAAAACAAAACAAAAAAAAAACCGTAAATATAAGACCTGAAACATAAGACTCCTAAAAGAAAACATATGCAGTAAGCACATGGACATTAGTCTTAACATTTTTTGACATTTTTCTCAGGCAAGGAAACAAAAGCTAAAATAAACAAATGGGATTACATCACGCTAAAAAGCTTTTGCACAATGCAGGAAACCATCAACAAAATGAAAAGGCAATATATTGAATGGAAAAAGATGTTTGCAAATTGTACATCAGATAAGAGATTAACATCCAAAAAATATAAAGAACTTAACTGAATTTAATATCAAAAAAAACAAACAGCAAACAAATAAGACATCCAGGTGACCAACAGGCACACACAAAAAATGCTCAACATCATTAACCATCAGAGTAAGGCAAATCAAAACCCCAAGAGATATCACTTAATACCTGTCAGATTGGCTATTATCAAAGACAAAATATCAAAATATCAACGACAAAGATCCCTTGTACACTGTTGGGAGTATAAATTGACAACTATGGAAAAAAATATGGAGATTCCTCCAAAAATTAAAAATAGAATTTCCATATGATCTAGCAATTCCCCTTCTGTGTTTTTATCCAAAGAAAATAAGAACACCAATTTGAAAAGATATATGCATCTCTAAGTTCATTGCAGCAGTATTTACAAGAGTCAACATATGGAAGCAACCTAAGTGTGTCCATACACAGATAAAAAGAATGTGAGACACACACACACACACACACACACACACACACACACAATGGGATATTACTAAGCCATATAAAAGAATAAAATCTTGACATGGATGGACCTATGCTAAGTGAAGTAAAAAGAGAAAGACAAATACCATATGATTTTATTTATATGTGAAATTGAAAACCAACCAGCCAAACAAACAAACAAAAAAACAAACCAGAAACAGACTCGTAGGAAGCAGACAGTTGGCTACCAGAAAGTAGGGTTAAGAAGTATAAACTTCCAATTATAAGATAAATTAGACATGGGGATATAATGTTTAGGACAGGAAATACAGTCAATAATATTGTAATAATTTTGTATGGTGACAGCTGTTAACTAGACTTGTCATGGGGATCACTTCATAGTGTATGAAAATATTGAATCCCTGTGACATCATTATGGTGTACATTATTGATTATTGATTATATATAATAGATAAATATCACTGTGATATATATCATTATGTACACCTGAAACTAAAAGGATATTGTATGTCAATTATACTTGAATTTTAAAAAACCTAACAGGGAGTAGACTAGCCAAAATGTGAATATACATAAACATTAAAACAGCATATTTTTCACACAGTTTTTTTATTGAGGCATAATTGTCATATCACATTATATTAGTTTCAGGTCTATGATGAAATGATGGGATAAAATGATCACCACCGTAAGTCTAGTTAACATTACATAGTTTTAAGTTATTTTAAAATTGACAGGTTAAACCATCAAAACAATTGCTCTACTTCCATCCATGTCATGCTGAGTGAAATAAGTCAAGCAGAGAAAGACAACTATCATATGATCTCCCTGATATGAGGAAGTGGTGATGCAACATGGGGGCTTAAGTGGGTAGGAGAAGAATCAATGAAACAAGATGGGATTGCGAGGGAGACAAACCATAAGTGACTCTTTTTTTTTTAATTTTTTTAATTTTTTATAAACATATATTTTTATCCCCAGGGGTACAGGTCTGTGAATCACCAGGTTTACACACTTCACAGCACTCACCAAAGCACATACCCTCCCCAATGTCCATAAACCCACCTCCTTCTCCCAAGCCCCCTCCCCCCAGCAACCCTCAGTTTGTTTAGTGAGATTAAGAGTCACTTATGGTTTGTCTACCTCCCAATCCCATCTTGTTTCATTTATTCTTCTCCTAAATGAGGAAGTGGTGATGCATCATAAGTGACTCTTAATCTCACAAAACAAACTGAGGGTTGCTGGGGGGAGGGGTTTGGGAGAAGGGGTGGGATTATGGACATTGGGGAGGGTATGTGCTTTGGTGAGTGCTGTGAAGTGTGTAAACCTGGTGATTCACACACCTGTACCCCTGGGGATAAAAATATATGTTTATAAAAAATAAACAATTATATAAAAAAAATTAAAAAAATAAAGTGAAAAAAAAAATAATTGCTCTGAGATCTTTTCCGAAGTTGTATTTCAATTTGCATGTTGTTAGTAGAGGATAATAGTGAGAAAGCCCAGTCCTAAGGCTGTAGATAACATAAAATATATTATCTTGCCTAGTGGTACATTCCGGCCAGAGATTGTTCAATAAAAGGAAATGAATATATACGAAAAATATTCAGAGATAATTATGCTAGTTTTTCAGCCCAAATACCTTGGAATTTGCAAAGACAGCTCATAGACAAAAGGATACCACAAAAATTCAGTGCAATAGATTTCTCTATTCACAATGACAGGAGCATCTCTCTCAATATTACTTAGCTAATGAACGAATAGATCTGCTGTGAAGTTCCTAGGAGGCTCATTTTCTTGAGAACAGTAGTAAAAGTTAGCTGATGAATGACCTAAACTGCTTAATGTTTCTCCTTATAACTTCTGAGCAGCAAGGCGTATCCAAGCAAGTACTGAAGGAGTATCCTCGGGAGGCCCTGGTGTCCTTGCAGGTTGTCAGAGGCAATGAGCCAGGTTTATTTCAAATGGCTCCTTAAATGAACATTTATTTTGTGCCAGTAACACGTTTTTGATTAACAGCTCCTTTGACTAATTTGCTTCCCCAAACAGCCCAATAAAGGACTCGTTTAAAACATAATTAAAAGCATGTTATTGCTAGTAGTTAATACTGATTAAAACAGGCATTAAGACAATTATCGTTGAAGGAAAGTAAGCACCCCGTAGTTAGTATAGAATCCATCCTTACTGTTTTTATGCATCTTGTACAGAAATGGATACATGACAGGCTAAAGCCAGGACTCATTCTTTATGGGATCATATAAAAATATATTCCTATTTTGTTTGTTTCTTTCAATGAGTGGGAAACTCTTTATATAGGTGGGCTAAAAAATAGTATGTTCCTTGTGTGAAACATTCATGTATTCAGCAAGGTAAAGCTCATTTTCAATCAATATGAACTGATTTTGGCTGTACAGAATAAAGTTCAGCTATTCTTTTATAGTAAGAGAATATAGACCTTCATTCTTTCTAAACACTCTCTTACACAAAACTTGCTTAGTCACATTATAGATTTAATGCAGTGGATGTTGTTATTACTGTCATTTGGCACTTTGACTCATTTGTTTTCATACTGCTTGTTCAAGCATATTCTGTTGTGGTAAAAAATAATAATACCTTAAATGATTTTTTTTAAAAGATTTTATTTATTTATTTGAGAGAGAGAGAGAGAACATGAACAGGGGAGGAGCAGAGAGAAAAGCAGATTACCCACTAAGCAGGGAGCCTGATGTGGGGCTCAAGGTGGGGCTTGATCCCAGGCTCCTGCGATCATGACCTAAACAGAAGGCAGATGCTTACCCAAATGGCCACCCAGGTGCCCCCCTGTTTCTTTTTTTTAAAGCACCTTTTAAAACAGAGCAATAGTGGAAATTAATATTACATGGAATAAGTACATCAAATTTTTTCAACAACTTCTGTGTTTTGCATTAAATTGACTTTTCAGGAATTCAGTATGTAATATGAAAAGAGCATGTGTTTTGCATGAAAGATTTCGTTGAAAATGATGCAGAAAATGACCTCCAGTTTATGTAAAATATTTTTTTCTAAAAATACTTTTCTTATGATCAATTTTATAATTAAGTATAACTTCCTACTTTGTGACTATTCAAGAACGCATATGGTAGAATTAACAGAAATTCAGTTTGGGTATACTTGACTAGAGCAAAACTGCTGTTACAGAATGGATTTATAAGTCATCTTAAAAATTTAACGTAAAAGATTTCAGAAATCAAACTATGTCAACAGGTTTGATCATTTGTTCTGGATTCCCATTTTGGTGTGGTAACTCTTGTATAGACTCACAAATAGATGTCTCTCACCATGTGTCATAGCCAGTGTATTATCAAGGGATGATTTGTCTTTTCCTTCATGGATCCAAGAAAGGTCTAGGGTTATTATAGCCACCAGAAGCCAATTTCCAAACCTTGTAAAGCTTGGGGAGATAAAAGTTAAAAACAAATACAAAACACACAGACACACATACATATACACAGTAACATGCATGTGAAGGAGAGGGAGTATAAAATGGGAAAGGAGAAAGGCTTTGTCATATTTGATAATCAATACTAAACTCATTTCTTTTCATTCTATTGTAGGCTTTTTACCACTCTTCTCTGGATGATTCTAAGAGATTCCTAAAATATCTTCCTCTTTCTACTTTGGTTAATCCTTTACACTGCCATCAAAATTATGGTTCTAAAATGCAAATTTGATTTCCATCTATCCTAGTTAAAATCTTTCCATGATTCATATCAATTCTTTTTGACAGGGTATAATTCTTTAATTATCTGACCTCAACCTATATTTTCAGTTAAATTTTTTGATCTGCTGTCTGTGGACATCATGAAACCTCATGGAACTGAACTGTTTAATCATGTGAGCTAGTGGAAACTCTGGTACATAAAAGATAATTAACCATCTTTGTTGAATAAGAATATATTGCAGGGGCACCTGGGTGGCTCAGTGGGTTAAGCCTCTGCCTTTGGCTTAGGTCATGATCTCGGAGTCCTGGGATTGAACTCCATATCCGGCTCTCTGCTCAGCAGGGGGGCTGCTTCCTCCTCTCTCTCTGCCTAACTCTCTGCCTACTTGTCTCTGTCAAATAAATGAATACAATCTTTAAAAATTTGCATTTTAGGTATTATTAATATTGTATTAGTGTACATAGGTATTTCTAACAGTGAGTAAAAGTGCAGAGAATATTTTGAACTACTCAGATATTATTGTGAATTATTCCACTTAGATTAGTGGAATAACTACAGGAACTTGGCAACTACTCTGGAGCATGACTTGGCTTTATTAGGTAATAATTCAGAGTTCTGGCTAGACAACCTAGCCATGAACCCTGACCTAACTGCCCAGTGCCTCAGTTTCTTCATCTCCCAAATCGGGATAATAAAGCATGAGTTAATGGTGAATAGATGTAAATTTCTTAGGACAGTATGTAGTAAATTTTACATATAAATGAGCCTTTATATCAATCTCAGATGTCTCTGTTCACCGAAAGAAGCCATTGTATCAGTGATCTCAAAACATCGAGGAATATACATGTCTATGACTCTCAAGTAAACAGTTCTTTTTGTCTTCCTTGGCTCTTCCTGATCCAGTCTTTTCTCTTCTCAACTCTATTCTAAGGCCCAGGACAATGGTCCAAAAAGAAAAGTCCAATATGCCCAGTGGCCTCTGGCTTAAGGTGGGGTAACCAATAGGGAGAACAGTTAGGAGAAGGAGAAGAGGGTGCTGAGGGAACATATTACACTGGCACCAATGGCTGACTGAGTTCTAGGACCTGAGGCCAGCTGGCCTAAGCAGGGACAACTCCATATGACCCCATCACACCCTGCTGTTATCCCCAGGCCTGGGCTTGCTGTCCCCTCACCTACACTTTGTAAAGAGTTCACTTAGTCAACTCTCTTAACTCATCCATTTCCTGCAAGGACCTTGACCAACGCAATACCAGAAAAGAAGTAATTTCATTTCCAAAATCTTTTAACTAATTTTGCTTGTCGAATATATTTGTTTATTGTCAAAGACAGTCCAACACCTCCTAATGCCAAAATACTTATTATCTTTATCATGGCCATTTCCACAGGATATTTGAATTGTATTTCATCAAAATATGGCTTTCGCTCTATGGCAGTCGATTTTTTTTCAATTGACAAATTGAGAAAAGCAGTTGTTTTTGGTAGCTTTGAAATGAAAACAGCCTTCTGCAGATATTAAGGCCATGATACGGAGATTAACTAATTAGTAATGTATTGTCTTGCCTGGAAACTTAGCTGCTGTAACAGTCACTTGGATCCTAGCAGAACATATTTAAAATATAATCTATTCTATTTACAGAAATGTATTTGCTTATTTTGATAACTGAAAACAATAAACTTGTCTTTCCAAGCAGCAACTATTTTAATTCAACATTGAAAAAAAAAAGCTGTTGGAGAAGGTGGAGAGAGCTTGGGAAAAAGTAATGGCAAAAGCAGAGGGAATAAGACTTTTTCTTCTTTGCATTCCCCCAAGGTGTTTTGCCCATGGCAGTGTTGTTCAAATACATATTTATCAGAGAGGAAGAGAAAGCAGGAGAGGGACAGAAAGAGATTAGAGAACCAGAAAATAATAAATTTGACTTAAGAGTTTTTTTGACTCAAGGAAATTTTTATTGCTTTTATTGTACTTAAAATTCTTTGTTCTGGTAATTGCATTGAAATAATTGGTATTTTTCCATCTGTAAAATGGGGAACACAGGGCATGTATTTAAAAGTATAACATTTATTAGAACATTTGAAAATATTTTATTGTATTAATAAAGCGATATTATTGAATACATTTTATCAAAATATTTTGTATGTGGAAAATCATACTTGCAGTTATAATCATAGGTATATCAACTTAAAATATATTTTGATGAATTACAGTTGTTTTTTTTTTAATTTTTTATTTTTTATAAACATATATTTTTATCCCCAGGGGTACAGGTCTGTGAATCACCAGGTTTACACACTTCACAGCACTCACCAAATCACATACCCTCCCCAATGTCCATAATCCCACCCCTTCTCCCAAACCCCCTCCCCCCAGCAACCCTCAGTTTGTTTTGTGAATTACAGTTTTGTTAGAAAGTTAAACATGTAGAGGCTCTTACATATACTCTATTGGTAACTCTTTAGGAATTCATAAATTATATTTATTTTTAACTTTTTATTGATAACATTAGCTTATTTTGCAGCTTGAGGCAAAAAACAAACAACTACATTTTAAAAATCCTGTCAAATATAAAACCCAACTTCAAAACTAATGGATAACAATAAGTTTGAAGTTTTTCTCCAAAACAATTAGTTTTAGGAAAACTTGCACAGAATTTTTCCTATTCTATGCAAATTTTCCTTCACAGATATACCTCCCTTCAGAAAGTAGGAGTCCTTACACTCCAATTTATATTTCAATTCCTGAAATCTTATAGAGTAATACATTCTTTGTGGTTATTCTGAAATAATATTTGTTTTGTGTACTCCAAAGAATGGATGCAAACCTAAAGGGGTTTTCTGTTCTCAGAGGACTTCTTCCCAGATCCATAAAGGTCAAGTAAGCAGTCACTCACTACTCTTGGAAAACCAGCAAATGATGTCTGGTTAGAAGTAACAGATTTTGGCAATAGTAAGAAAACCTAAGGGCCTGCATTTGGCTTGAAGGGAGCAAAAAGTGACAAAATTAAAAGGAGCTGAAATGATGCAGTTGTCAAATGAGAATCTGTTCCAAAACAGAGATTTACTGAACCAACAGTTTCTCTGCCAGTGCTCTGTATTGGTAGGGCATAGAAATTTTGTATTTTAGAGAAACAGCCAGAGGAGAACCAGTTGAAACAGTAGATGGTGTACCTCATTCATAACTTCACACTTTCTGGCTCTTCTCTTGATGTCCTGTTCTTCATACCATTAGGACACATCCTCTTACATTTTACTACGCAATTGATTGGAAGGTAAAGATTTCATTCTGTAGGTGTGTGATTGTTTACCTTCCTCCTAAGAGAGGAAGTTCTTAGAATAATTTATCCAGCTTATATGTAAAGAAGAAACTGTGGCAAAAAGTAGATTTTACTCTCATTCCACCTTATTGTCAAGACTGACATGGATCTTCTAAGGCAGTTATGGTTCACATGTAAAAGAACTGATCCAATATTAGAGGGAAAAAAAAAAATTGGCTTGCTGAATGCAGGGCTGTGGAGCCATGGAAAATAATCGTTCACAGAACTCCTGACAGTTTCAATCACAGGATTCCCTGCAATGACTGGAAGAAATTGCAGGGTAACTCGTTCAGGGAAGTTTCAGAAACTGATGTAACCCAAAGGACGACTTCTTTGTCTTTGATTTAAGATGTGGACCACAACAAGTATTCATCACTGAATTATTTTCCCTAACATACATATGTTCATGTGTGTGTTTGTGTGTGTGTGTTTTTATGTAAACATGAAACTGCATGTTTTGAGCTGAATCAGTTTTTTCATTTTCCCCAGTCATCTTACTAGTTATTTATTAAGAATCAAAAAATTTCCCCAGTAAAATAAACCTGATGTTGCTTTCCATCCAAGAGTTTATGAAACTAAAGTTGAATTTAGACCATGCTAGTACACAACGGGAACAATCCTTTTATACAAATCCATGTGTAATTCCAAACCAAATAGCTGCAAAATAAATTGGCAACTGGTATATTCTTTATAATATGCTGCCAGTTACGGAACTGGGATAAACTAAACCTGGAATTTAATTACAAATGAAAACCAAAAGAATCTGAAAGAAGTAAGAAACTGGGTAAGAATTCATTTTGATAGTATGCCGAAAGCCTCTTTCTATATCTTCTTTCCTAAACACCCATTTTCCATACTAGTTTCTTACAATTTAACTCAAAATCCAAAAGTACCACTGAGGGTATCTGCTCAGATCATTTAAACCACAGAAAAGCAAACGAACGAAAGACATAATTTTCATGCTCTAATTTCATCTACCCACCTTCCATTCAGTCATTATAAGGCTAGTTGTCTCTCTTCTCCTGATATGCCTGCCTTCTCTAGCCCAAACCAACATGCACCCACCAAAAGCTGCTTTTTCAGGAGGTGCTTGATAAACATTTTAAATCTATGGTCACAACACAAATGAATGACAGTCCCCTAGAATTGTGAGTACCTAACCTGGACAATCATAAACATATAAAGATGTTTTGTTTAATTTTGTCAACCTCAGGTTTTCTGTGAAGAGGTTGCCTATCTCTCCAACTTACCCCTACCATGAGCAAAGAAACGCACTCATTTAGATATATGTCCTGAAAATAAAACCCTCCAAAAAGTAAGGGCTCGTCAGGAAATTCACCACATTACCCCTGGTTACAGAGTGTTTTTAACCAAATTTTGTTCCACTTTCATTGGAAAGCATCACACTAATTTGGTCATCAGTGTCCTCTAATATCAGGCAGTGCTATTTGGGTAGGGGCCAATATACTACAACTTGTTTTAAGATAATAATCTAATAATATATTGAGAAACTTTTAATACATGTGCCATATCCTCAGATTCCTATGGAGAAATAATTCCTGTCAATTCTTAATATAGACATTAATGCCAAATAACATATAAGAAACAGACTCACAATATTTTCCTGGCAAAATAACTGTAAAACTAAGAACTTTGTTTTCTAGGACTTTTAGGATAATTCCACAGTGAGATCTGCTGTTACAATGAATATGTGAATCCTAGAGCAACCTACACACATTTTGCTATATTGAAATATGAAATATCCAGAGAGGGATATCATGCCTCTCATACTTATAGAAGCATTGATTGCTCTATGCGTTAATCATGGCCATTTGTGTGCATTTTTTATTTTTATTACCTAGGCTTGGAGCAATCTTTGCAAAACAGACCCATAACAAACACGTAAAAATGGAATAAAAAGCACATTCCCCATAAAGTGCTTGCACAGCATAGAAATGTAAAATTTTGGCACCCAGTCAGTTTTGTGTGGTATAAAAAATTTCTTATATTTAAATTCTCTGTATTTTACAAGGCTCTTTATGTAAAACCTTAAGTGGAGTTGACTGTTTATCCCGGTTAATTTGGCCATGTGACGCCTTCCAGGTTGGGGAGCTCTCGCTTCACTGTTTCTTATCAGCTCTCCTTACTACCGCCATGTGGGGCCAATTTGTTCCTTCTGCAGAGAAAGAAGGGGTTTGGATTTAATTTGAAACCTTGACATAAGGTTTAATTTGCTAAAAAGGGGAGCTATGCCATTGTAAATCTTGGAGGAGACACTAAGGTTGTGAGAGCTGTCAGCCCAATCTGTTTTAAGCACTGTTTGAGGTGGTTTGTTAAAGAAACTATATTTCTTTCCAGACCCCACTCACCTAATTGAATTGGTGCTTAATTGCAAATATAATTCTATACTGTATTCTCAACTGTTTATTTTTTGAGAGAGGGATGATGGGTTATAGAAAGTTTTCATATGAAATATGTATTTACAGTAGATGAACAGATTAGATAGTGTGATAGAAGGGTAATATTCTTTTTTTTTTTTTTTTTACTTCTCAGTAAAAATAGAGGAGAAGGAAATATGGTGAGCTGCAGAAGGATGAACTCGATAGAGAAAAATGGGAGATTCCTAGCTGTGAGGATTATTTAACAATGACTAGTAATGATGCTGGAAGTTGGGAATCTTTGTTTTCCATAGTTTTTAAAGATTAAGACAGACGCATGTTGACTTATAAATTTTGTTTGGGTCATTAGGGGATAAGAAATGGAGAAATGGCCTAATTATCACCCTTGGGGCTTGACTGTATTCCTATCCCAGGAGCATTTGTAACTGTGAGGGGGCTTTCAGCTCTGATGATGACTGACGGGGCCACTGTCATACAGTGCAATGTGATGTTGTATAGAAAGTATCCTCCAGGGCAAGGGCCATTTCTGACTCATTTCTGCCCTTACTAAAATTAACTACAATTGGGGAAAAAAATACATGAATATCTTTTATTTACTCCAGGAAATGACAAGTTTGTGTGTTCACATCTGTATGGGGTGATGTGTGTGTGTGTGTGTGTGTGTGTTTAACATTAGAAAAACAACATAGTCCAGTATTTAAGATCAATCTCTCTGGATCCTACCATCTAGATTCATATTCTAACCTGGTCATTTGTTATTCTCTGAATAAGGTAACTATTCTCTATTCTCTCTTCTCTTCTGGGATAGTAGTGGTAATTTCTTCTACATTGTTGTGAGCATTAAATGAGATGGCTTGCATGTTAGTGGTTATTATTAGTTATTATTTTCTGGGATCTTATACCAACCTTTCCACATTCTAACAAACTCTATTCCCTCCATCACATTCATTTCTTGTTTCTATAAACATGTGGTCCTGCAGAAATAAATTATATTTGTCCAAGGGTACTCAGAAGTTCAACACAGGAGAACTTCTGAATTCTTTAAAAAATTAAAGTATCCATGAATACTCAATTCTAATTTTAAACTTACCTAATTTCTGATAGATACATAGTGATAAACTCTTTTGGGAATTATAATTTCCTATAGTATTTATGATCTAAAATCCAAGTGATGCCAAGTTTAGAAACAAGTCAGAGCCTTATTCTTCATGTTTAAAAATTACTCAATATTTTTAGTTTGTCAAAGATTTAAGTCACAGTAAGATTATGTGGACATAATCTCACATTGTTTTAGTAAAAAGTGAATTTTTAAATTTTTTAAAAATGAAACTCACCTTTATTACTTTGTATATTCACAGAGTCTTGGGATTAATTTGATAAATGTTATCAGCAGACAGCATCCTTTACGTTCTGGACAATAATTTTGCTTGGAAATGAGCACTGATGCAGTATTAAATAGCTTCAAGCCTATTAATAGCATCCTGTAGGCCCTACTAATTTGCTGAGAAACATTTTGCTTAATTGTAATCAGTCATCAAGTGTTTTATAAAGCTACCTTATCCTTAAATGTGTGTTAGGTATTGTGAGGGTACTGGCAAAGTGTGTGGCATAGGACCAGTACTTGTGAAGCTTGATTTCTAATTAGGAAGAAAGCAAGACTGATACATGTCCATTCATTATCAGGTAAAGAGATACCTTTGCGCATCTTCACTGTTCTGCACGATGATTATCTGGCAGTAAAAGATGGTGCTTGGTTTCTAGAGAGCTGGGAGACAAACAATAAAATAGAATATTTAATACTAGTTGGGGATGAAGGTTATAGAGAAAACTAATCTCTGTAGGGTGTTAGAGAGAACAGGGCTGAGGATTTTCCAAATTTAAATAGGGTAATCAGTAATTTTTATTTATACAAAGACCTGAAGAAGCTGAGGAAGCCAACAGCAAGTAAAAGATTCCAGGTTGAATAGAAACTAGCAAAAACAAAAGCCCATGAGTGAGAATTTGGCTGGAAAATTCCAGGGAAAGCAAGGAGGCCAATATAACTAGAAGTGAGTGAGTAAAGGGAAGTTTAAGTGAGATATGAGTCAGAGGGGGCCAATCATATGGTCTATGTGGGCATTTTAGGACTTGGTCTTACTGAGTGAATTAGAGTCATTGGAGAGTGTTGGAAAGAAGATTGATCGAGGATCTGATCTGACTTAACAGTTTTATGAGAATTAAATGGCCTACTGTGTTGAGTATAAACTTGCCTTCCCTCTTAACCCCTCACCAACACCCCTAGTACAGGAAACACAGAGACCAATTAGGAGGTAAAGATGGTATCTTAAGACAGAGTAGTGGCTGTAGACATAGACAGACACAGTGAAATTCTGTATTTCTAGATATATTTTTATGATCAAACCAACAAAATTTACTTTTGAATTCCTTACTTACAAGAAAGAATGTGGAGTTAAAGATTATGGCAAGATTGTTAGGCCTGAGGTACTGGGAAGGTTAATTTTTAATCAGTTGAGATAGGACAAACTAGTACAGCAGATTTGAGGAAGAATATTAGGACGAGTTTGAAGTAAAGTATGTTACATCTTAGCTGCAGGTTTGGTATCAAAGTGAAGATGTCAAGTAGAGGGTGCATATATTCCAGTAAGTTGCAATTAAGGGGATAGTTCCAGGATGGAGATATAAATTAAGCTGTATCAATTGGGATTTGAAACCATAAGATTGAGTGAGAACACCAAAGGATTGGGTGTAGTGAAGAGTGAGGACAGAAAAAAAGTTTTCATAGATTTATCCTTGAGGTACTGGAAAAGTACAAGTTTGGGGAGATGGGGTAGAACAAGAAAGCAGGCTGAGGAGGAAGTAGGGAGAGGAATAGAAAAAAAAAATAATTTTGTTCTGGAAGCAAGTAGGAGGTAAAAGTGAAGGTAGGTGCTTGTGGTAATTTTATACTGATTTCTTTTCCTTTATCAGAAACTAGCAAACAAATTTATCAACTAAGGAAAAAGATAGAGACAGATGTTTTAAATTTGAGGAGAGAGAGAGCTATAGTATATGAAGAGCTTAAGAAAGTGAGCAGATAGGACCATATCATATGACTGCTGGAAAACCTTAAGAGCTGCTTGAGTTTTGTGAGAAGAATTTAAATCCAAGCCAGTCAGTATGATTGTGTGTGTGTGTCTGTGTGTGTGTGTGGTGTTTTCATAGTGATGTTAATCTGCATGTATGTAGGCAAAGCATTTTGATTAACAACTGATATCTAATAAACCACTTCAATACTTAATGGTTTAAAACCCCAATAATCTAAAACCACAACAATCATTTAATTCGCTCACAGACCTGAAGTTTTAAGCAGACCTCAGGAAATATTGCTCATTTCTCTTCATACTTTCAGAAATACTGGGCTGTGGTGATTTGACTAGAGCTAAAGGATCCGTTTCCAAGATGGTTTACAAGACGGGCAAGTTGATGCTACCAGCATGCCAGGAAGTCAGTGGGCTGATGGTGGGGTCCTAGGTTCCTCTCCATGTGGGCTTCTCCACAGAATTACTTGGGCTTACCCACAGCAGCTGGCGGCTTCTTAGTCATTGTCTTGGTCTTTGTCTTCTTCATCGTCTTCTTCGATTTCTTCTTCCTCCTCCTCCTCCCCACCTCCTTCCCACTTCCCCCTCCCCTCCTCCACCTCCCCCTCCTCTGGATTTAATTTACTTGAGAGAGAAAAAGAGAGGATGAACACAGGGCAGACAGGCAGAGGGAGAGGGAGACAAAGTCTAAGCAGACTCTGTGTTGAGTGTGAAGCCTGCCATGGGGCTCAATCTCACAACCCCGAGATCATGACTTGAGCCAAAATCAAGGGTCAGATTCGGCAGCTGACTTCTAAGGGCAAGTATTCCAAGACACCTAGGTAAAAGTTGCAAAGTTTCCTGTGACCTAGCCTTAGAAGACTAAGAATGACACTTCTATTGCTCAAGTGAAACCAGAGAGATCATCATCCGAGATCCTCTCAATGGAAGGAAAATTAGACTCTACCTTTACTGGGAGGAATATATGGAGTTTTTTAATCTACTACACAAGAACTTGGCAAGGATTTAGTCAGGCTTGGGTTTTTTTGTTGTTGTTGTTGTTTTGTTTTTGTTTTTGTTTTTGTTTTGAGGTGAGTATTATGAGGAAAATTAAAAAATATGGCCTCAGGGTAAGTTATAAATACAAATTATGGAGTTTAATAGAGTAAGGTAGGGAATTAACACAGAAACAAGTCGTTGGCCTATGAAAAACTGGTGGGGCTAGTGGATTTTAGCTTCTAGTGGAGTTGAACAATGGTTGGAGACGAATATGAATGGGAGGTAGCTGAAATGTGGGATGTGATGTTTTCAGTTATGGGCGCTTGGACTGAGATTGCAGATCTCATGGGAATTTCATGGGAATGATGGCAATTTCTATTATGATCATGAATGTAAATGGCTGTAAAAGACAGACATGGTTTAAAAAGAAGATGATATATAATGGAGTAAGAATTATATTCTGGACATTCTGAAAAGATTGAAGTGAGTGTGGTAGAGGGGCAGATAATATATCTTGCAGGAGGAGGACATAAATCTGTGCCTTTAAGGATTTTAAAAGGAAGAAAAGAACAAGTGTTTTAAGTAGGAGTGAAGGCATAGATACCGGAAAAAGAGGACATGTTGGTAGAAATACTTTCTTGATTAGTGGACAGTGTCTGCTAGAGAAGAGGAGATTGAAAAATCAGCAAGAGGTTTTTAAGTTTCATGATATTAGGTGTAAGATTTCATGAATTTTTCCTAGCAGGAGAATAGCACATTGAAATTCACTTCTTCTTCTTCTTCTTTTTTTAAAAGATTTTATTTATTTATTTGACAGAAAGAGACAAAGTGAGAGGGGGAACATAAGCAGGGGAGTGGGAGAGGGAGAAGCAGACTTCCCACAGAGCAGAGAGCCCAATGTAGGACTTGACCCCAGGACCTTGGGATCATGCCCTGAGCCAAAGGCAGATGTTTAACTGACTGAGCCACCCAGGTGGCCCCTGAAATTGATTTCTAAGAAAATTCCAACTGAAGTTGTTAAAAGAGTGGTTATGGATTGACACAATCTATGGCTCAGAGATCAAAAACTTCAAGACTGTAAGGGTGAGAATTTGAGCATTTGTAAGGGGCAGAAGTGATGAAGAGAAAGAGACTGATAAGAGAAAATATTTTCAATAAATGGCATGTTTGAACATAATTATTGACTGGGTAGGAGCTTAGGTAAAAGAAAAAAGTGAAAAGTACTTAATGTTTAGAATTCTAATCAACCAGGAATTTGGTGATATAATTTAACAGTTATATGGAAATTGGTTAAAATAAAAAATCTGGAATATGTTTAGTTTGGCAAGTGGTTTGTTGTGGCAACAAATACACATCAAATTTGCAATGCATTTATTAAAATTTACTATGCACTGATTACTGATGTGCTTACTTATTTACCTCATATTATTTTAGAAGTAATTTAAAGAAGCTAATAACGATCTGGCATATGAAATATATAATTTAACTGGTGTGGTATAAATAAACACAAGTAAATGGCATATATATTCTCAAGAAATTTATAAATAAAATGAAAATTCTTAGAAAGTATTTGGAAGTGTTTACATTTCAGGTAAAAGGACAAAAACAATGAACATGCTATCTGACATGCCTATTCAGATATGCAATACAATTTTTTTTTTAAACTACTAGTACAGGGTGCCTGGGTGGCTCAGTGGGTTAAGCCACTGCCTTCGGCTCAGGTCATGATCTCGGGGTCCTGGGATCGAGTCCCGCATCGGGCTCTCTGCTCTGCAGGGAGCCTGCTTCCTCCTCTCTCTCTCTGTCTGCCTCTCTGCCTACTTGTGATCTCTCTCTGTCAAATAAATAAATAAAATCTTTAAAAAAAAAAAACTACTAGTACATGGCAGGTATCATGTCAGGGAATGAATATAAAATGTTATTACAAAAAGAGAAACAGTTGCTGCCCTCATGAACATTCCAATCCTACAGAAGCAACCAATAGCAATCATTTGATTACAAAAACACCAGACTTAATTATTTCTAATGTGCATTTTTTCTCCATTTTGACATCTCTGAAATAGGCTGTATTTTATAATTTGCAGAGTCTTGAAATTATAACAGGTGGTGGTGTCTCTTTATTGGTGAGTATTTTCAATAACACTGTGCCTTACACTGATGACATCTTTCTAATGAAATGTCATACACTAAATATAAAATAAGTGTAACATATTTAAAAGAGAAGTGCAGAGTGTTCCCACTCCTTATTTTATAGGGTCCAACCTTGTAGTAATGGAAGAAAGGGGCTAGGAGAGAATCAGAAAGAAGGAAGAATAAAGGAAGGAAGCATATTGGAGATGTTGAAGGAGGGAGGGGTCATTGTAGTAGGGAGCAGAAAGCAGTGTTACCCTGCTTTAGAAAATCCAGAGAAACTGGAAAGGTAAAGACCATGCAGGATCTATTAGGGTAAATTAAGTATTTTCATGTTTTTCTTTAGAGAAATGGAAAATTTATCTAAAAATGTCTTGCTTTATGGCTTGATATGATCTTTGTGTTCAGCCATGTGTGTGGAGAAATTAATGGAATGAATGAAGAAAAAAGAGATAAGGGGCACCTTTGGTGGCTCAGTCAGTTAAGTGTCTGCCTTCAGCTCAGGTCATGATCCTAGCTGGGATTGAGCCCTAAGAGCACCAATCTGGGCTCTCTGCTCAATGGGTAATCTGCTTCTTCCTCTACCCCTCCGCCAATCATTCTTTCTCACTCTCTGTGCTCTCTCTCCCAAACAAATAAAATCTTAAAAATAAAGAGAAACATGGGAATAGCAATGGAATTGAGAGTAGATGAAAAAAGTTTAGCAAAAACAAACAAAACTTTTGTAAGCATACCCTACTTAACTAGAGTCACAGATGGGCATATACCAACAAAGTAGGTAACTGAAATTTACCATTCTTCCAGAATTTTGTCACTACATATTTGACACTAGGCCATCACGGAGCCAAGTGGCAATAAAAACAGATATAGCACCAGTTCTAAAAGAGATTATTGGGGGCGCCTGGGTGGCTCAGTGGGTTAAAGCCTCTGCTTTCGGCTCAGGTCATGATCTCAGGGTTCTGGGATCGAGCCCCGCATCGGGCTCTCTGCTCCGCGGGAAGCCTGCTTCCTCCTCTCTCTGCCTGCCTCTCTGCTTACCTGTGATTTCTCTCTGTCAAATGAATAAATAAAATCTTTAAAAAAATAAATAAATAAATAAATAAATAAATAAAAGAGATTATTGAAAGAGAATGCCCATGCAGACAAATGTGTGAACAAAAATGTATGTAAGGCATGCTTTTGGAGTTTCCAAGCATGTTTCTATATAATAGGACAAAGATGTCAGTACCAAAGCAAATTCATCAACTAGTATACTTAAAAAAAAAAAAATCAAAAAATGGAATACATAATATAATCATAATGGGCTCAGTATATTTGGTGCTGGGTATGAGTAAAAGTAGCATTTCACATTCTTTGACATTCAACTTTACTGTGTACCTGGTGTGGATTTAGAACATTGCTTGGATTTTTTTTCTTTTTAGGTAATTCTCCCAGCACCCTAGGCATTAGTGACTATGATAGTCTCTTTTCTGCATATGAATAAGCCAAGTAAGACTGTTAATCATAATAAATCCTGAGTTCGGGAGTTGTACCCAGGCAGTCTGACTTTCCAGGGCACACTGAAACTCTGTTTATGAGATATATGATTACATATGATTACAGCTGACCCTTGTCATTCACATACTCAATATTTAGTACATACCTACTTTGTTCTGGTCCTAGCAGTAGAAATGGAATCACAACCTCTGAGGAGACAAAGTACTTGCTAAGAAACTCACCATGTACTTCTTCTGGACTCTTGTAGATTTCAGTAATTTACCTTTAGTTTTGCTGTAAGGCTTTGGATTGTGGTGCAATTTAACAACGTGATTCTAATTTAAGTAGCATGTATTAGCCTCTTAATGTTACTATATATATTCTGTTTTATAATGCAATTGACTGAGGAAGGTTGTGTTTTGTCTCATTTTTTAGCCAGCAAAAATATACACCCCTTACTTTTCCAGACTCTAGAGCAACATCAAATTAATTTAAAGTGTGTTTCATTTTGTTTAGTTTCTCTGAAATTCTCTCTTGCTGTTAATAATAATAATTACTCTTTCTTAGTAGTCCGATCAGCTAGTAAATTTCACCAGTTGATCAAATTGGGCAAATGGGATGAAACAGAAATCTTAGTTACATTTATACTACTTAAAGTCCTACCATAAAGTAGTGTTCCTTTCAACTCCTTTGGTTTATA
The DNA here is from genome assembly GCF_964662115.1 of Mustela nivalis. Taxonomy (NCBI): domain Eukaryota; kingdom Metazoa; phylum Chordata; class Mammalia; order Carnivora; family Mustelidae; genus Mustela; species Mustela nivalis. The sequence goes on along the minus strand of NC_139030.1, from coordinate 30,915,098 downwards.
CTGTGTAAGAAATTATGTCCTCCTTGCACCACTGCTGTATAATACATATATGAAACAATTAAAAAGCATGCAGTCCCAGTAGCCTTATCTTTTGCATTGATATAGTTAGCATAGGCTTTCTATGTATTTCCGATATTTTAAACATTGAAAACATACCAGTGCAAAGACAAATTACATGGAGTATTGTTTTGCATTATAGGAGGATGTTCTAGGAAACCTTCAATGCTAAGTATAAAATACAACAAATTCTAAGAGTGGGAAACAGGACAGAAAATAACATTTAATTTAGTCTGGTACTGAGATAGATCTTTGTCCTAATAAAAGATTTAAAATGCTTTTTTAAAAAGATTTTATTTATTTATTTATTTATTTATTTACTTATGTATGCATCAGCAGGAGTAAGTGTGAGCCTGGAGGAGGGGCACAGAGGAGGAAGAGGGAGAAAGAGGGAGAAAGAATCTCAAACCAACTGGGCACTGAGAGGGAACCTGAGGCAAGGCTTGATCTCAGGACCCATGAGATCATGACCTGAACCAAAACCAAAAGTCAGAGGCTTTATGAATTGAGACACCCAGGTGCCTCTAACTGTATTTCTATGTAGAAGTGATAAGGCAAAAATTATGTTTTTGGTTGTTGCAACCCAAAATGCACAGATAAGGTCTTTATTGTAAAAATGGTGAGCCTCGTGCTCCCTTTGTATGCCTTTTTTGGGGGTTAGTTTTTGCGTATTTCATTCGAAGACTCTGGTGCATTGTGGTGATCCTTCCATGTTCTCTCAGCCATTTCCACTTGGTATCAATGTCTCGTTTAGTGTAAAACTGTTGTCCATACCTGTTTAACTGCAGAAATAACTATCTGCTCCATGTGGTATCATAAGACTTAAAATCTTATTCATTCAAGATACATTTATTGACTGTCCACTGATTGTCAGTCACCAGCTGTTCCATGTACTCACAAGAGATCAGTGAACAAAACAGAACAACCCCTGTCTCCTGGAGCTTACTTACTCTCTGGTGCATCTGCACAGTAAAGAAACAACAACAAATTAATGTGTAGTATATCAGAAAGAGTTAAATACTGTAAAGGGCTATAAAGAAAAATAAAATTAAGGGGATAAAGAGCTAGAGGTAGAAGAATGATATTTTATATACAGATTTCCATAAAGGCCACTCTAATCTGGTGATATTTAGAAAAAAACTTGCATGCGGTGTGCCACATACATATAGAAAGAGGAAGATTTTTCAGGCAAAGGAAATAAATACAGTCAAAATTCTATAGATTTTTTTTTCTCCTGCAATAACAATAACATTTACCCTGTTTTTCATGTCAATCATATGAGAAATACTTTCATTATATAAAATCTAATGCCCTAGAATGAAAACAAACAAACAAACAAACAAACAGACAGACAAACAAACACAAACACTTTTTTTGGTGAGAAAAATTCTATTTCTGGTATAGTTGGCTATAGATAGCCTAAGCAGAAGAGACTGTGTACTCTGTAGCCAGGAGGCCTGGCTATTTTCAGACACTCACTAGCTATGTATGTCCTTTAGATAGGTCCACTTGCCAGTCTGTGACCCCTTTCCCTGAAGTGTGAAATGTGTAAACTGCACCCACCTCAGTAGTTTGTAGACAGGATTAAATGAGATAAAGCAGGCAAAATGCATATCACGGTCCTTGGCAAACTGCAAACTATTGACCACTTTTATAATCCTTCCTATTTTATAACCCTGGTTTCCATGTCCTGGTCTTGGTGATTTACCCAAACATGGGAATAAAAGTTATATATTAGAAATGTCTCCCCCTTACTCTGTGAACATTTTAGTGAAGAAAAGAGAATTTGGATTTCTGAACAAGAATTCTAATATGTGTCTCCCAGGCATCTGTATAGACTTGTATCTGAAGTCCCAAAAGGGAACACCATATTTGAGAATCCTTTGTGTTTGAAATGTTATAACTAACACAATCCTTTGTGTTAGTAGATGTTATCTACTAACATCTTTACATCAGGTTAAGTATGGAATCATCCAAACTATTTAAGTTAATAGGGGATAAATTCATCTTTTAAATGTTTCTTACTCAAAATATATAAATAGATTATTTTTTTTCAAAATCATTCTTTAAATAGTACAAAAATGCACTGAGCATCTATCTCTTCTCTGCAAAACATTAGTTTTTATGCAACTGGATCAACTTTGTAAGTTCTCAAGACCATCTCATATATGGATTCTATATTCATTGCAGCAGATTGATCGGACCTTGGTAAATATATAATAGGATCATTATGTATTTATAATAGGACAAATAGTCAAACCCTACATGAACCCTATTTCCTCTAACCATTGGTGAAATTAGGAGGAAGTAGCGATGAATTGGTAACCCTCATTGTATCACATATTAGACCAATAAATTTGATGAAATATCATAGTTAGGATGATTCTCAGAATCATTTATACGGATCCAGCTCATATTGGCCCTTGGTTTGAGGGAGTTAATAGTATACCAAGAACATGGGCCAATGCCTGGTCTTTGCTAGCTTTAAAAAGAAATATGTCACAATGTTTATATATTCTGCTTATTTGAAAATTTGCTCCATTCACTTGACACTGTGTTACTGATCCACAGACTACAGAACCGGGGTGTGCTCAATGAGGACAATGCATGCATTTACTCAACTCCTCATTTAGCAACTTTAAAAGGAGTACATTTTTGACCCATTATGCCAAGTTGACTCATCTATCTCACAAATCCTCTTTAATTCACAAATTAAAGATCCTGGAAATAATCATAAGTCCTTGGGAAACATCACAGCCTTCTCTATCAATTAAGAAACAAGTTCGTACAGTGAAAGTATTTCAAATAATATAATAGTTGACTTAGTTTTGCTTAAAAAGTTAGACATATGCAATTGGACTTTGAAAAAAAAAAATGAACTGCTTCAATCATGAATCCAAACAAGCAAACAAATTAAACTAGATTGAACTGATAGCTAAATTCAGGATTCCTAAATTAAGATTCTCTTTTACATTCTGAAACAAAGGTCTAGTTGAAGTAGTATATGTTTTATACTTGGAGGTGATGCTTTTACAAAAAAAAAAAATAAATAAAAAAGACTTTCTTTTTTTTTTTTTTTAAAGATTTTATTTATTTATCAGAGGGAGAGAGAGTGAGCACAAGCAGACAGAGTGGCAGGCAGAGGCAGAGGGAGAAGCAGGCTCCCTGCTGAGCAAGGAGCCCGATGTGGGACTCGATCCCAGGACGCTGGGATCATGACCTGAGCCGAAGGCAGCTGCTTAACCAACTGAGCCACCCAAAAGACTTTCTTTTAATTGGTGCACTATTTTTCAGAATAAAAATTATTTTTCCTTGGATCATTGAAAGCTGGTTGAAAATGCTATAAAAGGAGTTAGTTTTATTTTTTTTTTAATTTTTATTTTTTTAGTTATTGTGTTCAGTTAGCCAACATATAGAATGTAATTAGCTTTTGGTGTAGTGTTCAACGATTCATTGGCTGTATATAACACCTAGTGTTCATCACAACACATGCCCTCCTTAGTTTAGTACCCATTACCTGGTTACCCCATTCCCCGACTCACCCTCCCCTCAGTAACCCTCAGTTTGTCTCCTGGAGTCCAGAGTCTCTCATGGCTTGTCACCCTCTCTGATTTCTTCCCATTCAGTTTTCCCTCCCTTCCCCTGTGGTCCTCTGTGCTATTTCTGATGTTCCACATATGAGTGAAACCATATGATAATTTTCTTTCTCTGCTTGACTTATTTCACTTAGCATAATATCTTCCAGTTTCATCCATGTCAACACAAGTTGTAGGTATCTATCCTTTTTGATGGCTGAGTAATATTCCATTGTATACATGAATCACATCTTCTTTATCCATTCATCTGTTGAAGGACAACTTGGCTATTGTGGACATTGCTGCTATGAACACTCGGGTGTAGGTACCCCTTCTTTTCACTGCATTTGTATCTTTGGGGTAAATACCCACAAGTGCAATTGCTGAGTTGTAGGGTAGCTCTATTTTTAACATCTTGAGGAACCTCCATGCTGTTTTCCAGAGTGGCTATACCACCTTCCATTCCCACCAACAGTGTAAGAGTGTTCTCCTTTCTCCATATCCTCGCCAACATTTGTTGTTTCCTCTTTTGTTAATTTTGCCTTTCTAACTGGCATAAGGTGCTATCTCATTGTGGTTTTGATTTGTATTTCCCTTATAGTTAGGGATGTGGAGCATTTTTCATGTGTTTGTTAGCCATTTGTGTGTCTTATTTGGAGAAGTCTGTTCATGTCTTCTGCCCATTTCTTGACTGGATTATTTGTTTTGAAATTTTATCATGGTTATGTGTGCATTATAACAAATCACAAGGTATAGAAGGGTTTCTAATGAAAAGAAGTCTTCCAACTATTTTTTTCTTATTCCCACCCTCAATTTCCAGAACCACTTTTCCTATTTCTGTTTTCATTCCTCTGTAGGTTATATTCCTAACACTAGATATGTTTATATCTCCATTTCTTAATTTCCAACTTGTGACAATTGTCTGTTCACTTCCTAGGAAAGACAAAATTTATCTCATTCTATTTTATCTGTCCTTCCCCAATCTCCTTCCATAGTTTGACAGTTTTATCAATACTCTAAGCACTTCCATCCGTTACCTTTAACTTTGAATGACTTACATATACTTCTACTTATCAAACCATCAATTTCAGTCAGTTTAACTACTCTTCTCTCCACTTTTCCTCTTCCTCATTTTTCTGATTTACTTTAACTTATCAAGCTGGTTAGTACATTCTCTTCTTCATACCCAAGCAATTCTTGCATGCTTTATCCCTAGGTTGATTTTTAAAGTTGAAAACCAATTTATAGTGTTTATCTTATAATAACCATTTGAATATTGTTCACTGCCAGAGAAAATAGGATGAAATTTCTTTCCTTAAAGGTCTAATGCCAAGATGCTGGGAATACTTACAAAAATATTTTTAGTATCAAAGTCACCTGGATTCTTATTTTCTTCTACATGCCATTCAAGAATTGAGAATCATAGTGCATTTTATCTGGGTTTACATTTGGACCATAGTATTTTGTCATCTATTTTACTTTTTTGAAAACTTTGTCTTTCTCCATGTGTATTTATCAAAATCTTAAAGCTTCCATCTTTTTTATACAATTGTCTTTCTTAAAGTCTCCCCCGCCCCACCCCCTTTTTTTTTTTTCATGGAGGTCTCTTTCCTGAGGCCCCATTTTGAACCAGCTCATTTTTAGACTTGACATATAGCCATCAGTCCAGACTTGCATTAGAGGATTGCTTGGATTATAACATCTCTTCCTGAGATCCAGTAGTTTCTTCTTATGATTTATCAACATTTTCTGTTACACATAAAAATAACTGTCTAATAAAGGATATATGGAAAGCGAATTTTTGAAGACCCTCTGTTTGAAATGTTTTTCTTTAACCCTCACATTTGAGTAGCAGTTTGTTGTGACCTAGAGTTCTAAGTCAAAAATGTTTTCTCCTATGATTCTTTATTCTTTTATGAGCTGGTCTTGCTGAGGAGAATTCCAAGTCCAGACATAGTTCTATTTGTTTTAATAAGCTATTTTATTTATTCAGAAAATTGCCATACTGTTATCCTTGGAGTTCTTAAGTTTTCATAAGGATAGTTGAAAAAAATTTCATTGAGTGCTGGGCATTTAAATTATCAAAATCTATTAACTCTAAGATTTCTGGCTTAAATTCTCTGCTATCTTCTATGATTGGATAATTTTTTCTCAGCTTTTTTTTTCTTTCTTTCATTTTTTTCCCCTAGAACTCTTTAGTAGGACATTGATGCTGTATGCCTATCTTTTTCTCTCACGGATTTTACTAATCTTTCAGTCAGTCCTACCAATTGGGATGGAGCATCCCCCTTTTCCTCCTCCTTTCTTTAATCAAATTTTTAATCTCTAATCACTTCAGCACACTAATTGTATTCTCTGACATTTTTGCTTTCCTTTTACATAGGATTGTGGTTTATTTACATTAATCTAATATCACCTCTGATTTCTCTGTTTATGTAAGAGAGGTTTTTGATTTCTCCTCTTTTGTTTACTGAATTACTTGTTATTTTTAGCTCCATAATCACCTTTTCTGTTTATCTTGGTTTTTCTCTTTGATACTGTTGATTTTTTACTCATCTGGTGATTTTATTTGCCTGTGCATATTTAAAAAAAAAAAAGAAAAGAATGGTTAGCAGATATGGGTTTCTTTGGCAAATTTGCAAACATGCATATAGTTCTATTCATGCCCCTCCCTTCAATATGCTATAATATTTGTTCATATGAGTAAGGTGGGTCAACTATCAGGCTCATCAAAGACTTACCAAGCAAGGTCCTTAGTATGTGATTACATGTCACATATCAGAATAATCAGAGCTATATTCAGAGCTTCAATATACACATCAGACTTACTGCTTCTGTTTCCAGATATCTCATTTAATTTCTTTAGTAAAGAATGCCCTGTCTTTCCTCCCCCCGCCCCAACCACAAAATGCTGGGCTACCTGGAAATACAATGGCTTGGCACAGCCATCTTAAATATTGACTCTTAGATGATCATTCTCCTTCCCCCAAACACAAAATGCTGGGCTACCTGGAAACACAATGGCTTGGCACAACCATCTTAAATATTGACTCTTAGATGATCATTCTCTTTCCACATCATCTCTGCCCCTGAGCCAAAGCCACTGTGGTGGTCTGGCAGAAACATTGACTCTCATCTCCAAGAGATGAGAACATTTCGCAGTAAACTCTGTTCTGCTCATTGATTTATATACGTCTGTCTACTTTCAATCTCCCCAAACTTTGTTGGGGACAATGTTGATAGCCACCCGTCCTCTTTGGTTCTCTGTGTTTATTAGTTTTGTGTTTCTTGTCTTCTTTATTCATAAAGGCCTCAGAGGAAAGGGGGATTAATTCATTTCCTCAGTATATCAGCTTGAACTGAAAGTCAAGAAAAGATATGCAAATTCTCAGGTTTCTAAAAGCTCATCATCTAGAAACAAATAAATATTAATGACATGCACATTTAATATTAATAACAATGAAACATTTGTTTCTTTTCTCTAAGAGAATTGTAATAAGTTATCTTAAAGCTCTTGTGAACAAATGATAAATTTTAAGAGAAGGTCAACAAACAGAAATTCCTCTTTAAGGTTTTCTTTTTTTCAAGTTGGAGATATGCCCATAGTCAATGAATAGACTTGATATCTGAAGTTCAAAGGCTGAGTCATGTTTCAGGGTTAGAATATGAGGATCCTAAAGATGAACTGAATCAGTGTGTGTGTGTGTGTGTGTGTGTGTGTGTATTTCCCCTTTCTTTTAGAAACTAAAGATACTGTCCAAGTTTCATTGTAAGGATTTAGCCAGGATTATTGGATTTTTGAAAAAAAGGGTGTTTTATTGTTTTACAAGAAGCTTTTTATCTGAAATACCAGTATATGGCTTGTTACTTATCAGTTCTTTCACCCTGGGATCTTTTTCCTCTAGAATTTATAATATGATAGGTCTTATTCCTAAAGGGATATGAAAAGTGCAGCTTGATGAGCTGCTTCTGTGCCACTGAATACCATTTGGATTTCTAGTTTTACATTGTAGTGAAAAGGGCCATTAACTCTTTATTGAGAACTCATTTGGTACACAGGTATTAATTTAATTATCCCTTTATTGGAAGCATGGTTGAAGGCAGTTAGAAAGTTACTGATTTGACTTGTTTCTGGTAGTTGCATATATCTGATATTTTATTATAATCATAAATGAATTATGAATGTTATCATAATATATTATATTGTATTATTTATAATTAAGCTATAAAATCATTCTTGTTTTAGTAGTGATAATTTGATAAATTACTGCTAAAGGTCATTGTCCATAATAAAAGGTACACATTTTTCTTTTAATGAACTTACACATACGCCAAGATTTTGTGATAATTTTCTCATTTTACCTACTTAAATGTATAATGAAAATCATCAGTATCTGTTCCTCAAGAAGGTTCAGAATTGCAATATTATGAAGTAATGCCTGTGCAAAGTGATTTCTAAATAAGGGCTATTAAAATGTCAGATGAAACAAATTCTACGTATTTATAAAGGTTTATTTTCTCTGGAAATCATACTTGTAAACAATTTGCATTATCTAGGGAGTCAGCAATTTGAGGCTTTATTTTGTAGAAGTATAGTGGGGATAAAACGTGGAACTGTACATTCATTGGATATACTGAAGTATAAGCTAGAGAGGAAATCTGTGACCCAAAATTGGGTATATATGTTTAGTTATTATAGATATATGGTTATTCTTTCACTCTATAGCCATAATTTAAGGCTTCACCAATGTTTCCAATTGCATTTCACTTCTTAAAATTTATGTCAAAAGTCAAAGGTCACGATTTTCAGCTATTAATCTTTCCTGTCTGGAGAAATCCAAGTGTGTTTAGCTGGAAGGGCTGCTTTAAGCGGTTGACTGTACAGTACCGAACTTTAGAATGTTGCAGTTTATGTAACAAATGTCACTTATTTAAGTTTCAATGACAGATCTTTTTATTTTGTTTATTATCAAATAACAATACAAACATGTCATGAGGCAGCCTTAAGCATGCTGTGTGGTCACTGAAAGCAGTATTTCTAAATGGGTTTTTTGGTCTAAGTCTCTTAAAACTTTTTAAGAGCATTTTATTGTTATAAAGTCTCTTAAAACTTACTTAAAGCATCTTATTGTCAGATGCAACTATGGAGGAAAAAACAAGCTTTTTATTTACACAAGGATGAGAGTAAACCACTTTGTTTTCTTGGTGACCAGTTGTGTGGTTAAGCAGAAAAGCTATGTTATTATAACATTTTTGTAGACAGCAGTTTAGGAGAAAAATTGCAAACGGTGTCATGGTGAAATGTGTTACTGGAAATTGAAATTCCAATTTTAAAATTAGACAGGAATTTTATGTGTTTATCATATTAGAATAATTAAGTTTCTCCTGCAGATTAGAATGTAAACTTTCAGCAAAAGTATACTTTTGCTATATTTTGGTAACACAAATGTTATTATGAAAGCACTGTAGGGTTTTGGGCTTTTCTGGATAATTATGAGTAAATGATCATTTTATAATGAAATCATCCTCGGTTTGTGACTCTCAACTGATTTTTTCCATCTGGTGTTTGTCATGTAAAGATGTCCATTCAGCAGTATTAAGCAGTTTGAAAAATGCCAACCAAACTTTAGTATTTACTGAGGGTCCTCATTCGATATGGTGTTTCCAGATTTCTCTCTTTCATATTTATATTCATTCTCTCTCTCTCTGTCTTTGGAGGTCATTTTCTCCTTAGGAGAGCATAAAGAATATTTGGGTTTTAGTCCTACTTCACCTTAGAAAAGTTGGATTAGTGCTATCATTTTCTACCTCTTTTTTAATCTTACATAGAAAATATAAATACTGTTTTAAACAGATTTTTTCCATTGGGTCATGTTGAGGTCTACAAAAAATAAAGGCAATCAAACCATAGGACGTTTTTTTCTTCATCTCTATTTCTAAATTACCCTCTGATAATAAACTTTATAATAATCATCTCCCTTCTACTACTACCCTCACCACCAATCGTACATGCCCTTTTGAATCAAGCCTCCTTTTTATCCACTTAATTAACTGCAAATATCTAGTTCAGGCATATACCAAAAAATATACCATATAATAGAAAATTCCTTGTAAAGCCTTTTCTTTCCCATGTTTGAATCACCATTTCATAGTTAAATTATTCACAGGTCCAGTTTTCCATAAAGTTTCCAGAATATTAAGAAAAGAAACTTTATTGATTTAAATTTTCTAAAGTGTCTTCTGTCAAGTTTTTCCTTTCTGGGTGTTTGCACCTGCCAGGCCTGTTGGCCTCCAAGAACCACCTGCCCTGCCCTTCTGCTCTACTCTGTTTTATCTTGTAGAGGGACCTGACTCCTGTGCCATGGGTTTCTTAGGTGACTTTCAGATGTTTTTTGCCATCAGAAACACTTCTGAGGGTTTGGGAGGCAGGAGTAGTGAAGGTGGAGTGATTTCACTTCTCCAGCCTTACCAGGCCAGTTGGCACTGCCTCTTCTACTGGAGGACCCCAAAATGATTTCAGTGTCCTCCATGTAAACACAGTCTTGAGCTCCAGTAACATGACTGGCCCCTTTTCCCTCAGGTATAGATACCTATCATTGTGAATGTGCAGTTTGCTCACCCATTCTGGCCTGGGGTAGTGCCTCCACTGCATAGCTTTTGCATCAGAGTCCATACCCTCCCCTGTGGCCAGGTCTTTAAGGTGAGGGGCCCCAGCATTGTGACTCTGAGGAGGGCAGGCAAGGGAAGCATCCACAAGCATTGAGGTTTGTGTGATAGATGGTGTGAGCCAGACTACTTATGAATGACTCTGGGATGAGAGGCCACCAGCACCAAGGGGGTCCAAGGTGTGTCACCCCTAAAGAACTCCCAATATCTTGTGAGATCCAACTTCCTCTGGGAAATGTGGCAGGGGCCATGGCAGCTTAGAGTCTGATTCTGCCATTTTCTGAGTCAATTCATGAGATTCAGCACATTGCAGCCCATTCCTTCCTTGCCCTTCTTTCAGAATTGGTGCCCACTCCTCCCACACATTCCCAGAGTCACACAGTGCACCCTGCAGGCCCCCACTGTACTTTATTGACTTTCCTGGAAAACACCACACTCCACCTACCAGGGTTGAAGGCTCCTCTCCAGCCTTCTAGCATCAGCCATAAAAGAAAAACATTCTTTTCATGAATTCAAGTTTTTAGCCATAGAAAAAAAATTATTCCTCAAAACCAAATCTTGTTAAGTTCCCTGTAAAACAGTAAGCTTATAGAAAATGCCTTTCTTCTGTGCAGGAAATCCCTGTGCTTTTGGTCCAAGACAATCTTTGGGTTGCCTCACTTTACTCTGATTACCACTGTAGCCTCTTCTAAGTCCTGATGTCACCACTTACCGCCTTAAAATTTCCTCTGTTTTAGCTACCCAAGATAGTTTATGTTTTTCTGGTTGGATCTTACCAGACACCCGAGTCCATTTTTAGTCCCAGATGAAGGGAAGGACAGGAAGATCTCATTGAGTGCTTAACTTGGTTCTCTATGCTATAGTGTGTCACATGTTTTCCATTCTAGTGGAAGTGCTGCCAGGAAGTAGGATAACTGAATAAAATGTGTGGTATGTCAGATAATAATATGTGCAAGAGATAAGAGAAAGAGGAAGTGAATATAAAGTGAGACTAATTTTTTTAAATGGTCATGGCAAATTTAGATTAAACAAAACTTGGTCCCATGAGATTTCTTCTTAGTTGAGTCTTTTCTGCACTGGGGTACTGCCTGGCACAAAACAGTTCTCAAACAGTTTTAACTTGGACATGTGAATGTAAGGAAGGGAATGATGTGTATGGACTAGAGTAGTTAGCAGTAGTTTTATGGAAGAAACATGATTTCGTTTAGTTCTTAAAGTGCAGAGGGGATTTGGAAAACATACTTTTCTGTAACTGGAATGTGTGGGAGGAGTGGGCACCAATGAAATCTTGGTAGAGATGATATTAAGGATGAGCTGCATGTCTCTTCCTATTACAGCATCACTTGGAAAGTAATCATTTATTTGCAAGTTGAATATATTTGTGTCCATTATATGTATGTAAAAATAAAGGGGAAATGAAAATTTCTGATTACACATTAATTCCCCTAAATTCAATCCTGCAATTTCAAATACATTTACCTCTTTTTTTTTTTTAAGATTTTTTTTTTTTAAGATTTTATTTATTTGTGAGAGAGAGAGCGAGCACAGGCAGACAGAGTGGAAGGCAGAGTCAGAGGGAGCAGCAGGCTCCCTGCGGAGCAAGGAGCCCGATATGGGACTCGATCCCAGGACGCTGGGATCATGACCTGAGCCGAAGGCAGCTGCTTAACCAACTGAGCCACCCAGGCGTCCCATTTACCTCGTTTTTAATTTTGATTTATAGAAAGGTATGTTTTAGATTATCAGTCTATTTTAATAAACTCAAAATGACTTTCCAATTTGTTTGGTCTATTGGAATTTTACGTTAGCTTCTTCATATAGTAAGTATCTACTGAGTGCCTACAGTGGTCTGAAGACTTTTGTAGTTTCTGAAGATACAACAATGAGACAAGAATGTCTGCCTTTATGGGCTTACGTTTCAACAGAAGAGGTGGGGAAAAAAGCAGGATAAAAATGTAAAATTTCTGACATGCTCAATATTGATAAATGATAGAGAAAAGTAATACAGCAGGGAAGCTAAATAGGAAGTGCTTGTGTGCGTGCTCCAGTGTGAGAATGTTTGGTCCAAGAAGGCCTCAAGAAGAGGTTTCAGTAAAAAGGTGGTGAAAGCACAAATGACGGGCAACGCAAGGATCTGAGGGAGGAAGAGTTCAAGTAGAAGGAATGGCAACCGCAAGCCTGGAGGCAGGAAACATTCCCTGGGTGACTTAGCACCTGGGATTACGATCTTGCTGCAAGAAGGATGCCAGGTTAGGTTTGGTTTCACTTTAGGTCATTTCCCCCCGTTTTATAAAGCAGATTTGTATCACAAAAAGTAATGTGCCAAGATACTGGTGAAATTTTCAAAATCAAACTTTTCTCCAATGTGTTCAACTTTCAGGACCTTGATATTTTTTTTCAATATTTTCCCAGTAAGTTTTGGTTTTTGAAAAATGATGGGCAAAGTAAGCAAGCATTTTGGTGGACCATTATGACCCAGTAGTTGCCCTTTAAGATCACAGAGAGGATAAGAAAGAGAATGTGTTCAGTTTTCTAATGGTAATAGAAAAGTAATGTTCTCAGATATACCAAAAGTCACACTGTGAGTTTATAAATTTTCCACAAATGAAAATCTTGGTGTAGGTAAAAGATTAGAAATCAGAAGTAAGACAGAGCCGAAAAGGTGACGTACTTTAGCTCCAGAGAGCAGTGAAGCAAGACTTGGACCTCCTCTTTTTACTTTTCAGCTGCTAATCAACGAGTTCAGAAAAGAAGAATTAAACTAAAACCAAATTCCAAAAATGTGATTACTCAGTGAGAGTGAAAATGCCTATGTGGAAAATATTTCAAATCAAACCCTCAGAAAACAAAAACTCTGAATTTCCAAGAAATGCTATGCATGTTGGCAGGGTGAACACAGGCACACCCCAGATCTCTGAACTAACATATATGAGGTGTTAATGACCCACGGATTAGCATCCACACCCGCCTTCAGCATAAAGAATGATTCAGGGGCCAGTCGGTTCCAAATACCATAGCCAATCAGGAAGCTGAAGGATTATCACTGAATGACAGAAATTTAAAAGTGGCAATATGATATACTTTTGAAAGAAAATGCCTCCAAAGAACTTCTTAAGTATTCAGGTTTCATTTGGTTTTCTTTCTGAAATTTAGCAAGTACTTATAAAATAAACTACGTTTGATTCTGTGCCTATATTAAAGCATATTTGGTAAAGTTGCGAGAGGTATTTCATTATAAACTCCTACTTTCCTCTTCTAATTTTTTTTTTTTCCTTTTGGGGCCTAGAAATTTCTGCATCTGGTTTTATTCTTAATGGAAACTCCTTGGAAAAAGTTGAAAAATCCATAGATCCAATAAATGCTTGGGAACTTGGGCGTGGGGACATGGAGGTCTGCTTCCGCTGTCTTTATAAAAAATAAATGCAGTTTCTATTCCTGTTAGAGCTCAAAAATAGCATAATAAACCACTTCAAGGTTCCCACAAGATTAAACCTCCAGGGAGAGCAATATGTAAGAGCAACATCATCCAACAGTATGAAAGTAGTATTGAATCAGTTGGCATACGAAAAAATTTCATATGAAGGAGCAGAAGGTGATGGGGTCTCAACATGACAGAACTGAATCTAAACAGGGAAATCTGTCTTCCATTTTTGTCACCTCAGAACGCAAAGCCAAATTGGAGTGACTTCATAGAAGAACAACAAAATGATTAGGGCACCAAGGTCTTGATTTATGTGGAGAGATTAAAAGAGCACAGAGTAATGTATATTTTGGCTAAGTGATTGCTAAGAGGAGCATGATAACAGTCTGCAAATATGTGAAAGATGTAAACGCCTCAGGAGAGGAAGAATCCTCTGGCAGGATGCAAATGGACAGCACGAAGGACAAAGAAAAAGTTTAAGTTAAGAATGAGAAGAGAATGTTCACCGTGAGAACTGATCCCATTCCTAGAGAATCAGTGAGCATCCTCATTCTTGGGACATTTGAAACATTCTAATCAAGAGGCTTATTAAAGGAACAGTTCTTTGCAGATGTAATACTATGGAGTAAGAAATCCCTTGAGTGAAAGGAAGAAAGGACACAGTGTGTGTGTGTGTGCGCGCGCGCGCGCGCACACATCACTCACATGGTACATGGAGTTGCGGAAGGATATGAACATCAGGCTAGTTTTACCTTGTTTGAAAAATACAGAAATTAAAAAAGGAAGAAAAAGGAAAAATATTTCCTAGATACACTGAAATGGAGGAATTTTGAAAACATATGAGTAACTAAGGGGGAAAACATCTCCTGTTGGATTTTGGAGACTGACCAAATATTAGAATCAACTCCCGAGGTCGTGTTGCCCTTATATGACATCATTTAGAGGATGTAGGTAATTATATCTCAGCTCTACTGCCCACACTTCCTAACCTCAAGGTTGTGAGGGAGTCATAACTACTTTTGGAGTATGTTGGAATTTTTTATTTAAACACCTCTTATCCAACTATAATATAAAAGCATCTTTGAAGCAGCTTGTCTGTTAACAGCCTAGAGTGGTGGTGCATCAACCTTCGTAAATGCAGAGTGAACAATATTGATTTGAAGAAATGGGTAAATGAGGTATTTTCATTCTCATGCCGCCCCTCCCAGCCTTCCGGCTTCCTTCAGCACACCACATGCAGAGACCAACACATGTGCTAATCTCTAAAAGACAACATTTACAAGCATTTTCCCTGGGAATAAATGGGGTGAATCTTCCACAGAATTAGTAAAAGGTTGGGGGACAGAAAGTGAGAAGTAGAATTTTATCTCTCTCTGCCCTCCCCCCACTCTTAGTTTTGCAGCTAACCAACAGAAAGGCTATTTACCTCTAGCAGTAGGTCAAGTGCACAGCTCTCTGCACAGCCAGTGTTCTGTGGAGTGACCAAGCACTCCAGCTGCCATTCTCGTGAGACTGAGCACATCTGCTCGGAGATGTTTGCAGCATTCCCTGACCTGGGGCATGGGAACCTCAGAACATTTCCTAACCCAGGTCTCATTAGCTTGATACAATTAGATTACGGAAGAATGCAGTTGACGAAAGGCACATATTATTTATAATTTCCATTAGCAGTAAAAATTGTTCCAGACAAAATTTCATAAGGCCATTTGATGTCATTTGTCACACGATTAATCTTACCAAGGGGTGGGGGTTGGAAGGGGATGGCATAAAAGAATCTTAAGAAATGTTTGCATGCCAAATAATTGATGTACTTTTTTTTTTTTTTTAAATTTCCTTTCCTTTAGACAGGAACTGTTACTACTCTTGGTTTAGCAAGATTGTGTGTGTGTGTGTGTGTGTGTGTGTGTGTGTATTTGGTTACTGCTGTGTATCATTTTTGGCAAATAGATACAAAAAATTGTAAAATATTAGGTTTCAACTTGTGAATTTTTATGAGAATGAATTTAGGGATAAGTAATTACTGGGTTGATGTTTAAGTATAAGTTCTAAACTGTCACTAATGTCACTTAAAAGTAACACATCAGTTAAAGTGGGAGGTAAGCGAGGGGATTGGGTCTGAAGAGGTAGTTTCCAGTATTATTCATCTGTGTCAATTACTTACGCTCAGTCCTTGCAAAAGAACCCAAAATACCTTCTCTATATTATTTTCCCACTTACGTTCAGAATCTGTGTGGATCTAAAGTCATTTTAGTTAATGACTAATGATTAGGTGAGATGAGATGAGTACAACATAAAGTTTTATAAAAAGTATTATATAAAGTATATACAAAGTTATATGTATATATATGGTGATAGACTAATATATTGCAATGTGGATTTCTTAGATTCTTTTTAGGAGAAAGTGGAAATAATTAAATCAATTTTTAAAATATGTACAGCAAATAAACAACAAATTAAATGGACAAAACGAACTTCCTCACTTACAGCTGATTTCTTCCCAGCTTTACCTTTATTATGAGAGCATTCATTATTAAAGGATTCTAAGTAAGATAAAAAGGGTAAAAAAAGAGAAAATGTTCTTTTTTGCTGGAACAATCCAAGAAGACTCTCTACTGTGTAGTGTTCTTGAGGAATAAATCCAAGCTAGTTTGGACTGTAATAAAATATGGATATAAGGAATTCAGAGGTCACAAAATAGTTCAGTCTCAGTTCTGTAATTCTCCCTAATGGAGGGCCCAGATCTATTTTCTATTTATAGAGTTCCGTATAATACTTTTTAAGATGGTGCTTATAATAAGCATGTAGGATTATTCTTTGATGGGGAAATTGTGGAAAGAGAACATCAAATTAGGTTTCTCTCTTCTCTGTTTTAACAATCCTTTCTTGAAATAAAAACATTCTATTATGAAGAAAATTGTTATGGTGGTTGGTGAATTTTAATGTCATAAAATGCAGACAATTATTCTACATCATGGGTTCAAACACATTAATTAATTAATTAATCAGTTCACTCATTTAATCATTGACTTAATAGACACTTATCAAGCAAATAAAATTTTGCAGATACTCTTGGGGATAAGATACAACAGTTGTGTAAATAAGTGCTGGGATGAGATACACTGGGAGCTCTGGGAATCCCAAATAAAGACACTTAGTATTTATTTTTAATATCAGGAGGAATTTTCCATGGGGTGTTGCTTTTAAGCTGAGATTTAACAAATAACAGGGTTAAGACAACTGAAAAAAAAAATGGTGAAGTGGGAAATGAGCTGGTGGTTCTGTGTGGAAAACCATGCACAGAGCAGTCTCTGGAAAATGTTTCCAGGTAGGGATGGCTGGGTTGAAAGGTTTGGATATTTATAAACATACAAATTCATATACATATAAATACATACATACCTATAAACATGTACATATTTATATACATAACAAATGGTCCTCCAGAAAGGTCTTGTTAATTCATATTCTCACTAAAAGTACACAAAACAGTCCATATTCCCCCAGGTTTGACTAAGAATAGAAATCTTAAGATTTATTAGTTAAATACTAATTGAGTGTCTTTTGCTCAATGTTATGGAGATCATGGTCTATGCAGAATTAACATGGATAAGACATAGCCTGTTTCCCGGGCGCTTTTCATCCAGGTGAAACAGGAACTGAAGCAAAGTACGATAATGAATGCTCTTATATGCTCTTATATGTATTAAGAGCACAAGTGTGAAACACGCTCAAAAGCTGGTAAGGTGTCAGCAATGCCTGGGTGGCTCAGTTGGTTAAGTGTCTGGCTTTTGATACTGGCACAGGTCCTGATCTCAACGTCATGAGATCAAGCCCTGAATAGGGATCTGTGTTGGTCTTGGAGACTGCTTAAGATTCTCTCTCTCTCCTTTCCCCCAAGCACCACTCTCGAGTGCTCTCTCCCCACCCCTCTCTCAAAACAACAACAAAAGTAGTGAGGTGTCTAAGTAGTAAGGGAAATTAGTAGAAATTGCTAGTGTGAATAGAACAAGTATCTATTCACTCAATGAAAGAATAGGGAGAGAGAAAAATGAGTAGAAAGACTATATTTCTGCATTTATGAGATGACTTTTCAACTTAATATGCTTGTTAGAATCAAATTATTAGGCCAGTTGTTTTTGCTATCAATGAGCATTTTCAAGCTAAAATGTATTCTGAAAGTGTTCTATGCCTGACAATTGTGAGTTGTGACAATATCTTTACATTTCCTCACCTAAATTCTTTATTATTAATAAACATGATTAGAAGTAAGCACTGACTCATTTTCTAAATAACATTATACAAAAACTATGAACCTCTTTTCATTTATCTATTTTCATAAATTAATGAAAACATAAATCCCAAATACCTATACTTGAAATTGTTTCAAGTGATAGAAAATCTGTTCTACATACAATGTTACACATTTACAGTTTCATACAATTTCATTAGAGTTGCTGGCTTTTCTATGCAGTCATGATTTATATTGAATTAAAAGAAATAGAATTAGAATGACAATAAGACCTAACTTTACAGAACCACAAATTGTCCAAGTTTATGTGATTTGATGGACAGTAGACAAACTGTAGATGACTATAGAACCAGTTAGATCTGGATTTGAATTGTTAGAGTCTGCATTTTAAAACATTAGCCAGCTAGGGTTAGCTGTTTTACTTCTTTATAACTCCATCTCTGACCTGTGACATTGGATATCCTAATTACTCTTTCATATATTTTCACCTCAGTTGTTGACAGTATTGTCTAAAGTTCTGAGTACATTGTAAACATTCAGAGAATAAAAGCTGTGTTGTAGAAAAGTTTTAAGAGTTGGGGTAGTGATTTTGGAAGTCAGTATTTATTAGGATAAAAGTTCATACATAAAGAGATATAGTACCAATGCTATTTTTTGTAATATAATTCATGTTGTTTAATTTGGACAAGCTGAAATTAACACAATGTCAACTACAACCCTTATGTTTTATGTCACTGAGACAAGGAGTCTCAATGTTGATTAACTTTAATTGGAAATTAACTTATAAATCTAAACAGGCCAAGTGAAATTAAATATGAAATCTCTAAGTATTGCTGCTTCTTGGTACTGAAATTGCATGAATTTTTATTTTAAAAAGGTAAATATATCACTGGTAATTTCTATTTTATATTTGTTACAGATAATTTCATCATCCATAAGACTATTGGTAAGTCAAGGGATTTCACATTGATTTGGCAAATATGGATTCAAGTGTTGGTTTGTTATTATCTTTCTGTCTGTTGATCCTATTGGTGGGTAAAAAAAATATTAACATTTTCTTGGTGAATACAAATGTTGAATTGAGAATTGTTAACATTATGAGACACTGAAATAAGAAATATTAAGTACATATCAGTGGGTTCCAATAAACTTATCTTAAGAAATGCAATAAAAATGTAGCATTGAAAAAGAATATTTAATCTCTGTAACATGAGGATGACTGACATGTAGTACACACAGGCTGTTTATTACCTTCTCAAAAATTTCATCTCACAAGACTATTTATTCCATCAATATGGCCAATATTTCCTTTTTTTATGTTTTTTTTTAAATATAATTTTTTATTTTTTATAAGCATATATTTTTATCCCCAGGGGCCAATATTTCCATTTTTATGTTTTGTTTTCCTCATTGATCCTTTTTTTTCTCTATAAGAAACAGTTTTGATGTCTGTTTTCATTATCTTCTGTCAGATTTAAGACCATGTCATCCCGGTGTGAGATAATCAGCTTAAAAATCAGTTTACCAGTTCTGTGTGCAGCCAGTCAAAATGGCTGTCTCAGTAAGTCAGGTGTGGCCTTAAACATTAGCAAAGGAGGCAGACTGAGAAGTGTAGGAAAAGAATGCCAGCTTTTGACAGGTAAGTGGGGACGGGAGATTCTTTTAAAACTTCATGATAACCAACCCATTTAAAGTTCATTTATAAATGATTTGAGACATTTATTTATTTTTAAAGGTGATACCTTTGATAAGGAATTTTTATGCCATTCAGACTTTATTTTGAATGAATACATAACAAATTTTTTTATTATTTGATAAAATTAACTTCTTCTGTATAATTGGGAATTGATAAAATGCGTGGAATCAATTTAGAGTTGGGTGTTCTGGGTCAGGAATAGGACCTGAGTGCCTGGAATCCTAGACCAGAGGTTTGGCTAGTGCAGATCCAGCATCAGCCTTCTAGCACATCCCCAGAAGGGAGGGAAGCCAGGATGCAGGTGGGGAAAAGAATAAGAGGTTAAAGGGCCAAAAGATAAACATATAGCACAAGGCTTGGTACACAATAAGCACCTAATGAATGTTTACTAAATGAATATGAAAGCTTGCTTACAGATTTGATAGACACAGACTAAAAAGGAAAAATGAGGGAAGAATTTTATTTACTCCAGTTAGAATGGCTAAAATTAACAAGACAGGAAACAGCATGTTGGTGAAGATGTGGAGAAAAGAGAATTCTCTTATATTGTTGGTGGGAACATATGCTGGTATGGCCACTCTGGAAAACAGCATGGAGGTTCTTCAGGAACCTCCTGAAGGAGGAGTTTCTTCAGGAAGCTACCCTTCAATTGTACTACTGGGTATTTACCCCAAAGATAGAGATGCAGTGAAAAGAAAGGGCACCTGCACCCAAGTGTTCATAGCAGCAATATCTACAATAGCCAAACTGTGGAAAGAGCCAAGATATCCTTCAACAGATGAATGGATAAAGAAGATATGGTTCATATATATGATGGAATATTATTTAGCCATCAGAAAGGATGAATACCTTCCATTTGCATTGACATGAATAGAACTGGAAGGTATTATGCTAAGTGAAATAAGTCAAGCAGAGAAAGACAATTATCATATGGTTTCACTCATATATGCAATATAAGAAATAACACAGAGGATCATAGCAGAAGTGAGGAAAAACCGAATGGGAAGAAATCAGAGAGGGAACCAAACCATGATAGATTCTTGACACTGAGAATCAAAACGAGGGTTGTGGAAAGGGACGTGAGTGAGGGGATGGGGTTACTGGGTGATGGGCATTAAGGAGGGCACATGATGTAATGAGCACTGGATGTTATATGCAACTAATAAATCACTGAATACTACATCAAAAACTAATGGTGAATTCTTTTCCACCCCCTCACTTTAAATCTGGAGGTGTCTTTGGGCTTAAAATGAGTTTCTTAGAGGCAACATATAGATGGGTTTTGTTTTTTTATCCATTCTGATACCCTGTGTCTTTTGACAGGGGTATTTAGCCCATTAACATTCAGGGTAACTATTGAGAGATATGAATTTAGTGCCATTGTATTGCCTGTAATCTTGCCATTTGCAACAACATGGATGGAACTAGAGCATATCAAGCTTAGCGAAATAAGTCAAGCAGAGAAAGACAACTATCATATGATCTCCCTGATATGAGGAAGTGGTGGGCTTAAGTGGGTAGAAGAAGAATCAATGAAACAAGATGGAATTGGGAGGGAGACAAAACATAAGTGACTCTTAATCTCACAAAACAAACTGAGGGTTGCTGGGGGGAGGGGGGTTGGGAGAAGGGGGTGGGATTATGGACATTGGGGAGGGTATGTGCTTTGGTGAGTGCTGTGAAGTGTGTAAACCTGGTGATTCACAGACCTGTACCCCTGGGGATAAAAATATATGTTTATTAAAAAAAAAAAACAAAAAAAACTAATGGTGTATTATATGTTGGCTAATGGAATTTAAATTTAAAAAAAAAGAAGAAAAGGAAATTCGGTTTATTTATTTGAAGGTAGATATGGGGATAGCAAAAAAAGAGAAAAAAAAGAGAGAGAGGAGAGAGAGAGAAAGATATGAAGCAGTGAGGAAAGCCTGGCAAAACCAGAATGGACTCAACTTCTATCGGAAGTCCTTTTCAGGATCCATTTCTCTGCTGAAGCAAATACTTGGCTGCCTTTCTTCCCTCTTTTGTGTTTCCTATTTGTCATCTGGTAGAAAGTCGTACTCATTGAATTTAAAGCTATTGATCTATTCTCACTAAGACATTACTCCATAAGGACCTCATCTTACCGAATCAGTAAAATGAATAGAGCCAAACAACAAATGTATATGATCTTACTTTATTTCATTACAAGGCAAATAGATAACAATGATAGAGTAGGAAAAGCTAGCTTAGGACACAAAACACTTACTCATATGGACTTAGCTAAAAAGCTCTGGAAAATGCATTTATCTTTTTTATACCTACTTGCCTTCTAGCATTTAGTATTCAGAATAGTGTTTATGAGTAACCTCCTGACCTGAATCATGTAGAAAATATAGATGGAAAAACTTAGGACATTATACCATTTCTTATATAATATCTCAACTTAGGAGGAGATAAGAGATCAGATCTGCCCACCTGGTTGGTCTACTTTGCTGAAACTCATAGACTGTGTGCTGGATCACAGTGCTTGATTCACTTTCTCCATGTACACACATTTGTAAGCCTCTTCAGTAGCAAGAACTCTTTCATGAATTAACCAAATTATGACCTCTGAAATTCCCTCAGTAGGATTTTAAGAACTTCCCAATCTTTGATTTCTCCTTTCAGGCTCTTGCTTTCAAAATCTTTTCTTTTCAGGGGAGCCTGGCTGGCTCAGTGGGTTAAAGCCTCTGCCTTTGGCTCAGGTCATGATCCTGGGATCCTGGGATCAAGCCCCTGCATCAGGCTCTCTGCTCCTCAGGGAGCCTGTTTCCTCCTCTCTCTCTGTCTGCCTCTCTGTCTACTTGTGATTTCTGTCTGTCAAACAAATAAATAAAAATTTAAAAAAATATTTTATTTTCACACATCATTTAAGCTAATGTTTTATAATCGTTTAAAAAAAAAGTAAATAGTAGATCATAATAATGAGGCAAAAAGAATACAAATTCTTGGGGCACCTGGGTGGCTCAGTGGGTTAAAGCCTCTGCCTTCGGCTCAGGTCATGATCCCAGGGTCCTGGGATCGAGCCCCGCATCAGGCTTTCTGCTCAGCAGAGAGCCTGCTTTCTCCTCTCTCTCTCTGCCTGCCTCTCCAGGTACTTGTAATCTCTGCCTGTCAAATAAATAAATAAAATATTAAAAAAAAAGAATACAAATTCTTAGGTAAAGTTTCAGATTTTCTCCAAAAGACAAATATGAGGGGTGTTTAGGTGGCTCAGTCAGTTAAGTGGCTGCCTTTAGCTGGAGCGGTTCTCTGCTCAATGGAGAGCCTGCTTCTCAATTTCCTCCCTACCTCTCCTTCTCTTCTCAGCTTTTGATCTCTCTCTCAACTAAATAAATAAAATCTTTTTTTAAAGATTTATTTAATTATTTGAGAGAAAGCACAAGCAGGGAAGCAGGAGAGGGAGAAGCAGGATCAAGACCTGAGCCGAAGGGAGATGCTTAACCAACGGAGCTACCCAGGTGCCCCTAAATAAAATCTTGTTTAAAAAAATAGAAGAAAAGAGAAATATGATCCACAAGAGTTCATGACTTTTTTTTTTTTTTACATTGAGATTAGATAATTCCTTGACAGTGTAGTTTTGTTTCCCTGATGTTGTGATAGGAAGGGAGGTTGCAAAGGGTTTCAGAAGGTTCCAGAAGTCTGATGGAATGTCGTCTCAATCTTCCTAACATGGAAGCAAAGATACTTCAAAGTGTGAGTCTGGGTCTTCTGTTGCCATTTGCATATTTTTATTTCCTATCTTGATGAGAGCTCACTAGGTTGTAGAAAGTGCTTTAACTTGGAAACTGAGAACCTTGCTCTGATTCTAAAACAAAATAGTCATGGTCCTTTAATCAAGTTTTTTTCTTTTTTTTCTATCTAAACATTTACTTACAGATAAAGGATGTTTAGTTGAAATTTATCAGGCCCCTTAAATATCTAATATTCTAATATACACTTTCATATGATTTCATTTTCCCTTACATATTGAATCATAGCTAAAGTTCCATGATTAGTACTTTTTTTTTAATGTTATTTTTTTGACAGACAGAGATCATAAGTAGGCAGAGAGGCAGCAGAGAGAAAGGGAGAAGCAGGCTTCTCACTGAGCAGAAAGTCTGATGCGGGACTTGATCCCAGGACCCTGAGATCATGACCTGAGCTGAAGACAGAGATTTTTTTTTTTTTTAAATTTTTATTTTTTATAAACATATATTTTTATCCCCAGGGGTACAGGTCTGTGAATCACCAGGTTTACACACTTCACAGCACTCACCAAAGCACATACCCTCCCCAATGTCCATAATCCCACCCTCTTCTCCCAAACCCCCTCCCCCCAGCAACCCTCAGTTTGTTTTGTGAGATTAAGAGTCACTTATGGTTTGTCTCCCTCCTTAACCCACTGAGCCCAGGCACCCCCATGATCAATACTTCTTGAACTAAAGCATTCAAGAATGCATCTGTTGATATAACTGTCTACATAGGTAATATAACTTATCCTTGAAAACACTCTATAGGTCTCCAGACCATGAAGATACTACTTTATGGACATCATCCCAGTATGTATGCTTTAGGAAGATCATTGTTAATAAGCTGTCCACAAAAACCTAGTCACACTGTTCTATTCCTAAGGAGGTTTGATGATCCTGGCGCATCTAGAGGTTTAAATGCTCAAATGTTTTAACTATATATGTATGTATATATAAAAATGATTTGTGATTCCTGGATAAATAAATCAAGTAATTGCAATCTTTTAGCATTGGGAACATTTTGATCATCTCACACTCTAACAGGGACTAAGGAGTTGAAATTAAGCATCATAAAATGCAGAATAAAATTATGAAAACCTTCTTGTAATACAAAATTCATGGAAACAAAACTCTAATTTCCTGATGGATATATTATATTAATGTAATGGATACCTTAGTGGAGTTAAATTGCATTAAATGGTTATTAATGCTTGAATAAACTTCAAGGAAGTGGGTACTGGTTGAAATGGGATAATATTTTGTTCTGCTAAATTATACGTTAATTGGTATTTCCTCTCTTGTAAAAGGACCTAAAGGGTTTAATAAAATATGTGGTAGAAACATTATTTTTTTTTCTTGAGATATTAAGTCAAGAGTTTAACTGGAAGTGTTTCAAACCTTTCCCAGAAAATTCTTCAGTATTTGTGATGACATGGGTTTCAGGGACTCCCAAAAGTAAATAATTAAAGCTTTTAGTCATCCAAATAATGATAGACTGCGTCATGGGAAAAAATGTTACAAATTGTACATTTGAGATTTGTTTTCTTACTGCATGTTCCACAAAGGAAAGGGAGGGAGGAAAAGAGGAAGGGAGAGGAGATTGAAAGAGGAAGAGAAATGAGAGAGAGAGAGAGAGAGAGACTGATTCCATAGGCAAAGACAAGCCATCTTTGTTATTCTCAAGTTACTTCAAAAGCTGTATTTGATAATACAAGGAATAAAATCTTGCAGTTCATTTTCATTTTATCAGATTATGAGAAGTACTGGAAACCTCAAGTTTTACCTGAGGGATATGGTGCTTCTGCTATGCATGAGGAAAACAGCTGCAAGCAAGTACTTGAATCTGGCCAGACTAGAGTCTTGTTTTGAGTTTCAGTTTTTTGGGGTAGAGTTAACTCTGTAATAAAATTAGGTCCATGCCCCCGGATGCTTCTAGAGGACAGAAGACCTAAAGATTGTATGTTTTTCAGGACTCAGCACAAGTGAACTGGCACTGGGGCATGTCAGGAAAATTCTGTTTAGGAACTTAGACAGCATGCATAGATTTACAGTCCAGAGTTAGTGCACTGACTTCTATTTAAACATTATTTAGAAGTTCTGGTGCTCAGTTCTTGTCTTGTGGGAGGCACATCTCATTTTCTTAAGGGTCCGCAGGCATAGTGGTACTCAAGTGTCATACAAAAAAGGAAATGCAGGCCACTCCATCTAAAATAATAGACAATGTGGCCCAGTCACAGAGACTACATCACCAAGATGAAATATTTGTAACACTGTAAAAGCTAAACCCAGGGGGCTAGCAATTCCAAGTAACTAAGACCAACAGGAAGTGACCCCCAACTCCGTGGTGACACTCTTGAATTGAAGGATACTTATCAAAAGGGAAGTTAAGAAAAGAGAACCTACAGAAGAGAAGTCGGAGTCATTAATCAAGGCACCAAAGGGGGATAATGGTATGTGCACTTCAGGATAAACAGGAACATTGTAAGGTCAGTGTAAATTCATGGCCATTTAAATCTATCACTGAAAGCTCTGTGTACCCCCCAGGCCCTTTAGGGATAAATATGTGTTACATATATTTTTTCTATATTTCTATATTTAATATATATGTTTCCCCTCCATTCATTTGAGAATATTGGAGCAAAATAAAAGGATAATACTTCAACTAAACCCATACAATTGAGATGCATATATACAATTGCGTAGGGTAAACGAGTAAAATAAGGTGTCTTCAACTTCTAGGCTATTTTTCAGCTGACACAAGATACATTCACATTTCAGGATTTCAGACTTTGTATTGGATTCTACCTTTTTCCAGCTTTCTCTTTCTGACATAATTCACTTTGGAGGCTACTGCATTTTTTATTTTTAAAGACATGCTTTATCAAGACATGACAAGAGTCTTACTTTTCTGGTGATTTAAACCTGGGAAGTACCTGGCTTCCAATAATTCTGGTTGTTTGTCATCTAGTTTACACAGATGGAAACGACTGTTGTTTCTGTTGTGCGTGGATGGTTCAAACTGAAAACCCTGTGTCATTATGTCTTCTCTGGAGAAAACATAAAGAAATTATATTGGTCTCCAAAGACAGTGCACCTAATAACACAGTACATAGGGGAAATATCTTCCTTTCTCTTAGTTCTTAGACTGAGTGGAGGAAATAAAAGATCAAACCAATTAATCATGGCTCTCTACAGGTATCAGGTGATATCTTATTCATAAATTGTACTAATTGACATGCTTTTAACACTTCTTTTAGTATTAAACTTTTACTTGTCTTTTCCTCCAAAAAGCCCATAAAATTTAACAAATTTTTCTCTTATGGGACACTTTACACTTCTCCCAAATTCCTATGATTAGAAAATCTTCTTGAGTTATCTCAGTGAGGGAGGCTTATTCTCTCCTTTACATAACAATTCAGCCCCGTCATTCCCACCTTGTTTAGCTCAGAAAAATGTCCTACATCTTGTGCTCACCTTCCTGCTACAAAGGAGATTTTTCTTTTCCCCAGTAATTCTCTAAAGAGAGTGTAATTCTTGGTGTGGAAGGAGTTTAGTTACGGTTGCCAAAGATTTTTAGTCTCTATTTAGGTTTATAACATTTCTATGTCTCATCCCATTCCTAACCTAGTCCCCAAGCTGCGGTAGGTCTTAGGGATGCACAGTCTAGACAACAACATTAAACCATGAAAATCTGTTCATTACACATTTTTGTCTGGAGGCTTCACCCCCTCCTCTCGACCTCTTGCTTCCCATTATCTGGGGCACTTTGGGGACTGATGTCTACATCTGACTCTTGTAAAGGATAAAGGAGCCTGGGAAATATGTAGAAGGAAGATTGTTAGGTGTAAAGACATAAACTTAGTCTACAGCTATGACACAATATGAATAACTGAGAAGTGAGGGAAAAGCTGACAAATAGTGAATTCTTTTTGGCGTACAGGAAATGGTCAGTGGGTTAAAAGAAGAGATAAAAGAGAACAAGAAGGTATCAGTTATTAAATGCATTTCTGGGCAAACATAAGAGAGTGGCTGTATGATTAGGAACACGATAAAAATGATAGTCCCACTGAGGAATTTTATTCAGATGCCTAAAATAAAAGGAAACCCCTTAGGTCACTTTTCAAAATGTAGATGTTATATTCCCTTTCTGCTGACAAAAGCAAAAGTTAAGGTTTGGAAGATAAATGAAAGCTTCACACTGGAATCAATCCCAAGATGAGAGCCTTTAGAAACCTCTGGAGGTAGAGGAAAACCTGGCGGGTGCATTTGGGGATGTGCATTTTACTGGTCCGTGTAACTGAGGACCTTGTGGAGGGAAAGACAAGCCTAGAGCCAGCTGGGGTTCTCTATGACTGAAAGGGAAGACGTGTGCTCCAAGCAAAACTATGCAGACAGAGAATGTGAGAGCCTGTGGACTGCCAGTGACGGACACTGTCATAGCAACCAGTCTGGTCGTTTGTTATTTCCAACTGTTAAGCTCAGGGGCCAGCCATTCGTAGCCTTTTCACAGCATTCAAGGTTTATTGCTTCTGCTAGAGTCAGAAGGGGCAAAGTAATCTTTCTAATGTATTCAATGGCTTTTGAGTGAAAATCTAGCTGTGCAGCATAAAATGTAACGCAGAATTCAGCTTGCTGTCGGGCATAGGTTCTCAGGATGTAGACTGCCACCTACCATGGTGGTAGGCCCTGTAACTATCAGATTGAAGTTCAGAGGACCTTCTTCTGTTGTATCTGGAAGCAGAAGACAGATATTAGGTCAACAAGGAGGTTAATATAAATATGCAAAAGCAATGGAGTGCAGTGGTAACAGATGTCTGACATGCTGTTCTGTCAAGGGAAATTTGTGACTATGAAATGTCAATTATTAGTGGCCTAATAGTGGTAGCATTGACAATTTAGACCATATTATAGATGATGATAATTATGGAAGGCTACATGCATGCCACTGTGTTTTTGGCTTTTAACATGTTGCTTCTAGTTTTGAAAAAAATGTTATGGAAGCTATTATATGATTACTACATTCTAGGACAAAACGAATGAACTATTTTCCCGGAATGACAGATGATCACTCAGACGATCATCATCTACTCAGACAAAATCGCAGCAGACACCAACTCAGTTAGTTCTCCCCAACAAAATATTTTTTCGACTTTCATTCCCTCAATTCTCTTTGGCCATATATCTGCTAGCTCTGATCTGATTATTAAAAACATCTAAGCTATTATAGATGAGAAATTAGATTTTATCTTTTCTACTTAGAATTGGCAACTAAAATGTGAGTTAACAAGAATGTGCTGAGCAACTGAAATGTGAGTTAACAAGAATGTGCTGAGCAACTGTTACATTCAAGATACTGTCATAGTGGGGTAGGATGGGAGAAAGATGGGCAAGATACAGAAATGCATATAGTGCACATTACAGTCTAGTTGTAGAGATGAAATAAACATACACAGAAAGCTTAGTAAAATACCAACACTAGATACTAATTCAAGACCACAGGAGAGGCCAAAGAGCAATTAAAGATAGTTAAAGAAGCCAGGTGTGAAATTCTATGAATATAGACAGGGAAAGTGCATGGTCTTGGAGTACACTAAAAAGACTTCTTTGGACACTGAGGCTACACCTGTCAATAATGATAGATAGAACTGAGAGAAAAAGCAGAGCACGGCTAGCATGAGCACAAAATCAGGCAAAGAGGACAGGACAGCTTCCTAGTTCAGTCATAATAACAAATTGCCAGGCTTAGAAGTGGGTGTATATTTTAACCATTTTTTTAAAGATTTTATTTATATATTTATTGGAGAGAAAGAGGGAGAGGGCACATAAGCTGGGGGAGTAGCAGAGAGAGGAAGAAGCAGGTTACCCACTGAGCAAGGATCCTGATGGATGCAGAACGCAATCCCAGAACCCATGGATCATGACCTGAGCAGAAGGCAGACATTGAACAACCTGAGCTACCCAGGCGCCCCTATTTTAACTACTTTTCAAGTTAAATCTAAGGCTTGCCTGGTTGGTAGTAGAGGGTGACTCAGTCCACTCTGAAAATCCAAGTGACCAGAACCAGATATTATAAGAAAGTATTAAAGGAGGAGCTGAAGGAAAAAAAATCAAACAAATCTATAGTAAATGCATGTTATAACAGAATAAGCAAAATAACGATCTACCCCCATTCTCTTTCAACACAAACCTAATTGCTATGAGATTATAGGCAAAGTATAAGTCTTACACTTTTTGCATTTTGTAGTGTAGTTAATCCATTAAAAAAAAAAAAAACAGCTCTAACAAATTCCTCAGTAGCAGTGTGAAAATGATCTTTCTTAAGATTTAGTTGGAATGGGTATGCACAACAAGACTGGGCAGATGTCATGATGGAAGGCATCAGAATACATCCACCCACAGTGCAGTTACTCTCACGGCCAGGGAGATACAGCAGGAACTGCGAGAACACATCAGCACTGGCCATACGAAGGGTCAGCTGCCATTCTAAGTACAACCTTGCACCTGGAAACACAAGGCTGCCAGGGCCAAGGAAACAGATACCCAGCTGGACTTTTTAATGGAGTGACACACTGCTCTGGTATGGCATTTATAAAATAGCTAAACATCCAGAAAAACCACTCAGTTGTTTAGTCACTGAACTTAATGCCTGTGTGCTCTGATAACTATGATTACCTCTTTGGGAATTTATAAGGCCTTTCTCCTCAAATGTTTCAAAAACTTTGGGCAATGCTTTTTATTTTTTATTTTTTTATTTTTATTTTTTTTCCTCCAGTAATTTTTTTTTATTATTGTGTTATGTTAGTCACCATACAGTACATCATTAGTTTTGATGTAGTGTTCCATGATTCATTGTTTGCGTATAATACCCAATGCTCCATGCAATCCATGGCCTCCTTAATACCCATCATCAGGCTCACCCATCCCTCAAACCCCTCTAAAGAGGGGTTTTAGAGTTCTAGAGAACTCTTAGAGTTCTAAAACTCTCTGTCTGTTTTCCAGAGTACATAGACTCTCCTGGTTCATCTCCCACTCCACTTTCTCCCCCTTCATTTTCCCCTTCTCCTAATGTCCTCCATGATATTCCTTGTTCCACAAATAGATGAAACCATATGATAATTGACTTTCTTTGTTTGACTTATTTCACTTAGCATAATCTCCTCCAACCCCATCCAAGTTGATGCAAAAGTTGGGTATTCATCCTTTCTGCTGGCTGAGTATTATTCCATTGTGTATATGGACCACATCTTCTTTATCCATTCGTCTGTTGAAGGGCATCTTGGCTCTTTCCACATTTTGGCTACTGTGAACACTGCTGCTATGAACATTGGGGTGGATATGACCTTTCTTTTCACTGCATCTGTATCTTTGAGGTAAATACCCAGTAGTGCAATTGCCGGGTCATAGGGAAGCTCTATTTTTAATTTTTGAGGAACCTCCACACTGTTTTCCAAAGTGGCTGCACCAATTTGCATTCCTATCAATAGTGTGAGAAGATTCCCCTTTCTCCACAACCTCTCCAGCATTTGTTGTTTCTTGACTTCTTGATTTTTGCCATTCTAACTGGTATAAGGTGGTATCTCAATGTAGTTTTGATTTGAATTTCCCTAAAGATTGTAAACACTTTTTCATGCATCTGTTATCCATTTGTATGTCTTCTTTGGAGAAATGTCTATCCATGTTTTCTACCCATTTTTTGATTTGATTATCTGTTTTTCTTTTAATGTTTTATTTATTTATTTGACAGACAGAGATCACAAGGAGGCAGAAAGGCAGGCAGAGAGAGAGAGAGGGAAGCCGACTCCCTTCTGAGCAAAGAGCCCGACGTGGAGCTTGATCCCAGAACCCTGAGATCATGACCCGAGCCGAAGGCAGAGGTTTAACCCACTGAGCCACCCAGGCACCCCTAATTATCTGTTTTTTGGGTGTTGAGTTTGAGAAGTTCTTTATATATCTTGGATATCAGCCCTTTCTCTATAGGGTTATTTGGAAATATCTTCTCCCATTCTGTGGGTTACCTCTGTTTTATTGACTGTTTCCTTTGCTGTGTAGAAGCTTTTTATCTTGATGAAGTCCCAGAAGTTCATTTTCACTTTTTTTCCCTTGGCCTTTGGAAGCCTGTCTTGAAAGAATTTGCTGTGCCTATGTTCTCCTCTAGGAGTCGACATTCTGAGATGGGCAATGTTTTTTAAATAATATCTTGTACAACATCTACATTGTAACTACATTTACACCTTTCTCCATTTACATTTGAATAGTTAACCAGAAATTTTGTAATTTGTGTTTGCTTCCACTTAAAGAGATTCTTCAGATTCTCCTATAATTATCCATACAGACTCAATTTTAAGGTTAAATTATCCAGGGACACCTTGCTGGCTCAGGTCATGATCCCAGGGCCCAAGGATTGAGTCCCGCAGCAGACTCCTTGCTCAGTGAGGATCCTGCTTCTCCCTCTGCCTCCTGCTGCCCCTGCTTGTGCTCTCTCTCTGACAAATAAATAAATAAAATCTTTTTTTCTTTCTTTTTTTTTTTTTTTAAAGGATAAAGTATCCAATCTCTTCTGTCCCTATTGTGGCTTCTCAGTTATTTATCAGTTATTCAGATATTAGAGAAACAAAACTCATGTTTCTCAACTTTATTAAACTTAGAGAAACAAAACTCATGTTTCTCAACTTGAGAAACAAAACTCATGTTTCTCAACTTTATTAAACTTCTGCAGTATTCCAGGAAGAGAACCTAACCCTGCTTAATTCAGTAACTAGAGTAAGGTATTCTAGGTTCACTGTACTACTTTTGGTCTCCTGGAGTTTTCTCAAACCACTGTCACTCCTGCATATCTTACATCAAACTTGTAAGAGAATTTTTTAAAAATTCCTGCTCGAAAACTCCTTAAATTTCCAAATATAGGCCTCTACACATTGATTTTAATTAATTATCAAAGATAACATAAGTCATCCTGGAGATCCAATTGCTAATCCTCCTAGTCTGCTCTCATCTAGGACATAGACGATTCATTCATGGTAAAATTTAATTTTAGCTATAATTACAAAAGTTTGAAATTAAATCTCACCAGTGCTATTCTCCCATTAATATGGACAAAATAACTGATCTACTTAGGATTAATGTGAGGGACAAAAGTAAGATTTAATTTTTAACTTTTGTAATTAATTTGGGAAAATGTGATAAAGGATTTGGTTTCTGAGAGAGAGAAAAAGAGAAAGTTTCAGAGTTTTGAGGAAGACTTTTCAGCCATCCCTCAAATCTCTTACATGCTTAAAAACATTGTGTAAAATAATATGAAATATAACTCAAACTAAAAAAAAATACATAACGCTTCCCAAAGTCGAGAAGTTAAAACTTGAACTTAGAGTATATTTCTCTCCAACAATTATAGAAAAAGGAATTATGGAACAGAATTCTGACTTTTTATATACTACAGAATAACTACATGAGCCACTCTCTAATAACCAGGGTGATAATAAAGAATACAATATTCTGGGGTGCCTGGGTGGCTCAGTTGTTAAGTGTCTGCCTTTGGCTAAGGTCATGATGCCAGGGTACTGGGATTGAGTCCCACATGGGGCTCCCTGCTTAATGGGAGTTCTGTTTCTCTCTCTCCCACTACCCTTGCTTGTGTTCCCTCTCTTGCTCTCTCTCTCTATCAAATAAATAAAATCTCAGAAAAAATAAAAAAGAATACAATATTCTTTCACAAAAGAAGCACCAGCTATTCAATCATCTTACCACATTCAACATTTCTTCATGCTGCAATATTCTCCCTGATATTTTACATACAAGTTATTAGGGTCCAGAAAGTTAAAAGAAACTGGCAAATATATTAAGAACCAGACTCTTAGACATATTCAAGAAAATATCAACACTTATTTTTCTGGTTCCTACTTGTTCTACTTAATGACATTCTACAAGAATGACTTGTTCTACTTGGAATAAAAGATTCTCAAGTTTCAAAAATGTCCAGCTTAAATTGTAAAGAGAGTAATTAATAGAGAGATTCATGATATGCTCTAACCACAGAGCTCTAGGAGAATATGGACAAAAGGGCCTTTCAGTAACCCTAATGTGAATTACTCTAAAGGGAAATCCTAATGAGTAATAGAATGTAAATGATGTCCATCAGCAAGCTGCAACACCAGGGACACTGTATCGGAGCTGGCCATTAGAAGAGAAATCTTAGCTATGGCTTCGTTTTGCCAGAGTCATACAGGTGTTTGGAGATTTGCTTCCTCTTCCTTGTTTATGCCTAATGTCTTCACTGTATGGATAGCTTATGGAGTAAACACAAGATAAAATGAAGTGATAATCAGGTTTAGATATGTTAAGGAACAAGAAAAAAGAATGTACTAAGTACTTAAATGGATACCACATAGTTTTAATAAACATAAAAGAGACAATTTTATTATGTTGTCATAAAGATGCCCTCAAATTTCAGAGTCCAAATCTCTCTTATTATAATGAATTATGTTTATATTTTAAGAAAAGTAAAAGATTGATTTCCCATAGGATTAATGTTATATTTTGTTGTTACATTGTTTGAGAGATTTTAAATGGTCACATATAAATGTAGAAAACTTAAAAATAATGCTGGATTTTGTAGTTACAACATAATTATTATCAATGAAATTCAGTGATAAGATTTATAAATGAAACATAGTCTTCTCTCATTGGATAGTAAGAGGTACGTTGTTTTGGCAAATAAATGTATAGATTGGTTCAATGGTTAAATTACTAGAATATTGGAAAGTGAGGGTTAATCTTAAAAGATCTATAATATGCTAGATGATTGAAAAGGGAGTATTGATGCTCAACTAATTAGCATTAAATAAATAACAATTATTTAAGAATATATTTTAGAGCATTTTTGTTGCTGGTAAATCACTTGAATATACTACTATAACACTAGATGCCATAAAGTGATACAAGAAATACAAAGTTATTTACTGATAATGTTTTAATTTATCCCCTTAAAAAACCATCATCTATCATATTTAAAAAAGGCCAGTGGTCACAAAAACATACACATAGATCAATGGAACAGAATAGAGAGCCCAGAAATAGACCCTCAACTCTATGGACAACTAATCTTCAACAAAGCAGGAAAGAATGTCCAATGGAAAAAAGACAGCTTCTTCAATAAATGGTGTTGGGAAAATTGGACAGCCACATGCAGAAAAATGAAATTGGACCATTTCCTTACACCACACACGAAAATAGACTCATAATGGATGAAGGATTTCAATGTGAGAAAGGAATCCATCAAAATCC
Organism: Mustela nivalis; assembly: GCF_964662115.1. NCBI lineage: Eukaryota > Metazoa > Chordata > Mammalia > Carnivora > Mustelidae > Mustela > Mustela nivalis. The sequence goes on along the minus strand of NC_139030.1, from coordinate 30,880,405 downwards.
TTGAGGAGAACACAGGCAGCAACCTCTTCGACCTCAGCCACAGAAATTTCTTCCTAGGAACATCACCAAAGGCAAGGAAAGCAAGGGCAAAAATGAACTATTGGGACTTCGTCAAGATCAAAATCTTTTGCACAGCAAAGGAAACAGTTAACAAAACCAGAAGAAAACCGACCGAATGGGAGAAGATATTTGCAAATGACATATCAGATAAAGGGCTAGTATCCATAATCTATAAAGAGCTTAACAAACTCAACACACAAAGAACAAATAATCCAATCACGAAATGGGCAGAAGACATGAACAGACATTTCTGCAAAGAAGACATCCAGATGGCCAACAGACACATGAAAAAGTGCTCCACATCACTCAGCATCAGGGAAATACAAATCAAAACCACAATGAGATACCACCTCACACCAGTCAGAATAGCTAAAATTAACAAGTCAGGAAATGACAGATGCTGGTGAGGATGTGGAGAAAGGGGAACCCTTCTACATTGTTGGTGGGTATGCAAGCTGGTGCAAGCACTTTGGAAAACGTTATGGAGGTTCCTTAGAAAGTTGAAAAATAGAGCTACCTTACAACCCAGCAATTGCACTACTGGGTATTTACCCTAAAGATACAAACGTAGTGATCCGAAGGGGCACTAGCACCCAAATGTTTATAGCAGCAATGTCCACAATAGCCAAACTATGGAAAGAACCTAGATGTCCATTAACAGATGAATGGATCAAGAAGCTGTGATATATATATATATAGTGCAGCCATCAAAAGAAATGAAATCTTGTATTTTGCAATGATGTGTATGGAACTAGAGGGTATTATGCTTAGCAAAATAAGTCAATCCAAGAAAGACAACTATCATATGATCTCCCTAATATAAGAAAGTGGAGATGCAACATGTGGGGTTTGAGGGGTAGGAAAAGAATAAATGGAACAAGATGGGTTCAAGAGGGAGACAAACCATAAGAGACTCTTAATCTCACAAAACAAACTAAGGGGAGTGGGGGGGGTACGGGGTTAGGGAGAGGGTGGTGGGGTTATGGATATTGGGGAGGGTATGTGCTGTGGTGAGTGCTGTGAATTGTGTAAACCTGGAAATTCACAGACCTGTACCCCTAGGGCTAATAATACATTATATGATAATAAAAAATTTTAAAAAATTATAAAAACATAAATAAAAAAATAAAAAAGGCCAGTAGTTACTGAACTTCGCTTCTATATGTCAATGTCCTATTAGTGATTGGCACATAGAGAAGCTTGTTGATATTAATTAAAGATGGAATGTAAACCCAAAGATGAAAAAAAAATTATTGACAAAATCTGAATGACTTTATCTGAAGGAAGAAAACAAACATTAGACTTCCCCATCAACATGTGTTGATTTGGGCATAAATCATCCTTAAAAATGTGAAATTGAAATAGCTTTTAATCAGGGTTAGATTAAACTGAAAATGTGGGATGGTAAATAACACAGATTGGAAACTTCTCTTGTGAAAATCAATTCTGAAGTTTTCTTTTTAATTATTCTTTCCCCACCTTTGGTTAAGATACTGAAATGTTCTGAACTCTTTTGTCAGATTAAAATATAATAAATGTCTGCTCAGCTTAAAGGCTAAATTATATTGGAATCAAGGGGTTCATATAAATAAAGAATTAAAATAAATCATATTCAATTTGGCCCAAAAGAAAAAGCAAGCAGATACATTTTATTCTGAATGATTGAAGAAATCAGGTTTAGTTTTCAGAAACTTAAATCTCAGTACTCTTGAGCCAACATGAGGATATAGTTAGATACAGTGATTTGTATTATTTAATAATTAAAGAAAGCTGTGTAATTAATACAACTGTAGTGATTTGCATTTGTCAAAACATTTGGAATAGAAAGCTAGTATATGTGCTAGTTTAATTATTTTGGAGAACTTTTGACTATGAAGAGCTTTCAATGAGATTATGAGATGAAATATTTCTGAATAAGGAAGAAAAGTCTCTAGGGTTTAGGGAGGTAACCTGAAAAATATTCAAACAATGTAGAGTGTAACCCAACACATGAGCTAAAATCTGTACCCAAAATTCATACCATGAGATAAGATCAGAAAGAGGTAGAACTTACCTGTGACCTTAGCACCACATCAACAAATGTTTATTCTTTGCTGAATATTTGTTTCAACTTCTTGGACAGAGATGCACTCAGACATCCCCTTGATCCTTTTGAAGGGTCTTCAAAAGACTTGTCAAACTATATATTTTATGTTAAAAAATAAAGACAGAACAAAACCAGGGACACCTGGGTGGCTCAGTGGGTTAAAACTTCTGCCTTCCCCATGGTCATGATCCCAGGGTCCTGAGATCAAGCCCCCAGCAGGTCTATCTGCTCAGCAGATAGAGAGCTTACTCTCTGCCTACTTGTGATCTCTGTCTGTCAAATAAATAAATAAGATCTTTTAAAAAAGACAAACTAAAGATTTTATAATTCAGCAGTTCCACTCCCAGGAACATACCAACATAAATGCATTCATATGTTCATCCAAGGGCAAGTGCACACATTCTTATAGCAAGACTGTTCACAACAACCCCAAAGTTGGAAACCACACAAATGCCCATCAACAACAGAGTAAAGTATGCTATAGTCACATAGTGGAATGCTACCCAACAGTAAGAATGACTGATATACACAACATTATGCCAATCCAAAGAAGCCAACACAAATGGGCACAACTGTGTAATTCCATTTACATAGAAGTTCAAGAACAGGCAAAGCCAACCTATGATCTTAGAAGACAGAATTTATGGAAAGTAGTAGCCAGAAGGGGCATGAGGGGCTTCTAGGTGTGGGGGGCTAAGGGAACCTTAGGATGGTCTGGTTTTTTTTTGTTGTTGTTTTGTTTTAATCTGAATGCTGGTTACACAGGTGTTGTGGGGGTGTGAAAATCCTTTGAGCTATGTGCTTTTAAACTGTTTATTTTTCTGAATCATGGTGAACTTCAATGAAAAGTTAAAGTAAAAATTGTTTTTTTTTTTTTAAGTAAAAATTTTGTTGTTGATTTTGTAGCTCCCAAGCATGGAGCAGGGATTATCCTAATCCACCCCTATACAGACTTTTTTTTCTTTTTTTTTTTCCTGATCATATGATAAAACACAATGTATGGAAAGATTAAGATCTAGTTCCTAGTGTGCTATGATTTGTATGCCTATGTCCCTCCAAAATGAATAAGTTGAAATCCTAACCTCCAATGTGACAGTATTTGGAGGTGGAGCCTTAAGTTGGGGGGTGATTAGGTCATGAGGGTGGAATCCTTATGAATGGAATTAGGCCCTTAGAAAAGTGGCCCAAGATCATTCCCTTGTTCCTTCTGCCATGTGTGATAACAGCAAGAAGAAGGGGATTATTGAGGAAGCTGGTCTCACCAGACATTGAGTCCAAGGGTACCCTGATCTTTGACTTCCCAGTCCCCAGAATGGTGAGAAATTAAGGTTAGTTGTTTATAAGCCCTGGGTCTCTGGTATTTGGTTATAACAGGACAAATGAATTAAGACCTAGTACCACATTGTTGGGTTCAAATCTCCTGCTCTAAGGTATTAGTTTTGTGACTTTGATAAAGTTTCTCAAGCTCTCAAAACTTTAGTTTCTCATTTGTTACATCAATGTGAAAATAATAGTGTCTAACTCCATGCTGTCATTGCTAGGACCGGCAACATTAAAGACTCTAAAAGAATGCCTGCCTGGAACAAATAAAGCACAGAGAAAATTTGCCAATTTGTTTGTTTAAATTGTATTATTATTAAATTTGTTTAAAAAGAAATACACACTTTTGGGAGTCTAAAATTTTTGGCTTGTGTAAAATCATGGGATCATCAGGAAAATTAAGACACAGAGGAGTTCCATCACCCCCAAAAGCCCCACAGGCTATCCTCTTGCTGTCAAACCTCCCATGATTTATTACCCGTGTAGCCACTAATCTATGCTCTATCTCTCTAACTTTGCCTTTTCTGGAATGTCATATTAGTGGAACTGTAGAGTATATTGACTCTTTAGACTGGCTGCTTCCATGTAGCATAGTGCATCTGAGATTCATCCATATCGTTGCATGCATCAGTAGTTTCTTTTCCTTTTTCTTTTCTTTTCTTTCTTCTTCTTCTTCTTCTTTTTTTGTTTGTTTGTTTATGCATTTCCTAGTTCAGGAATATTTGGGTTGCTTCAGTGTTTGGTAACTACAAATGAAGCTGCTACAGACACTATATATAGGCTTTTGTTTTGTTTTATGTAAGAGCATTATTAATATATAATTCACATAGGTACAAATCATACATCTAAGGTGTACAATTCACTGGTGTTCAGTGTATTTGTAGAGTTATGCAAACATCAACTTAATAAACTTTAAAATATTGTTTTTGCCCAATGGTGAATTCCATTTTTAACAGCCCAATGGTGAATTCCATTTTTAACATTTTGAGTCAAACTGTTTTCCAAAGCAGCTGCCCCACTTTACAGTCACATCTGAGTAGTTTTATTATAACCATCCTAGTGGTTGTGAAGTAATATCTCGTTGTGGTTTTGATTTACATTTCCCTAGAGCTAATCTTGTAAAACATTTCTCATGTGCTTTTTAGTCATCTGTAGACCTTTTTTAGATAAAAATAGATTAACATGTTTGTCCCATTTTTAAAAAATGGGCTATTTATCTTTTTATTATTTATTTATAAGAGTTCTTTATATATTCCAGCCACAGTTCTCATCAGCTACATAATTGTAGCAAAACTCTTCTTCCATTATATAGATTGTCTTTTTATTTTATTTTTTTTAATTATTATTTTTTTTTATTTTATTCCCCTTTACTGTTTCACCCATTCCCCCACCCATGTTCCCTCTGGCAACCACCAGTTTGTTCTCCATATTTGAGAGTCTGTTTTGTTGGTTTGTTTGTTTGTTTTTCTTTGTTTTGTTCCTTAAATTCCACACATGAAGGAAATCATATAGTATTTGTCTTTCTTTGATTGACTAATTTACTTAACAGTATAACTTTTATGTCTATCCATGTTGTTGCAAGTGGCAAGATTTTGTTCTTTTTATGGCTGCATAATATTCCATTGTACATCCACATATACTGATTCTTTTTTTATCCTTTCATCTATGAATAGACATTGGGCTATTTTGAATAATGCTGCAATAAACACAAGAGTGCACATGTTTGTTTGTTTTTTAAGTACACAGTAGTGGAATTATAGGATCATATGGTAATTCTATTTTTAATTTTTTGAGGAATTTTCACTGTTTTCCAAAACAGCTGCACCATTTTACATTCCTTCAAAGGTCCACAAGGGTTCCTTTTTCTCCACATCTTTGCCAAGACACATTACTTTTTGTGTTTCTAATTTTAGCTATTCTGTTAGGTAACATCTCATTGTAGTTTTGATTTGCATTTCCGTGATGATAGTGATGTTGAGTAGCTTTTTGTGTGTGTGTATTGGCAATTTTTATATCTTCTTTGGAAAAATGTCTATTCAAGTTTTCTGCTCATTTTTTAATTGAGTTGTTTGTTTTTTTATATTAAATTGAGTAGTTTTATAAATATATTTTGGATATTAATCTTTCATCAGATATATTATTTGCAAATATCTTCTCCCACTCAGTAGGTTGCCTTTTTGTGTTGTTGACAGTTTCCTTTGCTGTGTAAAAGCTTTTAATTTTGGTGTAGACCCAATAGTTTAATTTTGTTTCCCTTCCTTTTTATAGTTTTAGGTATTAAATTTAAATATGCAATAATTTTGAGTTAATTGCTGTGTATGTGTAAGGATTTCAACCTTATTTTTTCACATGTGGAATTCCAATTTTCCCAACATTGCTTTTGAAAAAACTTTTTTTTCCTCCCATTAAATTGTCTTGGCACACTTGTCAAAATCAATTTACCATAAATTCAAAGGTTTATTTCTGGCTCCTGACTCTCTTATATTGATCTATATGTCTGCCCTATGTCAGTAACACATTGTTTTCATTACATAACTTCATATCAAATTTTTAAAATCAAGAAGTGTGAAACCCCCAACTTTGTTCCTTTTTAAAGATTTTAGCTATTCTGCATCCCATGATTTTCCATAAGACTTTTAGTATTATCTTGTCAATTCTATGATGAAGAAATTTGGGATTTTTATAGTGGTTATATTGAGTTTATAGATCAATTTGAGTAGTATTTCCACCTTAAAAATATTAAGCATTCAGGGGCGCCTGGGTGGCTCAGTGGGGTCAACCTCTGCCTTGGCTCAGGTCATGATCTCAGCGTTCTAGAATTGAGCCCCACATCATGCTCTCTCCTCAGCAGGGAACCTGGCCTTTCCCTCTCTCTCTCTGCCTGCCTCTCTGCCTACTTGTGATCTCTCTCTCTGTCAAATAAATAAATAAAATCTTTAAAGAAAATTAAGCATTCTGATCCATGAACATATAATTTTTGAAAAATGTGAAAAATAAATATTTTGCAAATATTTAGATTTTTTTCTTAAAAGAGAGAGAGAAAGAGTGCATGAGTAGGGTGGGAAGGGAAAAAGGGAGAGGGAAAAAGAAAATATCAAGCAGGCTCCACACTCAGCACAGAATTTGATTTAGGGCTTGATTCCATAACCCCACAATCATGACTTGAGCCAAAATCAATAGTCAAATGATTAACTTGACTGAGCCAAAAAGGCACCCCACAAATATTTAGACCTTTAATTTCTTACAATGATTTGTAGATTTATTTATTTTATTCCTGTATTCACCATTTAGCCTCTGTAGTAATGTCCTCTTTTCTTGATGTTATTATTAATGTTAATCTCTCTTTTTTCTTGTCAAAGTGGTAGATTATGCATTTTCTTGATATTTTCTAAAAATTATCTTTGTTTCTATGGATTCTATCTTATCTTTACATCATTGTTTTGTTCTTCTACTTATTTTTCATTCATTTTTCTTGCTTTTTATTTAATTTGCTATTCTTTCCCCCATTTCTCAAGGTAGAAGCTCTGATTATCTTTGACCTTTATTATTTTTAATACAAACATTTACTGCTATAAATATCCCTCTCAGCACTGCTTTAGCTGCATTCCACAAATTTTGATGTATAGTAATTCAATTAAAATGTTTTTATTTTTCTTTGTACCATACATTTATAACCATTAATTATATAGAACTGTGCTGTTTGATTTCAACCTACTTGAGGATTTTCCAGATATCTTTGTGATATAGATTTATATGTTTATCTTGATATTATCATAGAACATACTTTGTATGCTTTCCATTCTTTTAGATTTTTTATGATTTGTCTTGTGGCCTACATTGCCTTAGCGAATATTTCATGAACACTTGGAAGAATATCTAGTCTGTAGTTGTTGAATGTTGTATAAATGTCACTTTCTAGTTCAGAAATTGGCAACCTCTTAAAGAGCAAAAGTAGTACATATTTTAGACTTTACAGACCAAGAAGCAAAACTGAAAAGACCATGTAATAAGGATATAACCACTTATAATACAACCATTTTAAAGTGTAAAATCCATGCTTAGCTCCCAGGCCATACAATAAAAGGTGGTAGCCAATATCTGATTGGTAAACCATAATTTGCCAAACCCTGTTTTTAGTTACTTGATGGTACTGTTAAGATAGTTGTGGTTTTTTTGTTGTTGTTGTTTTTTGTTTTTTTAACTATCTTAAGCTTTTTTTTTTTTTTTTTTTTTCTCCTTCTTTAAGTTTTTTAAGGGGAGGTTGGATGCATGGGTGACTCAGTCAGTTGTGTCTGCCTTCAGCTCAGATCATGATTCCAGGGTTTTGGGATCAAGTTCCACATCAGGCTCCAAGCTTGGTGGGGAGTCTGCTTCTCCTTCTGCCCTTCTCCCTGTTTGTGCATTCTCTCTCTCTCTCTCTCTCACACACACACACATACACACACACACAATCCCTCTCAAATGAATAAATAAAATCTTTAAAAATATGTATTTTTAAAATATTTTATTTATATCTTTGTTAATGTTCTGTCTTATTGCTTTACAATTACAGAGAAAGGGGTATTGAAATCTTCTAGTGTAATTGTGGACTTTTATATTTCTCCTTCTTAAAATCAAGTTTTAGTGTTTCTAATATTTTGGAGCTCTCTATATACAGATGGTTTTTAAGATTGTTATGGATTTGAAGTTTAATGAAATTCTTGAATCTGTGAATGTATGCTTTTCACCAAATTTAGGATGCTTATAACAACTGTTTTTCAAATATGTTTTGTATAGCAGTTACATTTTCCTCTTTTAAAAACTCTAATGATAAAAATATTAAACATTTAAATATTATTCTACAGGTCACTAAGGCTCTGTTTATTTTGTTTTCCATCTTTTTTTTTTTTTTTTCTTGTTTTGTTCAGACCTGGTCAATTTCTATTGTTCTGCATCAAATTTACTATCTCTTTCCTCTGTCATCTCTATTCTACTTTGAGCCTATCCAGTATTTTTATTTTTCAAATATTGGTTTATTTTCTGTTCTAATACTTCTATTTGCTTTTGTTTTATAGTTTCTGTTTCTCCCAATTCATTTCAAGAGTGCCCATGTTTACCTCATAAAGCTTGATAATAACTTCTTTAGATTGTTGTGTGGTAATTCCTATATCTGTGTCATCTCAGGGTTGTCATCTGTTGATTTTCTTTTCCCTTGATAATTGGTCAGATTTTTCTGGTTCTTGGTCAAATGTTCTGGGTCCTGATGTTTTGGGTAACTTCTGGACATTTGGAAACTGTTATAAACTAGGTCTTCCTAAAGTCCATTTGATAATGCTGATTTTTGTTTCTTTTAGCAAGGAGACAAATTATCTATAGAATGCAAGTCAGACTGCCTTCTGCAGGTAATCTAATGTAAATCTAATGTATTGTGTTCTTTGAGTCTGTTTGTCACCTGAGGAGTAGCAGTGGTTTATACAGTAGTTCACTTTTCAAAATCTTGGCTATGCTTCTTGGGTACATTCTGCACAAGGACACTTGGAGGTGAGCTCAGGACTTGCATTGTTTCACATGCAGATAGGGGCTCTCCAGCTTATTCCTCTGTGGGATTTCTCTGACACTCTGTAACTTGTATGAACTATTTTTTGTTTTGGGTTTTTTTGATGCCACTAGAAAGAAAGATGAGATTATATCAATCTTTTGGCCTCCCAAGTTGTTGTAAAGATCCATGTATCTGAGCCTGCACTTGGGACAAGGTAAAAAGAGGAAAAAAATATATATATATATACATCTGTATATATATGTACACACATACATATATATATCTGGAATTCCTTTACATTATATTTTTTCCTTGGTGTTTTTTTTTTATTTAATTTTTTATTTTTTATAAACATATATTTTTAGTCCCCAGGGGTACAGGTCTGTGAATCACCAGGTTTACACACTTCACAGCACTCACCAAAGCACATACCCTCCCCAATGTCCATAATCCCACCCCCTTCTCCCAAACCCCCTCCCCCCAGCAACCCTCAGTTTGTTTTGTGAGATTAAGAGTCACTTATGGTTTGTCTCCCTCCCAATCCCATCTTGTTTCATTGATTCTTCTCCTACCCACTTAAGCCCCCGTGTTGCATCACCACTTCCTCATATCAGGGAGATCATATGATAGTTGTCTTTCTCTACTTGACTTATTTCACTAAGCATGATACGCTCTAGTTCCATCCATGTTGTCGCAAATGGCAAGATTTCATTTCTTTTGATGGCTGCATAGTATTCCATTGTGTATATATACCACATCTTCTTGATCCATTCATCTGTGGATGGACATCTAGGTTCTTTCCATAGTTTGGCTATTGTGGACATTGCTGCTATAAACATTCGGGTGCACGTGCCCCTTTGGATCACTACGTTTGTATCTTTAGGGTAAATACCCAATAGTGCAATTGCTGGGTCATAGGGCAAAAGCCCAGGGCCAGACGGCTTCCTGGGGGAATTCTACCAAACATTTAAAGAAGAACTAATTCCTTTACATTATTTTTTTAACAATACCTTTATATACTCTTTATGAATCCAGGGTTATTGGTGTTTTTCTTAATCTCTAGATATTAGTGCCACTTCTGCCATGTGGTATTGTAGCTCTGCACTGGTGCCGGCTTCTGAAGAGGAGAATTATAAAGGGGGGGGAACAAAGAATTATTCCTACTCACTTGAGCTCGCAGGTGGCTTTTTTCCTGGCCTTCTGGCCAGAGGAGGAATTACAAGAGATTTTTGATGACAGTATCCATCCTACAGTTTAATTTGTCTCACAGTGGGGAGATTAAGAAGAAACAAAAACTGAATCACAACATGACCATATTAGCTTTTATTCAAGTTTTAATGTCCTTCCCAATTTTCCTATTCTTACTTACTTGTCGGATTCTTCAAGCAGTTACTTTTTGTATTTTGTTTAGTTTAAGTAATTAACTGCAATATGCTTACTGTGATTGGAAGTCTTTACTCCTCCCTTTTCAATTCTGAGACAACACACACACAGACACACACATACACACGCACTCTAAAAATAGAAGTCCTACAAAAAAGGGTATTACTTTATACTTCTCCATACTAAATGTTCAAGTTTACTTATTCATGAAAAGTACAGTTTTATTTTGTTTTGTTTTTTTGTTAGCATTAGATAGGGTTTGGGGTTTGGGGAACAGAACTCACACTTATGAGTAGTTATCTTCTCACAGAGTGATAAATTGAAATTGTTGTTTCTAAAGAAAGTATGCTATTTTTTTCAGAATCTTGATTTCCTTAAAACCTTTATCAAAGTTCAGAGACAAATTATCATAAGTGATTAGTTATGCTGTGATACCTGAATAATTAAACAATATCTTAGTGCTAACATTTGATTCAATTTGTAATTAGTTTTTATCCTAAAAAGATAAACTGGGCAAATGTCTCTCAAGTGGTCATGAAATACTGCCAAAGACATTACAAGGAAATATCTTTTCATGAATTTTAAAATTATCTGATCCCCTATGATTAAACATGCACACATATATATACACACTCACGTATATATGTCACAATTGAAATTCATTATTGCTAAATGATCTTGAAAAGACAGTAAACCTATTTAAGCATCTTTTTGGAATGATTTTTATCAACACCTCCCTAGGTATCTTACAACGTGTTTTGTAACTTTGAAAATTAAAATTAAAATTAGTGAGATTCCAAACACCCAAGACATTTAAAATCAACCTCTGTGCCATGGAGTAATTGGGGCTAAGATAAAAGTTATAGTCCACAAAAGGCTAAATATTGATCTGTTCCGTTTGCATCCATTATTGCTGATCTTTCAGGATTTAAATATCGATTGTGCACTGCAGTTACGATAAGCTAGAGCAAAGGCTCATCCATATTGCGATGTTGGGCAAAAGAGAAAGAGTTTTAACCTCAATAAGCCTGTGGCCTAGTTAGAAAATGCCATCCTCCTTCTAAATCTTTAGCCTGGCTATGAAAAATTAATAATTTATTAAAACATATTTTATTACAGGGCTTTCCCTTCTGTCTTCCTGGCATAATGCCAGTGTACACTATGAAGTAACAGTTGGAAAATGACCTCCACTTCTTCAAATGAGTTGTTTCTTTAGTTTGGCTTAATGTTAATCACTTATTTAAAAAAAAAAATACAAGAAATGTTTCTTAAGATGGCTAAACTTTCATGGTCATTGTGGCTCTTTGCCAGAACTTAAGATGACATCAGAGTGATGTTACTATGACTATGCCAGCCATCCTAGAATTATAATGCATTGCTCTGATGATATATTAAACATTGACTTGGAAATTGAATATATAATTGGCAATGACAGAAGGAAGCATGATTTAATATCTTCCATGCCACCTTCCTCTTCAACCCCCAACCCCTCACTGAATTGCTTAGGGTCATGTCTTCTCAATGCATTTCCATTATTTCAAATAGAATATCCTGATGTATGGTACACATTTATAAGGTCCTACCAAAACCCCTTGGTTGGAAATATTTTGTACAAATTACAGCACTCGAAGGATTATCCCATTCCTTCTTTTTCCCATAAAGTAGAATTAAAGGCTCGATTTTCCCCCTCCTTCCCAATAAACAGTACATGGCTAGTTAAACATTAAATACCTGATTGCTCATAGATCAAGAGAGCATAAAACATGCCTTGAAACATCTTACATTGAAGCTCATTTGTTTTCAGTCTGTCCAGAAACCATATTTATAAACTCTCAGCCAACCTTTCAGAGACAAAATATCGTTACATTTTTACCAACATAGCAAAATCAACTTCTGCCACATTGTCTCATTGACATTTATTTCTTATAATAATCAGCAAAAAAAGTATTATTGTGAAGAAAATCAGAAGGCAATAAGTTTATGTTGCCCTTGAGTCACTACTTTATATTTGTCTGTCTGTGTTTTCTGGGGATATCTTTCATTTATTTTCTCTTTAAACTATCATCTGTGCTGTCAGGTATTTTCCTAAAATCCCTATGATGTGATTTTCAGAAACGTTGTCTTAAATTTATCATCCTGACAGAAACCACAGACACTGATTTCCCTTTTACCTTTACTTTCGGGTTTCTAGCATCTGACATTATTTGGCCTTGAGTGTTGCAAGAAAGGCGTAGCTCACAGTTTGATGACAACTTCCTATACTCTGCCTTTTTCAAGTTTCAAAAAATTACATATCTTTAAAATAATTGCTGTTAAAAATTTTTCAGTATCATCTCTTTACATTTTTTGTTAAAAATAATGTATAATAAAAAAATTAAAACAAAAATAATGGATAGTGGATACACCAACATTATTTTTACTAAAAATAGTGGAATATAGTAAAATTATTCTCAATCCTCACAGATTTCAAAAAAAATACTACTCAATTCCCACACAAATTATTCACAGAAGGAAGTTTTTGACAATTGCATTGTCCTCCAATTGGCAAAATACACTACAGGATCACATCCACTCAGCCTTTAGACCAGCAACTGTCTTTACTTATGTTGCACATTTTTGAATAAATGAAATTTCTCCCCCAATTTTATATTTGTGACGTTACCACTTTGGTTTTTTAGGGAGGAGTGCTTTCTGGGACTGCTTTCTTTTTCATTCTCATCCCTCAAAGCAATTAGAAATGATAAACTTGCTTTCCCTGAAATCTGTATCATGCAGATTTTAGTTTAAAGATAATTGTCAAGACAGCTCTTCCCAGCATGTTTTCTTTGACTGAGGCTGCATCCTGAAAGAGGTTAGAGATAGTAAGAAATGTCAAGATAACATTTAGAATACATAATATTTGGATGGTAAAATTACATTTTAATGACAGAATTGGTTTGATTGAAAGAAATTTTCATGTTTTGTGTTTGCATGTTCTGCAATTCTCTAGGAACTTTCCCATCTAAAATTTTTTTCCCTGTCATCTAGAGCCAGAATGGTCCCTGGACTATGATAGCACAGAAAAATTATGGTGGTTACATTATTACTATATAGCCACTGAAAACAAGATTTAGGGGAACTCAGGGTTACATTTTGTGATTTCTATAGTAAAGTAGTCTGTATATATGTATACTATATATACAATGTACATCTTGTATATGTACATACAAGTGTACAATAAAGTCATCCTCTGTCCTCAGCGTTAGGATGTCTGCAATCCCCTTAGAACTGTTTTTGGTTTTTCTTTTTGTTTTAATGCAAAAAGTATCTTAAAAGTCTCACTATTTGGTAGAATCCATTCACTTTTATTCATTTTTCTCAAAGTGAGTTTGGGGGTACCATTTATTTGCATAGGGCTCTTATAAAAATTTGGGTTCTTGGGGCTTGGGACAGATCTGTTAAATCAAATTATGTAGAGTAATTAAAATTACTATTTTGAAAAATTGGAATTCTGGTATACTGCTGGTGAGAATACAAAATAGAGCAACCAATCTGGAAAAGTGGTTGGCAGTTTTTCAAGTTGTTGAACATGGAATTAACATATAAACCAGCATTTCCACTCTACGTAACAGGAGAAATGGAAAAAATATATATACAAAAAGTTGTACAGGAATGTTCCTAGCAGTATTATTCACTGTAGCCAAAACGTGTAATGAACCCAAATGTCCATAGACTGATAAAGATACATTTAATGTGGTGTATCCATGAATCCATAGGATAGAGTATTATTCAGTAGTATAAATGAATGAAGTACTCATACATTTTACAATGTGAATAAACCACAAAACAGTATGCTAAGAAAGTCAAAAAAGACAATATATTCTATGACACCATTTATATTAAGTGTACAAATCTATATAAATGGAAAATAGCAAGTCCATGCAATAGAAAGCAGTAGTAGATTAGGACAGGAGTTGGCATGTGTTTTGGGGGCATGATGGCGTGGTCTAAAATGAGATCATAATGATATTTTACTAGCTCTAAATATGCTAAACACATTAAATTATACACTTTAAATGAGTTAAATTTATGATACGCAAATTGTACCTTAATAAAGCTTAAAAACAAACAAAACAAAACAAAAAACAAAAACCTATCATATCCCAATATCATATCCCAAGCAGCATAGGTGTCCTGAGAGCCATATAAAGAACAAGTCTTTAAACTCCCACAAACAGGTATTATGATTTCCATATCAAAAATTTGACATTATTCTTTAGAAATGTTTTCTCTAAACTATTACAATAAACATGAAAAAGTTGAGAGTTATATGGTTTCCCAAAGCCATGCATAGCTTTTTTGCCTTTTTGTTGAATTTGGACAAATTTGCTTACTTCAGTTGCACTAAAAGTCTATTTCAGCAGCACATGGATATGGAACTGTAAACATGGAAACATGGATTTTTTTTTTTTTTTAGTAGAAAGGAATAGTGTGATGCTTTTGAAAAATTGACAAAGATTAAAAGAATGAATTAGTTGGCTCTGAACTTATTATCAGTACTGTGCTCCTAGGTAAGATACTAATTTTCCCTCTATTTTAGTTTTACAACCAATAAAATAGGATAATATGATCTATCTCATAGGAATATTATGAACATGAAACTATATAACCAGAACTATTAGCAGGGTACCTGTCATATATAAAATCAATTGTGAAATTTATGATTAGCACTATTACAACTACTTTTTAAAATTTTGCTTCTGTTTGTACACTTGCCCCAGGCCTTTCATTATTAGGGACAAATATCCCCACCCATAGCCTCCCTTACTCCCAGAATCCCTTACTCTTTTTACTCTATACCACCAGCATCATTTACTCCACCCTTCAGCTCTCATTGGCTCTATATATAACCTGCCCAGAAGCTCACCCTCCCAAACCCCAGTTCTCCTGATCATATTTTAATGTGTTTGTAAGGCTTCTCCCAAATTTCTGTTTAAATCAAAAGTAAAAGCTCAAATATCTCTCTAGAGCTTTCCAGGCCTTAGTCTGGTCTGACATTTTTAATATTACGGCTTAATCATCCACTGCTCCTCAAAAATCGAAATGTGTCCTGTATACTTCTCTGTGTCTCCTTCATGTATGACTTTTCTATCTCCTCATCTGCCTGTCTGAAATGGAGCCCCCATCCTTCATCAACCATTGATATACAGGCCATTGTTGACCCAACCTTTGGGAGGATTTCCCTCTTTATAGTAGCTTCTCTGATCTCAATCATGAGGCTCCTCACTACTCAGAATTGGCTGTGCCCATCAGTTACAAGACATTCACTGGGATCTTTTTTTTGGAAATAAAGAATATCTCAGTCTCCACCCAAGCATAAAGATTCAGAATCTGCATTTCAGCAAATTCTCAAGGTAATTTTTTTCTCATTGAATTTTGAGAAGTGGTGTCTTGGAACACTTGGAGCAGTAGTGATCAATGTAAGTTGTGTGCTAGAATCACCTGGGATCTAAAAATAATGACACCTGTTCTCTATTTGCTGATAGTTTGATTCGTTTGATTTAGCTTTTATCCTAGGAATTTTATTCTCAAAAGTATCTGGTGAATCCAGTATTTAGCCAAAGCTAAGAGCTACCAACTTTGAGCCAAAACGACACCATTACATATAACCTGTGCTCTTTTTCAATATTTTATAGATTAAAATCAACCTTAATATATATATATATATATATATATATATATGTTCTGTTTAGTGAAAGTTCATATATGATTAGAGGAAAAAGTCACTGAAACCATGGTAAAGTCAAAATATTCATACTAAGTTTAAAAACAGTTATAATTTCTTACTACCACTGTCCAAGCTTGTATGCTTATAGCAGAAAAAAAAAATCTAATATCTGAAAGCTATCATTTAGGGACACCTGGGTGGCTCAGTCAGTTAAGCATCCTCCTTCAGCTCAGGTCATGATTCCAGCATCCTGGGAAGGAATCCTGCATCATTGGGCATCCTGCTGAGCATGGAGTCTGCTTCTCCCTCTCTCTCTGCTGCTCCTCCTGTTTGTGCTCTCTTAATTTCTCTGTCAAATAAATAAAATACTTTTTGTTTAAGATAATTTTTTATTTTTTATAAACATATATTTTTATCCCCAGGGGTACAGGTCTGTGAATCACCAGGTTTACATACTTCACAGCACTCACCAAAGCACATACTTTTTTAAAAATAAAGTTAAATTAAAAATAAAGAAAAACTAAGAACTATGGAGTCTTTGCATGTTCCCAAACTCTATCAATTGTCTTCTTCACATTTTTGATAATGAAACCAAAACTTAAGAAAGATTAAATAACTTGTCCAAAGTTTTACATCTAGTAAGCACTATGATCAGTATACTGACCTCAGTTAAATCCTATGCCAGGTACTTCCCACAACAGACAAATAACCCCATAGAGCAATAATGAAAGCATCACTTTTAGCTCCATTTCAGAACCAATTCTTTTTTTTTTTTTCAGAACCAATTCTTGACTCTAACTCTTCCATTCTCACTTTAGCTGTCAGACTCTATCATCTTTTACATGAATTCTTGCAATAATTGCTCAATGGCTGTATCTTAGTCAAGTTCCTCAGTTTTCCATGGTATATTGTTTCCAGAGACAGCTCTGTGAAACATAATTTGCAAAATGTTCCTTCCTTTTCCATCCACATGATGACTCCTTCAGACAGCACAATTCTCCATAATTTGACACCTACCTTCATGATGTTGCCTATTGTTTTTCCTTGGCTCACACTCTTTTTCCCCATCTTCAATGTCTGGTGTATTCTTGAGGGTCCACATCAAAAGTCTACTAAAATATGATCTATACTTCTAATGTTTAAATTCTGGTCACTGACTGGAAGCACCCAGTTTGGGAGGAGCAGTGCTTTGAAACTTGAAATAATGTAGAAGAGTACCAAGTTAAGGGTCATCTCTTCTTTAGAGCATTCTATATTCATGACTCATTGTGGAATCTAAAGTATTGAATGTTCTGCACCCAAATTTAAAGAGCATTTTTAAACAGGGTTGAAAAAATATTTTAAAGGGATATTGTGAGGAAAGGAGTCAGTAAAGTTTTTAGTCAGATCTATTTCTGCCTCTAGTGAATTTTTGACATCTGAAACATTGTTTTTTTTTTTTTTTAAGATTTTATTTATTTGACAGAGAGAGATCACAAGTAGGCAGAGAGGTAAGCACAGAGAGAGAGAGAGAGAGAGAGAGAGAGAGAGAGGAGGAAGCAGGCTCCCTGCCTAGCAGAGAGGCGGATGTGGGACTCAATCCCAGAACCCTGAGACCATGACCTGAGCTGAAGGCAGAGGCTTAACCCACTGAGCCACCCAGGCAGCCCCTGGGACACTGTTCTTAAGCTCTATAAGATATGGGCTCCATTATACATCTTGGTCAAACATATGATATACTACCTCTCCATTCTGTTTAGCATCAAGAATTATGGGGAAAAATAAAGGTGGGGATATATTAAGACAAATAAAATTAAAAGTTATCATACAATGATCTTGGGTAGATCAACAATGGTCTGTCACCTGCTAAACCCTCAGGAAATTAGGTTAAAATATTGAGTAGAAGAGACATAATTTCTGATCATCACTGCTTCCATGAAAAGCATAACTCCTTCAAAGCTTATTAAAAGTGACCTTAAGGACCACCTGGGTGGCTGGGTGGGTTAAGCCTCTGCATTAGGCTCAGGTCATGATCTCAGGGTCCTGGGATTGAGCCCTACATCGGGCTCTCTGCTCAGTGGGGAGCCTGCTTCCCCCTCTCTCTCTGCCTGCCTCTCTGACTACTTGTGATCTCTCTCTGTCAAATAAATAAACAAATCTTTAAAAAAATAAAAATAAAAGTGACCTTAATTATCTGCCTTCCCATTTGCATAGGCAGACTGATATGTTACTTTGCTTTATAACTCCACATCTAGCACATTTCTGTGTCCACCAATGATGCTCAACAAATACAAACCTCATAAAGCAATTAAAATTCAATATATCAGAATATACTCAGATTGTCTTGAAGAAAAACTAATGTTTGTGAATTACTATATGAAAACATGTTTTCATCACTTAAAAGTCCATTCTTATATATAGCCACCACATAGTAAATATGAATTTTAATGAACCAAGTTAGTATTGCCATGTGTATCAGTACTGGATACATATTTAGAGATAAAGCTAATTACCACTTGACCAAACACAGATGTTTAAACTATGTTAATTCTAACAACTTGTTAATTCTATAGTTTTGTGTGTGTAAAAGATGCATAATCACAAACACAAATTTTACCATAGTATTCGACTTAGTTGATTGATTAGCTTGAACATAGTAGTTCTTTAATTTGACCGAACCAGACACCATCTTATTGGATTCTAATTCACTGGTCAAATCACATTCATTTATCTCAGTGTTAAATATACTATCTAGTTTGCATTTAACACAATTTTACTGCTTTTATTTGAGTGATTAAGTGCTAAATAACTTTCAAGACAGCCTTAGAATTATATTACATAGATGTTTTAATACATTTTTGAATGCTAATAATATTTTTGGCATGATCTTAAAAAACAATTTTAAGACCTGATACAAATTTGCTTGCAAACCTCCCACTTTTTTTTTTTTTTTTGATATTTTGCTGAGGAAGTCCTATGAAAAATTAGTGAGGTCTCTAACACAGAATTTAAATTCTTACTGGCCAATGGAATTCTGCAATTCCATTAACACAAGAGCCTGACATAGCTGAGATTTATATTGCCAGAAACTCTCATTTGATTTATAATCTGGTAATCCTTTTATCCTCCATTTATATGCAGTGTAACTTGACGTAAGTGCAAGAATGCCTCCACTAATAGAATTCACGAATATTGGACCAAGACATTTTTTAGATCATAAAGTCTCCCTGAAAAGAGGAAGAAAGAGAAAGGCTGGACCTGGCTCTGATGGGATCTGGCTTTAACACAGTCTAATAAAATGAAACTCAGGTTAAAACTGCTGATTTTAGGACATTAGACTGGCACGGAGTTCTCTTTAGATGGGTCTGTTCCCTCAGCGCAGCCCCCATAACTGTTTTACCAGTCCTCAGGCTACAAAGAGTTAGATATTTATAGTTTTTGGTACATTCATATTAAAAAGTTATGGAGAGTTGTGAAGTGGACATATATGGGAGAAGCAAAGAAAGTAGAACCTGGGAGGAGAGAAAATCCTAAGCACCATACTAAGCCTGGGAACACTCTGGGATGTAAAGCAAAATACAACAAAGAATGCTTGCCACAGCCACTTCATTTACAGAATGGTGTTTTCAGATCAGACACCATTAAGCAAATTGTAAACGAAGAATCCAAGGTTTATATCTGTTGCCATCCTCTCTCTATCTCTCTCTAACCTTCTCACCCTTTCTCATCCCCATTACATCCTGTTTGGTTGCTGTTCTTTGAACTTGGTTTGGGAATTGATTTTTCTCAGTATTTACCACTTAACGGTAAAATGCTTTTTCTGTTTCTAACCATCCATTCAAATGCTGATACTGAGTAAATATTATTTTATTTTCATGATCTTTCTCTATGTGCTTCAAAATTCTTGTTTAAAATACTCTTAGGTATGTAAGAAACATATAGATATATATAGATGTAGATATATCCGTTTCCATATATAATACCTGCATGAAGAAAATAATTTAGAAGACTTTATATTGCATTTTGGAGGTTAGTGGGATATGAAGGGACCTGGGGATGCTTGCTTTTGTTCTTTTGTATGTTTTCCAAGTTTTCTTCTTGAATATAGATTATTTGGAGTTTCAAAATATTCAAAAATACTCTTGTGAAGAAAGAACTTGGGAAAGTACCTAAATTATTTGAACAGAAACATATGATAGCATATATTGATAAGATCCTAGGAGGGCAGTGCTTTCTGATGCTTAATGGGATGTCCGAAACAAGATACTACTCAGGTAGTTTCTACCATTTTAGCTTTTTTGAATTTCCTGTGATTTATGTGCCATTCTCTCATACCAATAATGGCTTTGTTATTTTTATTATATGCTATTACAACACTTCAAATACACTGCATCCATAATACTAGATAAACTGTGGTGAAACATGTTTTAAGGTTAATTTAACCACCTAGTTACAGCATTAAAATGAATTTCAAGGACACCTGAGTGGCTCAGTTGGTTAAGCGTTCCTCTCATGGCTTCCGCTCAGGTCATGATCTTGTGGTTGTGATGTGACCCCATATCAGGCTCTGTACTCAATGTGGAATCTGCTTCATATTCTCTCTCCCTGTCCCTCTCATTCAATCTCTCTCTCTCAAATAGTAAATAAAATCTTGGAAAAAAAATTTCACAAGCAAAGCAAGATAAAAAATATATTTACCTCTACACTTAATAGCTTCAGAAATAGAATCGTAAATGTGGATACATCATTCTACTGAATTAAAAGTTGATCTTTGTTTTAATGATTTTTACATCAGGGAAAGGTGAGAGATTGAGATCAAGAGAGGGAGAGATGCAGGGAAAAGGAGGAGGGAGAAAAAAGGAGAAAGTTACATTGGCAATTTGAAGCAAGATCCTATGCCTGGATCAAAAGTTTAATACACTCTTTCTTTGGTTATGAGTCCACTCCAAAATGCCCCTGTGTCTTCTAAAGGAAGAATATCATTGATAGGATCCTATAGCACAAACATCCTACCTCACAGTTTGAGCTAAATACAAAGCCTGGCATCATAAAAGTTGTACAACTAACTCTTCCTCTATTAAAAAGCATATATTTATTATTAATTATTATTAAATTTCTTAATTTTAGAGTATTAGAGGGCAATGTAGAAATTTTGTTGACTCATTAGAAAGACCTAATGTGATATTCTGCACGATGTAACATTGTATTAAAAGGCTATATTTATAGCATTAATTTTAAGTCCCCATTTGAGCTGTTGTATTAGAGAGGAATACAAAAAAGGTAAATATAAAAGTAAACTGAAAACTTTGCCTATTTAGTTTTCCAGTTTGCTGAACACACATTTTCTCTTCTCTTCTTGCCTCTTGTCTACACCCTTTAAGTCCCCTTAACTCCTTACTTCTTTTTTATTTCCCTCTCATATTGCCCTCTATTTTTTTCTTTCTGACTCCTTTCTCTTTATTTATTTATTTATTTTTAGATTTTATTTATTTATTTGACAGAGAGAGGTCATAAGTAGGAGGAGAGGCAGGCAGAGAGAGAGGAGGAAGCAGGCTCCCTGCTGAGCAGAGAGCCCCATGCGGGACTCGATCCCAGGACCCTGAGATCATGACCCGAGCCGAAGGCAGCGGCCCAACCCACTGAGCCACCCAGGCGCCCTCTCTTTATTTTTAAAAAAATTTTCTTCCACCTGACTATGTTATAAATAGAGCTTTTCATATTACTTGTCAGTTTTGAATTCCATTTATTTATTCACAGTGACCACCAAATACAAATTATTGTTTCCTGCTCAAGCAATTAACGTTTTCAGAAATTTCATGCTTTATAGAAGTTCATAATTCAGTCAAAATGAATCAAATAAAATATTGGTTAAGTTTTATATTCTAATTCCCTATGACTTGTGATCTGGTTGTGCTAAAATAAAATTAGGAAATTACTTGGAATTAATTTATGCATTATACAGCATTATACTAGAAGTAATCATATGTGTAGTGCATTACTATAATGCATTATTCTTTATCTTCTAGATAATGATTACCTCCATGATACAATAATATAATACCATGACTACACTAATTTTTTCAGCAAAATACATTTAATTCTGTGATAATCAAGAAATCAGTGCATTACAATGTCTATAAAACTGTATCATACTGGGCAAGAAAAATGCATCATTTATACCTTTTTATTTAACTTAATATGGAAAATTTTCAGTTATTAATTGTAAGTATTTTTTATCTTAAATGAAAATAAGCAGAGTAGGGGATAGGAGGAAATATTTGGCATTCCAAAATTAACTCGAATCCTTGATATATGTTTTTCAGTAAGTGTGTGTATACACATGTGTGTTTTTAAGCAAAAACTTAACACAAAATGGAAAAAGATATGTTCCAGCTGTAACAAAAAAAATAATATTGCAGTATTTTATAAACCATCCTCTTGGAGAATTCATCTTCCTTAGGAACAATGGATTCTTTCCAGAGTTAAGAAGATGAGTTAGCGTATTTGTAAATATCATTTTAGGTTGTTTGATCTGTGAAGATTTCCTAAAAATAAGTTGGTAGAAGTTGCAGAACTAGAAATACCTGATTTATTTACCTTTTTAAAAATATTATGAATTGCTGGGAATGTTGCTTAACTCGATGATTCTCAGTTTTTACTAATGTTGTTCTCCTAATGTTACTGTTTGGATTCAAGGATATAATAAAAGTTAAAACAACTAGCATAAGTTAAGTACACAGTACACCTTTCTTCCTTTCTTTCCCCTTCCTCTCACATGTGCATTTTATCCTTATTTTTAGGATTTCATAGGTGTCAGGGTAATTATTTTCTTATACCTCTTAAAATAAGAACATTACTAGGACTCTTTTTGATTGTACTGAATTATATCTTCATTTCTAGAAAGTATTGAAGCCTTATGATAAAATAATCTAAGTTAAATATACTTGTCTCCAAAACAGGTGTTTATCCAACTGAATTTTCTATTTTTCCTTTAAATGAACAATATGAACACCTGATCAAAAGAATTTTTGTCTTTGTTTTTAATGGATATATCCTTAGTGGCTAGAAAAATACCTCAGACATATAATACACTTAACATTTGTTGAACTGAAAATACAATCAAATTTATATTTTTATCCATTTTCCTCAATCTATTTTAATTGGATAAGGTTCTGACTTAACTTGATTTTATTAAAAATGGACAATTTAATATTCTGAATTGTAATGTAAAATTATCTTTATATTGGTTAAAATACAGAGTTGAAAATGTGATATACATAATAGAAACTCAATAAAGATATCACCCTACTCATTGCTGGAAATAAACCAAGCATCCAAAGTTTATCCAAACTATTTGGAAAAAGGAATAATCATTTACTGTCACAGCCAATATGAGATAAATACTAACATAAAGTTCACAAATATACTCATTGTTCTTGAGAAGTATTTTTTTAAAGAAGTATTTTTAATATTAGTTTGCAAAATTTAATGCTCAGCATGATTCCTGTTGCTCCAGATGGTGGAATACAACTGTGGAATCTGGATTCATGTAAACATTTCATTTTTTGGAATTTTTCAAGAAGACTTGAAGTTTGTGATACATGTTACTGTGTTCTTCTTTTGTAGTTTATTTTCAAACCACACACACACACATTTCTTTTTACTCTTCTACTATAGTAAAAACTTTGTAGAACAGGAAGAAGATAAGAACTACCATATGGAGAGTAGAAAATTTAGGGTAAGTCCTCAAAAGCAATAAATGTAAGAATCCAGGAAGATCTTGAACTTTACTTTACTTTACTTTAATTTTTAATCATGAAAATACTTGCTAGAAAAAGGGACTTTGTCTAAAATGGCAATGATTTTTATATTCAGATATTTGCTATGTAAAATAATTGGATGTCAGATGAAGAACTGCCTGTCATATTTTGCTATTAAAATAATATATTTTTGTGCATAACTAGACCTGCCTTGGTGAGTTACTATAGCCCATGGTCTCTCTGAGATTTTCCAGTGGGATTTTAATAATACTCTTATGTTTGCCATCTTCAGCAGTACAGGCTGTTAAACTCAATTTGTAAGAAAAATATTCAGGTATAAAACCAGATAATCTGTATCCCCTTGGAATCAAAAGTCACTTTGCCAAAATATTTTAACACGCGAAATTGCTTCTTGAGAGATGTTTGCCATGATAAAATGACAGAAAACTACATTTCCATTATAATTATAACTGACTCGTGGTGCTAAGTTTTTATAATTTAAAGGTATTCTCAACTCTGACAGCCCTTCCATGTTGAATTATGCATCTCAGGCTCTTAAATAGTTCTGCTGGCACGAGACAGCTGAGATGAAGTTGTCTTTCTAAAATAATTGCTCCATGGAGCATCCATTATACCTTCAGAAAAATGTATTACTTGACTTCTACAAATTATAGACTAGCCTATAATGGGTATTTTTGACAGCTATTAGCTTAAAAAAAATCTGAACAGTAAAATGAGTATTGATATCACAATGGTGTGCCGTGCATGTTAATACCAACCTTCTCTGTACTTCCCTTCTAAAGCATGATGTAATAATTAATTATAATACTATTGATGTAACTGAACTCATGTTAAAAATATAGTATTGGCAAAGTGTGTCATTTTCTCACCTGTGAGATAAAAGCATTAACTGAATATTTACAGTAGAAATTGAAGATACTGTCTGAATTTAAAAGACAAAAAAATGAATCACTTTTGGTAATGTTTTATTGGATTGTGACATTATTGCATGTATTTTAAAAATTGTGAATGAGACAATAATCAAAGAAAGATAAAGATCATATTTTTATCTTCCAAACTCTTACTCAAAATATTGAACACCAGTGAAAACACGATTTATCAAAAATTAATTAAAATATGTGTACTTATTTTTTATCAAGAATTCCATGCTTTCAATTTACAGTAGTTAAAATTTTCCTAATAACACTTGCAAATGTCTTTGCAAGAACATTGTATCTCACAGAACAATAATAATCCCATTATTAAAATCAAGCATTGAGACAATAGTGACAGTCAAGAATCAGTGCCTATATTCGGTACTGTTTCTATATATATCAATTAAATGTAGTTATGTGAAATAAAATATTTGTTAAATTTAGAAGAACTCTATGCAAATATAGATAAAGTTTTCTATGGTGTATAAATATGTGGTAAATATCTTCCAAGTCCATTGCATTGCTGGGGCTACTGTGTGTGTGTGTGTGTGTGTGTGTGTGTGTGTGTGTGTGTGTTTTGCTCTATAGTAGGAAGAAATGGCTTAGGTTCCCGTATCTCTTCTATATAAACAGTTCACAGTCTCAGACATATATACACACATACCTCCTTACCTGAAGAATCAAAAAGCTAAAATGAGTAATTAAACTTAAGGTTAATTAACATATCAATCAAATATATATCAGTTGCCTAGTGTGTTCTATCCTGCCAAGAACAGATCATAGTTATTTTTCATACCTATTTCTTAATAACCATACCTACCAGGCTCATCCATACTCACATGGGCAGACAAAAATTGCCCAGATACATGGTCTCTCCAAATCCCTTGGCTTTAAGTTAATCCTCACCTCTTAGGTTAATAGTAGAAACACAATTTTTGTGCTAGGCTCCTGCACTCCATTTGTTACTTATTGAGGCTTGGAGTGGGTGCTGAGGATGGGTATGATGATAGATGAAAATACGACAGAAATTAAGTGCATCTTTCCAATTCTCTTTTCAAATGTTCACATCTCTTATTCAAATGAAATACTTAGACATCCAAAGGACTAACCTAAGAGATAGAGAAACATTTAGAAATAAATCTTTAACAGATAGTTTTAAGAGAAAAAGGAGAGGAGGGAAGAAAGAGAATAGGCTACAGCGATTTCAATACTTCGCTATACTTTAATCATAACACTATCTGTCCCTTTATACTGGCCCCAAGTATAATTTTTGTAAGCCAAAGATTGTACTTACAAAGTATAACCTTTGTAAGCCAGGCTTACAAAGATACCCCAGTGTTGAGATTAACAATTTACTTTAAGATGAGCACAACTGTTCGTGACAAGCTAAATTACAATTTCTTCCACATATCCCTTACAGTTGATATTATAAAATTAAACTTAAAAAGTTTTTTAACTTATTGACTTGACTTATTTCGCTAAGCATAAGTCAAGCAGAGAAAGACAACTATCATATGATCTCCCTGATATGAGGAAGTGGTGATGCAACATGGGGACTTAAGTGGTTAGGAGAAGAATAGATGAAACAAGATGGGATTGGGAGGGAGACAAACCATAAGTGACTCTTAATCTCACAAAACAAACTGAGGGTTGCTGGGGGGAGGGGGTTTGGGAGAAGGGGGTGGGATTATGGACATTGGGGAGGGTGTGTGCTTTGGTGAGTGCTGTGAGGCGTGTAAACCTGGTGATTCACAGACCTGTACCCCTGGGGACTAAAAATATATGTTTATAAAAAATAAAAAATTAAAAAAAAAACGTTTTTTAAATGAATGACATGAATTCTGATAGCATAAGATTTTTCTTAAAAATATTTATTGTAATCACAACTTATTAAGGTATTAACTAAAATTATTTACTCATTTACACAATTGAAGAGTTATATGTGAAACTACCAAACCAAACATATTTGCCCCTCCCTTCAAAGCAAACGTGCTTACAGTGACATAATTTTTCAAGAGATTTGAATAATATAGATCCGTATCTTTAAAAATAATTGCAAATAGAGTTGTTGTTTTTTTAATTAAGAAAAAGTACCAAGAGTTGGATACTATCTGCCATCAAGAAACTTTGTGGGGCGCCTGGGTGGCTCAGTTGGGAAAGAGTCGGCCTTTGGCTCAGGTCATGATCCAAGGGTCCTGGGATCACACCCCACATCAGGTTCCCTTGCTCAGTGGGGAGCCTGCTTCTCCCTCTCCTGCCCCTGATCTTGCTCGTTCGCTCTCTCTGTCTCACATGCATGCTCTCTCTCTCTCTAATAAATAAATAAAATCTTTAAAACAAACCCTTTGTGTATCATGTTCTTTCAAAAGCCTATGCCATTTCTGTATTTAGAATGAATAAAATCCAACATGTACATTGTGTGTGCACATGTGTAAAATGTTAAAATTATATATAAAACTATCAAAATGCAGTGAATTTTTGTTTGATCTTAATTACCTTTATAGATTTTTCTATAGACTTCAAAATGTCTATGATATGAATAATTGTATATTTTTATTTGTTTTATACAAGCAATACAAAAATCAATTCTTGTTGCAAAATTTTTCAGCACCAAAATGCAGAGTAAAAAGTTAAAGTACTTTTTCTTTGTGTCTTGAAACTTACCACTGTTCTCTTGACTTCTAATCTCAATAACCTAGTGTTTTCCTAAATAATTATTTCAGAGATTTATATTTGGAAAGAGGTCATCTTATTGGATTCTTGATGTAAATGCTTTTATTTTACTCTTCTGTTTTAATTTAACGTTAATTAGGCCTGGGATTTTTAGTTTTACATCATTGTTCTGTAGGACCTTTTCTTATTCCAAGATGCTGTCATCCCTCATCTGCTTAATAAGAAATCTGATCCTTATTCCTATTTTACCTTCTCATAGAAAATTTTTAGTAATTTAGAAATTTAAGATATTTAAATGTGTATTTTTAAATTCAGCTTGCTCAGCACCGAAGGGACAGTTTCAATATCAAGATTTATGTTGTCATGTAAATCCATTCTATTATTGACATTTTGTTATAATTTTTAACCTCTAGTAACTTCTTTGCTTTCTGCATTTTTCCTTTTCATAAAAGCTTGCTTTTATTTGAGGGTGAAAAAAACAATCCCTCAAAATATCCTGAAGTTATCTCTGAAGTTATTTTGTTTTTAATTACTGCATATCTTCTAATACACATATCTAATACTCTGTATGCTCACTTTAGTCCTTCTCTTTTAAGACTTTGGTTTCCATCATATCCATAGTTATGAATGATGAACTCAGTTGGTTCATTATCATGGGTACTTGGTGTTGGTTTCCTGCCTGGTTTACTGAAGTGTTTCCAGAATAAACTGTTTCATGAGTGGGATGGAAGACTGCAGGCTCTGTATAAAGAGGGAGAAGGCATAGTGACCTGTAAGTTTTACTTCATGGTGTTTAGGCATAGAGGTAGCCAGCAGTTTACAGTTCCCTGGTTTCTAAAGTGATTGTGGTTTGCCTTGATATCGGAAGACTTCAAGTATTTCTTCTCTCTTTCACAGAACTTTCTTTTGTTTTTCTTTAAAGGTATAATGTAATCTGTTACCTAGCATGTCTCTTACTCACATGGGTAACCACTTGAGAAGCAATTCACTTCTGTCCATACAGGCCTCAGGATCAAATGCTTATGTGGCCTGCTACTTGGTTATTGATAATGGCATTAGGACTGGAGAGGCAGGACTGCTCTTCTGATTACAGAATTTAAAGCAATTCCTCTACTTTAAGACCCATCTTCTCCTGGTGCATTTGTTGATTTCACAGGTTTAATTTCTCTAGTGTATTTCTTCTTTCTCAGTTGTTTTCCTCTGTATGCTATGTAGAGGGCTGTGTTTTTTTCTCTTTCTGTATAATCTTTGTTGTATCTATCTTCAATAGCTCACATAATAGCATTTGGAACATTAGTTGTTTCTTTAGACTGTTTTTTAAAATCATTTTTGCAGGGGTGCCTGGGTGGCTCAGTCAATCGATTGGGTCCAGCTCTTGGTTTCAGCTGAGGTCATGATCTCAGGGTTGTAAGGTTGAGCATCACATCAGGCTTCAATCTCAGTGTGAAAATGGCTTGGGATTCTCTCTCTCCCTCTTGCTCTCCCTCTCCCTCCCCTGACCCTGATTTAATAAATAAATTAATAAATTAAAAAATGTTTTTCCAGATTAAGACATTTGGAGATGGGAAGTTACGCGAGGAGAGGTAATAGATGCTGGAACTCAGTCCATAATCTTGAACCAAGTCTTCCTCAACTTGTATTGTTTGATAATCAAAAAAAAAAATCTCATTTTTATGTCTGGATATGACACATGTAATACGCACATATAAAAATGAGATACTAGATGTCTATGAAGTGTGAAATTTTATGTTTTTTTGTGCCTATATATTTCCTGATGTTCTGTATAAATTTTATAGTAAAATATGTAATAAACCATAAGTGTCCATAGAACTGCATTAAACTACAGCATGCTTGGTTCAATCTTTATAAATGACAATGACTAAGCACAGTATGGCTCTTTTATGTGCCAGGTCTTTTTCCAATTACTTTATATACAGTAAGCTATTCAGTCCTCACAAGCACCCTTTGATATAGATACTACTATTATTATTGTTATCCCTTTATATAGCTTTGGTAGTGAAAACACAAAGAAGTTAAAGAACTTGCTTAACACTGTAGCCAATATGAGAGGAAAGTAGATTTCAAACCAGGTAGTTTTACTCTAAGCTCACTTATGAAATATATGTGTTTTGCAGAGACTGGGGATGAAGGAAGAGATGATAAATAGGGCTCAAGAGAGAAAGAATAAACTCACATAGTCTAAGTCTTACAACTTCATATCAATTTACCTGTATCTGAATTAAAATTAGTGACAGTTTTTCCTCAGCATTATAAGACTTTTTTTTTTTTTTTTTTTTTTTAACAGATGTGTTATAACCCTGCTAGAATTGAAAAAACGAATCAGGGAGATTTCTTTAATAATGTGATCAAGATTTGTTTGTGTGGCAGGTATTATGGAGTACTGGAAAGACCATTTTATACAAAAATATCCCATGGTCACAAAAATGTTATCATTAGAAAGTCATTTATTTTATCCTTCTATCTTCAAATATTTTACATATTATTTTAAAACATGTGTGTGAGAGAAAAACATGTATTAATGAATTTTTTAAAAATATCTTATTTATTTATTTATTTGACAGAGAAAGATCACAAGTAGGCAGAGAGAGAGAGAGGGAAGCAGGCTCCCCGCTGAGCAGAGATCCCAATGTGGGACTCCATCCCAGGACCCTGAGATCATGACCTGAGCCGAAGTCAGCGGCTTAACCCACTGAGCCACCCAGGTGCCCCTGTATTAATGAATGTTTTAATGGCTTATTCAAAGTAACGACTAACTTGATACTCATGGCTAAGAAAATGTAGCAGTAAATAAACACTGAGGAAGAGACAGTGTCTGAATTTACAAAAGAAAGGAAACATCGGCAGATTGATTTTTTTGTCTCCTTGTTGTGGCAGGTTTGGGTACAGACCATTAAGAGGGCTTGAAATTGAGTAAGGGGATAAAGGAGTTAGGTAGGGAGAGATAGGACAGGACTACATGACTGGGCTTATGTAGGGCTATGTGATCAGGTTCACCAAAAGTCCCAGAAATACTGAGTCATAGCAAACCAGAGATAAGGGAACAAATCAGACACCCTGCCTTGGGTGTCAGAGGTTGGGTCTTTCTATGGCAGTCACATTGTGACCACAAAGAACGACCAGACCCCAAAGAAGAAGTAAGCCATTAAAGATGTAATCACCAGTCCTTACTCAAACCAAGACATCACAAGAATGATAAGGCCCCCAGCTTCCTGGTCAGTTCTAAGTAAAAGACCATCAGTGGAGACCCATGTTTGCAACCCTGTTGGGATCCCTCTCATTCCTGAGAGCTTTTTTGTAACCTTGCTTAATAAAACGTTACCAATTTACTCACTCTCCTTTGTCCGTGGAGTTCATTCTTTGACTTGATGAGACAAGAACCTTGCTCTTCTGCTTCAAAATACTCACTCCACTTGATAATCCATATTTAACTTACATTAAGTAAGGGAAGGTATACTGGGATTAAAGCTCAAGGTGGTAGAATCTTAGAATTTTTACAAATTAGAAAGCTTCACATCTGCTGGATAAGCTTATAATGGGTGACTGAAAAGGAAGAGATGGATACCTAGTGACCGATGTGCAGACACTGTAGTCTGAAGCATCACAGTCACATGAGGGTCTCTCTAGTATCAGATTTTACCAACTCCTTGACTAACATTTTTTTTTAAAGATTTTATTTATTTATTTGACAGACCGAGGTCACAAGTAGGCAGAGAGACAGGCAGAGAGAGAGAGAGAGGAGGATGCAGGCTCCCTGCTGAGCAGAGAGCCCGATGCAGGTCTCTATCCCAGGACCCTTGGATCATGACCTGGACTGAAGGCAGAGGCTTAACCCACTGAGCCACCCAGGCGCACCTGGCCTAATATTTTTTATATTGAGTAGATAACCTGATCTTGAGAACGTTCCTTAATGTCTCTGCCTCAGTGTCATCTATAAAAGATGGGGATTTTAATGATTGCTGCTCCTAGGACTGTTGCGAGATAATTCAGTATTTTAATGTGCTTAAGACAATATTGGTACATAGCTATTGCTACATAGTTGTGCATGGTCATACATTTATAAGCACCTTATTCACTTAACCATCATTTTCAGTACATTTGCCTTCTCACTTCTCCATTTCCCTACAAAAAAATGAGAATCACTTTTTTATAAAATTCCTGAGTATAATTTTCAGTTTTATTGAGCATATAACAACAATCTAAATTCATGTATGCTGGCCTTCATTATCTGATATTTATATTAAGATTTGTTTTATGTAAATAGTTTTGTGTATTTTGTGAATAAGTGAAGATAAATATTTGATGAAAAGATATTTAAAAACTATGTTGACTTCTTCATATTTTCCCTAAAATTTCAGTGTGATTATTGCAATAAATTGGAATAAAAATCTTTCTATAACATGCATAATAATAAGTTATATTTAAACTGGTGTGCTATTGTTTGCTTTCTCAATAATAAAAACAACACAGGTCTGTCATAGAAATTTTTTAAAATACAAGAAAATATAAAAATCACAAATTCCCATCAGCAATAATCACCATTAAGTTTTTATTATAACTTGCTTATCTTTATTCTAAATAAACCTATTTTAACTAAATTGGAATCACACTGTACCAATTGTCTTGCAATTTGATTTTTCCACTTTACATCTAATCTTTTTAAAGTCCATGTATATATAACTTTACACATGCAAATGGAGAACCTGTGGGGTTTTTTTTTGTCTTTTAAGTGTTCTGATTGTAAGTGTAATATCATATATTTGAAAAGATTGGCAAAATACAGAAATGTAAATAAAGAAGTATGACCAGTTAATATTTTCCTCAAAGACGATTTCTTTTTCAGTTTTCTGTGTATGTCTACAGAATATTTCCTTGACACATAGATCCATATAGGGAGATTTAGCAGAGTTATAGATATCGTTAGTGTGGTGTTTTTACTTTATAATATATTTTGGCCATCCTTCCAAATCAGTACATTGAGATCTATTTGATTTCTTTTCAAAGCTGCATCTTATTTTATTACAAGAATATGTCACATTCATTAAGCCATTACTTTATTTCTGGACGATTGGGTTGTTTCCAGGTTTTGGCATCACCAACAATGTTTTAATGAATCTCCTTATATTTTCATCTTTCTGCAGTGGTACCAGAATTTCTGTAGGATGAATTCCTAGAAATGAAGTTGCTGAGCCAAGGGGGAGGTATATTTATAATGGCATTAAATTTTGATAAATCTCCCTGCAAAGTGGTTGTAGCAATTTGCATGTCCTAAAATAGTAGCTGAGGAACTGTTTGCTACTTATTGCACTTTTAAAGTTTGTCTTAAATACTTTTGGTCATCTAAGAGGCCAAATTAAGTAATTTTCTTAATAGTACAGATTGCCCCCTTATTTCAGACTGCTAGATCTTTGCTAATTTTCTAAGTACCCAATATTTGTTTGCCATTTTCGTAGGTGTTTGATGCCCAAACATTGTCGATTTTGATGACTTTCTTAATGTGCATGTAGCTTTTTCTGGTTTAGAGTGGTGGTAGGCAGTGTTCTGGGGAAGTTGCTCACAGGCTTCCTAAGAAGAGAGAGAGATGCAAATATACAAACTGAAATAAGACATACTTCATGAACTCAAGCACACAAAGGCTAGGAAAAAAAATGAGAAGTTGGGAAAGAAGATATTATATCAATTTAGAGGAATAAAGAAAAGCTTATAAAAAAGGTAACATTTTTAATGCTACCATAAAATAAATGGAATTATAGTTATAATATAGCAGTTGAAAATTATGAGTTTTATTTTAACTAATAGTTTAATATCTAGTTATTAAATGGTCAATTAATCAAAATGATTAAACTTTGGGTTTGTGTGTAAACCCAACCATTATATGTAGTATCCTCTCAGAACTTTATTAATTATATTCAACAAATCTCCTTTAGTTGATGCTTTAAAGGAGTTCTTGAAGACTCAAGAAGACCACAGATGCATTAGAAGCTGGCAATAAGTGAGGAGAGGTCCTGGGAGGAGTTCTTTCCATTATGCGGAGAGGAATTCCACAAAACTGGACTCAAGCCATATTTTATTTAAGATTTTATTTATTTTATTTGACAGAGAGAGCACAAGCAGTGGAAGCAGCAGGGAAAGGAAGAGGGAGAAGCAGTCTCCCCACCAAGCAAGGAGCCCAATGTGGAGCTCAGTCCCAGGATCCTGGGATCATGACTTGAGCCTAAGGCAGACGCTTAACATACCGAACCATCAGGCACCCCTCAAGCCATGTTTTGAAATAATCTGGTGGCAGCATGGAATCATCTCATCCCAAACATCAGATTCATCATTGACAGAATCACCATGGTGCCTGGCAGGCTCTCTCTTCAGTTCCTTCTAGCTCTGAGACTCTTAACAATTGAAATTCTATGATCTCTTAGCAACCTCTTATCTCTGCTACCTTGTGCAGGTTCCTACCCATATCTTTTAGTTACATGATGCAAATTATGTTACACTTTACTATCATTTCAAATTATTCATGTTTTAATAGGTTCTAGTAAACAGTCCTTTTTGGTAGCATTCAGCCCACCCCCCACTTTTAGGGATTGTCATCATTCCCACTCCTTATTCCATTATATTGGAGGCAATAATCTTGCCCCCCACTGTAGAACTGGAAACCTTCCTACTGCCCGTTAATGTTAGCCAGGGCACTAGTCTGTGGTTGAGGATCAGCTAATTGAATGCCCCGGTTGGCTTTTGCGTCTGGAACAAATGACTTAAAGACAACGAGGTCACTAGTTAATGGAAGACTCTTTGTTGAGATCTGGCCATTCCAACTAAGTGTGGATGGCTGAGCCTTCCACATCCCAGGCTCTGTAGCTGTCTTTTTCTGACCAATTTCCAATGCTGTTTCTTCACTCTCTCCACAATCTTGAGAATCCCAGTAGCCTTCCTGTAAATTCTTAAACTTACTGTCTATTCCTTGAAATCTAAAGGATTTCTAAGTATTGTATTTAGCCTCTCCACTGGGTCATTATTTCTCTGGAAGTCTATTCTTGTTAACACAGGAGTAATTACTGGAAAGAAGGAAAACTTCATGGAAAAAGAGTGAAAATGAAGAGCGAAAGATGCTACAACAATAAAACCTTGTATTACAAGACTACATCATTGTCAGCTTCTGTTAATTGGAAGGAAAGACATAATTAGAAATAATTGATGGAGGCACCTGAGTGGCTCAATCGGTTAAGAAATAATTAGTGGAAATCCACTTACTTAAGTGACTAGTATATGAAGGGCAACATTCATGAAGTTATATTTGTAAAGGATCTGGGTTTATACCACTATAATAGGGACTATAGTATTCTCTAACTGCTCTAGCTGACATCCATTCTGAAAAAATTATGACATTCAGCATAATCAATCTTCTATTTTTCTTTCACAGTAGGTGTTGAATATTGTATTAGATAATTTTTAGAGGGAATAATATAGCCAGCCTTCCTCTGTTTTTTTTCTCTCATTTGCAACCCATCTAGAAATGGGATGAGATACAGAAATAAAATTCAATGAGAATAAAACTTAGCCAATAAATATTTGCCATGCTATTTTGTCTTATTCCTTTACATAAAAAAGTGTTTGGGGCTGTGGAGCCAAGAGTGCTGTGATTCTGAGGGTATAGGTTTCAGGAAACCAGGAAACACTGCTCAGAGCTGCCCATCATTAGAAAGACCAGTGTTTATTGCAGTGTTGGTCTCATTAAAGAAATTCAAGAAGCATGTGTAGATGGAAGGAGAGAAAACGAGTGAGAATGACAGAATAACAGAAAGAAGCAAAGTGGAGGAAAAAGAGAATGTATGCAAGACAGATTTTTGAACATTATAAATTAAGATTTGTTTGATTCTAGCAGAAATTGCTACCAAATAAATTGAACAGAGATTAAATAAGATATATATGAAATTATTTCTCAACTTAAAAGCAGTGTATAAATATAAGATAGACTTACATGTCAAATTTTCAGAAATCAACAGAGCCTCCTGCAAGGTTTATGGATCCAGTATCAAAATCTCGCATTGCCATTGTTTTACCACCAATTTCATGGTCTTTTCACCTATTGAGGTAGCAAAATAGGAAGGTCATGACACTGCGGTTATCATAAGGAATGACAGAACATATGACTCAAAAGCTGTTATAAAGTCACTCTCATACACTGCGCTATGGTTTGAGAGACCACATGAATAACTTCTAGGGGGCCAGGAGATTCTGTTAACTTCCGTTTAAGTTGTCTTTTTCAAATCCATTTTTACTTCCTTCCTTTTCCTTTCTTTTTTGTTGCTTGCTAGCTCACTCTTTCTTTTCCCTCCTTCCTTCCTTCCTCCCTCCCGCCTTCCCTCTTTCTTTTTTCCCTTTCCTTTCCTTTCTTCCCTTCTCCCTTCCTTTCCTTTCTTCTTTCTTTTTGCATCCTTCCTCCCTTCCTTCCTTCCTTCCTTCCTTCCTTCCTTCCTTCCTTCCTTCCTTTTTCTTTTATAATTACCAGAAACTAGTCTTTATAGAGGTCTTTTAAAACTAGGTCATGGGGGCGCCTGGGTGGCTCAGTGGGCAAAGCCTCTGCCTTGGCTCAGGTCATGGTCTCAGGGTCCTGGGATCGAGTCCCGCATCGGGCTCTCTGCTCAGCAGGGAGCCTGCTTCCTCCTCTCTCTCTGCCTGCCTCTCTGCCTACTTGTGATCTCTCTCTGTCAAATAAATAAATAAAATCTTTAGAAAAATGAAAATGTTTACTTTAGGTTTATCTTGTTTCTTGATGTAGGTTTGTACTTCTATGAACTTCATCTTAAAACCACGTTTTTATCTCAAGGATTTTTTTTTTATTTCTCTTTTTATTTCTTCTAATAGTTATTCAATAACATGTTAAATCTCCACATATTTATCATATTTACAGCTTTCTTCTTGTAATGGATTTCTAGTTTCATGCCATTCTATTTGGAAAAGATTGTTGGTATGATTTCCATCTTCCTCAATTTATTGAGACTTGTTTTGAGGCCTAACGTGATCTATCCTGAAGAATGTTCCATATGCACTTGAGAAAAATTAGCGTTCTTCAGTTTTTGGATGGAATATTCTCTCTATATCTATTAAGTCCACCTGAATTAACGTGTCATTTAAGCGCAATGTTTTTTAATGATTTTCTGTTTGGGTGATCTATCCACTGATGTAAATGAGCTGTGCAAGGTTCCTACTGTTATTGTATTACTGTCAATTTCTCCCCTAATGTATGTTAATATTTACTCTCTATATTTTGATGCTTCTATGTTGGGTGTATATAGATTTGTAAATATTATATCTTCTTGCTGGATTGACTGTTTTATCATTATATAGTGATTTTGTCTTTTATTACAGCTTTTGTCTTAAAGTCTATTTTGTCTGATGTGAGTACAGAACAGCTTAATTTTTGTTTCCATTGAAATAAAATATCTTTTTCCATCATTTCACTTTTAGTCTGTGTTTGTTCTTACTTCTGAAGTGAGTCTCTTGTAGACATTATATACATGTATATATTTTTTAAATCCATTTAGCCATACTATGTATTTTAACTGAAGAATTATTCCATTTACACTTAAGTCAATCATTGATAGGTATGTACTAATTACCACTTTGTTATTTGTTTTCAGGGCTGTTTTCTTGTAGTTCTTCTCTGTTCATTTCTTCTCTTTCTCTTTTCTACTGTGGTTTGATGGCTTTCTTTAGTGTTATGTTTAGATTCCTTTCTCATTTTCTTTTGTGTATTTACTCTGTTTACTTTGGTTACTTTTTTATCATTTATATATAACACTCTATTTTAATTTGATAGCAACTTCAGTTTGAACACATTTCAAAACTCTAGTTTTACTACCCCATGTTTTATGTTTTGGATGTCACTTTTTATACATTTTGTGTGTGTGTGTGTGTATCCCTTAACTAATTACTGTTGTCTTAGATAATGCTATTAATTTAGTCTTTTAAACATCTTAGTAGCTTTGTTTTTTTTTTTAATTTAACTTATTTATTTGAGAGAGAGAGAGAGAACACAAGCAGGGGCTGAGGAGCAAGCAGAGGGAGAGGGAGTATACCAAGACCCTGGGATCATGGCCTGAGCTGAAGGCAGACACTTAACTAACTGACTAACTTAGTTGCTCTGAGGTTTATCTTAGTAGCTTTAAAAGGGATTAATTATCTACCTTTACTATATATTTGTTTTTTCTAGTGATATTTTTACTTTTGTATATTTTTTTATTATTGATTAGTACCATTTCTTTTTAGCTTAAAGAAGTCTCTTCATAATTTCTGTAAGACCAGTTTAATAGGATAAACTCTTTTACATTTTTCTTGTCTGGAAAAATATTTATCTTTTTATTTCAGCACTTTGAATATGTTATACTACTTTCTTCTGGTTTGCAAAATTTCTGTGAAGAAATCTGCTGATAGCCTTTGGGGGTTTCCATTGTATATAACAAGTTGTTTTTCTTTTGCTGCTTTTAAGATTCTCTCTTTATCTTTAACTTTAGACACTTTAATTATAATGTATCTAGGTGTGGCTCTCATTAGGTTCATCTTTTTTTTTTTTTTTTTTTTTTTCAGTTATTTATTTTCGGCATAACAGTATCATCATTTTTTCATCACACCCAGTGCTCCATGCAATCCGTGCCCTCTCTAATACCCACCACCTGGTACCCCGACCTCCCACCCCCCACCCCTTCAAAACCCTCAGATTGTTTATCTTATTTCAAAATCTCTGGGCTTTCTGGAACTGGATGTCTGTTTCCTTATCTAGGTTAACGAAGCTTTCAGCCATTATTTCTTCAAAGAAAATTTTTTTTTTTTTTTTTGCTCCTTTCTCTGTCTTTCTTCCTTCTGGGAGTAGAATGTCATTCTACTTGATGTTGATCTAGAAGTCCCGTAACTGATCTCATTTATTTATTTATTTATTTACCTCTTTTCTTTGTATTATTCTTATCTTTTTCATCTTCATTTTTCAAAATTCTTTTTCTTTTTTGCTGCTATGTCTGGGTGAGTTTCATTACTTCATCTTCTAATTTGCTGGTCTGTTTTTTCACCTCATCCAGTCTGCTTTTGAAGCTCTCCTAGTGGAATTTTTCATTGTATTCTTCAGCTCTGTTACTCTTTTTGGCACTTTCTTAGGTTTTCTGTCTCTTTACTGATATTCCCGATGTGTTCATTCATTCTTCAGAATTCAGTAAGCATCCTATGACATTACTTTGAATTTTTGATCAGGTAAGTTACTTATCTCCATATCATTAAGGTCTTTTTCTGAGGTTTTGTCTTTTTTTTTTTTTTTTAAACATATCTTTGTTTTCTCATTTTGTTGATTCTGGGTTGGTTTCTGTGTATTATGTAAAACAGCTACCTCTCTCACTCTTGAAAAAGTGGTTTTGTTTAGGTTATGATCCTTCTTATTCAACCTTGCCCTAAGTTTGGTTGTCTCTCAAACCTTTGTGATTGTCAAAACAGCCAAATTTATTCCTGCCATATCCTCATTTTTTAGAGTATGCCAAGATCTGTCAGTGATACAAGCAAAGCACTTAGCACATAGTTTCAGGAAGATCGGAAGCCAGACCCTAAAGCAAAATCTTCTAAAATGTGCAAATTTGTATAGTTCTTTAGGACTTCAATTGTAATCCCTGTTGACTCTTCAATCAGGAGATCTGGAGGTGTCTTTGGGCAACAGTTTCAAAAACTGGGACTCCAGAGAAGTGTATAAGCTCCTTTCTGGGAAGTTTTATTGAGCTTTAGTGAGGCCAAGGGGCTACACAAGGATGATGTCTCCCTGCTTACATTTCCTGGAAATACCTCCTTAGTCTCTACATACGTGAAAAACCTGAAATCTATCCCTCAGGTTGAAGCTCCAAACTAAGTAAGGAGGCCTTTTTTATACGAAAACTAGGGTAGTGTTTCAGTCTGCTCTCTGTATAGTGCCCTCAGGATACTGGCCTGTCAAGAACTATCTTTCCAATTATTACAGTCCTGTGGAGCTCTGAACCCCAACCCTCTTGGCCACCAGGGCCAGGTAAATAAGAGGTGTCCCTCTTTGGACTTTGTGTACCACTGGCTTTAGCAAGGTAGCTGGAAAGTGATGGAGGTGGGGTATATTCTTCATGTTCAGAAAGGAAGTGGAGCAAATGTCTTGGCTGCATCTGCCCATGGGTTTCAGTAATGCATTAGGATAGTACCTTGTCTATCCCTGGATAACAGCTTTAGGCTAAGAGCAGTAACATGCCATGACGGCTTGAGTTCACTAGCCAGTGGACAAGGGAGTATTGCAACTGCCTGTGCTCACAGAATTTAGTTAAGGATCTAGAGAACTCTATGACTATTCCTGCTCACCTACCCTAGCCAGGGAGCAGGGGTCTGCTGCAACTGCCCATGTTATCCAGTCTCAGCAAATTACCATGAATTCTCATCCCTGTTCATCCCAATGAATCAATGGTAGGTACCATGTGAAAGTTTGCTTGACTGTGCTACTAGGCTATATGGACAGTGCAATAGCAGCATTTGCCATTACCTTCATCTTTGGGAAACATCTCTACTGTCCCCTGCCTCTCCAGTCAATGCCCCCAGATCAACAAGTGAATCTCCCTCCAATTAGTCTAGTTACTTTTCAAAGTGCTGTTTTTTCACTGGCTCTCAAGGCAAGTAAGACCTTATATGTGCCCTCTAAGAGGGAAATCTGTTTCCTACAACAGTTTGGGAT
Organism: Mustela nivalis; assembly: GCF_964662115.1. Taxonomy (NCBI): domain Eukaryota; kingdom Metazoa; phylum Chordata; class Mammalia; order Carnivora; family Mustelidae; genus Mustela; species Mustela nivalis. The sequence goes on along the minus strand of NC_139030.1, from coordinate 30,840,254 downwards.
CCTTGATGTCTGCTCCTTAGTTTTCCAAACAAGACATACTGGGGTCTAATATCTCTAGTGTAGATCCTGGGATGAGGATACCTAATGTGGGCACCAACCCCTCATTTCTCTGGAAGGAGTGCTTCTCTGTTGAAATTCCTCTCTATTGTGTGCTGCCATCCACCAGCATGGGTTTTTTTGTGTTGTTTTTTTTTGTCTGACTGTGTCTGCCTCTTTCCCATTTCAGTGTGGTCCTTTTATTTTCTGTTATAGAGAGCAGTTTGTCTAGTTTTCAGATTTTTTTTCAAAGGGAAATAATCCATATGTAGCTGTAGATTTGATGTGTCTATGGGAGGAGGTTAATTCCAATCTTCCTTTGCCACCATCTTGGATCCCCCTTCTACTGATTCTATTCCTAGCATTCTCAAATGTATTCTTTCTCATTTATAATCAGCTTCCAACTGGAACTTGCATTTCTAGATAAATCTCTCTAGACCTTAATGACTTCAATAATAAAATGGAAATAGTAAACCTAAAGTGCTTAGAAGGTATAGCTTGGGCCATATAAATTCTCCCAATAAACCAGCACTACACTGAGCCAACTTCAACGGTGTCACTGAAGACAATGTTACAAGAGAGGTAACCATCTTGATATCTAAATCTTCCCTTCCTTACCACTTATTCTCCCAGGTCAACCCGTTGTCTTCTTCAAATTGCAGCATGCTGAGTAATAGTGCAGTACTACCATAAGAAATTAATTTTTATTTCTACAGTGAACCAACTTTTCCATTTGGTTTGGTTTGAATATGGAATGGGAAAGCAGCTGTTAAAATAAGTTGCCTGTGTAAGAGTTCATTATGAAGATTATACCCCAACAAAATAAATACGCCATATTTTCTGAATAATACATGCATATAACATGTTAATTTTTTATAACATACCCTTATCAAGAAATAAATCTTATTAAGGCACAAAAAAGTTATTGCATTTATTAAAATGGGTGAATCAATTTAAGTTTTCTTATGGTTTGTCAAATTTGTAAAATATTATATTTCTTTTCAGATAGAGTTACATACTGTGTAGCTCAAAGATAATCCCTATGGTCTTGGCATATGTTACTTAATTGTCTCAGAAGGAAATGCCATAAATAGCATGCTGTCATCCCCCACAGGCATTGGCTCATCTGTCACAGTGGGGGCTCCAGACAGGGTGAGGTGCTCTAAGACATTTCTTAGTCTATGTAAATCACAGCCATTACTTCTTACCACTTCCCAATTGGTCAATTATGTATAAACATGTGTTAATAAAAATTTGCCTCCGTGCCTCTAAGGTACACACCCATAAAGCTATGTGAGTATGATAAAGTATAAATGGTATACATTATTATCTGATTCAACCTACCTCATAAATTATGATCCAAAGTGCTTTCATAGAAACAAAACTCCAGAAAAGCCTTTAAAGCTAAATGCTTGGGAAAAAAAAAAAAAAAAAGACAAAATGGAAAACAACGTTTTTTCCCCATCTTTGTAACTCAGTGAAAAACACACTCAGTTCTTTTTCTTAGAAAAAGGAAAAAAACTAAAGGCATATTAAATATTATAAATGCTTTTTGTAAAGATTTGAAGCCTTAACTTATATAGGTAGTAAGACCATAAAAATAAAATCTCTGGGGCGCCTGGGTGGCTCAGTGGGTTAAGCCTCTGCCTTTGGCTCAGGTCATAATCCTGGGGTCCTGGGATTGAGCCCCGCATCGGGCTCTCTGCTCAGCGGGGAGCCTGCTTCCCTTCCTCTCTCTCTGCCTGGCTACTTGTGATCTCTTTCTGTCAAATAAATAAATAAAGATCTTTATAACAAAATAAAAATAAAATAAAATCTCCTATTGTAGTATAAATATAGTAGGCATAACTGGTAAAAACTTTTAAATACTTGGGTTTTAGAAATTGTTAAGAAATACATTTTTGAAATAATTTAAATATTGATTATCCTAAAGATAAGCTATATACACATTTTGATTGGGGTGCTCCCAGTCAAACATAATGAACAGTGTGATGTATATTTTATGAGAGAAAAATAATAACCATATTGTAGTGGAAAGTATAATTGGCTTAGAATCATAAAGCCTGAATTATAGTCCTCATTTTTAATCTGTGAGAGAGGGCTGTGTGACTTTGGACATGTTATTGAACTTTTCTAAATATCAGTAACCTTAGCAAAAAAAAAAAAAAAATGGTTAATAATGTCAGTCCAACTCATAGAGTTAATATGAGAGAAAAATGAGATTAGTAAATTAAAATAGTTTAATAAATATTGGTCCTTATTATTAGTATTTTAATAGGAATGCCTGTATTTATTTATTTATATTTATTTATTATTTATTCTAGAGAAAGAAAATGTGCACATGGAGGGAAGGGGCAGAGATAGAGAGAATCCCAAGCAGACTTCCCAATGAACATGGAACTGGACACAGGGTTTGATCTCAGAACACTGAGATCAGGACCTGAGCTGAAACCAAGTGGGATGCTTAATCAACTAAGTCACACAGGTGCCCCAGGAATTCCTATTAAAAAAAAAAAATTGAAAGATATATTTAGACTAATTATCATAAATTTATTTTGGGGAAAAGTAATAACTATAAACTGTTTTTTTAAGAGTAAAATTACTAGTGTTCCTTAATTGATTTATTTAACAGAATAGAGGATAGTAAATTATTCTTGAGCTGAGTTAAATTTTTAATGGTGGTAGTAATGATTGTTTGTCTGAACTAGGACTTGTATCTATCCTCAATACGCATGTAATTTAGAATAAGAGCTTATAAACAAGTTACTATAAACACCAAAAAAATGCCAAACTTTATGTATCTATTTTTCCATCTATGTGTCTATCTATTAATCATTTAATTAGTGCTTCCACTCTTCTAGACTTTTAAATATCTGCAAGTCCTTAAGTCACTGATAACATTTCTTTAGTTTTAAAGTAGGGTGGATTCCAGCCATGCGTACAGATCTGCGAACTCATAATGATATTCATCAATACTTAGAGTTTCTCAGGACACACACCAACATAATTGCAGAATTAGGTGGGACTTGATACCTGGCAGAATAATTTTGTGAGAATTAGAATAATGTTACATCACAACCCCAAAAAATGTTATATTGACTTTTTGCAGTGATGGAATTTTAGAATTCTGTTTTAGTTTAACAGACATGGGCTAAATGTGTTACTAATACTGTTTAATATTTTTGAGGATTCATATCAGCCTATCCACTTACATATGATTTATAGGAATCAATTCCTAAAAGATGCCACAGGCAATCTTGTAAAACACAGATGTATGAAACGATTATTTAAGGATCTCCAGAATATCTTTGGAATTTCAAGATCAAATGTTTTGGTTGAGATTATATTTATCATATTTATTATTAAATTTAATTAGGTGACTCTAAATGAGATATAGTTTAACTATAGGGTTTTTTTAAGATTTTATTTATTTATTTGACAGAGAGATCACAAGTAGGCAGAGAGGCAGGCAGAGAGAGAGAGGGGGAAGAATGCTCCCCGCTGAGGAGAAAGCCTGATGCAGGGCTCAATCCCAGGACCCTGAGGTTATGACCTGGGCCGAAGGCAAAGGCTTACCCCACTGAGCCCAGGTGACCCCCCCACACACTTTTTATTAGCCAAATTGTCAACTATTATTTATAAACTTTGAATAAAATGAACAGTTCAGGAGAAGAGATTATAATAATAAATGATGGATAATGGATTCACAATAAAGATGCCTGGCTATTTAATATTTTTCCTATCACAACAGCATAATTTTGTGTGGATTTAATATAATAACCAGAGTACGTAACACTTTTAAATGAGAATTTTTAAATTGATTTTTAAAAGATTTTATTTATTTATTTGACAGAGAGAGATCACAAGTGGTAGGCAGAGAGAGAGGGAAAAGCAGACTCTGCGCTGAGCAGAGAGCCTGATGCAGGGCTTAATCCCAGGACCCTGAGATCACGACCTGAGCTGAAGACAGAGGCTTAACCCATTGAGGCACTCAGGTGCCCCTGATTGAGAATTTTTTGAATACTTACTCATACTTGCATTTATATAACCTTTAGCCTACTTGCAACCAACATAATCCATAAGTAGATCTAAAGGGGAATGTACATTATTAAGGAATAAAATTAATAAATACACAATGAATAGGTTATTATGTTTTCTGGTCACTTTGCCTTTTATATATAAACAAATTACTAAAAATCAATAATAAATTTTTAATAGATAATCTATATTGTTTGAAATAAGGACTTTTATTTGTTTGAGCACAATGCCACTACTTTTTTCCCTATCTTCTTTTCTTTTTTCTTTCTTTCCTCCCTCCTTCCTTCATTTATTTCCTCCTGCACATATTTATATTAATTCAGTATACATTTATTAGATGACCCATAAAAGAGCCATTGTCCTAGATTCAGGGACTACAAAAAAAAAAAATCTACTTAAAGGAGTTTTTATGTGATGCATACATTATCTGTCCTATGTTGTAACAGATTACTTGATTTAAATTAAAATGCCTTACCAGAAGGAGATAAGAATACTTTTCCATAACTGGCTGTAATAATAAAGTTGATATACTAATAATTATAGAATAACTAATATAAGAAAATACTGCAATGAAAACAGAAACAGGATGAGTCTCCATCAATATTGCAAACTATCAGAGCAGTATATTATACACAATTAAGCAAATGTTCAAATCTGATAAAGAAAAATTACACAGGTATGTGTAGGAGCAGACCTCTATTTCTGACACTATGACAAACAAGAAACCCTAGGATTACCCCCGTTTGTATTATTAATAGATCTAAATAAATTTTACTTTTTGAATGTATTGCTGGGTTTGTAATAAAAAGGGAACATATCAAGGATATCCCATTAAAATGGATTCAACTGGGTGCCTGCAATATTGAGGAGCAAGAAACATTGTTGCCCTGATGGAAAATGCAGATACAATGCATGGATCTGTCATCAGGTACTATGTCTTGAGCCAGTTGAAAGAAGATCTTACTTAGCATGACTAAAATGGCTGCAGGTAAAAGTCAAACAAATAAAAACCTATAATCAGAAATAACCAGACACATGATTTGAATTAGCCAAAGTAGGGGGGGGGGGAACTAAACAGATAAACAAACAAAAATAAAACCAAAAAACAGATGTAGATTCCTCCACTTTCATTTGATATAAAAATGATTAAAGTCAGAATACGGAATGTTTAAAAATATATTGACAGTGAAAGTAATAAGAAAATTTCAGGGATGATTAGGCAAACTAAATAAAGAATATATACATATAACACACACACACACACACATATATATATATATATATATATATATATATATATATATATAATCTCCAAAATGCATTGATTATAATAATGAGCAAACTGGACAAACTGAAAAGAAAATTAAAGAAATGAAAAATATATCTGGAGAACTTACAACAGAATATGGAGACCATGATTTTAAAAAAAATTAAAATTTTTGAAAAAGGGTAAATTTTGCCTCTTTTTTTCAATTATTTGTACAATTGAGTCTGGATTCCAGAAGGAGAAAATGGAATTGAGGAGAGACAATGTTTGAAGAAGAAACATCTGAAAAGTTTCAAGATATAATTATTTAAAAAAAATACATATGAATCTACAGATTTCAGAAACAACTCATTTTAAGTTAGATAAATAAAAAGAAGTTCAGGCAAAGGATTTTGTAAAGATATTGAAGTTTACCAGAGGCAGAAAATTATTTTAAAACAATCAGTTTAGAATAGAATGGAAAATGACATATAAGAAGAAATATGTTTATTGAAGTAAACTTCCCAACATCAATAAGGTAGAGGTAAAAGTATCTCAAGTAATACTACTACTACCAATTGTATACCTTGCAAATGCATCTTTTAAGATCTGGACTGATGTGAATAAACAGATAAAATAAAAGTAGGTTACATTAAGAAGTGTCCATTAAAGGAACTTTTAAAGAATTTATTCAAGAAAAATAAAAATAGGGGCGTCTGGGTGGCTCAGTGGGTTGAGCCGCTGCCTTTGGCTTGGATCATGATCTCAGGGTCCTGGGATCGAGTCCCGCATCAGGCTCTCTGCTCAGCAAGGAGCCTGCTTCCCTCTCTTTCTCTCTGCCTGCCTTTCTGCCTACTTGTGATCTCTGTCTGTCAAATAAACAAATAAAATCTTTAAAAAAAAATGAAAACAATCTTGGGAGAATAACATGCAAGAAGAGGAAATAAGTAAATATGTAATTAGAAACAAAAATGTCTTTATTAATTATAATAAAAATAATGTCTGATGTGGTGTTAACATATTTTAAGAGACAGAACGGGGCAGAAACTGCATGTGAGTTGAAATAGAGGGTATTCTGAGTTTTAACAGCATTGTGTCATTAAGGAATGAAAGTAAAAAATTCCTTTAATTAGAATGGGGTAGATTGAAAAATACATGGCCAAATTTCAAGGGTAACCACTATAAGAAAAAGAAGAGTCAGGAGAAAAGTCACGTGTTGGGTTTCTTTAAGTTTGGATGTTTAAGTTTAAGATGATATGATATATTGGAAAGTAAGAGGAAAAGTCTTTGGAGACTCAAGTCCGGCATTTGATAGAATTACAGTTCTGATTCATTTAATTGTATGCAAGAGTTATTTTAATTGAGTTACTATAGATCCCATTTTCCTGCAGGATAGTCAAAGGTAGCTGACATCCTGTCTGGATAACTTTTCCTTTGTTTTCAAAAGTGTTCTTTTGGGCGGGGGAGAAGAGTGCCCTTTTGGGTGAAACTTTGTATCACTACCATGTATAAATTAACTTTCTTTGAGTCTTACTATGCCATATTTTGATAAGGGCTTATAGATCCTGAAAACTGACATATGAGATTCCTCAAATGATTAGACAGAATACCTAGAATTAATTGGAAACAAAGCCAGACAATTTTTGAAATGAAATGCTCCAAGGATAGTCATAATAGATACTCACCATGTTACTGATGATGCAGTAAGTGACTTTTTCACTTGGATAATGATTTACAATAAATTTTATAATTAATTGTTTGCAAATAAAGAGTGGAAAATCCTATCCTCTTCATCAAAAGAAAGCCTTGGTTTAGTTCTACAATTGGAATAGAGGAATATTTCAGAATCAAGATCATGTGCTACAGTTTCACTTGAAAGAAACATAGCTGTAATATGCCATTCCAACATGTCATGGAATTTTGCTGAATTCTCCACATCCATTAACTATAGATTATTGTGTTGTAATGTATGATCCCATATTTGCTGGTATGCGCTATAAAGACTTTTATATTAAGCGGTCCCATTGATTAACATGGACAGGAGGAGAAGGAAGTATTCTGACTGGACAGATTCCATCTTTTGAAGCCTTGAGTATTTGGCCCAATTTTCAATGTCAAGTGTAGACTATAATTTATCCAGACTTGGCTTTTGTTCTTTCCCACCCCCAGCCCTAAAAACTGCAGGGTAATATAGGCATTTGAATTTATTAGCATTCATCAAAGAGTATTTTTGGCAGCATTGTATCACAAAGGCTGACATTGGCATATATAAAACAATACATGTGCAAGCCTGCAAAGAAAGGAAATTTGAAGAGAATGTCCATTATATAACTTAAGCTGTTTTTTCTGGATCAAATAAAATTATAGAGGCGCCATGCATAGTACTGTTGCTGAAGGCCATCATAAACCCTGGTTTTCATGGGGTTATATGGTCTTTTCACCATGAAAAAATTCTTTCTGCATTTAAGTCACCAAAGTATTGAGGCAGTCTGGGAAAAGGGAGACTTTATTTTTATTTTTTGTCAATTAAAAAAGAATACTTACAAAATAAGTTCTTTAAAGATAGATAAAACTAAACTTTAGATGTCTTGATGACTATTTTTAGACCATGATTTTTTTTTCTTTTTGTAGTAAAGGTGTATTATGTGATTATAGTTGTCTCTAGTTAATGTGTTTTAAAAGCAAGGAGATATAGCTGTCTGATATACTAATTTATTTTTCAAATACCTTTATAAAAGTGAATATGCAAGTTTCCAGGGCATGGTAACAAATTGGTGAGCACTATGTCACTTGTCTTATGATTCAAAATCAAAATTTCTTTGCTTTTATGTGAAGAGAAAAACTAAACTCAAAAATCATATAACTTACTATTATATATTTGAAAAATTTTTAAAGGTTTTATTTATTTATTAGAGAGAGAGAGACAGCCAGAGAGGGAACACAAGCAGGGGAGTAGAGACGGAGAAGCAGGCTTCCTGTAGAGCAGGCAGCCAGATGTGGGTCTAGATCCCAGGACTCTGGGACCATGACCAGAGCCGAAGGCAGATGTTTAACGACTGAGCCTCCCAAGCACTCCATATATTTGAAACTTTTTAAAAAATAACAATCCAGGGAAATTGAAAGTTTGAGTCACACCTGGATTGATGTCCCATAGGGAGCATCTGCATATTCAGAAATATCTAAATGTTTTACTGAAACTTTTATCGGAGATGCAGATTTTGAACTAGACAGGGCTTTTATTTCTCCCGTAATTATGAATCAGATAATATATACATGCCATCAAAACAAAATAAGCATAATTAAATCAGCTAGTTGTCCCATTTCTGAGAAATTTCTCAGACTCTGTTATGCTATTGTCAGTTGCAAAATAGATTACATTTTTTTCTTGAACCTGTTATTCAATTGATGTTATGTCCTTTCGCATCAGAGGGCATAAGATGACAGTTTGTCCCATTAGCAGTGATGCTAAGTTTAATCATTTGGCTCAGGTAATTCACAAGATTTCCCCACTCACTATTTTATTTTCTTTTTGTGTTAGTATGAAATCTGTGGGATGATACAGTGAGACAGTTTGAGTAACCGACTTTCCAACTCTTTTACCAACATTTTTAGCATCCATTGGTAATTTTCAGTTAAAGTAATCATCCCTATATTTGTGGCAATGTGATGATTTTCTATCATTTATTTCTTCTACATATATTAGTAGAAAGTAATCTGTTAGGAAAAGCACCCCTCCTCATGTCACGAATTTTAGTTATTTATTTGTATATTTTTTAAAAGATTTTATTTATTTATCTGACAAAGAGAGACAACAAGTGAGGGAACACAAGTAGGGAAAATGGGAGAGGGAGAAGCAGATTCCCCACTGAACAGGGAGCCTGAACCAGGTCTTGACCCTAGGATGCTCAGATCATGACCTGAGCCAAAGGCAGATGCTTAACCAACTAAGCCACCCAAATGGCCCAATTATTTTTTTTTGGTGTTAGTAATGATTCATGGATTCTTTGCTTAACCAATGTTTTATAATCTATTTCTGTCAATTCTGTCAATATTTATTTTAGGGAAAGTTGTCTTTAATTTGGCCAATGAAATTATATCATTTCGAGATTATTTCTATATTTTTTAGCATTACAAACTGGTTTTTGAGCACTTCTTCAGTTTCTAACATGAAAGCAATAAGTTTAAAAAAAGTGACACCAGATTAGATCCTGACTAAAGAAGAAAAAGGAAAAACCCAGCTGTAAAAGACATTATTGGGCCAAGTAGGAAAATTCAAATATTGACTATATATATATATATATATATATATGTGTGTGTGTGTGTGTGTGTATGTGTGTACACACATAATTGTGTGTGTATGCATATATATAATACTAGTATGTATTAATGTTAATTTCTTGCTGTGAAAATGTCACTGTTTTCATATAGAATAATACCATTGTTCTACAATGCTTAAATTCTGAGGAGTAAAATAGTACCGTGTGTTTTTTTTTTTAATTTATTTTTTATTTTCAGCATAACAGTATTCATTATTTTTCACCACACCCAGTGCTCCATGCAATTCGTGCCCTTTATAATACCCACCACCTAGTACCCCAACCTCCCACCCCCCACCCCTTCAAAACCCTCAGATTGTTTTTCAGAGTCCATAGTCTCTCATGGTTCACCTCCCCTTCCAATTTCCCCCAACTCCCTTCTCCTCTCTAACTCCCCATGTCCTCCATGCTATTTGTTATGCTCCACAAATAAGTGAAACCATATGATAATTGACTCTCTCTGCTTGACTTATTTCACTCAGCATAATAATCTCTTCCAGTCCCATCCATGTTGCTACAAAAGTTGGGTATTTGTCCTTTCTTTTTTTTTTTTTTTTTATAAACATATATTTTTATCCCCAGGGGTACAGGTCTGTGAATCACCAGGTTTACACACTTCACAGCACTCACCAAAGCACATACCCTCCCCAATGTCCATAATCCCACCCCCTTCTCCCAAACCCCCTCCCCCCAGCAACCCTCAGTTTGTTTTGTGAGATTAAGAGTCACTTATGGTTTGTCTCCCTCCCAATCCCATCTTGTTTCATTTATTCTTCTCCTACCCACTTAAGCCTCCATGTTGCATCACCACTTCCTCATATCAGGGAGATCATATGATAGTTGTCTTTCTCTGCTTGACTTATTTCGCTAAGCATGATACGCTCTAGTTCCATCCATGTTGTCGCAAATGGCAAGATTTCATTTCTTTTGATGGCTGCATAGTATTCCATTGTGTATATATACCACATCTTCTTGATCCATTCATCTGTGGATGGACATCTAGGTTCTTTCCATAGTTTGGCTATTGTGGACATTGCTGCTATAAACATTCGGGTGCATGTGCCCCTTTGGATCACTGCATTTGTATCTTTAGGGTAAATACCCAATAGTGCAATTGCTGGGTCATAGGGCAGTTCTATTTTCAGCATTCTGAGGAACCTCCATGCTGTTTTCCAGAGTGGCTGCACCAGCTTGCATTCCCACCAACAGTGTAGGAGGGTTCCCCTTTCTCCACATCCTCGCCAGCATCTGTCATTTCCTGACTTGTTGATTTTAGCCATTCTGACTGGTGTGAGGTGATATCTCATTGTGGTTTTGATTTGTATTTCCCTGATGCCGAGTGATATGGAGCACTTTTTCATGTGCCTGTTGGCCATCTGGATGTCTTCTTTGCAGAAATGTCTGTTCATGTCCTCTGCCCATTTCTTGATTGGATTATTTGTTCTTTGGGTGTTGAGTTTGCTAAGTTCTTTATAGATTCTGGACACTAGTCCTTTATCTGATATGTCGTTTGCAAATATCTTCTCCCATTCTGTCAGTTGTCTTTTGATTTTGTTAACTGTTTCCTTTGCTGTGCAAAAGCTTTTGATCTTGATGAAATCCCAATAGTTCATTTTTTCCCTTGCTTCCCTTGCCTTTTGCGTTGTTCCTAGGAAGATGTTGCTGCGGCAGAGGTCGAAGAGGTTGCTGCCTGTGTTCTCCTCAAGGATTTTGATGGATTCCTTTCGCACATTGAGGTCCTTCATCCATTTTGAGTCTATTTTTGTGTGTGGTGTAAGGAAATGGTCCAATTTCATTTTTCTGCATGTGGCTGTCCAATTTTCCCAGCACCATTTATTGAAGAGGCTGTCTTTTTTCCATTGGACATTCTTTCCTGCTTTGTCGAAGATGAGTTGACCATAGATTTGAGGGTCTATTTCTGGGCTCTCTATTCTATTCCATTGATCTATGTGTCTGTTTTTGTGCCAGTACCATGCTGTCTTGATGATGACAGCTTTGTAATAGAGCTTGAAGTTCGGAATTGTGATGCCACCAACGTTGGCTTTCTTTTTCAATATCCCTTTGGCTATTCGAGGTCTTTTCTGGTTCCATATAAATTTTAGCATTATTTGTTCCATTTCTTTGAAAAAGATGGATGGTACTTTGATAGGAATTGCATTAAATGTGTAGATTGCTTTAGGTAGCATAGACATTTTCACAATATTTATTCTTCCAATCCAGGAGCATGGAACATTTTTCCATTTCTTTGTGTCTTCCTCAATTTCTTTCATGAGTACTTTATAGTTTTCTGAGTATAGATTCTGTGTCTCTTTGGTTAGGTTTATTCCTAGGTATCTTATGGTTTTGGATGCAATTGTAAATGGGATTGACTCCTTAATATCTCTTTCTTCTGTCTTGCTGTTGGTGTAGAGAAATGCAACTGATTTCTGTGCATTGATTTTATATCCTGACACTTTACTGAATTCCTGTATAAGTTCTAGCAGTTTTGGAGTGGAGTCTTTTGGGTTTTCCACATATAGTATCATATCATCAGCGAAGAGTGATAATTTGACTTCTTTGCCGATTTGGATGCCTTTAATTTCCTTTTGTTGTCTGATTGCTGAGGCTAGGACCTCTAGTACTATGTTGAATAGCAGTGGTGATAATGGACATCCCTGCCGTGTTCCTGACCTTAGTGGAAAAGCTTTCAGTTTTTCTCCATTGAGAATGATATTTGCGGTGGGTTTTTCATAGATGGCTTTGATGATATTGAGGTATGTGCCCTCTATCCCTACACTTTGAAGAGTTTTGATCAGGAAGGGATGCTGTACTTTGTCAAATGCTTTTTCAGCATCTATTGAAAGTATCATATGGTTCTTGTTCTTTCTTTTATTGATGTGTTGTATCACATTGACTGATTTGCGGATGTTGAACCAACCTTGCAGCCCTGGAAAAAATCCCACTTGGTCGTGGTGAATAATCTTTTTAATGTACTGTTGAATCCTATTGGCTAGTATTTTGTTGAGTATTTTCGCATCTGTGTTCATCAAGGATATCGGTCTATAGCTCTCTTTTTTGGTGGGATCCTTGCCTGGTTTTGGGATCAAGGTGATGCTGGCCTCATAAAATGAGTTTGGAAGTTTTCCTTCCATTTCTATTTTTTGGAACAGTTTCAGGAGAATAGGAATTAGTTCTTCTTTAAATGTTTGGTAGAATTCCCCCGGGAAGCCGTCTGGCCCTGGGCTTTTGTTTGTTTGGAGATTTTTAATGACTGTTTCAATCTCCTTACTGGTTATGGGTCTGTTCAGGCTTTCTATTTCTTCCTGGTTCAGTTGTGGTAGTTTATATGTTTCTAGGAATGCATCCATTTCTTCCAGATTGTCAAATTTATTGCCGTAGAGTTGCTCATAGTATGTTCTTATAATAGTTTGTATTTCTTTGGTGTTAGTTGTGATCTCTCCTCTTTAATTCATGATTTTATTTATTTGGGTCCTTTCTCTTTTCTTTTTGATAAGTCGGGCCAGGGGTTTATCAATTTTATTAATTCTTTCAAAGAACCAGCTCCTACTTTCGTTGATTTTTTCTATTGTTTTTTTGGTTTCTATTTCATTGATTTCTGCTCTGATCTTTATGATTTCTCTTCTCCTGCTGGGCTTAGGGTTTCTTTCTTGTTCTTTCTCCAGCTCCTTTAGGTGTAGGGTTAGGTTGTGTACCTGAGACCTTTCTTGTTTCTTGAGAAAGGCTTGTACCGCTATATATTTTCCTCTCAGGACTGCCTTTATTGTGTCCCACAGATTTTGAACCGTTGTATTTTCATTATCATTTGTTTCCATGATTTTTTTCAATTCTTCTTTAATTTCCCGGTTGACCCATTCATTCTTTAGAAGGATACTGTTTAGTCTCCATGTATTTGGGTTCTTTCCAAACTTCCTTTTGTGGTTGAGTTCTAGCTTTAGAGCATTGTGGTCTGAAAATATGCAGGGAATGATCCCAATCTTTTGATACCGGTTGAGTCCTGATTTAGGACCGAGGATGTGATCTATTCTGGAGAATGTTCCATGTGCACTAGAGAAGAATGTGTATTCTGTTGCTTTGGGATGAAATGTTCTGAATATATCTGTGATGTCCATATGGTCCAGTGTGTCGTTTAAGGCCTTTATTTCCTTGCTGATCTTTTGCTTGGATGACCTGTCCATTTCAGTGAGGGGAGTGTTAAAGTCCCCTACTATTATTGTATTGTTGTTGATGTGTTTCTTTGATTTTGTTATTAATTGGTTTATATAGTTGGCTGCTCCCACGTTGGGGGCATAGATATTTAAAATTGTTAAATCTTCTTGTTCGACAGACCCTTTGAGTATGATATAGTGTCCTTCCTCATCTCTTATTATAGTCTTTGGCTTAAAATCTAATTGATCTGATATAAGGATTGCCACTCATGCTTTCTTCTGATGTCCATTAGCATGGTAAATTCTTTTCCACCCCCTCACTTTAAATCTGGAGGTGTCTTCGGGCTTAAAATGAGTTTCTTGGAGGCAACATATAGATGGGTTTTGTTTTTTTATCCATTCTGATAGCCTGTGTCTTTTGACAGGGGCATTTAGCCCATTAACATTCAGGGTAACTATTGAGAGATATGAATTTAGTGCCATTGTATTGCCTGTAAGGTGACTGTTATTGTATATGGTCTCTGTTCCTTTCTGATCTACCACTTGTAGGCTCTCTCTTTGCTTAGAAGACCCCTTTCAATATTTCCTGTAGAGCTGGTTTGGTATTTGCAAATTCTTTCAGTTGTTGTTTGTCCTGGAAGCTTTTAAACTCTCCTTCTATTTTCAATGATAGCCTAGCTGGATATAGTATTCTTGGCTGCATGTTTTTCTCGTTTAGTGCTCTAAAAATATCATGCCAGCTCTTTCTGGCCTGCCAGGTCTCTGTGGATAAGTCAGCTGCCAATCTAATATTTTTACCATTGTATGTTACAGACTTCTTTTCCCGGGCTGCTTTCAGGATTTTCTCTTTGTCACTGAGACTTGTAAATTTTACTATTAGGTGACGGGGTGTGGGCCTATTCTTATTGATTTTGAGGGGCGTTCTCTGAACCTCCTGAATTTTGATGCTTGTTCCCTTTGCCATATTGGGGAAATTCTCCCCAATAATTCTCTCCAGTATACCTTCTGCTCCCCTCTCTCTTTCTTCTTCTTCTGGAATCCCAATTATTCTAATGTTGTTTCGTCTTATGGTGTCATTTAATTCTCGAATTCTCCCCTCGTGGTCCAGTAGCTGTTTGTCCCTCTTTTGCTCAGCTTCTTTATTCTCTGTCATTTGGTCTTCTATATCACTAATTCTTTCTTCTGCCTCATTTATCCTAGCAGTGAGAGCCTCCATTTTTGATTGCACCTCATGAATAGCTTTTTTGATTTCAACTTGGTTAGATTTTAGTTCTTTTATTTCTCCAGAAAGGGCTTTTATATCTCTCGAGAGGGTTTCTATAATATCTTCCATGCCTTTTTCGAGCCCGGCTAGAACCTTGAGAATTGTCATTCTGAACTCTAGATCTGACATATTACCGATGTCTGTATTGATTAGGTCCCTAGCCTTTGGTACTGCCTCTTGTTCTTTTTTTTGCGTTGAATTTTTACGTCTTGTCATTTTGGCCAGATAAGAGTAAATGAAGGGGCAAGTAAAATACTAAAAGGGTGGCAACAACCCCAGGAAAATATGCTTTAACTAAATTAGAAGAGATCCAAAATCGTGAGTGGGGAGAAAGGGGATAAAAAGAGGTTCAAAAAGGAAGAAAGAAAAAAAAAGAAAAGAAAAAAAAATTTTTTTAAAAAAAGAAAACACCTGAGAAAAATGTAAAAAAGAAAAAAAATATATATATATTAGATAAACTAGTAAAAAATCGTTAAAAAAGAAAAAGGTAACAGTTAAAAAAAAAATTTTACCCGAAGGCGAGAAGAAAAAGAAAAAAAGAAAAAAAAAATGAAAAAGAAAAAATTAAATTAACTGCAAGACTAAAAAAAAATCACAGGAAAAAAGCCATGAGTTCCGTGCTTGGCTTTCTCCTCCTCTGGAATTCTGCTGCTCTCCTTGGTATTGAAACCGCACTCCTTGGTAGGTGAACTTGGTCTCGGCTGGATTTCTTGTTGATCTTCTGGGGGAGGGGCCTGTTGTAGTGATTCTCAAGTGTCTTTGCCCCAGGCGGAATTACACCGCCCTTACCCGGGGCCGGGGTGAGTAATCCGCTCGGGTTTGCTTTCAGGAGCTTTTGTTCCCTGAGCGCTTTCCGTAGAGTTCCGGAGGACGGGAACACAAATGGCGGCCTCCTGGTCTCCGGCCCGGAGGAGCCGAGAGCCCAGGGCCCCACTCCTCAGTGCGCCCTCAGAGAACAGCGCCCAGTTACTCCCGTCTGCCTGACCTCCGGCCGCGCTCCGAGCTCACCGTGCCTGCGACCGGTTCAAGGTAACACCGAGCTGCGAGCTTACTGTCGGCTTTGTTTCTGTAGCCGGCTTTCCCGTTCCAATACCCGCAAGCTCTGCGACACTCAGACATCCCCGATCCTTCTGTGACCCTGCGGGACCTGAGGCCACGCTGACCCCGCGTGGGCTTCGCCCCGGTTTAGCCTCTGGACTGATGTCCCTCAGCGGAACAGACTTTTAAAAGTCCTGATTTTGTGCGCGGTTGCTCCGCCGCTTGCCGGGAGCTGGCCCCTCCCCCCGGGGTCTATCTTCCCGTCACTTTGGATTTACTTCTCCGCCGGTCCTACCTTTCAGAAAGTGGTTGTTTTTCTGTTTCCAGAATTGCTGTTCTTCTTCTCTTCGGTCTGCCGATGGATTTTCAGGTGTTTGCAATCTTTAGATAAGCTATTTAGCTGATCTCCGGCTAGCTGAAGCAGTCTCAGCTTGCTACTTCTCCGCCATCTTGACTCCTCCCCCCCAGTACCGTGTTTTTAAGTAACTCTCAAATGTTTCGACAAATGCTATAAAATGTTAACAGTTGGTGAGCCTAGGTAAAGACTACTTTTTGGAGTTGAAAGTATTTCTAAATTGAAGTTGGGGCAAAAAATATAGAAATTATATTTAGATAATCCTGAATGGGGATAAAAACATAAATTTACCAAGCAAATGGAAAACAGTGGATAGCTTTAAATTTTTTTTCACTAATGAGAACAAATAAGGATTTCAAGTAAGGAAGCCCAGCTGCTTACTTTAGTTGATAAAGATTCAATTCTAACACAGCTAAAATTGAAACTGCTTAAAACTGTAAAGTTGAGCAAAAATCAAAAGGGCTGCACTAATGTTTCAGCAACGCTGGATTTTAAAGTAAACTTTTTCCTTTCTTCTGCAAATTTACCCTCTCCCCTTCTTAGCCTTTAGTTTCAGGAACCAGGAACCACCCTGAAAACATGACAAGTGAGCCTAGCAGTATACACAATTCTTGTAGAAACCAGTTAGATTATGTACTCTCCTATAAAATTCCCCGGAACCTTCCTTCAGAGGGGGCTTGCAGTTTTTTGAAGGCCATCACTTGCTATAGCCTACTTTGCCCTACAAAGCAAATAAAACTCTCATTCCTCTTTATCCCAAACTCTGTCTTTGCATTCTGTTTTGGCTTCAAAGCACAGAAGTTGGTTTCTGACAACAAAATCACATGCCTAAGACCAAAAAATAAGCTATTAACCAGATGGAAAAAGAAAAAAAAATATGATTAAATGAATTTTTAGGTAGAAAATCTGTTTATTTAAAAATATTATTATATTTATAAAAATGTTAATAATAGTCTCTCTCATTGTATTATATATATATCTTTTCCTAACATCTTAACTATATATGTGAAATATAATCGAACTTCTGTAATGAAGATCTAAATGATTCAGCTAAATATATACATTATAAAAGAAGCCGAGATATTTTGTGTATTATCAGATGTCTGTCTCATAACAACATTACGACTGAAGGGCATAAATGTTCCTTTGATAAAGGTTTTGGGTAGTGGATGCTAGTCGATTAAGGTCTCACTCAGTGATGTCAACCATATTATCAAGGGCTATGTAGTAAACGAAAAGACTTGAACACAGAAAAAGTAACTCAAATATGCTGTTTTGAAAAGGTAAATTCATGCAATTTTCAAGTCATCTGTGGTGTTCTTCTAGAAGGAAAGACTCAATTTCTTTATAATGTACAGGAGTTATTATTTATCTAGATGACTAAACTGTTTTTCCAACTGGGCAAGGGTGAGTAACCTAGCATATTCATTTAACAGAAGAGCAAGGGCTACAAGATGCATTAGATTGTTTGGAAATATGTGAGGTGGAAAAAAAGGAGTTTATGAGCACTTATTATTATAATGCTCACCACTGTTGAAAGTAGTCTGAAAAAGTTGTTTTTGGAATTCTAAGTCTTCCATTTCAGAAGCATTGATTAAATTAAATTTATTTAAATGAATCATTGTAAAGGTTGACTTTTTTAATTACAAAGATTTATAATTAAGGAGGTAAAGACAACAGGTTAGCAGTGCATATTGGATGTGCTGCAAATCAGAATGCATATGGAAATGAAAAAAAATCTGACTAAACTGTGCATGCCAATAAGTGGCATACTATTAGCACTTGTAAAACTTCCCCTTTGTAAATCCAACTAAACTATATTTAGACTTCTAAACAAGGAAATCTCTTCCTAATGCATGGCTGTTTTGGTTGCTTAGTTTTACTTTTTATTCTTTTTTTTACTGGATGATTCTTCTTTAAAAAGCAAAGCCATGTTGTTAACTAATTTTTAAATTGTTAAATATTTCACAAAATACTTAAATGTTTTACCAAGGCATGTTTTCATGTGATGATTGGACATCATTCCTAAATATGTGATGCAGTAAGTAACGAATAGCAGGAAAGAACATGTCCAAAGGAGTAATTAATATAAAATCAACATTTTGACTTCTAGTGCAGATAGTTTAGTAACTGCTATATAAAAATGGAGCAGACACCTCAGCATTTGGTTTTTAGATCATCCCATTACTTAGAGTATACGTACAGCCTGGATACCATGGGGTGTGAGTTATGCAAAATATATGAACTCTTACTGTTGAATATTTTATACACACACACACATGTTTTGGATTGGCACAGTTCTTGCAGAACATTCCTGTTATTACTCAATTATATGTTTCTTGAAATACAGAAAAACACAATCTAAGAAAAATGATAATATAATAATAATGCACTTTGTAACACAATGAAAGACCATAGCGATCTATTATTTTTTCAAAATAATTAGAAAAGTAAAAGACTAAAATATTTATGTAATTTAAGTCAGAAATTCTACCTCTTCAAACGGAGGTCAGTGAAATTAATTGGTGATTTAAATAATTAATTATCATCTCTTCCTTTATGGTATTTTGCTAGTGATATATATATATTTTATATATTTTTATATATAATGTATAGATAATGCATTATAAAACAAGATATTTTGTGATATTTATACTTAATAAGATATTTATTATTATATAGAATAATCATATACATTAGAATGTCTGATAAATAAAAATTTTAGAATTTGACCCAATTTATTAATTACATTGGATTTAATAGTTCATGTGTTTCATAATGATTTAACAGGTAATATGATAATATCTTAGGCTAACATTATCACAAATATATGAAAAGAAATATAAAGACAGGTCATATGATTTAACCTGTTTCCTGAACCAGGTCAAAGTCAAAACTCAGCAGAGGCTTAAAGATCTTATTGGAAGGCCCTGCTGTTCTTAGAGGTGAGAAGGGTGTTATGCAGTCTTGTGATGTTTGGCATTACAAAAGACTTGACTTTGTGAAACACTGCCAAGTATTATTTGCTAAATATTTCCCACATTTTCTCATTGTCTTTCCACTGATCTTTCAGTTCCTGATTTCTGACTGGCAAAAGTTAGCAGCAAATGAAATGTTACTTCTTTACCATCTTACCAATTGTCCAGTTTTTACTAATGTTTAGGAAGTCTCAGGGTAATGAATCAGAATACATAGGTTATGAGGAAAGTGACTAAGGGATTAAAACAGTGATTGATAATATATGAGTATTCCTTCATGTGGGAAGTTGAAAGATAGGGTGGTGGCTTTTGGACCTATGTATTTCAGTGTATTTGCTAATGATGAAGAGGACAACATAAACAGGGAGATGGAGAAATATTCTGACAACACTAAACTATTTTGGTTAGTTAAAAACTAATGAGTTTTGGGAGATGCTCCAGATGGCTCTAATCATACTGGAGAATTGGGCAGCCCAGTGGCAGATGAAATTTGTTTTTGATAAATGTACAGGAAGGAATATTGAAAAATTATAATCTAAACTCTCCATGTATACCATGAGATTTTGAACTTGCAAATTCTCTGAGGAACAAGACATTTACTGCTACCATTGCTGGTTCAATGAAGGTGTCCCCAGCGCACATCTTTTTGGAAACAGCTGAGTAGATGCAGGATGTGTTTAGAAAAAGGTTTGAAAATGCAAATAATGGGAAAAGCTGTTTTGAGACAGATAAGGAATGTTTTACCCATTGCAGCAGGATGGATTTCTTCTGGGTAACAAGTGAGAAGTGACAGAAACAAGAAAGTCACAGAAGCTTGTGGAAAGAGTGACTTATTCCTGGAGTAAGATTGAAAGACAGGCTGACAACTGGAGAACACATTTACATATGCCCAAACCTGTTAGTACTATAAAAGCTTTTCAATTTTGAGCAAGATTTGAACCATGGAGAATTTGATCTCATTAACGGGGCAGCAACTGTGGGGCCCTGACAATTAATACGTGAGTTTGAAGATTTGGCACATGAAAGTTAAAACTTCAAGGCTTAGCTCTATTTGGTACTTGTTGTAGGTGATAAATCTGGACTATTTATAGTCACAGCCTCTTTGTAATGTTTATACTCTAAGAAAAGAGTAATTATATTAGCATATCAAAAGACCATGCTTCCAATTCACCACTGTTTGAGTAAGTAATAGGTAAATATAGTAAGGAAAGTATTAGATGCATACACAAAGATTGCCTTCAACTACATAGTAACAAATCACTCACACTATATTTTTTGAGTTTGTTCCAAATGGGTAATCAGAAAACTGTCTCAAACGGTTACTGACTCACACCTGTTAAAGAAAAAAAGACAGGCCCCAAATAGAGTCACTTGTGTTAAGCTCCACTTCAGTAAACCAAGACTTAAAATCTAACCTAATTGTAGTTTCAGCATTTCCCCAGAGTATGATCTTTAACTAGTCGGTCTGGAATTACCTGCCCAGCCTGGTGAAGTAAACTATCTGATAGACCCCTGCTGTCCCCCAAAGAAAGATGAGGTAATTCTCTCTTTCCTTGTCCTACCCCCTTTTACCTATTTTATTATTATTTTTTTCCTTTGGAGTACCTTTCTACTGCCTAGATAAGATGCTGCCTGATCCATGAATCACTGAATAAAGCAAATTTGATCTTTAAATTTGTTGAGTTGAATTTTTTTTAACATACCCAACTATAATGGGGAGAAAATTTTATAAGTTAAAGGTTCATCATTACGTAAAGTGTTTTGTTTTTAACTTAATAAAACCATTTACTTTGTTTAGTAAAGGAAATGTGAAATTGTTATTTTCTCAAGGGATTGCAACAAAATCTTTTGATCTGTTGAAGATAAGTGAAATGTGCCAGGATAAATAATCCATAAATACAATTTAAGAATTGATGAGAAACTAGCCAAAAAGCCATGCTTTGCATGACATAGAAATAAAGTAGCCCTAAGAAATATAAATCAATAGGTGTTTAAAATTAAAATACATGTTTCATGACCACTGAATATGATTCAATAAGTTGAACTTAAATATGACAAATAAACCCAATAATTAAATACTAGATAATTATATATTTTATATATGATAATATTAGTATGCATATTTCTTTATTATAATTGTATAAGTATAAAACTATAGAGTATGTGCAATATAACTGTGTCACTAGTTTTTATTAATAATTAAAATTTGCTCCAAGTCCTCTTTCGACACATGATTCCTACATGAAGTATCCAATAAAGTCTTCTTTTTGCTTTCCACTCGAGCAACACTGGGAATATAATATCTTGTTGGTGAAATAGTTTTCTTCCACGAAGGAACTTTATTTGGGAAGCCGAATTCAAGAGGCATGCTTCCTAACATCGTTATATACCAGATGTGCACAAATCTATATAAGGTTCTTCATATTTTTAAATAATTTTTTTCAATGAAACACAACCTGAGCATTCTGTTACGGACATGCTAAACGACTCTTCGGATTATTTTAGATATCTGTGTAAGATTTTAGGGAAACCGCTTAAGAAGTCATTTGACTCTGCTTTAGAACAAAACTACCTATACATAGGTTTAGAGATTTATGAATGTTTTCAAAATGCTGACATGTTGAAAATTGGCCAGGGAGGCCAACTGAACCTGCTAGTTGCTGAAACAGTAGCAATGAGAAATGAATGAAACAGTAAGGAGGAAAGGGGCTGTTCAATAACACTTCATATCCTAAGCATGTCCCTCTGAATGCCACATGTTCTCTCAAGATGTTGAACAGACGGCTTCTATGGGGATGCCCCAGTCATCAAGAGCAGAGTGAAGGGAGGCACCTGAAACTGTGATGGAATCCTTCTGCATGCATCTGCATCGCCCTCCGGCTCTCAACATTCCTAGAACTCAACTCTTCTAGCAATAAATCTCTTCCAGCACACTACACTGAAAATTCACTATTCAAACATGCTGTTTTCCTTTTACTGAATAATTTGTATAAGTGAAAATGAATAATATTGGTCACAGGAGTGGTTCCATGGGTGCTTCAAGAGGCAATTTACTTCTGCCAAGGGGCAGCAGCATCCTCTAACTCCACTGGCACTCTGAGAAAGTTATGCTGATCCTAATTCTCCAAACGAAGGGCCTGATTACAGATGGTGTTAGTTTGCGGTTGTAATTTGTTGATAAAATCTTTTACCAAGTTATTTTTTCTAAGGCAGAGAACAAAAGTCAATGAGTACAATAACCACAATAGTATCAGTTTGGGAAGTTTTACGCATAATTTTCTTATGTTATAATATGTAAAGATTCATGAACACACTTTCAGAAGTAAGTCAAAGTGTTTTTGCTCTTCTTCCTCCTCCTCCTCCTCCTCCTCCTCCTCCTCCTTCTTCTTCTTCTTCTTTTTAACTATTAATTCTTCCAGGAGCCCTGAGTTCAGGGAAATGAATAAGGAAATGTCCCCTTGATCTACTCAGTGGATTCTCTTAGTAAAGGAATAATCTCATTCTCTTATCTTGTTTTCCATAAAGTAAGCAGAATCTTAGTTTCAGGGCATGTAGTTTGAGGGCAAATTGTAGCATATTACATGTGAATGAATGAGTAAATAAAATTTCCACTATCTAAGAATGAAACCACAGCTAAAGAAATAGGCTTGGCAGAATCAGAGGAAAAAAAAAAAAAAAACCCTGTTGAGCTTGAATGTAGTCTATAGTGAAAAGGAATGAGAAATATTGCAACATCTTCAAAATCATTGCTTCTTTGGATTGAGTCTCCTGCAGCATTTACATGTCATTATTAGATTATAAGATTTACTATCCTGCTTTCATATAAGTGTTCATGCCACAAATAAGCATTCATGTATCCTTCATGAGAACAGGAGTTTTCTCTCTTTAATTTTTATGATTCTACACATTATCTAGCATATACTTTACTGGAAAGTATATGGCTAATTAATAAGCAAGTGTATGAGCAAGTGAATGAATAATGAATGATTTTATTGAAAGAGATATAGAGAGAACATTAGATATATGTGAAATGGTGGAAGTTTGAGGGTGTGAAAATGGAAGCACCTCCAATTGCCCCTGCAGCATTTCAGGGTGCCTGGCTGGCTCAGTCAGTACAGCATGTGACTCTTGATCTCAGAGTTGTGAGTTTGAGCCTCATATTGGGTGTAGAGATTACTTAAAATCTTTTTTTTTAATGCAACTTTTCACAAGGTCTGTGTTACAATATTCTACCAAGTTATATATTTTCTCACAGCCATCAACCTATGTGTTTTTGTTTTGTTTTGTTTCTGTTTTTGTTTTTTTTAATGAGAGAGAATATAGAAGCTCTCTAGTAATTCCTGGTTCCTGGAGATAAGAATTCAGCATGATATACATTAAGGGCTCTATCAATGCTTGTCTGAAATGAAACTTTCTCATCTCTTGATGTTCTTGATGTTGTTTTTCTTGATTCACCACCAAATCATGACCACTGATAGAACTCCTCTTCCTCGCGTAAAAAGAGATAGTCCCCAAAGCGGACTGCGTCTGTCTTTTCCATTTCTTATCAGTAGCTTGAGCTCTCACATTTATACAGATGGCTCATCAGTCATTATTATATCAAGCTCTGGCCTCTCTTTCATTATTTAAGTCCTACATTGTCAATAAGGAATCAAATTCCTTCTGCTCAATATTGATGTCTTCTATTTTATTCTCTCATTCCTACTATTTCTTAGTGTAGTATTTCCTCTCAATATCTTTTTACAAATGGTTGGGACATTGATAGCCATTAATACTTCTGATACTTCTGGGTATCAGAAGTATCCAACCAATTCTACCTCCCTAGCAACCACCCCCCACCTCAGCTTTTACTGCTTTACTTCACGGTTTCTCTGGCCCTCAGTTTTTACTTCATTATCCCATATCAGTACTCTCCACTTTTGTATCAACTTTTATGTTACTTCCAAGTATACGTCTATAATTACCCTGATTCCTTATAGTGAGATATCAGTGGATACTATTATCCCACCTAAAAATCTTTGGTCATTTTCTCAAGTCTAAATAACTCAATATAAATTTCACCTCCCTAAATCCAAATGGTAGATGCTCATATTTACCTCCCCCTTATGCCATTCCTATATGCTAATTCCAGAAGGAACTGGGGTTTGAGAATGAGACTTAAA
Organism: Mustela nivalis; assembly: GCF_964662115.1. NCBI lineage: Eukaryota > Metazoa > Chordata > Mammalia > Carnivora > Mustelidae > Mustela > Mustela nivalis. The sequence continues at coordinate 30,815,676 of NC_139030.1, read as the reverse complement.
TTTGAAATTTAAGTCTGTCATATACTTGTAACTCTGGACAACAAAGATAACCTCTTTTAGCCTGATTTGTTACTATAAAATGAAGTTTGCAATGTTAACCTCTGAAACCTCAAGTTAACAAAATAAATAAGAGGAAGTATGCGAACACAGTTTTTAGGATCACACATTATTGGGCTTTCTCAAAAACAACTCCCCTTTTTGACTGTTAAGTTACTTGAATGTAGGAACAATTAATTAATCACAGTGATGTAAATAAGAACCAGATATTGCTGTCAGAGGATAAGAAGTTTGAAACTGTCACTCTCTAGTGTTCAAAAATTCAGCTTATTTATCAGAATGGCAGTAGGTCCCTCTGTAAAACAATTCCTGCTTCTCAAAAGTATCCTGAGACCTCCTGTATATAGAAGCACCTAATGTGAAGCTTCTCCTACTGTCGGAGGCAGGCCCCTGGCCAGGGCGGCCTCCGCCATTAAAAGATGGCGCCTGGCTAGTTGCCAGGTTAGGATTGTCTCCTGAGACTAAGCGGATCGCCCAAAGAGGAAGTAAACAGCATTGGTTGCTAGCGAAGTTGTTCATTTAGGTGCACAGCCTGATTCACTCCCTCCTGTACCCTGCTCGCTGATTGGTCATGTAAGCGTATGTAAGTGTGTAGACTTGTGGAAATAAAGAGAGAGAAGATGCATCCGAACTGGGGCTTCTTGTCGTCCTTGTGCGCCGAGGGCGATATCCTACAAAGAACAAAATTAAGTGTTTTCCTCCTTTCTTGGTGTTCAGTGTAGTGCATAGTGAGTTCTCATAGAAAATTAAGAAAAAAAATCAATTAGTGATCTTTGGTTTACTTAACTGTGTTATAGCATTATAAAATGCAGCTTTTAGATCTATCCATTGGTATACTTCAAGAATAGTAAAACAAAACAAAATAAAACAAAAAAACTACCCACTGAAATAATCTATTACTTATGATTTTTCTTTCTGGGTTATGGTATCAGAGATATACAAAGCACCTTATCCTTTGTGACTCAGAAATAGTCAATAAAGATTAATTCTTCAAACACTGGACACTGGTTTCCATTTCCTAAGCTTGATTGTGTTGCTGGATATGTTTTCATGAGTGAAATTACTAAAAAAAAAAAAAAAATCAGTTAACCTAAAAAAAGATCTCTTACAGCCAATTTCCAAACTGATAATAATGTGTATCCACCATTACTTGAAATATGCAAATGTTGCTTTTCATTTCAGTCACTGACATTATGTATAGTTAGAGTGAATGGGTTTAGTGAATTCTGACATGCAGTACTGTGGGAAACAGAAGGAAAGTTAATCATTATTCAGCATTTATTTCTCCACATATTTAATTTGTCATAGATTAGGGAAATGTCTTCATTATAGGTATTTAGAATAGATCAGTAAACTCATTTGTGCCGACTGAGTCCACACTGATCTGTGATATTTGGCGCTCCACATCTACATCTGCTTTGAGACTGAGGTGTTAGAGGCTTACTTAGCCGGAGCTGCCTTTGTGTTATAATTGCATGGGCTTACTCCATTGGGTTATGTATACGTTACTGCAATTGAACTAAAACGGGTCTGTTTTTCACCAAGCACAGTTTAGTCATGCATCAATACGTTTTTAATTAAAAGTGTGTGACAGGTACAATAGTGGAACACACCAAATAATTTTCTCAAACATTCCATTTCCTCAAAGATAGGTAATCAGAATCTTGTCTCTGGCAGCCAGTGAGAGTATCTTTTTTATATAGATGTTTGATTAAATATCTAAAAACTTTATGCTAATCCACTGCACTTTGGTTTGAAGTACTCTACTACAGATACTTTATGCTGTTACATCAAAATAAAGCATTTACTCCTGAAAGAACTAAAATAAGTGGCAAGCAATCTGATGACATTTTTATTTTTATTTTTAGTGTTTGTAATGAAGAGATGAGAAGTCAGCAGTGATATAAATTGTGGAATCAATTAGAATGTGGTTGTTTCAGGAAGGAAATCACAATACAAAGCTTTGTCACAGAGAGAACAACTTCAGGATGCCTGTGCTAAGATCCGTGATTAATGTGACAGTATTGCTATGTTGATATAGAGATTTTATACAAAGACTAATATCTCTAAATGAATTGTAAACATGAAGTTTGGGTGACTAGCACACACTACAACTCCTTCAATTCTTTGCTTATATCACAGTGCAAATTCCCCCCAAACAGTGGCCTAAGTAAACTCAGTTTTGCTGAAAACAATAAATCTAGTGGTTTAATCACTGGTAGAACAAATTTAGGGCCTTTATAAAAAGAGATTCAGTTTTTTATAATGGTCATGTATTTTCAGATTTGAATTTTTTTAATCAGTGTTTTATGTTTAAATAGTCTGTTAATTATTACAAACTCAGAATAAATTACACTCTTACAACTGGTAGTGACATTTGATTTTGATGTTAATTCCATGTGAGTTGAGGCCATGTAGGAGTGGGTGTTCTCAATACTACTGCATGATTCTGTCGAAGACAACTCTCAAAACATATGAAGTGAACTCAAAATAGAAAGCTCTGGCTAATCCACTGAAATTTGATTTACTGATTTGCACTGGTTATGTGTTTAAAATTTATCTGACTCTTAAAAATATGAAGTACATTTCTATAGAAGATTTTTAAGAAGCCATTTTTTATATATCCTGTATCACTTTGTTATTACAAAGTATCACAATATGTTAGATTGTTATGGATGGACAATGTTTTTAAATAAAACAATAAAATATTAAGAAAAACTATGGAAATTAAAGTTAAGGAAAAATGAAAAATATAAAGGAGATTTCTGAATTTTATTTTAATCTGTTAATAATGACATTGCTAAGATTGAAGCATTCAACAGAATGAATGGCATTAAATAAAGAGATGGCATGATGCATATTCTGAAAAAAAAAAACATGTAATTTTGCTTGGAAAACAAAATTTTACAAAGAATGCCTCTGTAGAATAATGTTACATTTACAAGCATGCAAAAGGAATCTCAATTTAGTGGAAAAAAACTAAGAATTTTAAATTGGGATACTTAGGGCGCCTGGGTGGCTCAGTGGGTTAAGCCGCTGCCTTCGGCTCAGGTCATGATCTCAGGGTCCTGGGATCGAGTCCCGCATCGGGCTCTCTGCTCAGCAGGGAGCCTGCTTCCTTCTCTCTCTCTCTCTGCCTGCCTCTCAGTGTACTTGTGATTTCTCTCTGTCTAATAAACAAATAAAATCTTAAAAAAAATAAATTAAAAAAAATAAATTGGGATACTTAGTGTTTATATGTTGTGCCATTACCTACTGTCAGTGATGTGGAACTTTATAAATTTATTCAATTTAAATTTCTCATATATACATTACAGTAAAATCGTAACCAACATAGAATTACTGAGGAGAGCTAATTAAATTGTGCCCATTTCAAGAGTTTTACTATTTGAAAAATTATACATACATGATGGTTAATTATTTCAAAAAATTTTATTAAGCATTTGAGTTTATCACACTTAAACAGAGTTATAGAGTGAGTGGAGATAGTTAAGTAAAGGGAGAAATATGCCTGGAAATATCATGCACAGAATGTAACTTATGTCATGATCTTTACATACACAACTCCAGGATGAGGGGGCAGATATTGGCCAAGAAAGTTCTATTTACATGATACTCTTATCAGAGTTATGCAGTATACTAACTGGCATGTTTATATATACAGTAGTTCTGCTGAAACCAGGAACAGCTTGGTAATTTCCAAAAGTGAAATAAATCCAGCGTAGGTTGACTTTAATAAGCTGGAGTGACAAAGAGCTGGTAATAAAGAGGAGGCTAGGTGAGATAATTTAGGGCTCTTATGAGATCATTTTGAACATCTTGAGAATGTTGTACTTTCATCTAGGAAAAAAGGAAACATTATGGTTTGAAAGAAAAAGTCAGAGTTGTGTCCTAAAAAGAAAAATTTGGCTGTTGTCTAGTGAATGGTTCTGATGGGTAAAGTTTCTAGTTATGACAAATTACAGTATTTTAGTTCAAAACAGTGATGTCCTTTGTTAAGAATGTGAAGATTGAGTAAAGTAAAAATTGTGAAGGAAAACTGGGGGCACTGTAAACAGGATTTGAAAGAAACAAAGTTAGCACTATTTAGACTATGTTGTATGAGTGCTGCCTCATAAATTATTAAAAATAAATCAAAAATATGAATTGATGGTTAGGTATGTACAGAGCTGCTATTCCTTCAGTTATAAACCCAACACAATATTTTCTCATCACTGTAACAGCTCAGAGAGTAAGTCTAACATTTATTTTTTACTTCTGTAGCATGGTTATCTGTGATATACTGCACAAATTTGCTGCACCCTTATCTTCATATATGTACTAAACAGCAGAAAATTTGTCCCACTACAAAGTAAATTGGCAAAACGTGTCGCTGTATTTAATTGGTAATCTCTATTGAAAGACATTGATATTATGCAGTGTCCAATATAGTAATCTGATTTTTAAAATTATGGTTGGTTTGCTTTCTCAGAGTGAATTTTCACATCTCATTGATAAGTGGTAGCTAATGTTAAATGACATCTTTCTAGTTGTGTGATTTTTCCTGTCTTGGGAAGTAAATTTAATCAATTCTATGAAATTTTGTCACTTGTCGCCTATTTTCTAAAATGAATTTACCTTACCAAAGAGGTCCCTATACTTTATTCAGAACATTGCAAAATATTCTGTGATTTTTTTTCACTATTGTGTAAATTTGCAATTGGTGATATATTGGCTTTAAAGTCAATGAGAGTAAAGAGCCCGGATACGGACCCCCAACTCTATGGTCAAATAATCTTCAACAAAGCAGGAAAAAATATACAGTGGAAAACAGATAGTCTCTTCAGTAAATGGTGCTGGGAAAATTGGACAGCTATGTGAAGAATGAAACTCGGCCATTCTCTTACACCACACACAAAGATAAACTTGAAATGTATAAAAGAGCTCAATGTGAGGCAGGAATCTATCCAAATCCTAGAAGAGAACATAGGCAGTAACCTCTTCAACATCAGCCACATCAACTTCTTTCAAGATATGTCTCCAAAGCCAAAGGAAACAAAAGCAAAAATGAGCTTTTGGGATTTTGTCAAGATCAAAAGCTTCTGCACAGCAGTCAACAAAACAAACAACAGTCAAAACAGATAATCACATTAAAAAATGGGCAGAAGACATTAACAGACACTTCTCCAAAGAAGACATACAAATGGCTAACAGGCACATGATGAAAAAATGTTCATCATCATTAGCCATCAGGGAGATTCTAATCAAAACCTCATTGAGATACCTTCTTACACCAGTTAGAATGGCCAAAATTAACAAGACAGTAAACAACAAGTGTGGAGAGAATGTGGAGAAAGGGGAACTCTCTTACACTGTTGGTGGGAATGCAAGTTTGAAAAACAGTGTGGAGATTCCTTAAGAAATTAAAAAATAGAGCTATCCTACGACCCTACAATTGCACTACTGGGTATTTACCCCAAAGATACAGTTGTAGTGAAAAGAAAGACCATCTGTATTCCAATGTTCATAGCAGCAATGGCCACAGTCACTAAACTGTGGAAAGAATCAAGATGCCCTTCAACAGATGAATAGATAAAGAAGAAAACGTCCATATATACAATGGAGTATTATGCCTCCATCAGAAAGGATGAATACCCAACTTCTATATCAACATGGACTGGACGGGACTGGAAGAGATTATGAAATAAGTCAAGCAGAGAGGGTCAAGTAACATATGGTTTCACTTACTTGTGGAATATAAGGAATAACACAGAGGACATTGGGAGATGGGGAGGAGAAGTGAGATGGGGGATAATCGGAGGGGGAGACAAACCATGAGAGACTGTGGACTCTGAGAAACAAATGGAGGATTTTGGGGTGGAGGGTGGGAGGTTGGGAGGGCCTGGTGGTGGGTATTATGGAGGGCACGTATTGCATGGAGCACTGGGTATGGTGCATAAACAATGAATTTTGGAACACTGAAAAGAAATAAAATGGAAAAAAAAGTCAATGAGAAACAAATTGATCAGCTTTCTAATAAAATTCAATTTTTAGATATTTATCATTTTAATTACTAATTGCCTTAATGAACTGCTTTTGAATTGTTGATTTATTTTAATTAATTGCTGATACAATGAAGCGTGATTAGAATAACCAAACATGCAAATTCAAAACTACAACATACAATTGAAATGTTAAATAAGATTTTTTTCCTATTATTTGAATGTTAGTTGAAACACACTAATTCAGGAGACATACTTATGAATAAAGTATTTATTGGAAAATATGGAAGTTTTTATGAAAATGAAAACCAATCTTACCTTTCAAATATATGAAATGTATATAAAGAAAAACAATTACTGATTTTTTTTTTCTGAACATGGTAAGCCTGAGAACCTCACAATATGTCTTCTAACGTTGTCAGTGACTTATGAGCCATATTTTGAAAATTATTTTCCTAAATGACCTATGTGTTCTGTAGAAAGTATAGGCGAATTTTACTATTGCTATCATATTTTGGGTTCCTCTAGTTCCTTAGATGCTACAATTACAGATACCATGGATTTTCTACTACACATGAGTGATTACCGTCTGATTCTGAGTAATTTTGTTTGTTGTTGTTTTTAATAAAACTCTTGTTGCAAGAGAGAGCAGATTTCAGAAATACTTATTCTGGAAAATTTTGGGTTTCGTGCATACTTTGCAAGATTCCCAGTGGCCTGTACGTCAAATATATACTGGAATGCTTGATTAAAGAGAATCTTCATTTGACTTTTTCTATAGTCTAGAACACAAGGCCATATTTACTGAGCAAGGATAAATTGTTGCAGCAAAACCATCCCATTTAGTGACTGAATAGAATTTTTAGATAAATAGACCCCCACAAAGTCAGTGGCATTGCATATGCATTCTATAAATATTTTTTTTTTGTATTTACCATGCGATGTGCCTTGTTATAAACATTCAGAATAACAAGAGTGAAACTTATCAAACACTAATTTGATTTTTCAAAATCCCTAGACTAAATTGAATTATGATGTTGTCACTTGCAAACTCTCTTCCACTTCTTCTAATTTAATAACCATCTAAGTTTATAGTAATTACATATTTATGTCTACAACTATAAATGAAGTCTGGGAGTCAGGCATGACACTACGTCACCCACAGTTAAATCCCCAATATCCAACAGAGTACTGATTCACATAAGATAGATGCTCAAGAACTCACTTTTGAATAAAAAACAGACTCAAAGAATAAAACTGAATCAAATGTGACTTTTGTTCCACTTTGGGGTTAAAGGAGAAAGATGAGTCTAGATAATAAAATAAATTATTTAATATAGAATCAAGATTTTTCATTTTAATCCTTTATATCTAATCAACTTCTTGCTTTAATATCCCTGTGATTTGTTGTTAAATTTTTTTAAAGATTTTATTTATTTATTTGACAGACAAAGATCACAAGTAGGCAGAAAAGCAGGCAGAGAGAGAGGAGGAAGGAGGCTCCCTGATGAGCAGAGAGCCCAATGTGGGGCTCGATCCCAGCACCCTGGGATCATGACCTGAGCCGAAAGCAGAGGCTTTAACCCACTGAGCCACTCAGACGCCCCTGTTATTAATTTTCTATGATAAGTTCAGTATGTGTCTGCATGTGGTTCTATGTGTCTCTTTCTAAGTATATATAATGTTCTCATTAAGTCAAGTGATGTCCTCATAGTTATGTTCTGTCTTAAAATATTTCAAATCCGTTATTAAATTAGCTGTCCAGAGGATGTTTATACTATATGTGCTTGAATTTAGTTACAACAAGTGAGTGAATAATAGTAGTGTTAAAGCAATTGAAAACCCTGAGGCACACAAAAGTCAAATGGAACTATATATATATATATATATATATATATATAGTAATTTTAATTTTATATTGAAACATGCACTCATGTTTCTAAAATATAGTAAATTATTTAGCTACTAATCTTATACTAAACTTTTAGTGTTATTTCTGATGTTCTTCCTAATAAGAAAATAAAGAGTTCAAAAATTATTTAGATTATTTTCAACTCAATCGTTTTCCTATTCTAAGTTAAGATATGGAGCTAACCTCCCATTTCACTAGTTTGTATTTCAGTTATAATCTAATAATGCAATATTGTATGTCTTCTATCAGGGAAATAATTAGAATTAGGCTGAGAAGATAAACAAAAATATAATTTATATATTATCTCTATCTCAAGTTTATTTTTGGATGAGATTAGTTATGAAAGGTCAAGACTCTGAAGAGGGGAGAAAATAACACTGAATATTGAATGAATCAGAATGATGAAGCTAGAAAATGATGTTTCTGCCTACCCTTGATTACCTGCTAACCCCGGGGATATATTTGAGTCTGAAGTGCAAATCAACTACAATTTGGATAATTTTCAGTTTATACTGTTTTAAAACAGAAAAGGGAAGGGGGCTCTATTTCTAAGTAGAGTGTAAAAGTTGCAAGAGAGTATTACCCATTATCTGCCAAGGAGAAAGGCCAAATAACCTACAAAATTATTCTACTTTTTGAGGTTGTAAGGTAACCAAAAGTACTGAACTCCAAAAGGTGACAAACCCTTCTGAAGAGACTTGGAACAGATGAACTCTTTAATCTTTGGCAGAGATGGGAAAAGAAGGTGAGTGCTTTATTAAGTAGTTGGAGCAAAATATCTGAAATTATTAATTAATTCTTAAATATCAAATACGGTCTAGTGTGACAGAAAAGGAGCCATAGAAGTTTGCAACACAAAGTTGAATTAACACTCATTTCCAAGCTTCTTTACACTGGCCTCTAGATATGAATTTGCACACATCTTCTAGATCCTTCTGTCATACAAAGAAAAGAATTAAGCTGCTGTAGGAGAGCCAGGAAATCTGTCAATCCTCATACCCCAGATAAAGATGCTTGGCTTCTAGTTGGTAGGAATAAAAGCAAAGTTCTCTGCCTTGGGGGAGGTACAGAAAATCTGCTTGGGCTGAGAATCTGCATTAATACGAGGCAGGGGACTGCTTCCACTGGACAGGGAGCAGGACCTCTGTTATTATAAGGCAGGGACTTCTCTAAAGTCCCTAGAAAAGTACTAGTAAAACAAGTCTAGAAACATATAAAAAAAGTTCGTTTTGTCTAAACTGTAATTTTCCAGGAATGCTAAGGTTACTCAATACATAAAAATTAATCAATATAATTTCTCATATCAAGAAGCTAAAGTAACAGATTCATATATGCATCTCAATAGCTTTAGAAAATAATCTGGCAAATTTAAAATCTATTCATGACTTACGGGATGCTGAAGTGGCTCAGTTGGTTAAGCATCCAACTATTGATTTTGGCTCAGATCATGATCTGAGTGTTGTGAAATTGAACCCCATGTCGGGGTCCTTGCTGGACATGAAGCCTGAATAAGATTCTCTCTCTCCCTCTCCATCTGTCCCTCCCTACCAGCCCCATCTCTCTCTCATAAATAAGTAAGTGAGTAAGTAAGTAAGTAAATAAATAAATAAATAAAATGTATTCATGATTTAAAAGACAGAGTAGAAATAGAAAAGAATAGGGACACCTGGATGGCTCTGTAGATTAAGCATCTGCCTTCGGCTCAGGTTGTGATCCCACCCAGAGTCCTAGGATTGAATCTTGCATCAGGCTCCCTACTTTTCAGGGAGTCTGTTTCTCCCTCTCATTCTGTCTGTGCTCTCTCTCTCTCTGTCTGTGTCACATAAATAAATAAAATCTTTAAAAAATTGTGTCATTATGGGGAAAGGATTTCCTTTCCTTTAAATGATCCAAATATTAGACATTCATTATGTGTGGGAAAAAAAATATACCTCTACTTTTACCTCATACCACATACAAAATTTAACTTGAACAAGCTCATAAACCTACATGTAAGAACAAAACTAACTTCAAGAAAATATTCCGGGAAGATATCTTTGTGACATCTGACTAGATAAAGTTTTTTCATCTAGGCACTAAAAATCATAAATTATAAAAGAAAAAAAATTGAACTTTATCAAAATTAAAAATTTCTGCACTTTAAAATGCCTTGCTTAGTGTTAACAAGTTGGATAACATCAGATGAAATGGGCAGATTCCTAGGAAAAACAATCTACCAAGATTGAATCATGAAGAAATAGAAATTCTGAGGAGACCAATAACTAATAAGGAGACTTGAATTAGTAATCAAAAATCTCCAAAAAAAGAAAAACTCAGGACCAGATCGCTTCACTGGAGAATTCTACAAAACATTTAGAGAAGGGCGCCTGGGTGGCTCAGGTGATGATCTCAGGGTCCTGCTCAGCAGGGAGCCTGCTTCCTCCTCTTTCTGCCTGCCTCTCTGACTACTTGTGATCTCTGTCTGTCAAATAAATGAATAAAAATCGTAAAAAAAAAAAAAATTAAAGAAGACCTGACACCATTCTTCTTGAAATTCTTTCAAAAAATTGAAGGAGGGGTGCCTGGTTGGCTCAGTGGGTTGAAGCCTCTGCCTTCAGCTCAGGCCATGATCCCAGGGTCCTGGGATCGAGCCCCGCATCGGGCTCTCTACTCAGCAGGGAGCCTGCTTCCCTTCCTCTCTCTCTGCCTGCCTCTCTGCCTACTTGTGATCTCTGTCTGTTAAATAAATAATTAAAAAAAAAAATTGAAGGAGAGGAAACACAAACTCATTCTATATGGACATTATGTGATACCAAAGTCAAATGAAGACACTACAAGGAAACTATAGACAAATATTCCTGATGGATATTAACTTAAAAAAAAAAAAAGAAAAAAAACAACAAAATACTAGCAGCAAACAGGTGTTCGACAATATATTAAAAGAATTAACTTCCATGACCAAGTGGGATTTATTTCTGGAACACAAAGCTGGTTCAACAAATGAAAATCAATCAATGTAATATATGATGAAGAGAAAAACACTCAAACACATGATAATCTAAGCAGATTAAGAAAAGCACTGACAAGATTCAACAACTTTTCATTATAAAACAATATACTAGAAATAGAAGGAAACTACCTCAACATAGTAAAGACCATATATGCAAAATTCACAACTAATATCATACTCAATTATGAAAGACTGAAAACTTTCTGTCTAAGATCAGGAACAAGAAAAGCGTGCTCATTTTCATCACTTCTATTTAACACAGGAATAGAGAAATTGGGGAAGAAAAAAAATGAAAGTATCCAAAATAGAAAAGAAGAAGTAAAAATATCTCCCTTCACAGATGATATGATCATTTATATCTATATAGATAGATAGATATCCCAAAGCATAACCACATACACATACACTGTTAGAACTAATTAAAAATTTGCAATGTTGCAGGATCCAAAGCAGCACACAGAAATCAGTTAATCAACACACAGAAATCAGTTACACTTCTATAAACTAATGAAGAATAATACAAGAGGGATTAAGAAAACATTTTCATTTACAAAAAAAAAAAAAAAAATCAAACTTAGGAACAAACTTAACCAAGGAGGCAAAAATAAAAATAGTACTGAAAGAAATTAAAGAAGACATCAGTAAAAGAAAACACGTTCTGTGTTTTCAGATCAGATGACACAGATGTCAATACTGCCCAGAGCAATCTACCCATTCAGTGCACTCCCAATCAAAATACCCATGATGTTTTTTGCAGAGGTAGAAATGTCTATTATAGTATTTATATGGAATCTCAAGAAACCCGAAACAACCAAAATAATCTTGAGAAAGAACAAAGTTGGAAGTCTCATACTTCCTGATTTCAAGCTTACTATAAAACTGTAGTAACCAACACAAAGTGATACTGGCATAAAGATAGACCTATAGGCCAATGAAATAGAACATAAGGGCCAGAAATAAACCTTGCATATATGATTAAACCATTTTTGACAAGGGTGGCAAGAGCACTTACTGGGGAAAGGAAACTCTTAATCCAATGATTTGGGGAATACTGAATATTCACATACAAAAGAATGGAGTTGGACCCTTACTTTATATCATATACAAGAATTAACTCAAGATGGATCAAAGATCTAAATAACAAACCTGGAACCATAAAAATTTTAGGAAAAAAAAACACAAAATCTTTGTGACATTGGATTTCTTTCACATGACACCAAAATTACAGGGAACAAAAGAAAAAGTAGAGAAATTGGGCTATATCAAATTGAACATCTGTGCATCAAAAAACACAATCAATAGAGTGAAAATGCAACCATTGGAATAGAAGTATTTACGAATTATATTTCTTATAAGGAGTTAATATCTAGAATATATAGAACTCCTCCAACTCAACAATAAAAAACAACTCAATCCAAAAAGTGATCAGAACTTGAATAGATATTTCTTCAAAAAAATATGTAAATATTCAATAAGCACATTAAAGGATGTTCTAAATCACTCATAATTAGGAAAATGCAAGTCAAACTACAATGAGATACCTCCTCACACCTCTTAGGATGACTACAATCAAAATAACAGAAAATAACTGGTGTTGGCAAGATTGTAGAGAATCCAGAATGCTTGTGCACTATTGGTTAGATTATAAAATGGTGTAGCTACCATTAAAAATAGTATGGCAGTTCCACAAAATATTAGAAATATGATCTAGCAATTCCACTGTGGGTACATATCCAAAAGAATTGAAAACAGAGACACGAATGGGTATTTGTATATATATTCATGGCAGCATTACACCTAATAGCCAAAGGTGGAATGTTTATCTGTGGATGTCTATCAGATAGCTAACTGAATGAATGAGTAAATAAAATGTAGCATATAGATACAATGGGATGCTTTTCAGCCTTAAAAAGGAGGGAAATTCTGACACATAATACAACATAGATGAACCTTGAGGACATTATGCTAAGTGAATAAAGTGAAAAAAATCACAAAGGAACAAATACTGTATGATTCCTCTTATATGAGGTACCTAGAGTTGTCAAATTCTTAGAGACAGAAAGTAGAATGATAGCTACTAGAGGCTGAGAAGGAACAGGAAATGGTGAGTTGTATTTGATGGGTATAGAATTTTAATTTTTCAAGGTATAAAAAGTTCTGGAGATAAAGAGTGGTGATAGTCATACAACAATGTGAATGTACTTAATGCCACTAGAAATGTGCACTTAAAAATGATCATGATAGAAAATTATACAACTATTTTTTCCCAATTAAAAATAATAATGAGTACAAAGATATCTCTAAGAAAATTAAAGGGCATGTTAGAAAAAGATATTTATAAAACATCTGATAAAGGATTTGCAACCAGGCTACATAAGAATTCCTGCAGTCTAATTTTATGAAAATAAACAATCCAATTTCTAAAATGGAGAGAAAGTTTGAGTAGATACTTCACCAAAGAAGATATACAGATGGTAATTAAAAGAAAAGCTATTTAAAGCATTAGTCATTTGGAAATTGCAAGTTAAAATCACAATGGAGTATTATTACATGCATACAAAAATGTCTATAAAGTAAATAAAACAAAAAACCCACCCTGGCAATAACAAGTGTTGCCAAGGATGCAAAACAATTGGAAATCATATATCCTTGGTGAGAATTTAAATAGTCACATGGGAAGGCAGTTTGGCTGATTCTTACACAGTTAAAAATTTACTTGTCATATGACCCCACTATCTTATGCCTAGAGATATAAAAATATATGTCCACATATGTGGCTATGTTTGTAAATGTTTACAGAAACTTTATTGAAAATTGTCCATTCTGGAATTGACAATATAGTGTTCTTCAATTGATGAATGGTTAAAGAGACTGTGGGACATCCATAAAATGGAATACCAATCAACAATAAAAAGGAACAAATTACTGGTCCATGCAACAACATGGATGAATCTCAAAAGTATTACATTTTATGAAGATCCAGATACAAAAGACTAGTATTACATGATTCTGTTAATACAATAATTTAGAAAAGTTAATCTATAAGGACAAATATCAGATCAGTGGCTTCTAAGGACTGCGGATGGTGTTGGGGGTTTGACTGAAAAGGAGCTTGAGGAAACTTTTGGAAATGATGGAAATCTTCAATTTCTTGATCATGGCAGTGCTTATATAACTGTGTCCTTTTGTTAAAACTCATTCAAATAAATACTGAGAGGCAAGGTGTATTTTACTAGTTGTAAATTATACATCAATGAACCATATTTTTAAAGTGTTCCAAAACATGGGGAAAGGGGAGCTACTGTGGAGAAAGGATTGTCTCTATTATAAGTGAGCTATCAGACCCCAGGAAACAGTGAGATGAAAGTGTGACCCTTTAAGAACACAGCTCTCAAGTCCAGATTCAGGCATTTAGATGCTAATACCTCCACTCCAAGCAATGTGACCTTGGACAAGTTGCTGACTTGTTCTTCTCTGAAATAGGGGTAATAGTAGTGCCTTTTTTTAAAGATTTTATTTTAGAAAGAGAGAGAGAGTACACAAGTGGGGGGAAGGGCAGAAGGAGAGGGAGAAACAGACTCCTTGCTGAATGAGGATCTGTCTTAGGGACTCCCTGAGATCATGAGCAGAACTGAAGGCAACTGCTTACTGCTTAACCAACTGAGCCAATGGTGCCTTCTTCATATGATTGTTATGAAGAACAAACTAACATGACACTTAGAGCTGTACCTGACATACGGGAAGCACTACCTAAGTTGTTTAATAAAAATATTATGTACTATAATGAATCATCAATTCATAAATACATCCATTAATTTATTGAATAAGAGAATACAAATCAAAGGCCATCCAAAATATTGAGACTTTTAAAAGTAATGGTTTGTTTTGAGAGTAGAAGGAAACCTATTCAATTTTTTTTCTTTTGACAACTGTATGTTTATAAGGACTCTGATGCATATTTGAGTTACCCAGTACATTTTGATAACCATTATTACTTACAGATGATGTGGTTTTGATTAAAACAATAAACGGAGATGTGGTCAGCTAGTCATTAAGCCAATATTTACTCTTCTTTCCTAGGAGTTTGGCATATTGCTATATTGTGGGGATACAAAGATGTGTGAGGTTCTAACAGTGATTGTAATATGTTATACTCTAGTGGAAGAAAGATAGGTACACAAAAGTTCTGGAGGATAAAACACAGCATACACCATGAAATGGGAGCTCTGGCAGGTCCTGAGATTAAGACAGAAGGGGAAAAGAAACAGTAGGCTGTAAGTTAAAGGGTTTAGGCTTGCTGGTAACACTAGGCGTTGGGTTAACTCTGACTTCTGCCTCAGTGAGCTTGAGGAATTAATTTAATTCTTTAAGCCATGCATTCTTTTTTTTTTTTTTTTAAGCCATGCATTCTTTATCTTAAAATGTGGAATGTAATGGTAAGTATATCAGAGGGTTGTTGTGAGGATGAAATAAAAATAATACATGTGAAGTGCTTAGTAAGTGAATAAAACTAGCTTTTAATAAATGCTAACTGTATTATTGGTATTAGTGTTAATCCTTACTTCTACCTACTTTACACATCATGCCATCACTATGCCAGAGGTCCTCACTATTTACAAGTATTTTTACGTGTGTGTGTGTGTGTGTGTGTGTGTGTGTGTGTGTTTGCTTGTTTGTTTTCTTACTGCATCCTTAGTAGTTATCCACGTTAGAATGGTAAATTTTACTGTCCTCAATTTGTAGATAAGAAAAACAGGATGTTAGTCTATACTGAGATAAATATTTTTCTCATGAAAGCCTATATTCATTTCACTATATCAGACTGAAAAGATTTTCTTAATTTTTACTATGATGTTGTACTCATAAATTTTCCTTGATCCACTTTGCAGTATTGCCTAAAACATTCATGTATTCTCTCGTTCTCTCTGTCACACACACACAGGCATGTGCCTGCGCACACACACACACACACACAACTCATGCTTATAAGACCCCCGTTTATTTTCAATCTTACATAGCCTGTGGTTCTTTAATATAGCTTTTGATTAATTTGAACTCCTTTTATTCTGGCAAAGTCCATTTTTCCAGTTCTTTATACTTTTAATTGGGTATGTTTCATTACATTAAAAATATTTCTGTCAGAAATAACAAGAACAAAAATAGCAAAATAACTTTGAGCTGTAAACTTGAGGCTTTATACCCAAGTCTATTTCTAAGGGCACAAAGATAAAAGAAATACTTCATAATAACAAGAAACGTTCTGTTACTGATTTATCATGCTTATTTGCTTTTTAAAAAGAATCTCTTATTTTTTTTTAAATAAAATATCCATACTCCTCGACTAATGAGAAAGGGAAGACAAGTATTATGCAATATTATTTCTTAGATACCTGGCAGAGAAGAATACTGTACACATGATAAATCAGCAGAAAAAAGAGTAGGTGAAATATGACATGAGATTAAGCTGTATAAGTTTATAAGTTTATAAAACACAGACTTGAAGATACTGTTCATAAAAATTCCCTGAGTCAGTCAGTCTAGTTAATTTATTCAACTCTTTACACAAAAAAAGAGACTTCAGATATCAGCTGTTAAAGTTGAATTTAGGATTTTGATTTCTTGCAAATAATTTTGAAAAAAAAAAAGAAGTCAAAGTAGCAAATAGTAAAAAATAAGCATAAAAATAGTAAAATAATTGGTCACTTTGATAATAAATTTCTGTTATCAAAACTGTAGGTAAGGTACACAGTTAAGTAATTATCACATCTGAAATCCAGATATTCTGCCAGTAGGAAAAATATTTGTTGGGAGTGAAAAAATGACTCCATGTGTTGTTCATCAATCATCTAGTTAGCTTCCTGCTGGTAGTTGTGTAGAGTTATTACTGTTGTGAATATTTTACCTGTGAAATCAGGGAGAAAAGATAATTAAACACATATTAACCAGACCTAGGGGTTTGCATGTAGCAATCTATTAATCAATATTGATTGAATATTATAATAAGCATCATGAAGGAGATGGGTTTTAGCTATGTCTTGAAATATGAATAATGTGGGGATGGCAAGAAAGCAATAGGGGGACAAAAGGATACAAGAGAAGAAATTTCAGCTAGAGGAAATAATAACATTTCCATAGTTTTCTTTTCCACTGTAAAAAACTGTACATTTATTCATCTTTTTAAAATCAAAGAACTGAATTCATAGGTCTTCTTTTCTCTATCAAATGTCATAAATATGAGATATCTTAATATATAATTTTGAAGAGTCATTTCTTAAATGTGACTTAATCTTAAAGTAGCATTCAACAATATTCACTTAATCATACATTCTCTTAGTTCAAAATTCCCATTTACTTTGCACTTCCCACTTCCATTCCCTTAGTCCAAGCTTTCCTTGATTCAGCCAGGATTTCTATGTGCCTATTATGTGCCTGGCACTGTGCTGGAAATATATGGAGGAGTAAAACATGACATGAATTCCTGATTTCAGGAAGCTTCCAGTCTAATGGTGGAGGCAGAAATTGATCAAATGGTTCTATAATATGAATGTAAATCTGTACCTGAGATTAGAGTTAAAATAAAAGATACATGGTGTGCTAGAGCATATGGAAGGGGATCTTGGCCAGGTCAGGGATGTCAGGGCTTCTCTGAGGAACTGACAATTGAATTTCAGTCTGAAGAATGAGTAGAGTTTAACTAGAAAGAGAAATGCATTACATACGGAAGGCAAATCCTATGCAAATGACTGTGCTGAGAAGACATTTGGCAAGAAAGAATACCTTAAGGATGCCAGCATGGTTTGATTAGATAGAGCAAGGAGAAGTTTGGTGCCAGGTGAGGTTGGTTATTTCCCTGCAGAAGAATTGCTGGACACCCTTTAGTTCAGCATAATATCAGCTTCTGTCCAATCCAGTCCTGCCGTCTTTTACCAATAAATATGATCATATCACTCCCATAGTAGGCGCCTTCCGGCATCCCCCATGGAGACGCTTTGTACTTAGGCACAATGTGGATCTAACCATTACCAGAACATGTTCTGCCTTTAAATGGGCTCTAAATTTGACACCCGTTCTTGATCCTGGAGTTCCATGTTCCTGAACTGTCCTATTACCACCCTGGTGATCTGTTTCTCTCCTCAGTAGATGTCAAATGTCACTCTAGAGAACTGAGCCCTTAGGAAAACCCCAGCGGGAAGTATTTCCTCTCTATGCTGTATCACTTCACCTGCCTGCCCTGTCCACACCTCTGTTTTCAGAGCATTCTTGGAGACAGTGAGCTCTCAGAGTAAGGGATTTCTTCTCAGGCTTTTGTGTACAATAGTAAGTTTCTGAAAAGTCCCAGTACTGACTAAATGCTTTTTGTGTTTTTATTTTTGGTGGGGTTTTTGTTTGTTTGTTTGTTTTTTGGTCAAATTTAAAAATCATGTCAGTCCTTCAGGCCTCATTCTGGTCATTTAGAAAGAATGATTTTGCCTGATTTGTTGATTCAAATCAGTTAGTTTTAAACTGACTAATTTTAAAGGTAGCCTGCTTTTTTATTATTAATTATTATAATGACTGAATGGTTAACACTTTCTGTGTACACCCAGATGGAACGTTAACTTGTCATATCTACTTTTTGTCATTAAATTTGAGATGAAGAAATATTTTTATTACCATTAAAACATAACCTTGAACAATTTATTTAATCTCTCCATGCCTCAGTTTTCTTATTTTTACAATGAGACAGCAACAGTTTCTACTTCCTTGCGTTTGTATTGAAAATTAACTGGTTAATATTTTCCAAGTGCTTTAACATATCTGGGACAAAGTAATTCCCTCTAGCTGTGTTTGTCAAATGAACAAACAAATACATATACAAATAAATCATTCACTGGCAGTATTTCTGAGCAATTTTTGTGAGTTGTAAGGAGGACAAAGGTGAATCCATTCTAAATGTGCTGATTATGTTTTGATGTATCACTTTTATAACTACCCATGCTTACTTCAGTGTAATTACAGAAACACTACCCCTTTCGCCAGGAAGACTGTGTGATTTCAGAACAGAGAGAAACTCCGTGTCTTCATATTCCTCTATGAATCCATTGTACTGTTGGACCTGGTGATGAGTTAGGTATTTTCCTTGATACTTACTACCACTTTGCACCATTGTTTCTCGCTTTTGCTGGAGGGGGAAAAAAAAGTTTTAAAGTACATGCCATCAAAGTACAGCATACTTCCTTTCTTTTATTATCATTATTTGTAGCACCATGACCATTCTTTCCTAGCCATTTAATATTGTAACCTTTGGTTTATTATAACTATCTCTAAAGCTATTGCTGTTGTAATTCTTCAGATTTACCCATATAGGCAATTCTCTCAATTCCCTGGCTTCAAGTTTTCTTGATTCTCATGACTTCACAAATGCATCATTTGCCCTACATCAGCCCCCATGGTCCTATCCTGTCTTTTTTTTTTTTTTTTTTCTAATTTTTTTTTAAACATATAATATATTTTTATCCCCAGGGGTACAGGTCCGTGAATCACCAGGTTTACACACTTCACAGCACTCACCATAGTATATACCCTCCCCAATGTCCATAACCCCACCCCCCTCTCCTAAACACCCCCCCCCCAGCAACCCTCAGTTTGTTTTGTGAGATTAAGAGTCACTTATGGTTTGTCTCCCTCCCAATCCCATCTTGTTTCATTTATTCTTCTCCTACCCCCTTAACCCTTGCATGTTGCATCTCCACTTCTTCATATCAGGGAGATCATATGATAGTTGTCTTGCTCCAATTGACTTATTCTGTTAAGCATGATACCCTCTAGTTCCATCCATGTCGTCGCAAATGGCAAGATTTCATTTCTTTTGATGGCTGCATAGTATTCCATTGTGTATATATACCACATCTTCTTTATCCATTCATCTGTGGATGGACATCTAGGTTCTTTCCATAGTTTGGCTATTGTAGACATTGCTGCTATAAACATTCGGGTACACATGCCCCTTCGGATCACTACGTTTGTATCTTTAGGGTAAATACCCAGTAGTGCAATTGCTGGGTCTTAGGGTAGTTCTATTTTCAACATTTTAAGGAATCTCCATGCTGTTTTCCAGAGTGGCTGCACCAGCTTGCATTCCCACCAACAGTGTAGGAGGGTTCCCCTTTCTCTGCATTTTCACTGGCATCTGTCATTTCCTGACCTATTAATTTTAGCCATTCTGACTGGTGTGAGGTGATATCTCATTGTGGTTTTGATTAGTATTTCCCTAATGCCGAGTGATATGGAGCACTTTTTCATGTGTCTTTTGGCCATCTGGATGTCTTCTTTGCAGAAATACCTGTTCATGTCTTCTGCCCATTTTTTGATTAGATTATTTGTTCTTTGGGTGTTAAGTTTGCTAAGTTCTTTATAGATTTTGAACACTAGTCCTTTATCTGATATGTCGTTTGCAAATATCTTCTCTCATTCTGTCTTTTGGTTTTGTTAACTGTTTCCTTTGCTGTGCAAAAGCTTTTGATCTTGATAAAATCCCAATAGTTCATTTTTGCCCTTGCTTCCCTTGCCTTTGGCATTGTTCCTAGGAAGATGTTGCTGTGGCTGAGGTTGAAGAGGTTGCTTCCTGTGTTCTTCTCAAGGATTTTGATGGATTCCTTTCTCACATTGAGGTCCGTCACCCATTTTGAGTCTATTTTCGTGTGTGGTATAAGGAAATGGTCCAATTTCATTTTTCTGCATGTGGCTGTCCAATTTTTCCAACACCATTTATTGAAGAGGCTGTCTTTTTTCCATTGGACATTCTTTCCTGCTTTGTTGAAGATTAGTTGACCATAGAGTTGAGGGTCTATTTCTGGGCTCTCTATTCTGTTCCATTGATCTATGTGTCCATTTTTGTGTCAATACCATACTGTCTTGATGATGACAGCCTTGTAATAGAGCTTGAAGTCTGGAATTATGATGCCACCAACGTTGGCTTTCTTTTTCAATATTCCTTTGGCTATTCAAGGTCTTTTCTGGTTCCATATAAATTTTAGGATTATTGGTTCCATTTCTTTGAAAAAAATGGAGGGTATCTTGATAGGAATTGCATTAAATGTGTAGATTGCTTTAGGTAACAAGACATTTTCACAATATTTGTTCTTCTAATCCATGAGCATGGAACATTTTTCCATTTCTTTGTGTCTTCCTCAATTTCTTTTTTTTTTTTTCTTAAAGATTTTATTTATTTATTTGACAGAGAGAAATCACAAGTAGACGGAGAGGCAGGCAGAGAGAGAGGAAGGGAAGCAGGCTCCCTGCTGAGCAGAGAGCCTGATGCGGGACTCGATCCCATGACCCTGAGATCATGACCTGAGCCGAAGGAAGCGGCTTAACCCACTGAGCCACCCAGGTGCCCCTCTTCTTCAATTTCTTTCATGAGTACTTTATAGTTTTCTGAGTGTAGATTCTGTGCCTCTTTGGTTAGGTTTATTCCTAGGTAACTTATGGTTTTGGGTGCAATTGTAAATGGGATTGACTCCTTAATTTCTCTTTCTTCTGTATTGTTGTTGGTGTAGAGAAATGCAACTGATTTCTGTGCATTGATTTTATACCTGGACACTTTACTGAATTCCTGTAGAAGTTGGAACAGTTTTGGAGTGAAGTCTTTTGGGTTTTCCACATATAGTATCATTTCATCTGCGAAGAGTGATAGTTTGACTTCTTCTTTGCCGATTTGGATGCCTTTAATTTCTTTTTGTTGTCTGATTGCCGAGGCTAGGACTTCTAGTACTATTTTGAATAGCAGTGATGATAATAGACATCCCTGCCGTGTTCCTGACCTTAGCGGAAAAGCTTTCAGTTTTTCTCCATTGAGAATGATATTTGTGGTGGATTTTTCATAGATGGCTTTGATAATATTGAGGTATGTGCCCTCTATCCCTACACTTTGAAGAGTTTTGATTAGGAAGGGATGCTGTACTTTGTCAAATGCTTTTTCAGCATCTATTGAGAGTATCATATGATTCTTGTTCTTTCTTTTATTAATGTGTTGTATCACATTGATAGATTTGCAGATGTTGAACCAACCTTGCAGTTCTGGAATAAATCCCACTTGGTCGTGGTGAATAATCCTTTTATTGTACTGTTGGATCCTATTGACTAGTATTTTGGTGAGAATTTTCGTATGTGTTCATCAAATATATTGGTCTATAGTTCTTTTTTTTTTTGATGGGATCCTTGTCTGGTTTTGGGATCAAGGTGATGCTGGCCTCATAAAATGAGTTTGGAAGTTTTCCTTCGATTTTTGTTTTTTGAAACAGTTTCAGGAGAATAGGAATTAGTTCTTCTTTAAATGTTTGGTAGAATTCCCTAGGGAATCTGTCTGGCCCTGGCCTTTTGTTTGTTTGGAGATTTTTGATGACTGTTTCAATCTCCTTACTGGTTATGGGTCTGTTCTGGCTTTCTATTTCTTCCTGGTTCAGTTGTGGTAGTTTATATTATAAACAAGTCTTAGAGACATCCATTTCTTCCAGACTGTCAAATTTGTTAGCATAGAGTTTCTCATAGTATGTTCTTATAATTGTTTATATTTCTTTCGTGTTAGTTGTGATCTCTCTTCTTTCATTCATGATTTTATTTATTTGGGTCCTTTCTCTATTCTTTTTGATAAGTCTGGCCAGGGTTTTATCAATTTTATTAATTCTTTCAAAGAACCAGCACCTAGTTTTGTTGATTTGTTCTATTGTTTTTTTTGTTTGTTTGTTTTGTTTTTTTTTTTTTTTTTTTGGTTTCTATTTCATTGATTTCTGCTCTGATCTTTATGATTTCTCTTCTCCTGCTGGGTTTAGGGTTTCTTTCTTGTTCTTTCTCCAGCTCCTTTAGCTGTAGGGTTAGGTTGTGTACTCAAGAACTTTCTTATTTCTTGAGAAAGGCTTGTACCACTATATATTTTCCTCTCAAGACTGTCTTTGCTGTGTCCCATGCCTTTTTCGAGCCCCGCTAGAACCTTGAGAATCGTCATTCTGAACTCTAGATCTGACATATTACCAATGTCTGTATTGATTAGGCCCCTAGCCTTTGGTACTGCCTCTTCTTCTTTTTTATTGTGGTGAATTTTTCTGCCTTGTCATTTTGTCCAGATAAGCTTATGAAGGAACAAGTAAAATACTAAAAGGGTGGCAAATACCCCAGGAAAATACACTTTCACCAAATCAGAAGAGATCCCAAATCATGGGGAGCAGAAAGGGGATAAAAAGAGGTTCAGAAAAAAAAATAAACAATTAAAAAAGAGAAGAAATAAAGAAAAAATATAAAAAAGAATATATATAATATATATTAGATAAACTAGTTAAAAATGTTAAAAAATAAAAGGGTAAAAGTTACAAAATAATTTAGCACAAGGAGAAAAAAATTGAAAAAGAAAAAAAATTAAATTAACTGCAAGACTAAAGAATCATGAGGAGATAGCCATGAGTTCCGTGCTTTGCTTTCTCCTCCTCTTGAATTTCGCTGTTCTCCTTGGTATTGAATCTGTACTCCTTGGTAGGTGAACTTGGTCCTGGCTAGATTTCTTGTTGTTCTTCTGGAGGAGGGGCCTGTTGTAGTGATTCTCAAGTGTCTTTGCCCCAGGCGGAATTATACTGCCCATACCAGGGGCTGTGTTGAGTAATCAGCTCGGGTTTGCTTTCAGGAGCTTTTGTTCCCTGAGCGCTTTCTGTAGAGTTCCGGAGGACAGGAATGAAAATGACGGCCTCCCAGTCTCTGACCTGGTGGAGCCGAGAGCTCGGGGCCCCACTCCTTAGTGTGCCTCCGAGAATAGTGCCCAATTACTCCCATCTCCCTGGCCTCCAACCGTGGTCTGAGCTCATTGAGCCTCTGGCTGGTTCAAGATAACCCTAAACTGAGAGCTCACTCCTCGGCTCTGTCTCTGTAGCTGGCTTCCCCGTTCTAATACCTGCAAGCTCAGTGACACTCAGACACCCCCAATCCTTCTGTGACCCTGCGGGACCTGAGGCCACGGTGACCCTGTGTGGGCTTTACCCGGTTTAGCCTCTGGAGCGATGTCCCTCAGCGGAACAGACTTTTAAAAGTCCTGATTTTGTGTTCTGTTGCTCGACCACGGTCTATCTTCCCTTCGCTTTGGATTCACTTCTCCGCCAGTCCTACCTTTCAGAAAGTGGTTGATTTTCTGTTTCTAGAATTGCTGTTCTTCTTCTCTTTGATCTCCCATTGTATTTGTTGTTGTTTGCAATCTTTAGATAAGCTATCTAGCTGATCTCCTGCTACCTAATGTAGTCTTAGCCTGCTACTTCTCCGCCATCTTGACTCCTCCCCCGTCCAATCCTGGTTTTAACTGAGACATCAAACTGGCCGCAACTGTCACCTTTCCAAATTTCAGTCTCTAGCACAATGCTCCTGTCCTTCCTGGGTTCCCTCTGGCCACCCATCTCCAGGACTTTGTCTACACATGTCTGACTTGTACCTTACTGATTCTGCTACCTTTTCACTCTCTCCCTCTCTGGCCTTATTTCTTACTTTCCTCTTTTACCAGCTATGGCTACTGGTCTACCATTTATTAAAATGACTCAAATGACTTGATTACTCTCCATTCATTTTACTTACCTGGCAAAATACAAACCTTGATTCAATCAAAGTCAACACCAATCTCATGCTCATTATTTTATAACTAAACAAACTTAGAGGAAAACATTGACTGGTTTTACTTCAAATTTATGACCACAATATTCAAGAAGAGAGCCAGAAACCATACTGTATTTCTTACCTTTTATTCTACCATTTTCCTAAATAGCGATACTGTGTCTTTGTTTCTCAAATTTCCAACATCTTTTTCCTTCTTTTTTTTTTTTAAGATTTTATTTATTTATTTGACACAGAGAGAGAAATCACAAGTAGGCAGGGAAGCAGACAGAGAGAGAGGGGAAGCAGGCTCCCTCCTGAGCAGAGAACCCAATACAGGGTCGATCCCAGGACTCTGAGATCATGACCTGGACCAAGGGCAGAGGCTTAACCCACTGAGCCACCCAGGTGCCCCTCTTTTTCCTTTCATTCTCAGCAAGATTATTAGTTGCTCCTTCTAATTTCATTGAGAAAATATGAATAATGAAGAAACATTACACATTTCCTCATCAGAGCCAGTTTCCTATCAGCATGTACATCTTATTCTGTTTCTTTTTAATTTGTCTGTGTCATCATAAGGCCAGTCTGTCTGCCTGTGCAGTAAATTTCATTCCCCTTCACAAATACAGAAACACCACTTGTTATGGTTGAACTGTCCCCCCCACAATTCATACATTGAAGTCCTAATCCCCAGTACCTCAGAATGTAACTATATTTGGAGATAAGATTTTTAAAGAAGTGGTTAAATTAAAATAGATTATTTGGGTTGGGTCCTAATCCAATATGACTGTGTTCCCAAGAAGGAATCGCCTGCCTTGTGCACTCAAAGACTGAGAAGCAACCTTGTAAGGACACACAGCAAGAAGGCAGCCATCTGCAAGCCAACACCTTGACAGCCAATCTGTCAACACCTTGATCTAGTCTCCAAGGCTACAGAAAAATTAATAATAATAATTTCTGTTGCTTAAATCACCCAGTCTGTGATGTTTCTTATGACAGCACTAGCAACTAACTTACCACTTAACACAGTCTCATCATCTTTTCTTTAAGACCAGTTGTTTCTTTCTCAATAGAAATTTCTCAGAAGTACACAAATATATGTTTATTTCTTCCATCTAAAAGAGAAAATCTTATTTGTACCGCACATTCTCCTCCACTTTTTGCCACATTTGTTTCCCTTGTACTGTACAATCTTGCCTTAATTTTCACTCTTTCTTTCTTGAACATAATTCAACCATGCTCCGTGTTGCTGTAATATTCAATAATTATTTGTTAAACTCTTTGACCTGCAGATAGCATTTAATTGGAAGTCACCACCTCCCCCTTTCTGTCACATTTTCTGCATTTTGTTTAGGACTTTGCTTCCTCTTGATTTTCCACCTATTTGGCAGATTCTTCCTCATGTTTTCAACTTCAAAAAACATTAGCATATTCTAGAACCTCCTTCTCGAGACTGTCTACTCTACCTGACCCAAATGTTGTTTTAAAGATTATTTGAGAGAGAGAGAGAAAGAGAGTGAGAGCACAGGGAGGTGCAGAGGGAGAGGGAGTGAGGAACCTCAGGAGACTCTGCACTGAGAACGGAGCCTGAGGCAGGGCTCAATCCTACAACCCTGAGATCATGACCTGAGCTGAGACCAAGAGTCAGATGTTTGACTGTGCCCCTCAGGGGCCCTAGAAGATACTCAAATTTTTATCTCCAGACCAGTTATTCCCACTTAACTCCAGAATCATATATGTCAAAATACCTACACTTGGCTAACTAATACGTTTCTCAAATTCAGCATGTCCAAATAGAACTCTCTTTTAACTTGTTATTTTTGGTCTTCTCATAATACTACATGACAACTCTATTCTTCCACCAAAAAAAAAAAAAAAAAAAAATCCTTATTGTTATACATGAGCCCTAAGAATTCTTACTCCCTTTATCAAATTCATCAGCAATTCTTATCATCTATACTTTCCCAAACTCCAGAATCCATCAGTTCTATCTCTGTCTCCCTCTTCCAATTCAGTATCTTGGTTGGATTGCCCCAATATCATCTTGCATCCTCCACTACTTCATTCTCAACACCACAGGCAAGGACATCTTTCCTTCTTTCCTTTTATTTTTTTGTTATTATCAAATATTTTATTTAACTCATTAATTAATGAAGAAATCAGTAAGGTGTTAAAATTGGTTCACAGAAAAATTTCAAGCACAGACATATATATAGGCATATAAAACTGCTAAAATTAATTTGCTAATAGATGGAAATTGGTTAATAACTTAAAATATAATGTTTGAAATGATCTTTCTACAGAATAGAAATGAATTATATCTCTACAGATGCAATTAACTTGTATTGCTATGAATGAGAATCTTTTGAGAAATCTCAGTTTTCTTTTTTTTTTTCAGATTTTATTTATTTATTTGATAATGAGAAAAAGAGAATACAAGCAGGGGGAACAGCAGGGAGAGGAAGAAGCAGGCTTTTGCTGAACAGAGAGCCCAACATGGGACTAAATCCCAGGACCCTGGGATCATGACCTGAGCTAAAGGCAAGATACTTAACCGACTTAGCCACCCAGGTTCCCTAAGAAATGTTAGTTTTCTCCAACATAATTTCTACCCTTACAGAGTTATAAGATGGTCATAGAAAAACAGTCAAATCTGTATAACACTGTAATATCAGATAATTCCTGAAGGGAACCCCTAACATTCTTTAAAAGGACAGTCATCTCTTTTGTTTACTTACAAATATTTGAATTTTTTCTTGACAACTATAACATTGATTATATGACTATTATATTTTCCTATATAATGTCCCTGGAGAAAATTACTCTGTCTTTTTAATTTGAATACAGTTGATACACAATGTTACATTAGTTTCAGGTTTGCAGCTTAGTGATTTGGCAAATTTATACTTTATGCTATATTCACCACAAATGTAGTTACCTTCTGTCTCCTTACTTTACTACTACAATATCATTGACTGTATTCCTTATGTTCTGTTTTTTATTTCTATGACTTACTCATTCCATAACCGAAAGGCTGTATCTCCCTCTCCCCTGCACCCATTTTGCCCAATTCTGCCACTCCCTCCCCTCTGGCAATCATCAGTTTGTTCTCTGTATTTTTAGGTCTGATTCTGCTTTTTTTATTGATTCATTATTTTAATATTCCACTTATGAGTGGAATCTCATGGTATTTGTCTTTCTCAGTCTGATTTACTCTATTTGTCATAATACCCTCTAGTTCCATCCATGTTGTTTGTCTCAAATAGCATAATCTCATTCTTTCATTCTTCTTTTTTTTTTTTTTTACTTTTAATTTTTTATTTTTTATAAACATATATTTTTATCCCCAGGGGTACAGGTCTATGAATCACCAGGTTTACACACTTCACAGCTCTCACCAAAGCACATACCCTCCCCAATGTCCATAATCCCACACCCTTCTCCCAAACCCCCTCCCCCCAGCAACCCTCAGTTTGTTTTGTGAGATTAAGAGTCATTTATGGTTTGTCTCCCGCCCAATCCCATCTTGTTTCATTGATTCTTCTCCTACCCACTTAAGCCCCCGTGTTGCATCACCACTTCCTCATATCAGGGAGATCATATGATAGTTGTCTTTCTCTGCTTGACTTATTTCGCTAAGCATGATATGCTCTAGTTCCATCCATGTTGTCGAGAATGGCAAGATTTCATTTCTTTCGATGGCTGCATAGTATTCCATTGTGTATATATACCACATCTTCTTGATCCATTCATCTGTGGATGGACATCTAGGTTCTTTCCATAGTTTGGCTATTGTGGACATTGCTGCTATAAACATTCAGGTGCACGTACCCCTTTGGATCACTACGTTTGTATCTTTAGGGTAAATACCCAATAGTGCAATTGCTGGGTCATAGGGCAGTTCTATTTTCAACATTTTGAGGAACCTCCATGCTGTTTTCCAGAGTGGCTGCACCAGCTTGCATTCCCAACAACAGTGTAGGAGGGTTCCCCTTTCTCCGCATCCTCCCAGCATCTGTCATTTCCTGACTTGTTTATTTTAGCCATTCTAACTGGTCTGAGGTGATATTGCATTGTGGTTTTGATTTGTATTTCCCTGATGCCGAGTGATATGGAGCACTTTTTCATGTGTCTGTTGGCCATCTGGATGTCTTCTTTGCAGAAATGTCTGTTCATGTCCTCTGCCCATTTCTTGATTGGATTATTTGTTCTTTGGGTGTTGAATTTGCTAAGTTCTTTATAGATTCTGGACACTAGTCCTTTATCTGATATGTCGTTTGCAAATATCTTCTCCCATTCTGTCAGTTGTCTTTTGATTTTATTAACTGTTTCCTTTGCTGTGCAAAAGCTTTTGATCTTGATGAAATCCCAATAGTTCATTTTTGACCTTGCTTCCTTTGCCTTTGGAATTGTTCCTAGGAAGATGTTGCTGTGGCTGAGGTCGAAGAGGTTGCTGCCTGTGTTCTCCTCAAGGATTTTGATGGATTCCTTTCGCACATTGAGGTCCTACATCCATTTTGAGTCTATTTTTGTGTGTGGTGTAAGGAAATGGTCCAATTTCATTTTTCTGCTTGTGGCTGTCCAATTTTCCCAGCACCATTTATTGAAGAGGCTGTCTTTTTTCCATTGGACATTCTTTCCTGCTTTGTTGAAGATTAGTTGACCATAGAGTTGAGGGTCTATTTCTGGGCTCTCTATTCTGTTCCATTGATCTATGTGTCTGTTTTTGTGCCAGTACCATGCTTGATGATGACAGCTTTGTAATAGAGCTTGACGTCCAGAATTGTGATGCCACCAACGTTGGCTTTCTTTTTCAATATCCCTTTGGCTATTCGAGGTCTTTTCTGGTTCCATATAAATTTTAGAATTATTTGTTCCATTTCTTTGAAAAAGATGGATGGTACTTTGATAGGAATTGCATTAAATGTATAGATTGCTTTAGGTAGCATAGACATTTTCACAATATTTATTCTTCCAATCCAGGAGCATGGAACATTTTTCCATTTCTTTGTGTCTTCCTCAATTTCTTTCATGAGTACTTTATAGTTTTCTGAGTATAGATTCTATGTCTCTCTGGTTAGGTTTATTCCTAGGTATCTTATGGTTTTGGGTGCAATTGTAAATGGGATTGACTCCTTAATTTCTCTTTCTTCTGTCTTGCTGTTGGTGTAGAGAAATGCAACTGATTTCTGTGCATTGATTTTATATCCTGACACTTTACTGAATTCCTGTATAAGTTCTAGCAGTTTTGGAGTGGAGTCTTTTGGGTTTTCCACATATAGTATCATATCATCAGCGAAGAGTGATAATTTGACTTCTTTGCCGATTTGGATGCCTTTAATTTCCTTTTGTTGTCTGATTGCTGAGGCTAGGACCTCTAGTACTATGTTGAATAGCAGTGGTGATAATGGACATCCCTGCCGTGTTCCTGACCTTAGCGGAAAAGCTTTCAGTTTTTCTCCATTGAGAATGATATTTGCGGTGGGTTTTTCATAGATGGCTTTGATGATATTGAGGTATGTGCCCTCTATCCCTACACTTTGAAGAGTTTTGATCAGGAAGGGATGCTGTACTTTGTCAAATGCTTTTTCAGCATCTATTGAGAGTATCATATGGTTCTTGTTCTTTCTTTTATTGATGTGTTGTATCACATTGACTGATTTGCGGATGTTGAACCAACCTTGCAGCCCTGGAATAAATCCCACTTGGTCGTGGTGAATAATCCTTTTAATGTACTGTTGAATCCTATTGGCTAGTATTTTGTTGAGTATTTTCGCATCTGTGTCCATCAAGGATATTGGTCTATAGCTCTCTTTTTTGATGGGATCCTTGTCTGGTTTTGGGATCAAGGTGATGCTGGCCTCATAAAATGAGTTTGGAAGTTTTCCTTCCATTTCTATTTTTTGGAACAGTTTCAGGAGAATAGGAATTAGTTCTTCTTTAAATGTTTGATAGAATTCCCCCGGGAAGCCGTCTGGCCCTGGGCTTTTGTTTGTTTGGAGATTTTTGATGACTGTTTCAATCTCCTTACTGGTTATGGGTCTGTTCAGGATTTCTATTTCTTCCTGGTTCAGTTGTGGTAGTTTATATGTTTCTAGGAATGCATCCATTTCTTCCAGATTGTCAAATTTATTGCCGTAGAGTTGCTCATAGTATGTTCTTATAATAGTTTGTATTTCTTTGGTGTTAGTTGTCATCTCTCCTCTTTCATTCATGATTTTATTTATTTGGGTCCTTTCTCTTTTCTTTTTGATAAGTCGGGCCAGGGGTTTATCAATTTTATTAATTCTTTCAAAGAACCAGCTCCTAGTTCCGTTGATTTGTTCTATTGTTTTTTTGGTTTCTATTTCATTGATTTCTGCTCTGATCTTTATGATTTCTCTTCTCCTGCTGGGCTTAGGGTTTCTTTCTTGTTCTTTCTCCAGCTCCTTTAGGTGTAGGGTTAGTTTGTGTACCTGAGACCTTTCTTGTTTCTTGAGAAAGGCTTGTACCGCTATATATTTTCCTCTCAGGACTGACTTTGTTGTGTCGCACAGATTTTGAACCGTTGTATTTTCATTATCATTTGTTTCCATGATTTGTTTCAATTCTTCTTTAATTTCACGGTTACCCATTCATTCTTTAGAAGGATGCTGTTTAGCCTCCATGTATTTGGGTTCTTTTCAAACTTCCTTTTGTGGTTGAGTTCTAGCTTTAGAGCATTGTGGTCTGAAAATACGCAGGGAATGATCCAGATCTTTTGATACTGGTTGAGTCCTGATTTAGGACCGAGGATGTGATCTATAATGGAGAATGTTCCATGTGCACTAGAGAAGAATGTGTATTCTGTTGCTTTGGGATGAAATGTTCTGAATATATCTGTGATGTCCATCTGGTCCAGTGTGTCGTTTAAGGCCTTTATTTCCTTGCTGATCTTTTGCTTGGATGATCTGTCCATTTCAGTGAGGGGAGTGTTAAAGTCCCCTACTATTATTGTATTATTGTTGATGTGTTTCTTTGATTTTGTTTTAATTGGTTTATATAGTTGGCTGCTCCCACGTTGGGGGCATAGATATTTAAAATTGCTAAATCTTCTTGTTGCACAGACCCTTTGAGTATGATATAGTGTCCTTCCTCATCTCTTATTATAGTCTTTGGCTTAAAATCTAATTGATCTGATATAAGGATTGCCACTCCTGCTTTCTTCTGATGTCCATTAGCATGGTAAATTCTTTTCCACCCTTTCACTTTAAATATGGAGGTGTCTTTGGGCTTAAAATGAGTTTCTTGGAGGCAACATATAGATGGGTTTTGTTTTTTTATCCTTTCTGATACCCTGTGACTTTTGACAGGGGCATTTAGCCCATTAACATTCAGGGTAACTATTGAGAGATATGAATTTAGTGCCATTGTATTGCCTGTAAGGTGACTGTTACTGTATATGGTCTCTGTTCCTTTGTGATCTACCACTTGTAGGCTCTCTCTTTGCTTAGAGGACCCCTTTCAATATTTCCTGTAGAGCTGGTTTGGTGTTTGCAAATTCTTTTAATTTTTGTTTGTCCTGGAAGCTTTTAATCTCTCCTTCTATTTTCAATGATAGCCTAGCTGGATATAGTATTCTTGGCTGCATGTTTTTCTCGTTTAGTGCTCTGAAAATATCATGCCAGCTCTTTCTGGCCTGCCAGGTCTCTGTGGATAAGTCAGCTGCCAATCTAATATTTTTACCATTGTATGTTACAGACTTCTTTTCCCGGGCTGCTTTCAGGATTTTCTCTTTGTCACTGAGACTTGTAAATTTTACTATTAGGTGACGGGGTGTGGGCCTATTCTTATTGATTTTGAGGGGCGTTCTCTGAACCTCCTGAATTTTGATGCTCGTTCCCTTTGCCATATTGGGGAAATTCTCCCTAATAATTCTCTCTAGTATACCTTCTGCTCCCCTCTCTCTTTCTTCTTCTGGAATCCCAATTATTCTGATGTTGTTTCCTCTTATGGTGTCACTTATCTCTCGAATTCTCCCCTCGTGGTACAGTAGCTGTTTGTCCCTCTTTTGCTCAGCTTCTTTATTCTCTGTCATTTGGTCTTCTATATCACTAATTCTTTCTTCTGCCTCATTTATCCTAGCAGTGAGAGCCTCCATTTTTTATTGCACCTCATTAATACCTTTTTTTATTTCAACTTGGTTAGATTTTAGTTCTTTTATTTCTCCAGAAAGGGCTTTTATATCTCTTGAGACGGTTTCTCTAATATCTTCCATGCCTTTTTCGAGCCCGGCTAGAACCTTGAGAATTGTCATTCTGAACTCTAGATCTGACATATTACCAATGTCTGTATTGATTAGGTCCCTAGCCTTCGGTACTGCCTCTTCTTTTTTTTGTGTTGAATTTTTCCGTCTTGTCATTTTGTCCAGATAAGAGTATATGAAGGAGCAAGTAAAATTCTAAAAGGGTGGCAACAGCCCCAGGAAAATATGGGGCTTTAACCAAATTAGAAGAGATCCCAAATCGTGATGGGGGAGAAAGGGGATAAAAAGAGGTTCAAAAAGGAAGAAAGAAAAAATAAATAAAAGAAAAGAATTTAAAAAAAGGAAAACAAATAAGAAAAATATAAAAAAGAAAAAATATATATATTTTATATATATATATATATATATATATATTTTAAAATATATATATATATATTGGTCTCGGTTGGATTTCTTGTTGATCTTCTGGGGGAGGGGCCTGTTGTAGTGATTCTCAAGTGTCTGCCCCAGGCGGAATTACACCGCCCTTACCCGGGGCCGGGGTGAGTAATCCGCTTGGGTTTGCTTTCAGGAGCTTTTGTTCCCTGAGCGCTTTCCTTAGAGTTCCGGAGGACGGGAATACAAATGGCGGCCTCCTGGTCTCCGGCCTGGAGGAGCCAAGAGCACAGGGCCGCACTCCTCAGTGCGCCCTCAGAGAACAGCACCCAGTTACTCCCGTCTGCCTGACCTCCGGCCGGGCTCTGAGCTCATCAAGCCTGCGACCGGTTCAAGGTCACCCCGAGCTGTGAGCTTACTGTCAGCTCTGTCTCTGTAGCCGGCTTTCCCGTTTCAATACCTGCAAGCTCTGCGACACTTAGACACCCCCGATTCTTCTGTGACCCTGCGGGACCTGAGGCCACGCTGACCCCGCGTGGGCTTCGCCCCAGTTTAGCCTCTGGAGCGATGTCCCTCAGTGGAACAGACTTTTAAAAGTCCTGATTTTGTGCGCGGTTGCTCCGCTGCTTGCTGGGAGCCAGCCCCTCCCCCCGCGGTCTATCCTCCCATCGCTTTGGATTCACTTTTCCGCCCGTCCTACCTTTCAGAAAGTGGTTGTTTTTCTGTTTCCAGAATTGCTGTTCTTCTTCTCTTCGATCTGCTGATGGATTTTCAGGTGTTTGCAATCTTTAGATAAGCTATCTAGCTGATCTCCAGCTAGCTTAAGTAGTCTCAGCCTGCTACTTCTCCGACATCTTGACTCCTCCATAATGGATATTCTTAACATTTTAATACAATATCTTATTCTAGAGAAAAGAAAATGGCTCTAAACTTAATAGAAAATAATAAAATGTCTTCACAAAATTTAACCCTGAATCTTGACTACTACTACTACTACTACTACTACTATCTGATTGTAGGCCTTTAAAGACTTATAGACTTGGTATCTTTAGATATTGTATAAAAATGTTTTTTTAATTAACTAAGATATTTAAAATAAATATTCATCTTGTATTCTGAGAGCTTGGCATATTATCTGGTGCTTTATCTCTCAATATAAATTTCCGAAGTTATATAACATAAAGATGCCATAGAAAAGTCATCCTTTGTTTCTAATTTACAATATAATATTATACTGAAGTAATATCTTCAAGAATTTTGAGGTATTCATGCCAGAAGCTTCAGATTAGGGCTCTTTTGATATCAAAATAGAAAAGTAGATATAAAACAGAACAAAAGTAGGAAGGACAAGTAAAAACCATAATATCATGTATCTGACAGTGTGCTAGGTTAGCCCATTTTGATTTTCTTATTTAACTCTTCAAGACAAATCTAAAATTTTGTTATTTTACCCTCACTCCCTAGTTTCTATATAAGGACACTAGCAACCAGCAGATTGATTTTCTTATCAAATGTAATACAACATAGACCAGGGTCAAAACCCAGTTCTTTTAAGCTCTAAAGCCTTTCTTTGTACTACATCCTGCTACCAAGTTAGTGAACATGTTCTTTTATCTTTTCCACTTCCTATGTCAGGCTTAGACAACTTATTTTGTTAAATGTAATTCTCTCAGCATCTCACGTTGAATCTTGTTCAACTTCCCATTCTGGTATCCCCTTCTGGCGATAGCCCCTGTTTCTCAACAGCTCTGCTTTCACATCTGCAACTTTAAAAATCCTCACCTGTGTTTCAATAGGATCACATTCTTACCCGTGATTCCTCAAAAACTGAAGAAAGTAAACAAGTCAGATGTATACCTATGTAGATATAGGTGTATATCAGATAATATTGGATAGAATATTAACTCAACACATATTAATGCTGCTCAACTTAGCTTAGATAAATTATATGCATGCCAAATTCTTTACCTATGATTTGGTTATTAAATAATACCTATTTGGCATCAGGATTATTTGTACCTTGTGGAGAAACTGGAACTTGTGTGCACAATTGATGACACCGTATAATGTGCAACTGCAAAAAAAAAATGGCCATTCCTCAAAAAATTAAAAATAGAATTCCCATATGATACAGCAATCTCACTTCTGGGTATATCAGAATGTAAATGGGGAGGGCAGGAGCTCAAAGAGTTGAAAGCAATGTCTTAAGGATATATATATGCACACCCATGCTCATAGCAGCATTATTCATAATAACCTAGAGGAAGAAGTAACCCAAAGTTCACTGACAAATGAATTTAAAGAAAATATGGTCTATACATTTAGTGGAATATTATCCAAACCTAAAAAGGAAAAAAAAAAAAAGGGGGGGTATCTGGGTGGCTCAGTGGATTAAAGCCTCTGCCTTTGGCTCAGGTCATGGTCTCAAGGTCCTGGGATTGGGCCCCACATCAGGCTCTCTGCTCAGGGGGGAGCCTGATTCCTCCTCTCTCCCTACCTGCCTCTCTGACTACTTGTGATCTCTGTCTATCAAATAAATAAATAGGATCTTAAAAAAAAAAAAGGAAAGAAATTCTGTTACATGCCATGACATGTATGAAGCTTGAAGGCATTATACTAAGTGAAAGAAACCAGTCAGTAAGAGACAAATCCTGTATGATTTCCCATATGTACGGTATCCATACTAGTCAAATTCATAGAAAAAGAAAGTCAAATTTGATAGTTTGTTTTACAAAAAGAAAAAAGTTCTGCAGCTCTGTTGCACAACAATGTGCACATACTTAATGCTACTATTGCTCTGTACACCTAAAAATGGTTAAGATGGTAAATTTTATGCTATGTTTTTTTCTTTTTTTAACCACAATTTTAAAAATATGCCTTATAAGAATGAAAGATAGGTCGAGAAGATGGCGGAGAAGTAGCAGGCTGAGATGATATCAGGTAGCAGGAGATCAGCTAGATAGTTTATCAAACCATTCTGAACACCTACAAATCCAAAAGGAGATCGAAGAGAAGAGCAGCAATTCTATGACCACTTTCTGAAAGGTAGGACCAACAGAGAAATGAATCCAAATCAATGGGAAGATAGACCATGAGGGGAGGGGCCAGCTCCTGGCAAGTAGAAGAACAACAGAGCACAAAACCAGAACTTGTAAAAGTCTGCTGCAGTGAGGGACATTGCTCCAGAGGTTAAGCCATGGTGACAGCATGGCCCCAGATCCCACGGGGGTCACAGAAGGATCGAGGGTGTCACAGAGCTCACAGGTATTAGAGTAGGGAAGCTGGCTACAGAGACAGAGTCAAGGAGTGAGCTCTCAACTGAGGGGTGAGCTCTCAACTCGGGGTTACCTTAAATCTTGATCTGTGACAGAGACCACTGCTCTGTGAGTACGAACCCCACAAGATCCGGAGAGACCCCCGCCCACCCCCAAAA
Source organism: Mustela nivalis (assembly GCF_964662115.1). NCBI lineage: Eukaryota > Metazoa > Chordata > Mammalia > Carnivora > Mustelidae > Mustela > Mustela nivalis. Next base: position 30,779,106 of record NC_139030.1, on the reverse strand, counting down.
GAGCTCAGGCAAGGCTGTGTGCCAGAGACACAGAAGCTTAATCACAGGCTGGGTGAGCTCAGAGTGTGGCCGGAGGCCAGGAAGACAGAAGTGATTGAGCACTTTTCTCCAAGGATGCACTGAGGAGTGGGGCCCTGAGCTCTCATTTTCTCTAGGCCGAAGATCAGGAGGCTGCCATTTTCATTCCCATCCTCTGGAACTCTATGGAAAGCATTCAGGGAACAAAAGCTCCAGAAAGCAAACCAGAGCAGATTACCTAGCCTGGCCCCTGGTAAGGGTGGTGTAATTACACCTTCAGGCAAAGACACTTGAGAATCAATACAACAGCCCCCTCCCCCAGAAGATAAACAAGAAATCCAGCCAAGACCAAGTTCACTTACCAAGCAGAACAGCAGAAGTCCAGAAGAGGAGAAAGCAAAGCATGGAATTCATGATTCATGATTCTTTAGTCTTGCAAAGTTAATTTATTTTTTAATTTTATTTTTTTCTTCTACTATTTTTTTTATCTTCTAGCCTTTCTCCTTTTAAAGTTTTTTAACTAGTTTATTTTAACAATACCTTTCATAAAAAAAAAAACCAAAAACTTTTTGGAACCTTCATTAATATAGTCATATTTTATTCTTCACTATATCTCCCTTTATTTTTCGCATAAACATAGGGTTTTTTTGTTTTCTAAAAAAATTTTGGGGTACAACTTCTTCTAATAGATCAAAATACACCCTAAATCTAGCACAGGGCTTTGTTCTAGTCTCCAGCCTGAGCAAATTCTCTCCACTTTCTTTTTCTTTATTCTCTCAACCAACTTATCTTATCAACTCCTTTTTTAGAAATTTTTTAAGAAATTTTTATCTTTATAGTCATATTCCATCCCTTCATTGTGTTTACCCTTATATATGTTTCTCATTCTTTAAAATTTGGGGAGGTAGTTTCTTCTAGGAGACCAAAATACTCTCAAAATAAAGTGGGTAACCCTGTTCTATTCACCAGTGTAATATATTCATTTTTTTCTTTTTAATATTCTGTATTTGTTTTCTTTTTTTCTTTCTTTTTCTTTTTTTTTTTTTTGAACTTCTTTTTACCCCTTTTCTTCTCCCCACGATTTGGGGCCTCTTCTGATTTGGTTAAAGCAAATTTTCCTGGGATCTTTGCCACCCTTTTGGTATTTTATTCTCTCTTTCATATATTCTTATCTGGATAAAATGATAAGGTGGGAAAAACTCACCACAAAACAAACAAAAAAACAAGAGGTAGTACTGAAGGCTAGGGACCTAATCAATATAGACATTGGTAATATGTCATATCTAGAGTTCAGAATGACAATTCTCAAGATGCTAGCCAGGCTAGAAAAAGACATGGAAGATATTAAAGAAACCTGTCTGGAGAAATAAAAGCCCTTTCTGGATAAATAAAAGAACTAAAATCTAACCAAGTTGCAATTTAAAAAGCTATTAATGAGGTGCAATAAAAAAAATGGAGACTCTTACTGCTAAGATAAATGATGTAGAAGAGAGAATTAAAGATATATAAGAACAAATGAGAGAGAGTAATGAAGATGAACAAAAGAGAGACAACTACTGGACCATGAGGAGAGAATTTGAGAGATAAGTGATACCATAAGACAAAACAACATTAGAATAATTGGGATTCCAGAAGAAGAAGAAAGAGAGAGGGGAACAGAAGATATATTGAAGAGAATTATTGTAGAGAATTTCCCTAATATGGCAAAGGGAGCAAACATCAAAATCCAGGAGGAGCAGAGAAGCCCCCTCAAAATCAGATCCTGAAAGCTGCCCGGGACAAGAAGTCTGTAACATACAATGGTAAAAATATTAGATTGGCAGCAGACTTATCCACAGAAACCTGGCAGGTCAGAAATAAGTGGCATGATATATTCAGAGCACTAAATGAGAAAAACATGCAGCCAAGAATACTCTATCCAGTTAGGCTATCATTGAAAATAGAAGGAGAGATAAAAAGCTTCCAGGACAAACCAAAACTAAAAGAATTTGTAAACACCAAACTGGCTCTACAGGAAATATTGAAAGGGGTCCTCTAAGCAAAGAGAGAGCCTAAAAGTAGTAGATCAGGAAGGAACAGAGACAATATACTGTAACAGTCACCTTATAGGCAATACCATGGCACTAAGTTCATATTTCTCAATTGTCACCCTGAATGTAAATGGGCTAAATGCCCCAATCAAAAGACACAGGGTATTAGAATGGATTAAAAAACAAAACCCATCAATATGCTGTCTACAATACACTCATTTTAGACCCAAAGACACCTCCAGATTTAAAGTGAGGGGGTGGAAAACAATTTACCATGCTAATGGATATCAAAAGAAAGCTGGGGTGGCATTTCTTATATCAGATCCATTAGATTTTAAGCCAAAGACTATAGTAAGAGATGAGGAAGGACACTATATCATAGTCAAAGAGTCTGTCCAACAAGTTCAAACAATTCTTAATATCTCTGCCCTTAACATGGGAACAGCCAACTATATAAACCAATTAAAAACAAAATCGAAGAAACACATCAACAATAATAAAATTATAGTAGGGGACTTTAACACTCTCCTCCCTGAAAAGGACAGATCATCCAAACAAAAGATCAACAAGGAAATAAAGACCTTAACCAACTGAGCCACCCAGGCACCCAGAAATAAAGGCCTTAAATGACACAATGGAACAGATGGACATCACAGATATATTCAGAACATTCCATCCCAAAGCAATAGAATACACATTCTTCTCTAGTGCACATGGAACATTCTCCAGAATAGATCACATCCTGGGTCATAAATTAGGTCTCAACTGGTACCAAAAGATTGGGATCATTCCTTGCATCTTTTCAGACCACAATGCTCTGAAGCTAAATCATAAGAGGGACTCAATCACAAGAGGAAATTTGGAAAGAACCCAAATACATGAAGACTAAAGAGCATTCCTCTAAAGAATGAATGGGTAAACCAGGAAATTAAAGAGTAATTGAAAAAATTCATGGACACAAATGATAATGAAAACACAATGGTTCAAAATATGTGGGACACAGCAAAGGCAGTCCTGAGAGGAAAATATATAGCAATACAAGCCTTTCTCAGAAAACGAGAAAGGTCTCAAATATACAACCTAACCCTACACCTAAGGAGCTGGAGAAACAACGACAAAGAAAGCCTAAACCCAGCAGGAGAAGAGAAATCATAAAGATCAGAGCAGAAATCAATGAAATAGAAACCAAAAAAAAAAAAAAAAAAAAGAGAGAACAAATCAACAAAACTAGGAGCTGGTTCTTTGAAAGAATTAATAAGATTGATAAACCTCTGGCCAGACTTATCAAAAAGAAAAGAGAAAGGACCCAAATAAATAAAATAATGAATGAAAGAGGAGAGATCTCAACCAACACCAAAGAAATACAAACAATTATAAGAACATACTATGAACAACTCTATGCCAACAAATTTGACAATCTGGAAGAAATGGATGCATTCCTAGAGACATTTAAACTACCCAAACTGGGGCGCCTGGGTGGCTCAGAGGGTTAAGCCGCTGCCTTCGGCTCAGGTCATGATCTCTGGGTCCTGGGATCGAGTCCCGCATCGGGCTCTCTGCTCAGCAGGGAGCCTGCTTCCCTCTCTCTCTCTCTCTCTACCTGCCTCTCCATCTACTTGTGAGTTCTCTCTGTCAAATAAATAAATAAAACCTTAAAAAAAAAAAAAAAAACTACCAAAACTGAAACAGGAAGAAATAGAAAACCTGAACAGATCCATAACCAGTAAGGAGACTGAAACAGTCATCAAAAATCTCCAAACAAACAAAAGCCCAGGGCCAGACGGCGTCCCAGGGGAACTCTACCAAACATTTAAAGAAGAATTAATTCCTATTCTCCTGAAACTATTCCAAAAAACAAAAATCGAAGGAAAACTTCCAAACTCATTTTATGAGGCCAGCATCACCTTGATCCCAAAACCAGACAAGAATCCCATCAAAAAAAGAGAATTACAGACCAATATCCTTGATGAACACAGATGCGAAAATTCTCACCAAAATACTAGCCAATAGGATCCAACAGTACACTAAAAGGATTATTCACCACGACCAACTGGAATTTATTCCAGGGCTGCAAGGTTGGTTCAACATCTGCAAATCAACCAATGTGATATAATACATTAATAAAAGAAAGAACTAGAATGATATGATACTCCCAATAGATGCTGAAAACGCATTTGACAAAATATAGCATCCCTTCCTGATCAAAACTCTTCAAAGTGTAGGGATAGAGGGCACATCCCTCAATATCATCAAAGCCATCTAAGAAAAACCCATGGCAAATATCAGTCTCAATAGAGAAAAATTGAAAGCTTTTCCACTAAGATCAGGAACACGGCAGGGATGTCCATTATCACCACTGCTATTCAACATAGTACTAGAAGTCCTAGCCTCAGCAATCAGACAACAAAAAGAAATTAAAGGTATCAAAATAGGCAAAGAAGTCAAACTATCACTCTTTGCAGATGATATGATACTATATGTGGAAAACCCAAAAGACTCCACTCCAAAACTGCTCCAACTTGTACAGGAATTCAGTAAAGTGTCAGGATATAAAATCAATGCACAGAAATCAGTTGCATTTCTTTACATCAAGAAAAAGACAGAAGAAAGAGAAATTAAGGTGTGAATCCCATTTATAGTTGCACCCAAACCCATAAGGTACCTAGGAATAAAACTAACAAAAGAGGCAAAGAATCTATACTCAGAAAACTATAAAGTACTCATGAAAGAAATTGAGGAAGACACAAAGAAATGGAAAAATGTTCCATGCTCCTGGATTGGAAGAATAAATATTGTGAAAATGTCTATGCTACCTAAAGCAATCTACACATTTAATGCAATTCCTATCAAAGTACCATCCATCTTTTTCAAAGAAATGGAACAAATAATGCTAAAATTTATATGGAACCAGAAAAGACCTCGAATAGCCAAAGGGATATTGAAAAAGAAAGCCAACGTTGGTGGCATCACAATTCCGGACTTCAAGCTCTATTACAAAGCTGTCATCATCAAGACAGCATGGTACTGGCACAAAAACAGACACATAGATCAATGGAACAGAATAGAGAGCCCAGAAATAGACCCTCAAATGTATGGTCAACTCATCTTCGACAAAGCAGGAAAGAATGTCCAATGGAAAAAAGACAGCCTCTTCAATAAATGGTGCTGGGAAAATTGGACAGCCACATGCAGAAAAATGAAATTGGACCATTTCCTTACACCACACACAAAAATAGACTCAAAATGGATGAAGGACCTCAATGTGCGAAAGGAATCCATCAAAATCTCGTTCTTTTTTATGGTTGCATAATATTCCTCTGTGTGTGTTAGGCGGGGGTATGTACCACATTTTCCTTATCCATTCATCTGTTGCTAGACACTTAACTTGCTTCTATGTCTTAGCAAATTTAAGTAATGCTGCAATAAACATAGGGGTACATGTATCTTTTAGAATTGGTGTCTGCATTTTATTTGAGTAAATACACAATGGTGGAGTTTTTGAATCATACATCTTTCTATAATGTAAGACAGATCACCTACAGAACTGCTCTAAACTCTTTAGTGACTTCTCAAAAGCCAAAAGTCCTGCAAGATATCCCAGAATATTCCTTTCTACTTTGGTCTCTGTCCCTTGAACGCTCCAAACACCTTTCACATCAGAACTTTCGAGCTTATTATGTCACGATCTATTTCCTCCTAATATCTGCAGGGTTTCCTATCCCACCCTACTTTTACCATCAGATAAACCACAATATTCTTTTCCCCTTTTCTCTTCCACTATATTTAACTCCATGAAATTACAGACTATAGGCTTCTTTTGCCTACTGGTGTATCTTTATGACTAAAACAATGCCAACATGTAATAATTACCAGGTACAGTAAAGATCTTGAAAAAATAAGTAAAAAACTCTATTAATATGAATATGATAAACTCCCTTTTTTGGTAATATGCTTATGTTACTAATAAATAGCTTGTAAGTCCCTCTTTTACTGACAACACTTCCTTAACAGCACTGGTTGAATCATGCTTCCTGTGCTGGGCTTCAAGACAAAGAGATGTGAAAACCCACTTGGGTATTCTGACCCATGGGCAAGCCCCAGTTTTCTCAGAGAGTTAACACCTGATAGAGCAGCAGTTGACCAGTAGAGGATGGTTGCTGGTGGATAAATACTCCTGCTTCCATTCCATACACTCCTGAATCATATTCCTCACTGTGCTTCAGACTGTTCACCGCATGATCAAACCACAGTTGCTCATGATGGTAACTTACTGGTAATATAATCATGTATTCACTTTAGGATCTTTTTCTAAAATAAACTGCCTGCACTGAAACCCTTGTCTCAGGTTCTGCTTTCTAGACAGAACAAAGGCTAATTCAATTTTCCTGTAAAAAAAATTCCAAAATATTCCCTGGTATATAATAAGGCACTTTATAAATATTGCAGAATAAATGAATTGGAGAATCTATTATAAAGGCATGAACCACTATTATACATTTTTAGATAAGTCTTATGAGATCAAGTTAGTCTTATTTATATCATCTTCTACTGTTTCATTTTTATCTGTATATCAAATACCAGAAACACAATGTCCCAGGAGTCAATAAACTTTTAATCCTTTTTTAAAAATTGACTAAAAGGATCATGGAATATTTATAATCGAAGCTTTAGAATACCTTCTATTTTAATGGGAAAAATTACAGTATGAAAATTTTCATTAGTGTTTTTTAGTAAAACCTACTCCATTGGAAGATGAATGACATTGTGCAGTTAAACTCTAAAATTCAAAAAAAAAAAAAAAAAAACCTCTTAATGTGCACTTCAAGTAAATTCTCTTCCTTCAGGATGATGTTTATAGTCATTGAATTTCTATAAGCTTCTCAATGGGTAAAATTTAAACCAAATAGTAGGAATGAGAAATAAATGACTTCATATATCTTGGCAAAAGTAAGGTAAAGGACCACAGTTAGAGTGTTTTATAGTGATTCTTATTCCACATTTATTTACTTTCCCCAGCAGTAAAAAGTTAACATCTTTATTCCCCAGAGTACTTCCGGATGGTGGAAGCTGACATGAGGATCACTTCCTGGTTCTAGTTTGGTTAAGCTAGGCTTATACTATAGACATAGAAATTTAGTCAGAGTGATTCAGTGCACAGAGCAGACAGCAAATGACACTTCATACAACTGACTTCTTGCTAGGTTTGCAACTTCATCAGTGTCTCATAGACATCCTACTCCTACTATAAGTTTGTAAGATGTATGTGTAATAAGAGATGCACTTGGATTTGCCTTTCTCGTATTCAAATGAATTTTTGCATTAGCAGGTGTCTTCTTTTAGCTTATTGAGAGTGTTTTGGAATGGAAGACAGAAAAAATTTATTCCTTTGGATCCACAGTGGTAATGACTAAAGCCTCAGTTCAAATTCCCACTGCAAATGTTACTGAATTTTTTCTGAACATTTTTTTGGTTTTTGTTTTGATCATAATTCTATGATAAACTCTTCTAATATCTATGAAAATTTTAGCTCTGCTAAATTTAGCTCATAGACTGAGTCTAAATAGGCAAAATAGGTAAGTACAAAAAATGGGCTAGTACATATTTTCAGTCACTTATTATTCCAAGTCTATGCATTTTATCTTATCAGTCATTAAGATAAAATTAGGTGTTACAAGGGAACCAGACAACTTACAGAGTCAGGTCATTTTATTTTGTGAGTGATTAAATAAATATTCAGTTGTAATGAAAAATGAAATAGCACATTTTTAAGTGTTTAGAAATATTTTATAACATATTGATAAACAATAAGCTGCATTGTAGAACTCTTTCACTTTCAATACACTTTCCATATATTAAAGCTTTTGAACTGTCTAGTAATCCCTTCGTAAAGCTGAGACAAATGGATTTATGCCCATCACACACACTATAGAAGCAAGGCAGTTCAGACCTGTTAATCAAGTTGCTCAAGGCACACTGTTAATAAGTGATTGACTCTAAGCTTAGACTCAGGTTATTTTTTAAATTTTTAAATAAACCAAATACTGAAATAATGAAAGGATAGCTGTTTTCTCAATGGAACACAGGCTTTGTTTTCCATGAAAATTTTAAAATAAAAATATAGCATATCTTTATTCTCTCCTATCTGCTTCTTCCCTTTTATCCCTGGAAGGTATCTTCCCCCTGTATTGAGCAAAAGGTCCTGGCTCACATGACTCTTTCTGGCCACACTGGATTTGGTTTCATGGTAGCTGGGGTCTCTCCTGATTATGTTCTGACAATCATCAATAATATCTTCAGTTCTTTTACAGTCTCTGCTCTCTCATTTTGCACTTGCAACATCATTCACATCCCAGCTCTTGGCTTCTCATTTGCCAGCACTTTCAAGTTGCACTTGAGAATCAAACCGAAGTTATTTAAGTTTGCAATATACCTCTAAACGTAGTTGTAGTAGTTTTTGAATCTCCCTCTGTTCATGTGATGACTCCTCAGATATTCACAAGTGCTTAAATTATAGTCATGTTTCCTATAATGCTTTGCTCCCTTCAGGTTGGTCAAAATCTTCCTCTTTGGGAAAGAAATTTTATTTTCAAATTTTCCACATTTACCCCAAAACATAGGATTTTGTAATGTTTGTCCTCAGTCTTATACCTTCAGTTCTGATCATCCATCAGAAAGTTTAAGAAAAGATTTTTCTCTATTGTGTGCAATTAAAAAAAAAAAACATGAGTTTTATGATAATTCTTCATTCAAGTGTACATCTACCTACCTGTGAGGAAAGTGTATAGAAAAATTTACTATATGTAAGGTAGAAGGAAGAGCAGTGGACCAAGATACTCCAAGAGAAGAGTGAATAGAGAGCAAGGAAGAAACCACAGTTAAACCCCCAATATATTACCTCCCTTCATATATTATTTTTCCCACTCTTGTTTAGAAATGTATTTCATGTTGATTAGTAGTATAATAACTCTTACCTTCCCCTTTAAAGAAGTGTTTACTGAATGCTTGTAAAGAGCCGATGCTATGCTAGATATTTTTGGTTCCATCCTGAAGACCACATAATCTCTGTCATCAAGATCTTCTCAATTTTCTTAGAGGTAGCCACACAAAAACATAACTAGAGTATAATACATAGAAATCTATAAAAATAAATAGAATACTATGAACAGAGTGTTCAACTTAATCTAGAGAATTTCAGAAAAGCTTCATAGTGTTGGTCATTTGATATTGCATAAGAGAGATGAATAGGAATTTCAAAGGTGTATCATTGTAAAGTAAGAGAAATAATTACAGAGATTCCTGGACAAAGTCACTATTGTATAATCAGATTTCTGTGTACCCATAGGAATTGGTGTACTTCGTCAGGGACCTAACAGCTTTACTCCAGGTTTAGAAATCTAAGAATCAGTAGTAAATCATTGAATAAATTACTCAAGGTAATCCAAACACATATTTTGACACTTTGCATTTCTCTCTCAGCATGAACTGATCATCTGGCTCTGTTACAGAAGGAACTGTTTAATTAGGTCGAACTGGCCATTGGATTAATTGGCTGGCCAAATCAATTTTTTATTAGATTGAATAATGAATAGAAAATATCAAATTGCATGTTTTATCATAAAGGCAGGAATTTATTCTCAAGTGTTAGGTTTCTTTTTTAAGATAGGCCTGTAGATGCTGAAAAACATTCAGCATCTTCATTTACATTTTTACATTGTATTTTCGATTGAGTTTTTATAAAGCTTCAATGTTAGTGAGGGATAGTCTTTGACTCCACTTTGCCAATGGAAAGATCAAGATATAACAGGGTTAAGTGACTGTTGATTGTAGTACTGCTAATAAATGTCATGTCTAGGACTTGATCTCAGGGACTTCTGACTCCAAATCAAGTGTCCTTTTTCTCTAATTAATGCAGAGAAATAGAACTTTGTATGGAGAAAATTTTAGATCCATCAATAATTAAAAGATATTCCAATTGTTATTTCACCACAGTAACATTTTCTTGCCTTAATGAGTAGAGCAGTGATAGTATTTATAGCTTTACGGTTGAGAGATAGTTAAGGCAGATGGATGACCTTACACAACATTATTGGAAGTAAAGTATTAAGAAAAATATGTGTCATCAATCAAGTTTCTCTAAAATTAGTTAAATACTTACAAGGCCTTATGTGAGCTTTGCTATAATATTAGGGTGATATAAAATAATAAGGTCTATATTATTTCTTATTTAACCTGTTGAACAAGAGTATTTATTAAAGTACCTAAAAAATGACTGGTACTATTAGAAACAGAAAAAAATGAAATATAAATTTTCTCTTTTTGAAATATTTTCTTTTCTTCCCTTGTTCCCCCCTTCATTCCCCTCCCTTCCTCCTTTCCTCACTCACTCTCTCTCTCTCTCTCTTCCTTCTTTGCTTGCTTCCTTCCTTCCTTCCTTCCTCCCATTTGTCTTTCTCTTTCTGCCACAAGCATTCCTTGAATACTAGATTGGGCACTATTACATGAACATGAATAACAATCGATGTCTAAAATATGGTCTATCTCCTGGCAAAGCTAGCCATCAAGTGGTAGAGACAGGATTTTCCCTTATTCAACATTTAGAGAATTATATTCTGACCTCCGAGTCATGTAGAATATAGAAATTAGCTGATCCGTTTAATTCATTAAGTGAATTTGAGCAGAACTCAAATCTCTGCAGATAAGTGATAGAAATAAACCTAGTAGAACTATAATACCTGGAGATCACAGGCTGTCTAGTCATGTTCCTGACTCATGCATTGTGGAAGGATATTTCCATGCAGAAATTCAAGCAAAGCACCACCAAATTACTGCCACCCCCTGGTTTTCTAGAAATGTGGAAATTAAAGTTAATGTGTGAAATTTCCCAATCTTTAAAAATGGTAAATAAATAAGAGTTTAAGAAAAGATCATATAGACAAAACAAAATAATTTTGCAAACTGTATTTTTTTAAAAAGATTTACATAAAATAGGAATTACAACATGTGATAACACTTTAACAAGAGCACAAATTTGATCAAAAGTGAATTTGTTTCGGACTTAGGAAAATTGTGAAACTATAAATTGAGAAGTAAAACAATCAAAAGCAAAGAGAAAGGGAGGAAAAGGAGTTGAGGAGAGAAGGAAAGACAAAGGTAAGGTAGGGAGGAAAGGGAAATTCTCTCTGTTCACACTCTGTGGGGGCTACATGTTCATTTTCAAATTTATGAAAAGAGGAAAAAAAGTTGGTGTTAATTTTTTTAAGGAATCAATTAAAGAAATACTCTCAACTTGAAATTTTCTTAGGAGTGGTTACCAGATGTTTCCTCAAGTTACTGAGTTTACTTAAGTGTCAGAGGCTGGACATTTGTATATAAAATCTCTCCTTAGTCAAAAAGAAGCAAATTAGAGGAATCTCTTACCAGTGTAAATATTTCAGACTATAATAAGCTCCATAATGCTGTGGCATAAAATACTTGGCCAGAACACATTAACTCGTTCTCTCTAATTTCAGTAAAAGTAGTTTTTTCCCTTTTGAGTTTGAAATAACAAATCACACTTAGCACAAAAATTCTCTAAATGTAAGAATCTTTTTAAACTCAGCCTCTGTAGCATGTGAGCTTCATTCTTAAGTAGTAAAATGACAGACTATTAACTTTGTTTTCCACTTCCTTTGAGTCATGACTTGACTTTCAAAACATTTTGGTCAAGTAGACTCAAAGTCTCCTCGCAGAAGAAACATTGAGGAATCCTGTACTTCTCTCGTTTTACAATTCCCCTTCAGGGCAGGGCACATACGAGTGACCCTGGCTTTTGACAAACCTTAGCTGAACAAAATGTAACAAGCCCTGTCTGTTTTGAGCAGAATTTTCTATTCTGACAGATACAGCTCAAGAGCATTTGATGTGTGCTTGCTGGTCATAGATAATGGTGCATCTTGGGACCATTGTCATTCCTGTCAATAAGAAGGCCTGGGGGGACATGCAACAAAGCTACCTTTTGATTCACCGTTTTTCTTTCCTTCCCAGGACATTTGTAAGCCTGTGGTCAGCTAGGTCATTTTATTTTATCCTGATATGCCTTGATAATAGCATGATGTCTACAAAAAATTTGACAGGCCATCGATGTCTGTTTCTTTGACTCCTATGTTGTTTTTCAGTCCTTCTCAATGTCAAGCATACTTTGAAAGCTACTGATTATGTTGGTTGGGACTGTACTTGACAAGACATCTATTCTTTGATAAAATTAAACTCCTGGGGGTTGATCTTGGAATTTAAGGTAATTTTTCAAGCAACACAAGAGACTGTTGCTTTACTTCTGACGCTCAGGAAATGTTTGAAAAACTGTGAATTATTTTTACTTTAGATAAACTATGTTTTTTGGTATGAATTTTGAAGACTGAAACTAGAAGAAACTAGTAAGTGAAAAAAAGGACAAATTATTACTGTGTCCCATAAAGTGAGATCTAATCTCCTATTTATTGAATTAGGAAACTCTTGTAAAATTATGGGAAATAAAATGTGCAGTGATATCTACACATAAAAAAAGGATTTTGCATATAGGTTAGTCTTAGACTGGCCATTGTTTTCTATTTTTAAAAACTAGTTGGGAGTATGTACATGAATATGCATTTGTGTGTATACATATATATACACACATATATGTACATATATACATTTATATTATCACACACAAATATGTATGTATACATATTATTTGTTATATATATACATATACAAAATATATGTCATGAACTAAAACTATTGCATATGATGTGAATATCAAAGGGAATATGCAAATGTCATGATGGCAAGTCTTCAAATAAAATAGTGTTTTAGAAGGGTTTTCACATCTTGTTTCTTGTCAGATTCTTTGGGTGTCACTTTCCCCATTTTATAGATAAGTAAACAAAGTCTTGGAAAATGTGTGGGTTTTCCCATTGACACATAAAAATTGACAGAGCTGAGAAATAAAACCAAGTACTTTGCATCAATTCCAAGATACTTTCCATCATAACACAATAATGTGTAAAGTTCTTGGCACATAGTGAGAGCTCAATAAATGTCAGTTTGTGTTATCAGAATTATTTAGCATATGTTGAGAAATTCCTGTAATTCACTGTATTATTTCACATCTCCTATTAGGCAAGAAGAAAATTTTTTCTTGAATATTATGAAAAACTATTCATATGCAAAAAGCAGTTTTTAGAACAGTTCCATCAAGATATTTAAATATAATTATTTACTACTTTAAAAAATCAAATCTAAATAATTACTGGGTCAGAAATAAATATTGTTGGGGCACCTGGTTGGCTCAGTTGTTAAGTGTCTGCCTTCAGCTCAGATCATGATACCAGGGTCCTGGGATCAAGCCCTGCATTGGGCTCCCTGCTCCACAGGAAGCCTGCTTCTCTCTCTCCCACCCCCCCCACTTGTATTTCCTCTCCCATTGTGTCTTTCTCTGTCAAATAAATAAATAAAATCTTAAAAAAAAAAAAAGAAAGAAATATTGTTTAAGTTCCTAATGGAGGAACAATATATTACTGATAATGACTATAGATGCCAGTTGATTCTCAGTCTGCATATGGTATCGTAGCCTTTGGATAAGTACCAGGAAATTACATCTGGAGATGAAATATATATTTTTTAAAGATTTTATTTATTTCTTTATTGAGAGAGAATGAGAGTGAGAGAGAGAGCATGAGAAGGGAGAGGGTCAGAGGGAGAAGCAGACTCCCCACTGAGCAGGCAGCGTGATGCAGGACTCAATCCCAGGACTCCAGGATCATGACCCGAGTTGCCGGTAGTTGCTTAACCAACGGAGCCACCCAGATGCACCTGAAATATATTTTTAAATTCCATCAAAAGGAATTTTATGTATATCTTATCCAAATAGGAGACACTTAGATTTATTATGCTATTTTGTTTTGATCAAATCATCATGTTCTACAGAAGGGTCCCCTTATGTCTTTGGCTGCGTATACCTGAATGAGAGGAATCCATAGAAGAAGAACTACAAGAATGGAGTCGACAGACTTTTGTTGAAAAATAGGTCATGATTCCACAAATCACTTTAAACACAACAAGTAGAATCCTCAGAATATCACTTTAGTAGTAGGGCAAAATTAGCCATGGACCAAAGGCTTCTCTGGTTTACCCAAAAAACTTAAAATGAAATCTCAGAAGGATCCAACATACTCCAAGAACTTATCTGTGAACTTTGGCTCAAAAAAATTAATAGTATTTTTGAAAATACAGTGAAGCTCAGTGGCCAACAAGGTAAAATTTAAAATGTGTGGGTTTATTTCATGAATGCAAGATAGATTTAAAATTCAAAATAAAATAAATTACATTTTAACAGATTAAAATAGAAGTATGTGGTTATCTTAACAGCTGTGGAAAAGGCATTTGACAAAATTGAGCCCCTGTTCAAGTTCAACTTAAAAATTTGTTATATTTTTAAAGGTTTTTTTTTTTTTAAGATTTAATTTATTTATTTGAGGGAGAGCATGCACAAGCACTGGTGAGGGACAGAGAGGAAGCAGAGCCTCTCTTGAGCAGGAAGCCTCTGAGTAAAGAGCCTTAATCCCAAGACCTGACCCAAAGGCAGATCCTTAACTGCCACTCAGGTGCCCCTAAAAATGTATTATATTTTATATACTAATAACATATTTGATATTGAAAAGTACTGACTTCAGTAGTGTGAAAAATATTCAATACTTAGGGATAAACTTAACAAAATACATGAAAGATCTATACTCTGAAAATTATATAAAGTTTCTAGAAGAATGTAAATGAAGCCCAAATAGAGAAAGATACAAGGTTTATGCATCAGAAGAATCACCATTATTATGATGTCAATGATCTATAGATTTAATGAATCTATATATGTAATTTTTTCAGATATTCAACATAATCCCTGTCATTTCCCATCAGTTTTCTTTTTCTTTCTTTTCTTTTTTTTTGATAAACATTGATAAGGTGATTTTAAAAGGCAAAGGATGTACCATATGCAATATAATTACATTGACTTTGGAGAAAAAAACCAAAATTGGAGATATTAGAATACTTGATTTTAGGACATATTATAAGCTTACAATAGTTAAGAGAGTGTGGTATTGACATGGATAGACATATAGGTGAATGAAACAATATAGATTCTATACATAGATGCTCAGTTGATTTTCAATATTGGTGCAAAGATAATTCACTGGGAGAAATTTAATTTAATTGATGCTTATCCTGAACTTAATCTGTTTCAGTTTTCAGATCCAAACTAATCCCCCTATCAATCCCAAGACTTTCTGAAAAACTGCAAACTGAGAAAACTATTCTATGTACCGCCTTTTGCAACTCTTAAATTTGACTTTCTCCTACTCTGCTAAGGCATTTACTATTTTTCACTCTCTCTGTCATGAGCTATTTTGGGTTAAATGGTTAAAAGAGATCTCTTAGCTTAGACAAATTCAAGTTTTCAGTCCTCTTTCTTGTTCTCCTGGTAGTTTGGAGATGAGTTTTGAAAGAAGGAAAGGGAAGAAAAAGACATTTTAATATATTGAGATTTATTTTTATTCCTGGTCCTACTTTGTCTCAACTTCAATTTAGAAGTTGAATATTTTTATCTGTATATTGGAAGAAGATATCAGGGTATTTTTACACTCTTCAGAGCTGAACTGCTTTGGATTTCTCCAAATCATCACATATTCTATTTCTTCTTTTTTTTTTCTTTGAAATAATCACTACAATAGTCAGGACTTATTGAGCACTTATAGTGTCCCAGGCAATGGTCTATGGACTTCTAACACACATTTAACTCTTATGTTATTTGAAGGTGTATAATATTATCCCAGCTTAACTGATAAAGAAAACTGAGCTTAAATTTAAAAAAAAAAAATAAAAAGCTTAAGTAGCTTGAGCAAGGTAATATAGTTTGTAAACAATGGTACTATAATTTGAACCCACGTGATTTATCTTTAGACTCTGCATCTTTTATCTACTATTCTATACAATATGGTGGAAATGAAGTAAGATATAATCACCAATATACACACATACACACACACAGAATCCAATTTTAAATGTGTTTTTTCTTTTTTCTTCTCTGACATCCTACTTTGAAATCCAAGTTAGAATTTATAGGAAACTGGGAGAAAAACAAGACTTACAACATTTGAGTGAATTATATTCACATAACATGAATATTAATCTTGTTTCATTAGAATGTACAAATATCATGAGGACCATGAACTCTGATGGAACACTGAGTAGACAAGCTATAGGGTATCAGATAAATTTGCTGATGACAAGAGGACAACCTCCATTTCCCCAGATAATCTTGGTTGATTAGGCTAGAATATAGTCCTGATGTTTCCAGCAGAGGCTTCCTCCCTTCCTTCCTCTCTCTTTGCCTCCCTCTTTCCTTTCCTTTTCCTTTTTTCCTTCCTTCCTTCCTTCCTTCCTTCCTTCCTTCCTTCCTTTCTTCCTTCCATCCTTCATGCATGATTGGTTTCCAGAAAACGCTACGAATAAATTTATAAAATAACCATAGTCTTTGACCTCATGAACTTGTGTGGTGTGAGAAGGTAAGCAGTATACACTTGATTATGTAATTAATTAAGTGGTATACCTATCTTACAAAGGGAAAGTACAGGTACTATGAGAGTATATCCTGTCAGCTAGCCCAGACTTGACCAAGGAAGGTCTGCCTGAGAAAGTGACACATAAACCAAAAATGAAGGGTGAGATTGTGGGTTTGTGAAAAATTCCCAGTCTATACAACCTAAGCCAAGTGAAATCTTTAAAAGAGACTTTATGTCCTTTCACAGAGTTTCAGGGGAAAAAGAAAATGAATTAGCATTATAGCATCATTTGTGAAAGCTTTCATATACTTTAGGAAAACTGTTTAACCTTTCTGAGACTCGGTTGCCTCTTCTGTAATTGCTTTTAACAAAATTTTCGGCACATGTTTGCTGAGAGGATGAAATAAGATAGCCTTTCAAAGAGAAGAGGACAGTGCCAACCACATAGCAGGAATGTATAATTGTTTATTTCTTGTTCTGATTTAGAAATTCAATCATTTTTTAATCTAACATAAGGACTTGTCATCTCAGTCAACAGTCGTGCAAATTCACTGTTAACTACACCCAAACTACCAGAATAGCAGCCCCGTTAAACAACCAATCCCCACACAGACCCACAATAGTGGGCCTATTTCTTTATAATCAGTTTGCTCATTTTTGTGCTAGCAGGGTTGTTCTTTTCCCTCCTCTTTAAAGAACAGAAAGAAGAGAGTAGAGAACTTAGGAAAGAATAATAAATTGAGATTGGGAAAATCCGGAAGTCAGGGAATGTAAACCAACCCTGTTTCTTCTCATTGTGTGGTGCCATAAGTCTCACAACAGCCTTCCTCACCAATTTAGGCTTTTACTCTGGAGCCTTAAGCCCCTATATGTCTTTCAAATAAGCCTGGTCTTCTTGGAACAGAGGTTCAGACTGCCCTATATTTTTCTAAGCTTCTCACATCTTTTATTTATCAGGCACGTTCTAGGGTTATCTCGTTTGTCTCCCAGTTCTTCCTTCCATGTAATTCTTGAGACCTCACACCATGTTTACCTCTACTCCCATGATCTACCCTGTGTGCTAGTGCTTTACAAAGGCTGTGTTTGTCTTTTACAAGGTAATAGTTGTCTAAAGAATGAATCCATGTTGAAAGATTAATAGGAGTAGGCTCAGGATTAGGTCAACTGTAGCTTCTAGCAGTAGAGTTCTGCTTCCTTTGTTCCCATAAAGTATTGTCAGATTCTGAGTTCAATAAAAATGAAATGATTTTATCAATATCTACATCTGTGTTGGTATTGATATCTTTCTTTTCACATGTATATATTCTTTTATTGCTAATATTTCCATTTTGTCTCTTAGAGTTCATCCATGTTAACTTTGGATAACCCTGGATTATGAATAAGATTGAGGAAAAAGAAGCCCAAAGAATCACATATTTATTCAAAATTTTATAGGATGACATCTCAATGTCCAAATAGCCTCATGTTTGGGATATATCTGTAACTCTTTTACCTTTTCGATTATCTTGTTGCTGTTATCTCTGATACTGATGGTTCTCATTAGTTCTTCCTGATTGTTTGAAAGCACTTTTGGGTCTAAACTTTTGTTCTCAGACATCATCTTTTAGGGCTTTTTCTTATATACAATATGTTAAGATTTCTCAACAATTTAGCATATGTGAACCATGTAATAGACATTTGGGAAAAAAAAAACTGCCAATTTTATTCAAATTAAAGAAGAGTTTATCATGATGTAAACTTATCAAAATAAAGCATGATGTTGTATCATGAACTTGTTATAAATAGTATGAATTATTAAATATCAAGATATCAGGAGCCAGATTATTTGGTTTTTACTCCTTCATGAAAGTATCTACATCTGGCCTGTTGACAGCTTAGGCTATTTGTCAGTGTCTACATCCAGTTGGTTTCTTTGACCACTCAGTTTGTTTATTCAACAAGGCAATTTTAACTCATAGTTATAACTCTTTGATAACTAATCAGTTAAGTCAACAAAAATATTTACTAACATCTCTTATTTGCTTAGAAGCATTCTAGATACTTGAAAACATAAGGTCTGTAGACTATAGCAGACAAAATTTCCAGCCCTTGAGGAACCTAGGTTAAAGGGATAAAGACATATGTAACTAATAAATAGATTATTTGGTATATTAGAAAGTGATAAGTGCTATAAAACAGAACAAGGTAAGAATAATGCAATGAGGGTTTCATGGCAGCCCTTGCTGAGAAGGTAAGATACAAGGAAACCTTGAAGGCAGTAAGAGGTTTAGGCAAGTGGGTATCTGGAGAAACTGTCCCAGGCAAAGTGAACAGCTAGAATGAATGCTTAGGAGTGGCAGGTCTAAAAAAGGTTAATGAGGCCAGTGAGTCTGGATCAAAGTGAGACTGGGGTAAATATAAGAGAACAGACATTTGGATAAAACATGGAGTTTTCACCAGAAACTACTTTCAATGCATAATAAATACTAAATCAAGCAGCGTATTGTTCACATTTTCAGGATTAGGTGGTGAAAGACAACATTGATAAAAATCACAATTGACACATAATTGACATGAAAATAAATGCCTGCATTGAGAGACTTGTATTTTCTTAGGTAAATTTTCTTAAAGTTAAACTGATTAGTAAAATACTTTTATTAAATGGACAGCCTTTGAGAGCAGTAAAGCCCAGAAGATAGCAAAGAATGAACACAATATAGTTCCAATTAGTACTAGATGACATCTCTTCATATTCTGTGGTTACATTTTCAATAGTACATAATTAATTTACTTTTCCCAGTGGCAAAGAATATCACTAAGTGATGGTAAAGTTTAACAAAGAAATAGTGATTGTCACTTGTACCATAATGTCCCAAGTAATAGTGATAGTTCATCCTCAAGTTAAAAAACACTCATACTATGTTCAGAAAACAATAGCTTCATGCTATTTAAGATGTTCTATATAACTATTTGAGCTTTCTTCCTGAAATCATAGTAGATATTTTTTCTGCCATTTTCAATGCCTTGAAAGGACTTATTTCTGTCTCATCCCTGAGGTACAACTTTCCATTCAAAATAGCATACTTTGAAAAATAAAGATACTCCCTACCCAGAGTACATGTAATTGTACATAATTATGCCATTATGCATAATAACAAGATTGTATGTGGTCTGTTTTCAAAATTCTATTCAACATGGAATCAAAATTCTAGGTATATTGTTGAATGCCAACTGATTGCTGCAAAAAACCTAATGGAGGAGCGAGATTCAGGTGTAAACTTTTTTATTGATTTAACTGGTCCTTTCTTGTCATACTTTTCAATGGTCCATGAGTCCTAAACTCAAAGCACTTTTTGAAGTCACGAGACAGGTAAGAAAATCACTTTATTATAAGTGAAATATCCCTTTTCATAGCATGATTTTAGTGATCAATAAAACAGAGACTTTCTTCCTCAAGCTTATACATTTGCTTGCACATTTTCATACACTGAGCCTCAGTGTTTTTCTTTGCTGTGAAGCAGGGCATTTGACGCTATACATTTGTGATGGTAATTATTCTTCATACTATATTCCATTGGAATGATACATTATCTAGCAAAAGGGGCATGTGAGGGAGAAAATTTTGCCAATGTCTTTTTGTATTTTCTTTCCTGGAATAGTTTAGCTTTTACTATTTTTTGCTAGTATATGAAAGCTCCTTATGCTCTGTTAAAAAAAAAAAAAAAAGAAAGGAAAAAAGAAAGGAAAAGAAAAGAAAACTTTGTAGACTTTCTGCCTGTGTTTTATAGCAGTGACAAGGCAGTGACTCTTAGAGACTGGCAGGCTGATGGTCCCATGAAGTCTGGTTTTTCAAGATATGTCATCATAATTCCTATCTTTAGTTCTCCATTTCAGGTTCTCAAAAAATTAATCATACTTGCAGAGCTAGTTGTTTTAGTACCTAACAGATTTCTATTGTTTGCTGATACCAGTGTCTACGCATGATAATGCTTTATTTTATTTACTATTTTCTTCCCAACTTTTAGATCTCAATTCACCATTTGAAATTATTGTTCCATTTTTTTTAATTGGTGATGCATAATAATACAATGATAACAAAAAAGTTAATAAATCTAACAATAACATGAAGGTGACATAAAAACCTCAGGTAAAAGAAATTGAACCCTATTCACTAAATGCTGGTTGAGAATATAACCTTGCAGAATACAACAGCCCTTAAAAATATAAATATTTTTAAGAACTACCAATATTTCTGCATAAATATAATTAATTTCATATTTGTGACATATGTATTTGACTCAATTTTTAAGTTGCCAAGAAAATTTAGCATCACTTGAGAAACTACTGGGAATTACCATAGAAAATACAGTAAATACTACAGATTTTGAGAACATTCTATGCTTTGTTGAACTAGATTCTTCTTCTTTTTTTTTTAAAGATTTTTATTTATTTATTTGACAGAGATCACAAGTAGGCAGAGAGGCAGGGAGAGAGAGGAGAAAGCAGGTTCCCCACTGAGCAGAGAGCCCGATGTGGGACTCGATCCCAGGACCCTGGGATCATAACCCGAGCCGAAGACAGAGGCTTTAACCCACTGAGCCACCCAGGCACCCGAACTAGATTCTTCTGATTGCTTAATCAATAGCCTGGATTTTCCTTTGCTGATATCATATACTTCATTTGAGATACCTCTATTTCTGTCTTCTTCTCTGACTTTTCTGATTATTGAAATTCATCATTGCCCTCAAGGCCCAGCTCAAATGCCATGAATTCTTTCCCATTCCAGAAGCAAGAATAAAATATTGTCTTGCATATATTCTTAAAGCAAATAGTTGGTGTATCTCATATAGCACTTACCACATTTTGTATTGATTTCTATCATTCAACTTAAGGTAAGAAAAGTCAAATTCTCAGTGTTCTTGTTAATTACATATAGAACAAGGAGTAGACCCGAGATTTGTTAACTCTCAATCCAGTGCTCTGTCTGCTTTTATATAAAGCTCCCTCCTAACTCTCCATCAAATGCAGCAGATATTCCATTTTCTATTATCCTTATTTCTTATTATTTGGCTTAGATTTTTATGCTTTTACTATTCCAGAGTAGATTGCAGTTTACAATATACATAATGGACAGAAGAGATAGTCCTTATTATTATATTTTGTGGAGACCTTAAAAATACCCCCACAAGCAATAAAAGTGCCTAAATGATGATAAAGAAATGGAAGATGAATAAGAAAGCAGAAGGAAGAGAAAGGGACAATAGGGATGGGGGGAATGAATAAAGTAACCACCATTAGAGTGGGTCTTGATGTTATTTCAAATGAAGAAAACACATTTCAAGGATAAACAGAGGTTCCATAGTCCTACTTCGTGCTGGAGGTAAGGAGGGGAGGATTATTAATGAATTCATAAGAGCAAGTAGTACTTGTCACCAAGTGGGAATCATCATTAGATGGAATTAGCTTCCTAATTGCTTGGGTGGGAATGAGGGACAAATATTTGGCAGGGCAGGTGATGTTAGAAAATAATTCTCAAGTGACTGAGACAAACAGTCGCTTCCATCAATATCTTCTGAACATCACTCAAAACAGTGTCTTGCAGAACAGTAGCTTGTGTTTCCCTTTTTGGGCTTTTACTGTTCTCTCAAATTCCAGTTGTTTGCATTTTCCTGTTTATTCCAAATATGAAACTCAGAATTTGTTCCCGTCATAACTGTGATTGCATTTGTTCTGTTTAGGTTTTTTTTTTCTTCATTGGTAAGTCTTCATTCGGTTTTTAAGCTCTTTAATGGAAGTTTCTAATTAGTTTCAAAGCGGCCAGAGGGCAAGGCAGTTGCTTGATTCTTCACACATGGCACTATTAACCCCAGAGAACTGGCTGAAAACCTAGCACTATGCCATGTGTTTTGAACGATGCAAAACCTTAAAGGACTACCATTTTTGAAAATTATATCTATGCTGGAGTTTACTTTGAACTGACACTGTTTATCCTCTGCAGTTGCAGAAATAAACAGAAAAACCTTAAAATACTAACAGTTGCATTTGATTCTTGATATTCCTTGGCAACTAATCACAACTCCTCTCCATGACATGTAAATATTTGACAAGAAGGTAAAATACAGCTATCCGATCCTCATATATATTTAATGATCCCCACATACAGAGCCAAAAAGTAGAGAGTAAAATGTCTGTGCAGAGAAAGGGCAGTGGCTAATGAGGTCTAATAACCAACATGATGGCACTCTCTTCATGGCCTACTATGCATGCTGCTAACAGGGAGATTCCATATTGATAGTTTTTGCTCAAGACATTATTTACTAAGAAGTTTGTAAGGACAATTTTTATTCAGACTATGCAGCCAAAAGAAAACAACTTTTCTGATCTCTGTTACCTTTCTTCTGTAAGTCATGTCTGCTTTAGATTCACAGCACTAAATTAGTTTGAAGATCAATGTAGAGAATTTTTGTAAAATCAAAGGAGCTTGCGTTGAGAAAGGCTTACAAAGTGTCACTTGCAAACTAAGATCTCCCAAGCTCAATCCAAATCAAAATGTGTGTTGTTCAGCTAATCGACCTATTTTTTAAAAAATGAATTTGGACAGTCTTCAGCTGGACTTGAGCCCAACACTTACCAAAAATCTCCCCCCTCCTTTGTCATGCATCTCCCTTGAATCCCTTAAATGCATTATCTGCATGTCTTCTTCATTTTATGGGGAAGAAAACAGACTTAGTGTGGGTAATTAGCATGCTCCACACCATATAGCTAGTCAGAGTAGAGCTGTAACTTTATAACCTGAAGTTCTTGGCTTCCAGCTTTTACTGGATCCTAAAAGTTTGAATGTGATGGAGTAAGTGTCACATAGGATGGTGAGATTATTGCATGTGATTGTATTTCCTTCTCAAAATATTGGAGCTCACAGAGTATATGTCTGTGTATATTGGTAGAGAGAGCTCATCTTACAGAATGGTGAAGCTGACGTTCCTGAGTGTCTATAGGGGCACAGTTTGTCCCTCAGTTAAACGGGATTGATAAGCTATGACTACACCTTCTAGCTATATCTCTCTTCCTACCAAAAATGTCAGTAAAGGACAGAGAGAGTGAGCATTTCCAGCTGCATCCACCCACCCATGATCTGGAGAAACATGCAAGAGGCCGTGATAGACACCAGTAATGTGTAAATATATTTACATCCTTGATGGGAGGAACTGACAAGTGAATTTGCCAGCACTCAAAGAAAACCTAGGAAGGCAAAAGAAATACACACAAGGTATCATTTCATGAATATGAGGGACAATGTAAATGATAAAGTGATTGTGAGACTTATTTCCGAGAAACAGAATTGGTGAAAACCAAAACTTTCTTTGTCCTGTTGGTTTGGTTTTGGTACTTTAAACTGACAGAATCAGCTTCAAGAAGGGTGCTTCCTTTAGCATAACATGTAGGTTAACCAGAGAAATCCCTTAACCGTCACACTTTCTGACACAGTGGAAGGGCTTTTGGAAACAGAAGCACCCCATTAAAATGGTCTGTTCATCTAAATTTATTTTCTGTTGTTAAAAATTCCTCCTCTGGATTGCAGTTTCGCTTGACTCCTTTGGCATCAAAGAAGTGTTTAAAAGCATAAAATTGAAAATGAAAGACAAGATGCTTAGTCATCTGCTCTGTGTGCCGGGGTAACAGTGGACTGTCAAAGCCAAGTGTTTCCTTGCCTGGGATTCAATGACAAGAGGGCCAGCATAGACACAGAAGAACCAGAATTTGAAGTCCTTAGACCCCAACTCTTTTACCAGTGAAAAAGGGAATTTATGTTTTTAAGTGTCTTTTCCATCCCCCTTATCGTCCGCAATTAATGTTTATTTTCCTTCTTCCTAGATGTTTCTGCCACTGTTTGTTTAATGGTGTGTATATCCTTTTATAATAAGTGTGTTATCACTTTGTATAATTATTATGTGTGATTAATCCTGCATGCTCTGGAAAACTGTTAGGTTTTCTTATTTAACCAGAGGGAATGTCTTTAAGTCTTTGTGTTATTCACATATAATGCAAGTTGACAAGACCTCCTGTGAATGGAGCAGAATATGAAAAGTCTGTATTTAAAAGTCTGTGTTGAAATAGCTGAGAAGATAGCATTATTTTCCCCTCTTATGCCCATCCCGGTAGTAGCTGGTAAGTAAGAATTTTACATGTGACACAAGAATAGTTTGAGTATCAGAGTAACAGGCACATTGTATTTTACAACAGGATAAATCACAAAACATGATCTTTCTTTTGATGATAAAATATGGCTGCTATTATAATCAAAGTATTTATGACATACCTCTTGATGCATGGATACTAGTCCACAGGCTGATCTTGGATGGATGGATGGTTGGATGGATGATAGGTGCGAGAGATAGATGAGAGAGATAAAGAGAGAGAGGGGACTATAATATATCCATACAACGCAAGTAATAAATTACTTTTTTGACAGAAATAGTGAGGTATCCCTCTCAGATTTGAGATAACCTCCTCAGATTTTCATCTTGTAATTTGAACAATTATCTTGCTTAGTAGGTATTAGGACTTGAAAATGAGAAACGCTTCTTGCTAGACTTCTGTTCAACATTACATTGAACGAAGGGTGTCTGGATGGTTCAGTCTGGTAAGTGTCTGCCTTCCATTCAGGTCATGATCCTAGGATCCTGGGATTGAGCCCCGCATCGAGCTCCCTGCTCAGCGGGGAGTCTGCTTCTCCTTCTCCCCCTGCCCCTCTCCACTGGTTGTGCTTTCTCTCTCTCAAAAAAAAAAAAAAAATCTTAAAAAAATAAAAATAAATTACAGTGGACAAAAAAAAAAAAAAAACGAAAACAAAAACAAAAACAAAACAAACAAAATAAAACCAAGCACATGGACAGCAAGATATCAGCTTTGTTCTAACCAAGGCAGAAGTTTATACTTTATGAATGACAACAATAGGCTCTACTATAAAACTGACACCTCACTCCACAAAGACAGGGTCTTTGGCTCCCGTTTATGGGATGGCTAGGAGCAAACAGGGCTACTCATCTCAGATCCAAAGTGAAAAAGGGAGGGAACAGAGTTTATGCTTTAACTCCCTTACGTCAGATTCACCAGTCAGATATCTCACTGTCTCTTGGTAGGAAATCATGACTTAAATTCTCCTTCAGAATCATTTTCCAATTTCTGTCTTCAAGGCCATGCTTCCTTGCACTTGAAGTCATGATCACACACTGTCTTTATTTTTGTCTAAATTTTATTTCATCACATTGATCATTTATGCTGACACCTTTAACTTTTGAAATTTATTTTGATTCAAATACTTCACTTTTACAAATTTCCAAATTCTACTAATTACTGTAGCTTCTTAGAACAGCATTTTTAGGGATGCCTGTGTGGCTCAGTTGGAGAAGCATCTGCCTTCGGCTCAGGTCAGGATCCCAGGGTCCTGGAATCTAGTCCCATCTGGGGCTCTCGGTTCAGCAGATAGACTGCTGCTCCCCCTGCTGTGCTCTCTCTTGTCAAATAAATAAGTAAAATATTTTTTAAAAGAATAACATTTTTAGAGACACTTTGTTTAAACTCTTCTCTATAAAGCTTTTTGGTTTAACAGCACTGAAATGAATTTTAATAAATATAATCAGAACAGAAATGAATTTTAATAAATATAATCAGAACAGAAATACTATAGGAAAGAAATGACAAAATAATTGTTAATCAACTGTACATAGGTAATGATATTGTGAATTATAATTTTCAACAGCTACGAGAAACCTCTTCTGTAACCCTGGGTGAGCATTGTTTCATCTATATTGAAAGGTTTTTTTTTTTTTTTTTTTTTGGCGGGGGGTGGGGGAGGGTGTTAATCCCAAAGCAAGCTCTTTTAATGATAATCATATTCTAACTCCACTTACTTTGAAGCACACCTTAATGCTAAGCAAGTCAAATTTCTAATATTAAAAAAAATAGCTCTGTAATCTTGCATATGTGGAAATACTTCGTCAATCTTCATTCACACAAGTATCATGAATATCAAAGGAAACTTAAGCATATCAAGTATTGATAATGAATACTTGAATATTGTAAGTTTTAACGTGACAAATACGTTTCCTTTTGTTTATTAACTTCTACAAATAGGTTGGATTAATGGCAGTGCTACTTGTAGGGGATAATAATGCATAACTAAAATGTTTCTATGTTTTATTTTAATAACACTTAGAGTATGGAAACCAGTCTTACTGAGTTTCTTCTCCCAGAAGCTCTGTTACAGGACAGAGAGATTTTAAAACAATTTCAGTGATCTAAGGATATTCATTTTCATGATTATTAAAAATGAAGCTAGTTATGTTCAATCCTTTATTAGTAGCAATTCTAATAATTTATGTTATAGAGTTACGGTTTAGGTTATATTAGTGTTTAATGAAATATATGGGTTCTGGATCCATGAATTTCCTATGAACAGGTATTCTGGGTGAAAAAAATTCAAGATATTCTACAAAATTTATATGATGTTCCATGTTAAATTTGACAGATACATAACAACAGAATCATCATCTACCTCCTAAAGCAGTTAAATGCTGGAATGTGTCATTACAATCTGTTGGAGGCCTCCAACTTCTCACTTTCCTTTTTTTTCTTTGACTTTTTCTTCCATTGGAAAAAATGTTGCATTTCATTCTTGCAAAAGCTGTAAGCTTATTTAAAATAACCAATATTTCAAATAAATAAACAAATATGGCTACTTTGTTCACATCTGGTTCACAGTTGGAATCAAACTGGTCCCTTACCTGACAAAAACATCATTAGATCTTTTCTTAGTGCATATGTTCCTGATCGACCCTCTAACTTCAATAAACTTACTAGCTCGGGCTGCTCTTCTAATTATTTATAATCATTCTGTGTTTTATCACTTAATGATACTTAAATGAAAAATATCAAATATAACCCATTAGCCTTTATGTAATTTATAATTTTATTATATCACTAAACACACTATTTAATTAAAATGACTACTTTTTTTAACGTAAGGTTTTCGATGAAGGAAGCACTGTGTTGCTTTACATTCTGGTACTACAAGCTCCTTAATTAGGATAACTACTTCAAAATGTTTTTCTGCCATTGCAGCTGCACCACTAGAATATCCTTGTACCCAGCATTTCACTTCCAAACTACATTTGTCAGCAATGCAAGGAGTCAGTTTCATATAGTGCAGGAGTAGTTGTTTTTTAAAATAATAGTAATAGAAATAATAATAATAATAATTGAGCAAGAGAGAAAGAGATCTTCCATCATAAAATAATCAAACTTAGATTGTCCATACAATAAAAGAAATGCTTTTTCGGGGCACCTGGGGGTTCAGTGGGTTAAAGCCTCTGCCTTTGGCTCAGGTCATGATCCCAGGGTCCTGGGATCGAGCCCCACATAGGGCTCTCTGCTCGCGAGGGAGCCTGCTTCCCTTCTTCTCTCTCTCTGCCTGCCTCTCTGCCTACTTGTGATCTCTGTCAAATTAAAAAAAAAAAAAAAAAAGAAAGAAAGAAAAAGAAATGCCTTTTCACAATATTTGTGGAACCAATCAAGCTACAGTGAAAAATACTTTGCTAACATTAGTCCTCACTAGCTGCATAGGTTCAAACATGGTGTGTCATTGAAAAATGTTACTTGAATTACCTTCTTTACAGCAGTCATCGAACACTTCCAGGCAAACACATTTTCTGCAGTATTTCACTAATGCTTTTGCAATTGTTTATGTTTTTCTCAGTCTTAACAACCCGAAGTGCTACTTTATAAGAAGCTTGCAATGCACTCATGTTTATATGTAAAATTATTGAACATCTGCTTCTGTTGACTTTTTAAGTTAATAATCTGTCTTTCAAATAGTTCTTTGGTTTTGAACTTAATTCTTTATGCTTTTTATGTTAATGCCATGTAAGTTTTGAAAATTTAATTGCCTCATTAGCTATTACATTTCCACAAATAATACAGTGTTGTTTCAGCAACTTATCATCAATTATGGTAAATCTATGAGAGGTCATACTTTTAAGTAAAACTAATATGAACTCATTTGATCCCCATTTCTTTAGAATATTTCTATTGTCATCATTGGGTTTATTTCTGCTGTTGCATTCACAGAGTTGACCCTTTTTCATCAAATGCAAATTAGGGTTAAAAATGAATAATAGAATGTTTACTTCCTTAATGCAGCTAATAATATTAAACTAAAAATTTTTTAAAAGCTTGATGAAAATTTTAAATGATTGCATAAACTAAAAGTTACAAAACATCAGGTCCCTAAATATAGATAGATATCATATGCTGCATCATGTTTCTACTGTGCTTGAAAGCACATGCAATTGGTCGCACAACTTTGGTAGCTCCCATGGTCCGATCCGTTACGGTATCGACCACCAGCACTACGCTGGTCACTCACTTGAATTATCCATGCACTGTAGAATTTTCTAAATATTTATTCTGATTCTTACATTTATCTCCGTGTAGACTGATAGCAAAATGTGGCCTCACATGGCTCCTGGGCCATTGCTCTCTGAAAGGCATCAGGGTCAGAGGGAATTTCAGATGGAGGTAAATGCTCTGGCAGGTTTCATCTTGCCTCCCTCTGCTCACCCAGCATGTCTTCCCTCTGCTCACCCAGAATGCCCCTCTTCTTTCTGCTGACCTAGGAGCACTAGATACCCATCACCAGATGCCGATCAGATTCAAAATAACTCTCGATCCCTGGCTGTTGCTTTCTTCCCATTCCACCACTCTTTTGAACAGGTGTGGCTACTGTAGTCATTCTGGGCCCATCTCACATGATATGGAGCAAGTAGGGGGACAGAGGCTTCTCCTTTCACTTAACAAGTCTCTAGATGTCTAATAGCCGTTGCCGGGAAGCCCCAGTGTTAATCAGAGCTGATGCAGGTCCCGAGACACTGACATATTTTGGGCTGGAAACTAGGATTTTGTAGGTAGTAATTTATCCATTTTTTTAAAAGATTTTATTTATTTACTTATTAAAGACCTCACAAGTAGGCA
Source organism: Mustela nivalis (assembly GCF_964662115.1). Classification (NCBI taxonomy): domain Eukaryota; kingdom Metazoa; phylum Chordata; class Mammalia; order Carnivora; family Mustelidae; genus Mustela; species Mustela nivalis. The sequence goes on along the minus strand of NC_139030.1, from coordinate 30,749,477 downwards.
GAGAGGCAGATGGGGGCCATGAGGGAAGCAGGCTCCTTGCTGAGCAGAGTCTGATGCAGGGTTCTATGCCAGGACCCTGGGATCATGACTTGAGCCAAAACCAGAAGCTTTAACTTTAACCCACCGAGCCACCCAGGCACCCTGATTTATCCATGTAATTGCTAGTTCTACTCGTTACATTCTATTCTCACCCTGGTCTTTTTTTTTTTAACTCTGTGATCTTCAGTCCATTTTTGATGTACTTGCTTTCCTGAAGTAGTTGTTGTTTTGTTTTTTGTTTTTTCTTTTTAACTTGGACAGAGTTCTTTATTATTATTATTTATTTTTTTCTCCTTCTCTCCCTTCTTTCCTTCCTTTCTACACTTCTTCTTCCCTTTCTTTCTTTCTTTTCTTTTTTTTTTGGTATCACTTGTAGTTACGTAGTTAAGATATTTTTCCCATGGCCCTAAAGACTGGCCAACATACCCATGTTCTCGTTCCTTCAAGTGTCTTCCTTCCTCCTATGATTGTTTAGTTCAGGGAAGTGTGATTTTCTTGGGCAAAGCACAAATCTTTCCCTTTTCATTTATATACCCCTTTTGTAAGCTTTTACTTTTGTCTAAAATATTATTTTTTTGTTTAGACATTACGTATGGAAAATTTCTTTAGTCTTATTTTTTCTTATAGGAGATTAACACACATTTAACATTGCATAAAACATGCATTTTAGAGTGTTAAAGATAATTATGAAATGTACATCCATGTAACCATGAACCAAATCAATCAACAGAATACTTCCACTACCTCCCAGTTAGTTCTTTCATGATCATACACACAATACACCTTCTTGTAAAGAACTAACATACTCTGACTTTGGCGATAACTATTTCCTCATTTTCTTCTTTGTAGTTTTTTTTTTTTTTTTTAAGATTTTATTTATTTGAGAGAGAGAGAGATCACAAGTAGGCAGAGAGCCAGGCAGAGAGAGAGAGAGAGGGGAGGAAGCAGGCTCCCTGCAGAGCAGAGAGCCCGACTCGGGGCTCAATCCCAGGACCCCGGGATCATGACCTGAGCTGAAGGCAGAGGCTTTAACCCACTTTAACCCAGGAACCCCTCTTCTTTGTAGTTTTAATACACTTATTAATATAGATTAGTTTTTCCTGTTTATATCTTTAGGTACCAGAAAACATATTGTGTGAATTTCCAGTGTTTTGTTTCTTTGTTAAACATATGTTTGTAGGACGCCTGAGTGGCTCAGTGGTTTAAGCCTCTGCCTTTGGCTCAGGTCATGATCTCAGGGTCCTGGAATCAAGCCCCACATCGGGCTCTCTGCTCAGCAGGGAGTCTGCTTCCCCCTTTCTCTCTGCCTGTCTATATGCCTACTTGTGATCTTCCTCTGTCAAATGAATAAATAAAATCTTTAAAAAAAACATGTTTCTAGGATTATATTACAATATGTAGATCTAGTTCATTCATTTTCCTTGCTGTATATCAAAGCTACTCAAAGTAGTTGGTTCTCAAATGAGAATTCCACAATGAATGTAAATGAACACACAAGAGTGGAAATCAATGTACTGCATCTTCATTGAGAAAATCTTGCTAAAACAAACAAAATCTAGTGTGCTTAGTGAAGTAGTTAATTGTTTTATTCTGAAACAAATTCCTGATCTCTTCAGCATTTATCTATATACCTATATCAAGCATTTCTTGGACGACTGTCAATGAGTGGATCACATTTTAAGTAGAGCTGCTATACAATATTTTATTGATTAACAGGCCACATTCTATTTTTCCATCCTACTGTTGACTGAGAATTATGTTGTTTCTAGTTTGGGATTATTAGAAAAAAGTCCTAGCTACTTCTCTAGTGCACATTCTAAAGTAGATTTGCAGTTTTGGATGGCGGCACATGGGTGGCACAGTTGGTTGAACATCTGACGCTTCATTTCAGCTCAGGTCGTGATTTCAGGGTCCTAAGATGGAGCCCTTTGTGGGGCATGGAGTCCGCTTGGGATTCTTTCTCTCCCTCTACCCTTACATTTCAGTACCTGTACATTCTCTCTCTCTCTCTCAAATAAACAAATAAATAAATCATTTTTTAAAAAGTAGATTTGCAGTTTTCTCAATTATACTGGATATGATACTTTCAAAAAGCAGTTGGATGAGTTTTATGGCCAGCAACAGTGTATGGAGAGTCCAATTGCCTTCTATCATCAACAAATATTTGGTAATGTCAAATTTTAAAATGTTTGCCAATCTGGTTGGTATAGAGTAGACTTTCATTATGGTTTTAACTGGAGTTCTATATTATTATATATGGTAACTTTGAAGAGCAAAAATTCTTTATTTTAATGTGGTTTAATTTGTTAATCTTTTCTTTACTGTTTAGTGCTTTCTTTTCTTGATTAAAAGAAATTTTTCCAGGGTGCCTGGGTGGCTCAGTGGGTTAAGCCTCTGCCTTCAGCTCAGGTCATGATCCCAGAGTCCTGGGATCGAGCCCCACATCGGGCTCCCTGCTCAGCAGGGACCCTGCTTCCCCCTCTCTCTCTGCCTGTCTGTATGCCTACTTGCGATCTCTCTCTGTCAAATAAATAAATAAAATCTTTAAAAAAATAAAATAAATTTTTCCTCTCCACAATAAAAAGGTATTTTTTCTGTAGTATCTTCAAAAACTTAATAGTTTTGCATTTCACACTTAGGCCTACACCCACCTCAGAATGATTTTTGTGCAAGGCAGGGGTTCACTTTTATTTTTTTCCTGTAACTTTCCCACCCTCTTTATACTCACACCTTTGTTATAAATTAAGAGTCTATACGTAAAAGATATGTCTCTGGGTTCTTTTTTATGTTGCTTTTTTCTATCATTGTGTCAATCAATACCGTCCTGACTGTAGATTCAAAGTAATCCTTGCTATCTGATATTTTCCTGGGGATCTGTCCATTTGTCTAAATTTTCAAGTTTATTTGCATAAAATGGTTTAAAATACCTTGAATATAATGAAGGTTCTGTTGTGGAGACTCTGGATACTCTTCGAGTCCTCTAAGAAGGATGATGTTTTTGCTTTAGAAGAAAATGAACCTGGTTAGATTCAAACTGAAAACTCAGCCTTGCCTAGGTAGGCAGCATATCAAATCTTCATTTTCTTTTCTGTATTTCAATCTTAGCCCAGAATGTTTTCAGTTTGCCTCACGAATGCATGTTTCAAAGGTGAGCCAGAAACATGAACAGAATTTATACACAGAAACTGAGTCTTTTCTCTATTTTTGGACCTCTCTCTCAGCCTTCTCAAATTCTGTCCAGGCTGGCACACTCATTCCCTGTCCTTCTGCCCAGAACAATAAAAGACACTTTATTAGGGTTTGTGTACCATTGCAGCTACTCTCAGTATAAAGCCCCCCAAACAGGAAACTCACCTAGGCCAATCTTCTTAGATTTGGTGTCCTCTTCAAAGTCAGCCTGCTTTTCTTGACTTTCCAGATCCCCATGTTTTGCCTAGACATTACAGTTGTTATCTGTGAGATGTTAGTTTATTAAGAAATCAGCTTCTGGGCGCCTGGGTGACTCAGTGGGTTAAGCCACTGCCTTCGGCTCAGGTCATGATCTCAGAGTTCTGGGATCGAGTCCCACATCGGGCTCTCTGCTCAGCAGGGTGCCTGCTTCCTCCTCTCTCTCTGCCTGCCTCTCTGCCTACTTGTGATCTTTCTCTGTCAAATAAATAAATAAAATCTTAAAAAAAAAAAAAATCAGTTTCCTATCCTGAAAGTAGAATTTTTCCTTGCTCTTCCTGAAAAATTAGCAAATATCTTTAAGTTCTCATTTTTCCCTATATTTGACTATATTATTATTACTATATTATTTGACATATATATATATATATATATATATATATATATGATATTAAAAAATTGGTGGGAAGCAATATGTTTTTAAAAATTCCTCTGTGGGAAGGTTATTGGCCCAAGTAACTTGATCTACTTTCACTAAAAGGGTAAGTCCTCATGTGATTTCCAGAATATCTTGGCAGTCTATGTAGGTTCCCTTAATTAGTGAAAAACTCTTTGTCTCTCAAAGATACAGACTACACAGGTTATAAAACTATGGAAGCCTAGACTTCATTCTCCTTGGTATATACGATTAGACTCCAAACTAAATCCATACTAAAATATACAAATGTCTAAACAGGGTGTTACGTTATGAAGAGTTTAATATAATTATTAGGATTATCCTTTGCAACAAGTGAGAGCCCCTTGGAGCGTGGGTGAGTTTGAAATCCAGTCAAGTCTCAACCACAGTGTGGTGCCACCTGGTGGTGTTTGTCAGATTCAATTTAAATATTAATAGAGACTTGGTTCTATGGGTTCTTGGAGATTCCACAGCAGTGTCAGTGATTCCATGAATCTTCCTGTTAATTGGTCATATTTCCAAGCAGAAGCAGAAGAGAACTGCTTCAAATGCTGGAGCTCTAGGGCCCATTTCTGTCTCCTACATCTTCCTGAGTCTGGGTTGCCTGTTGTTTACCCACCTGTACTGGCCATCCCCTCCAACTATCCCTTTATTTCTGTCCATAGAAGTTAAAAAAAACTTTAACTTCTCTAGATTGGGAACTGGATGTGGGCTCTCTAATCTTGTTATGTCACAAACTTTATTATAATAACATTGATGATTTGGGGGGTTTAATTCTAATCCAAACTCCAAACCTGCTGTGATAGATTCATTAGAAATGATGCTATGATTGCAATGCTTCCTTAGACAAATATTCCTATTCAAAATACATAAACAAACATGACTCATCTAAAGTTTACTTTTGCAGAAGGACTAAGCATTTTTATTTCCACTGAGTTTCCAAATATGAAACCAATTAACTCTAACCAATAGATGTTAGGTATGAGCTTCCATTTATCCCCAAGAAAGTTATATACCATATTCCTTCTTTGGGGGCTCATTTGGAAGGTGAAGCAAAACAAAGTCACCACATCTGGTCTTTCAGATAACTATGCGCAGCAAATCTCCTCTCTAAAAGCCCTCTCCCACCCTCCTAGCCAGTTAGAAGAGTCCTAGACTTTTTTCTTTTTGTTTGCGCCTTCTCCTCAACTTTTATTTTCAAGTAAGAGCAAAAGGACACCACACAGTGGTGACTTTAAAGGCAGTGAGAAAAATTCAGGTCACTGTAATTTTAACCACCTGTGCTGATCTTGCTGTTACTATCACTTGGTTAGACTAATGCACCTTCCTCTTCCTGTGCTTACCTTACATGTAGCAGGCTGTCCAAATCCCATCTCAGCTTTCTTTGTCACATTACCATCAGTTATTTCAACTACTAGAATATCCTCTGTATCTGCTCACTCCTCTGAAGCCTAGTAACTTGATTATTATTTTTTTTTTTTACCAACACACATGCTTGCTGCTATTATTTAAGACAATTATATATTCATGTTTATGTTTAGGGCAGTATTGAGTGGTCAACATGTGGGAAAGAACTGACTAATGCAACACACATGCAACTTACTTTCATCTATGAAACACCTGGTGTAATTAGAAGAGTATAAACATGAACATTATTAAAGGATGCCATTTTATCTAAAATATTCATAAATATTTTCTAGATGTAGAAATAATTCTATACTTTGCATGTTTAAGAAATAATACTTAATATTGCCATTTTTGAAGTTAAAGTAATATCAAAATCTCAGTGTTAATTAAGTGATTATTTTTATAATACAAGCCGATTTCACAAAGGAACACTATATTCTGACAATTTACTCTACTGGGATGGAATAAGTATGTGTAAAAATCTCTCCCAAGCACCAAGGTGCATTACCTGAATAGAAGCTGAACTGCAGTAGTAATGTGATAATTATACTATGTAAGAAGCAGATTCATGTAGTGGTATAAAGCAAGTCTGGGAGTTAGACTTACTGAGTTTAAATCCAAGCTCTGAAACACATTGTAGATTTTAGCTATGAGATCTAGACGAGTTATTAATTTCTTTGTACCTCATTTTGTTTTTTCTCTGTCCAATATGCCAAGTAAGGGTTATTGTGAGGATTAAATGACTTAATGAGTAAAGCAATAGGTAACCTTGCCTGACTGTTAATATGTATAATATATATGTGCATTTCCTACTATTATTATAAAAGATAAAATATAATGTATGTGTTGTTCCTAGTTTTGTTATCATTATAACAATATTATAGCTTTATGTAAACATATTGTATATATAGTAACAATACTATAATATATATAACTATAGGCCAAAGTACAGAATGCCTCTAACTTATTTTTTTAAATTCTAATGGTACTTGAATAGCACTTCTTTAGGCAAGAGTACACTGCACTTTCTCATTCATTTGTTCAGGACAAGATGCCATTGCCTTGCATTGGGACCCAGAAGAGCAAGGGATACACATGTCCCTCCACAAGTAAATGTGTGCATTCTCACAAGTCCATTTGTAGCATTTGATAGCAGGTATTTTATTTTTCTGCCTTTTTGACAGAGGACAGTATTTGGGTACCTGAAGTGGTTGTCTCAGGTCACTCAGGTAATTGGAGTAAAGGCCCCTCTGTCTTGTCATAAAATACAGTTTGTCAGCAACAATCCCTGCTAACTTAGTGACCAAAAAGACTTTCTATGGAGGAAAACACCATCAGAACTCCAAAATGTATTACCATGGAAAGAGTACATCAAAACTGTTCTGTTCAACTGTATTTGAGCAACAGAGCTATAATTTTAGGAGCCATGAATGGCTTTTGGGAAAACGTCCTGATAAATTTCAGAATTTCATCAATCATCATATTCATTTTAATATTTGGTATATTAAATACACCAAAAAAAAAAGTTAATGGATGGTTTTTGTCATAGTAGATGTAAAAACAACAAGGAAATGCATGCAATGCTTACCAAATTTTGCAGTGAAAATCAAAAGGGGGTGAAGAGCATTTTCTAATGTGGAATACCTGTAATATGTTGATTTGCATTTATTGACCACTTCTTTTGGGGATAATCTGAAAAGTGAGGATTTTCAAATGAGGAAAAGTAAACTGTAGTATCTTCAGAGTGAAAATTAATTTTGAATATTTACGGAATAGGATGAGGCAATTCTGTCACTTGAATTAATTTTGTACAAAGTTCAAGTAAAAATTTAAATATAAAATAAAGAGGAATTGTCATGCTAATAATCTGTATACTTTATAAACAGATATTTAAATTAGTCTGAATACACTCAGCTTTACCTACTTAGAACAATCTTTCATGAAACCTAGCAAAAAGGCCCAGTACTGTGAGAGAACACTGTCTTGGAAATTACCCTGGGATTTATATAGCTTGTAAATAAACCACAATTAGGTAAAAACATCAGAGGATGGAATATTTCTGCTACAGTGACACATTAATAGGATGGCAATTTTTCTGCTTATGTGATCATTATTAAAGTTGATAAGTAATTTGCTTACTGAGATATTGTAGGGATTATAATTGGATTATTTGGAATAATAGTACTATGTAAATTTCAAGAATCTTAATCATAAATTTTAAAAAGCTATCATGTAACCCATTTCAGAAATTAACTTAGTAAACCTGTAAGATTAACAGTAATTCTAAGTAAATAGAATAATACAGATAACAGTTTGTTGCTCTCTTGCCAGAGACATTCCCAAAATTTCTCAAGCTTTTTTTGCTGTTGTTGTTGAGAATATTTCTAAAAAAATTAATAGCGTATCTTTTTTACAAAATAATATGAACAAGATTATTTCAGTTGTTGGATTTAGTAACACTACAAAGTCACTATTACTACCAATTCTTTAAGTAATAGATATAGAACTAATGGTAATAATTATGTATTATATAAATAATATATGTAATTTTTATGTATAATTTACATATATAAATTTTTTCTATATATGTATATAAATAAATCCTTTCTCAACCGTTCTGTGCACGTGTGTGTGTAATTTTCCCTTTTCTTTCTATTTGCATATATAATTTCTATAAACACATAACACATGCAGGTTAGAAATTTAGACTGTGTTCTCTTTCCTTTTTTTTAGATTTTTACGTTTAAGTAATTTCTGCACCCAGTTTGGGGCTTGAATTCACAACCCCAAGATCAAGAATCACATGTTCTTCCACTTGGGCCAGCCAGGCACCCCTAGACTGACTACATTCTTTACATGAGTAAAGATCCTGATACTCAGACCTTACACAGTTCAATCTGAATCAGAGTCTCTAGAGTGGAAATCAGGGCAGTGAATTTAAAACTACTCATATTTGAGACCAACTATTCTTAAACATAATTCCAAATTACTTGCGAAGTCAAACAAATCCTTAATATTAGCTTACTTTGTTGTCATTTTTCTCCTTACAGTTTCTTTGGAAGTTCCAGTTAATCAGGTTTTACTCCAACGCATATAACAGCTTACATTTTAGACACTTTTTATTTGTTTCTCTGGCCCCCATTGCTAGCAAAAGATAGATTCCAAGTTGTTACGAGTGCCTGAATTGTGAGTACTATACTTCCCGTATAAATAACATAAACAGAACACCTGTGGACATTTGATGTAATATCTAATTATCTTTAAATTTTCACCTTAATTTTGATATTGTTTAGTTCATTTATAAATGCACCTAAAATTCAGTGGCTTAAACAACAGAGATTAAAAAATAATAAACACAGATATGATTTCTTATATCATAAAAATTGTCCAGGTGACTCTTCAGCTCCTCTCACCTGGGCTCATGCATACTCAACCATTTAGATGAAGACTACAAAATCCACATTCTATCTACCAAAGCAGTTACATGTCCAGCCCATACACAGGGAGGTAGATAAAGAGACTCCACCTAATGATGGTGGGAACAGCAACCAGTAACGTCATATTGCAAGGGATGAAATTGGTTAGGAAATATTATTATAATGATCCCCCACAGATATATATATTCAAATACTCATACACTCAGTTTGACTACACTTTCAAATTTGCCTGTGTACACATTAACTAACCTTGAAAGCAAACTTTCACTCAATCCGCCAATAACATGCTAACCCAACGGAGGCAGTAGTGGCCCAGTTCTTCTTCCATTCTTCTTTTAGAATTATAGTTATCTGTTTTGTTCTCAAAATATGCACATGGTGGCAATTTCATCTGTGAAAACTTGGGGGACTTAGTATTAATCATTATAACTGAGTACAGATCCTTTCTCAGCATGACTCATAAATATCTTTGAGTTTTAAAGCTCTTTATAATAACATTAATTTAATCTGTAAAATGACATTGCTTGCAATAAATTCCATTTACAAATCTGAATAGGCAATGAATAGAAAGTGGTAGTGTCATTGCAAATTTTTGATGGAGACTGAAAAACAATAGAGCATTTGAAAACATGAAAATATCTTCTTGCTTCTAAAAGACCCTGCAAAGCTGTGACACTAATGAAGATGGAGTTTGCTGAGATGTATTTGCCTATATGCCATTTACTGCCAAAGCAATGGTTATCTGACTAAAAATCTGTTATTGATTATTCAATTTAGTGTTCATATATTTAAATTTTATTCAGGTTACATTGATGTTGAAATTTGGGTTTCCCATCTTAGCATGCTGCTCTTTTGTTGATAACAAAAATGTTAAAATCCTCTTCTGAGGATAAAATGACCATCAGAGGGATGATTTCCATTTTGTGGTTTATGGTTTCTTCTTAATATCTGATAATGCAATTATGTTTCAGCAAAGAATGAATCTTCTCCATAAAGTAAGCCATGCCCAGAATATTGATGATTTGAATAAAGCAATATCACAGCCTTAGAAAGGGTCTTCATTTAGAGATGGTTTTTGCATTGTAAAATACCATTCAAAGTTAGAGATCTTACCTTTTTTCGCCAGGAAGTATTTTGTAAGAGTAAGGATTTGGTTTCAAATTGTTTAGTGACAATATTGTTGAAATTGAACTTGCTCTGTTTTGTTTCTTTGCTATATTTTACATTGTAACATTTAAACAAAGGAGTTATTTTTCAGAAACAAAGAAGTATCTTAAAACTACTCAACAGAATTTGAATCTTTCCTGAAATTTGATCTACACATTTTCTGGCAATGTATTGTTACCACCTTCATACTAAACATCTCTGCTAGATGTACAACTTGATGGCAATGTCGGATATGAAACTACTGTAAGTACTTTCCCTTTTAAATTTGGGTTGTCAAGTCACGTTATCTAGTTTATAGTACTCTGAATTATATTCAGTGCTTTCCCATTCTTTGCTAACACAACATCTCATAAAATCACATAGGGTAACATAATCTGACAGTTAAATTTAAGAGACCTCTTATTTTATTTTAAATTCAACCAATGTTCCAATTTAATGGCAATAGATGATTAGAGAAAAAATGACATCCTCATTTCAGAGATATTTTTACTCCAATGTATTTTTAATGCTCTCATGTCTTTTATTATTTTGACAGGTTTTCAGAAACAGTCTCAGAATCCCTTGTTTTGGGCCTGATTTTTATGAAGACAGATAGGGGCATATTTAAAAGTTTTAAGAGCACCTTATTATAGTATATGATACTATTGGATGAAAAAAATTCTTAAAAAGTTTATGTCAATATTTGCCTTTTGATTAAATTTCCTAGTGAAAAATAAAATAAAAATAAAATAAAATAACTGTAAAATAATAGGAGGCAAATGATTTCCTTTCAGTAATCTCTTTGTCTTTTCTTTCTTTCCTTTTTTTTTTTTTCTTCAGAGAGAGAGAGCACACAGGCAGTGGGGGCTGGGGTGGGTGGAAGGTCAGAAGGGAAAAGAGAGAGAATCTTGAGCTGACTCTACACTGAACACAGAGCCCTACAGGGGCTCCATTCCATGACCCTTAGATAAAGGCCCTGAGATCACAACCTGAACAGAAAATAAGAGTCAGTTGTTGACAGACTGTGCCACCCAGGCACTCTTCTCTCGCTAATCTTTTAGATGCTCTACTTAGTAGCATGCAACCTGAACCAGTTCAGAACTGAAGCAATAATTATTTTGAAAAAGTTCTGATGATGTGGTACTGGCACCTACTGAGAAGGATTCTGGTATGTAAGCATATGATAATATCTTTGATAATTAGAATCAGAAGACAGAAATCAAGAAACAAAAGATGCATAACCAAGATTGAACGTTGATTAAAAAGAAAAAATATTCTTCTTCCTGAACATTTTAAGTGCCTTAGAAGATATGATCTCTAAATAAACAATGCTTTTATGGAAAACAAACACACGTTGGTACTTTTTATGTAATAGTATTTTTGTACTGGGTAAAATCTAGAAACAAAGTGGATTCACATATATTGCACCATGTGATCCTTACAAACATCTACAACAGTTATTTCTTCTGTTAACCAATGAAAAACATGAAGACCTATGCCACACAATTATGTGGCAAAGTCAGCTGGCGCAGACCCAATGACAATTTCAACTTGCTACTTTACCATAGGTGGCGGTAGTGACACATATTGGTCTGACCCTCTTATAGTGCATTATCCTGGACTCTCGATTAACCAAAATTCCAGGACATTTTAGATTTTTGTTGGTTTGCCTGTTTTAAATGTCTATCCTTTTATAGCACTTGTGCTTACGTTTTGTGTGTGGGTTTCTTTCTTTCTTTTTTTTTTTTTATAAGATTTTATTTATTTATTTGACAGAGACCACAAGTAGGTGGAGAGGCATGGAACTGCAAAGGATTACTGTTCTCATTAACAATTTCCACTACACTGAAGAGGGACTGTGCCTTCTACTCAGGTATCGTAAATCTGTGACACAGCTAAGGCTGGTGGGACACAATTGAAAACTGAGGAATGAGGCAGAGAAAAGCAATGGGAAAAGGGAAGAACCTAAAATTACTAAAAGAAAAAAGAAGGAACAAAACACTCTCTCCTAGCCTCAGCAGGGCCTTCCAAGGACCGGTCTGCCATGCCCACATGTCTGAGACTCCTTCTTCTCTCTCTCCATGTCTGCCTTTAATACATGTTCGAATGTATCAAATAATTATGGATGACTACTTTCAAGTTTTGCTCACTTTATCAGAGGATTAACAACTCAATAATGTTTGTAGTTTGAGCAGGACAAGATGCCAACTCCATCAAAGTTTATCTTTTGTAGTTTTTCTCTTCAAACTTAATTCTTTAAGCAATTAGTAAATACAGGAACTGTCTTTTCAGGAGCACCTCCACAGTGACAGTGACTTCTAAGGTGTATTTTACTCTTTATACCCTTTACCCCTCATTACAAATTTCCACACATTATTATATACACATGATGGAATATTACTCAGCCTCAAAAAGTAAGGGAATCCTCCCATATGCGACAACGTTTGAACTTGGAAGACCTCATGCTAAGTGCAGTAAGCCAGATACAGAAGGACAAATGCTTCATGATTCTACATGAATGAGGTATCTAAACTAGTCAAATTTATGGAAGCAAAGAATAGAATTGTGGTTTTTAGGAGCCAGGGGAGAGGGAAAATTATTTCCTAACCATCAGGTATAAAATTTCAGTTATGCAAGAGATCTTGTTCTCATGAGCTGCTGTACAACCTCATGCCTACAGATAACACTTAAAATGTGTTGAGGGTAAAGCTCATGTTAAGTGTTACTACCATGGAAAAATAAACATAAAAATAGACTATATACTCATTTTAAAGATGAGGAAGGAGAGTTTCGGAGATGTCACAGAAATGTCCCAGGATTATAGAGATGTAGGTGGTAAGCCAGAACACACTGTATCATAAAAGGTTCTCAAGAAAAATATGAATAGAAAGCATAGATGGATATTATAATATTATCTATTATCTCTATGATATATATTATTATATATACAAAATATATGTGGAGAGAGAGAGATATTTTAAGGAGTTGTCTTGTGTGATTGCAGTAAGTCCTAAATCCACAGTGTAGGGCAACTGGCTGGAAACTCAGATAAGATTTGACCTTGCATTCTTTAATCCTAAATCTATAAGTCAGGACATTTGGTGAAAACTCAGGAAAGATGTCTACCTTACAGTTTTGATATAGAATTCCTGCTGTGAAAAACCTCAGTTTTTGCTTTTAAGATCTTGGACTAATTAGATGAGTGAGGTCCACCCACATTTTTGCAAGTAATCTCCTATATTAAAGTTAAATGTGAATTATATTTACAAAATGCCTTCACAGCATCATCTAGATAGCATTTGATCAAGCATCATTAAGCACCATTTCCTAGCCATATTGACCATAAAATCAACCATCACAACATCTAAAATCCAAAGCCACATGCTAAATAGTCACATGACAATACCTTCATTATCAGAAGTTTTTGGAGTTCAGTATCTTACCTGTAATTATGGAATATAGGTTACTGACATTCCAGTTACCTATTTACTTCAATGCCTTTTTTATTATGTAGTAAGATATGCATGTGTACATAGGTACACACATATATATAAATATATACATATGTATATGTGTATGTGCTGGTATATATACATACTAGCTGATTCAGACTGAGAGTAGTAGCTGGCCAATCAAAATTAATAAAATGTAGCGGCACCAGGTGACTCAGTTGGTTAAGCGTCTGCCTTCTGCTCAGGTCACGATCTCTGGGTCCTGGGATCGAGCTCCATGTCAGGTTCCCAGCTCAACAGGGAGTCTGTTTCTTCCTCTCCCTCTGCCTTTCCCCCTGCTGTCCTTTCTCTCTTTCCCTGTAAATAAGTAAATAAAATCTTTTAAAAAAAGGTTAAAAAAAAAGTAAGTAATTTTAAAAAAATATTAACACCTTTTAAAGCAAACAAGTGTGGTTTATATAAATTTCGTTAATTAGAAATTAATACTATTTTAGTGATAAATTCTATATAAACTGTTTTTATATCAAAAAATTCTTTAAACACTTCTACCTATATCGTTTCTTGATCTTTATTTTTTTTTAAACTAGGTGCCATGTAAAAGTTTTATTGACCAATATTTGCCCTCCACAGGTTGATGTATAGAATCACAAATTAAACTTGATATTCATCATGTCTGGTATTACATCATCTCAGACACATGCCCACTTTGAAAACCATAACAGAGCAGAGATGTACAAAACAGTAGTCTAGCTTGTTATATATATCAGTACTATTTGTTTATGCATACTGATCCAAAATTTGCTCTACGTAGCGTCTTTAACTTTTATATTGAGAAAAACTTCACTCTGGTAATCTCCTGAAGTGGGACCGATTCTAAATCTACAGTAGATGATAAGATCATTACAACTTGTGTTTGTGACCCAAGGGATAAAATACTCTAATATGTTTGCAAAATCTCTGCTTGTGGAGACTTAACCATAAAGTTATATTTCTAGGGGCACTTGGTGGCTCACTTTGTTAAGCATCTGACTCTTGGTTTTGGCTCAGATCATGATCTCCCTGGGCTTCACACTCAGTGGGGAGGCTGCTGGAGATTCTCTCTCCTTTTCCATTTCTCTCAGATTCTCTCTCCTTTTCCATTTCTCTCAGATTCTCTCTCCTTTTCCATTTCTCTCAGATTCTCTCTCCTTTTCCATTTCTCTCAGATTCTCTCTCCTTTTCCATTTCTCTCAGATTCTCTCTCCTTTTCCATTTCTCTCAGATTCTCTCTCCTTTTCCATTTCTCTCAGATTCTCTCTCCTTTTCCATTTCTCTCTACCCCTACCCCTCCTCGTGCTTGCTCTTCTTCTCCCTATCTCTCTCTAAAAATAAATAAATCTTTTTAAAAATTATATTATATGTAATTTTAATTCAACAAAAATGTGTTTTTCCCTAAACAATGTTTTGTTGAAAGGTATGATTTTCAGATCACATTTTGGTGAGTTATTTTAGTAATGAATGTTCCTATGTAATCTGTAAAGAAGATTTTTGGATCAGATTAATGTTTCAGGAATGAATTTGATGGTATCCTAATTATAAATAATACTGTTTAATATATTATAATAACTATGTTAGTTCCTTTAAAAACTTGTTAATATTTTTATTAAAACTGAGAGAAAAGTCTTAGAAGCTGTCAATAGTCAGAAAGACTTTTACTACCATAAATGATTTCTATGATAATTACAAAAATGTGGACCTTAAAATATTATGTAAATTTTATTAAGTGACAGAGTCACACAGGTTTTGAGAAATTACACCACAGTTGCTCATTAACAGGTCTACATTAATGTAAATCTCTTTAAAGATTTATTTTCTCATTGTTTTGAAGAACAGTAACTTTACTGATGTATTAATGACCTAATTGTGACTAGCTGATCCCATTTTCATTTGAAGGATCGTTCCCTTGATCCATTCAATAAATACTGAATATGGGAAAAAGGAATTTGGATTGATGGGCAAGAATTGTAATCACCACACACAGATTTATGAGTTGAGGGAATAATGTGATTATGCAAAGAAAAATGAAATGATGCTTATGGGCCATTGATGAACAACACAGAGTGTTTTTGTATTTAGTATATTATGGATGTGGAAGGTGGCAGGAATAATTTTATGAAATGTTCATTGTCTTGTAAGGGTACGAGAGTCAGAGTACTGCAACTCCGTGTGTTGTGTCTTTAAGGGGAATATTTTCTTTTGTCAGTGACAGAATAAGATGCACTGTTGAAGTAGCAGAATCTTTCTTTGGAAATTCTCCAGATTCATATTTCTAAACAATTTTAGTCCCCAGTGGTACAATTTTTGTAGGATTATATTGTCCTATAAATCACTGTCCAGGGAGATTCAGGAGCCAAAGATTAGTATTATCTGACAATTCCTGAAACAGATAATCATCAAAATAATTTGAATTAAATATCCTGACATCAAACAAATTATTTAAAACTTAATGGATGAGGTTGGAATTAAAATTGTTTCAATTACGTGAGATTTGGTCATCATATAAAAGAAGACAAAAATTAAGCATAACTCAAAGATGAATAAACTTGAAGACTGTGACTATATTTAATATACTAACATATATAACATATTAACATATGCAATTAACATATGTAATTAATTATGTAAATTAGTATTGTATATTAGGATATGTAAATATTTTAAATATATGTGTAGTGAAACATACATTTTGGATAAAAGAGATAAAATAATCTCTGTGTAACCCTGTAGTAGGGCCTTTCCCCTTCTTTCAGCTGGATTTTATGTACCTTTTCTAAAAAGTACCCAACAGAGATGGATTGGCATACTAAGAGTCCTATAGATATGAAAAATGGGTTCAATTTTATATCAATTAGCTAATCAACAACAATTAAGATGGCAATTAGTGAAGGGTCAACTTCAGAAACTCCAGAGCTTTGGCTCTCTTGGAGTAAACTGAGAGAGAAGTAGGTTGCCTCTGCAGAATTTAGTGGACTTCATTAAATTTGTTGATGTAACCAAATTCCCCTGAATTAACTGTCAAAATTATCTTGTGAACAGTTCATCCCAAAATGTGGATTTGTGTGTGATTTTGAAAACTAGGGATAGTTTGTTGGAAAGTTGAACTTTATCTTTGCTATTTGCTTCCTTTTATTTTCAACATTTTTATTTCCAAAAATGTAAAGTAAATGAAATTTGTTAACATTTGTTCTGATTTGCATGCAGTCACAAAGGTGCTTTTTTTTTTTCTGCTAGATAGAGTATTTAACTAGTAATTATTAAAAATGAGCATTTTCCTAAGGCCTTGCTTAGATATCCTTATTTATGAAATCTCATCTGATTTTCCCAGCCTGATGCTGAAATGAAATGGCTCTCTATGAAATTATGTTGCTTCTTTTTACACATTTTGTATTTTTCCTGGGATTACATAAACTTGTGAGTGTGCACTTTTAAATTCTTAGACAAGTAAACATATAAATGGAAATCAAAAACAGACCATAATAATGTAGCTGAGGGGTGCCTGGGTGGCTCAGTGGGTTAAGCCGCTGCCTTCGGCTCAGGTCATGATCCCAGGGTCCTGGGATCGAGCCCCGCATCGGGCTCTCTGCTCAGCTGGGAGCCTGCTTCCTTCTCTCTCTCTTTCTGCCTGCTTCTCTGCCTGCTTATGATCTCTCTCTGTCAAATAAATAAATAAAATCTTAAAAAAAAATAATGTAGCTGAGTTTAATTAACTGCCTATATCTATCTGTCTTCATCAATTCATCCATCGATCCACATTAGTTCTAACTTTGCTTTCTATCATTCCTCTCTTAAACATTTTCTCTCTACAGATATGTTTCCTAGATGTCCATTAAATTTCTCCCACCTATTGTCTCTGCACTGGCTGTTTTCTCTGTCTGGATTATATTTCTCCCAGCTATTTAACAGACTAAGTTCTTCAGCTCTTTCAAGTCATTCTTTTAATGTCATCTCGGTGAATCCTTTCCTAATCACCTTATTTTAAATTGCCAACAATTACTGCACTATGGATCCCTTTTACATCACTCCACTGTCTTGTTTTTCCCTCAGCACTAACTACTTCCCAGTTTATATCACTCATTTGTTGTGCTTATTGTTTATTGTTATCTAATCACACTATAACACAAACCTCTTGAATGTTCTTTAGTGCCTAGAAGAGAAGCTGAATTGTAGAGTTACATTTATTAGATTTATGCACATCTTGTTTTGCAATAGTTTCTTTATTTTCCTTACTGAGCAGTATTGCACTGAATGAATATAACACAATACCTTATCTTTCTTGTTCTATTGATGAAGGTAGTTATTGCTAATTTGGGGTTATTTCTAATTGTTGACTTCTAATAAAGCCAAAAATCGGTTCTTAGAAAATATCAACAATTACTTAGCAGGACTAATTGTAAGAGAAAGAGGAAGAACACAAATTGTCATTACCAGAAATGGAAGAGGAGTTAACAAATCCTAAAGACATTAAGGGAATGAAAAAAAGCAGACAGTTTGTACACCAGCAAATTTGGCTACTTAGAAGACATGCAAAGATCCTTGCAATTGTGAGTTAGGCAAAGATTTTTTAAATATTGCAAAAAAAATCCCCACACAAACAAAAAAATGATAAATTTGATTCTGTTGAATTAAAACCATTTGCTCTTTGAAATACAAAATGAAATAAAGGAAAAGGCAGGCAACAGAATGGGGGAAATTATTCACAATACATATATCTGACAGAGGACTTGTAACCAGAATATATAACCACTTCTTATACCTCAATAAGAGACAAAAACTCAATAATATGTTAGCAAAAGATTTGAGCAAGCATCTCATAAACAATGATAGAATAATGCTATTAGCACATGAAAAGATTTTCAAGATCATTCAATCATTAGGTAAATGTAATTTCAACCACAATGAGCTAAAAATGTAAAATATTTTTAGATAATAGTAAGTGTTAAATTAATGACACAAAGAGGCCATTAGACTGAGGCAGTTGTAATGCTGTGATAACCTATCTAAGCAAACCAAAATCTAATACTGTAAATGCCTCAAAGTTATGAAATTAAAACTCTCAGAACAATCACAAACAGACAACCAGGCTTTAAGCCAATCAAATACTTTCCTTTCTATGCTTCTGTACTATTTCTCTATAAGTTTTTCTTGTAGTTCCTGTCAGTGGAGTCCTCCTAATCACTTCCAGTTTGGCACTGTCCACTTGGAATATATTTTTGTTTAAATAAAGTCTTATAAATTTTAATAGGCCCCAGTTTATCTTATAACACAAGTATTGGGGGTGATGTAGAGGAAATGATACTCTGATATACTGCTTAAGAGAATATAAAAGTATATTGTCTCTTTAAAAAGAACATCCAGGGAAATACAAATCAAAACCACAATGAGATATCACCTCACACCAGTCAGAATGGCTAAAATCAACAGGTCAGGAAATGACAGATGCTGGCGAGGATGCGGAGAAAGGGGAATCCTCCTACACTGTTGGTGGGAATGCAAGCTGGTGCAGCCACTCTGGAAAACAGCATGGAGGTTCCTCAAAATGTTGAAAATAGAACTGCCCTATGACCCAGCAATTGCACTATTGGGTATTTACCCTAAAGATACAAATGTAGTGATTCAAAGGGGCACATGCACCCGAATGTTTATAGCAGCAATGTCCACAATAGCCAAACTATGGAAAGAACCTAGATGTCCATCAACAGATGAATGGATCAAGAAGATGTGGTATATATACACAATGGAATACTATGCAGCCATCAAAAGAAATGAAATTTTGCCATTTGCAACAACATGGATGGAACTAGAGCGTATCATGCTTAGCGAAATAAGTCAAGCAGAGAAAGACAACTATCATATGATCTCCCTGATATGAGGAAGTGGTGATGCAACATGGAGGCTTAACTGGGTAGGAGAAGAATCAATGAAACAAGATGGGATTGGGAGGGAGACAAACCATAAGTGACTCTTAATCTCACAAAACAAACTGAGGGTTTCTGGGGGGAGGGGGTTTGGGAGAAGGGGGTAGGATTATGGACATTGGGGAGGGTATGTGCTTTGGTGAGTGCTGTGAAGTGTGTAAACCTGGTGATTCATAGACCTGTACCCCTGGGGATAAAAATATATGTTTATAAAAAATAAAAAATTATATAAAAAAAAAGTTAGAGTATTTTTTAATGTTCATATTCTGCCATGTGAATCAGGGGATAGTTTGAACTAAAACCTAATGAAAAAAATAAACACATATTCAGAAGAAAAACAAGATGTAAATCCTTGATTGACTCCCTGATGTCTTTTTAGTTTGCATTCCCATTTCTCTTCATGATCCAGTGGCATTACTATTCTTGACCTTTATAAGAGAGTTAGTATCAATATCATATTCCCATTTTATTTGCCTAAAATGAAAGATAAAGCTTTTTGTTTCTGGCAACAAAACAATCCCAAGTAATTTAAACTAATGATCACTTTATTGTGACTGTAAGTATTTAATACAAGATGAAAGGATGTTTTATATTGTGAAAATATAGGTATCTAATAGATGACACTAAGAGGTTAAATAATAGTACCACATTGGTAATGTTAATTTATGTCTTTCACTGTTGATGCTTTATCATAGAAGATCTAAGACAGACATGCACTTCGGAAATACCCAACAAAGATTTTAAAATTTCGCATGATTGTGTCTAATACAAAACTTTCTGAGTTTAAGAATCTCAGACTGATGTCTATGGAGGAGAAATAAAAGGAGAGGGAAAAACGTGGATTTCTTTCATTAATATTAGACAAGTTTGAATTTAGTAACAAAAGTAGTAAAAGATTTTTAAGAGAATATTTATCAAATTTATAATCTATGATAAAGATATAACACTCTTGAATCCATGCACATCTAATTGAATAGCATTAATATGTAAAGTAAAGCCTGAGAAAATATAGTAAAATTGTGAAACAATTCTATATATTGGAAAACTTTAGCGTATTACTCCAAATTCTTGAATTGTCTACTTATTTAAAATATATGAGCCTATATGGATTTGTATGTGAATGATACTATCTATCCTATTGATAAAAATGTATCTATCTATATTAGGTCTTGCGTGGATGACAAACTCTCAGGTAACCCAAGACTTCTTCTCCAGTGTTCATGTACTGATGTATACCCTCCCCTTTAGTATATGAGAACTGTAACTTGTTTCTAACCAATAGAATATGGCTAAGTTGGTAGGGTGTCATTCCCATGATTGTGTTACATCATATAAGGTTTTCTTTTCTAGAAGGCCCTCACTCTTTCTGTCCTTGAAGAAGCAAGCTGCCAAGTTTAAACCCAGAAAGGACCACATACCACAATACTGTGCTGACCTCTAAGATTTTAGGTGGTGCCCTGTGACTGCCAGCCTCAAACTGAAGCTCTCAACCCTGTAACCTGAAAATGAATTCTGCCAACAGCTTAAGTGAGCTTTGAAATTGACTCCTCTTCAGTTGACCTTCCAGCTAAAAACACATCCCTGCTGACATCTTTATTGTAGACTGGTGAAACCCCAAAGCCAGTAACCTGATTAAGCCACGCCTCCACTCCAGACCCACAGAAACTCTGGGAAAATAAATATGTATTGGCTTAAGCTGCTAAATGTGTGGTACCTCATTACATAGCCATAGGAAAGTAAAGCAGGCACCGGTACCTGAAGGTAGAATACTACTGTCCAAAATAACTACAATGGACAAAGAATTTTGAGGAGCGTGATAAAGCCTAATTGCCTTGAGCAGATACTTAGGGGAAATCTGCAGATTAAAGATGCAGTTGGGGCCTCTGGGTGACTCAGTTAAGAAGCGAACTGTTGATTTCTGCTCAGGTTATGATCTCCAGGTGGCGCGAGATGAGCCCCAGGTTGGGCTCTGCCCCCAGTATGGAGTTTGCTTGTCCCTCTCCCTCTGTTTCTCCCCCTGCACTCATGATCTCTCAGATAAGTAAATAAATAAAATCTTTTAAGAAAAGATGCAGTAGGCGAGGGTTCAGAAGGCAATGAGGAACATGTCATTGAAAACTGGAGTGAGAGGGACCTTGTAATGAAGTAACAGAATACTTAGTGCAGTTGGCTCTTGTAATTACATAGAGGAGAACTTGTAGGTGGTAACTTGGTCATATGCCTGAGGATACTTCTTAGACAAGTACTGAAGATGGCTACTGTTCGTTCTTGCTGCTTATGGAAACATGTAAGAGGAGAGAGACCAACTGAGGTAAGAAATGTTAAATACATGTCAATGAGGACATGGGACCTCTGCAAAGCTTCAAGGCATTGTCTTTCAGACATTTCGGCAGGACCAAAGATAGAAGATTCTCTGGAAAAGATATGTGACTGTGGCTTTGCTCTAATGGAGTGGATTTGAATGAAATAACTGGGAGACATATAAAGCTCTTGATAAAATTCTTTTAGCAGAAATCACGTCAGCTTGGACTAAATTGTACAGAGAATAGAAAATGAAGGGTGGCTACTTGATGCCACTTCTCTCTTTCTTTCTTTCTCCATGTATGTATTGTGTTCTATCTTTAAATATATTTCAAAACAAGCCTTTGTGTTATTAGTTTCAAAAGTATATTTTGCTTTAAATGGAAAAATAGGAGCTCCTGTCTGCCTTGAGCTCAGGTCAGGATCCCAGGGTACTGGGATAGAACCCTGAGTCAGGTTCCCTGCTCAGCAGGAAGCCTGCTTCTCCCTCTCTCACTCTCCCTGCTCGTGATTCCTCTCTCACAGTGTCTCTTTCTTTCTCTTTTGTTCAAATAAATAAATAAATAAAATATTTTAAAAATAAATAAATAAATGGAATAATAGAGACATAAATTTATATATACCGATATAAATATATAAATATCTTGCATACACTTTCAATTCTATTTTGCCTTTTCCAAAAATGTTATATTTATATTAATTGCTTTTTATTTTAAAATTAATGATAATTTTAAATTATATATATATATATATATTTATTCTACTACCTTTGGCTTGGGTTGCTAATTCTTTTCCTGGATTTTTGAGAAGCCATGTATATGCAAAATTTGTTTTATAAATACATTTAATTAAGATCATAAATCTCTCTCTTATATTGCTCCCATGCTTGTCTCTTTAATCTGTGATTTTGACAAATGTTTTAAGTTTCTAAATGAATTTAACATTTTGGGGTCTGATTTATTGCCTTAAATGTTACTGACATTGGGGAAGTTTTATATCGAATATTTAGAATTTTTGTAGCAGACACATATTATTTATGGATTAACAGTTAAATTTCTGCATTATACAATATATTTTCTATATATAAAAATGGATTTCCTGAAATTGTTCCATCTAGAGCTACTGATGTACATATATTAAAATCTCTTACTGTGATTGTGGATATTTTCCAAAGTCACTGCATAATCTGTCTGTTTTTAACTTTAATTATTTAGAGAAGATTTCTGATGTCTAATTGAGGTAATAGAGAGCAGAAAGCTAAAGGATTTTGTTTCTGATTTCCATCACTTCAATTTAAAATTTATAAGTTAATATAATCAATTATTTTGAATGACCCTTCTTATAGGAAAAAAAAGTTGTATGAAATGTTATAACTGGTCCAGAAGAGGAATCTAGGGGTAGATCATAGAAAAAAACAGTGTCTACATTTTATCTGATCACCCTCACCATCCCTAACCTTCCATTAAGAATGCATCATGTATCGGTTTGTCATAAATTTGTATACATTCTTTTAAGACCTATTTATATTTTAATCTACTACCTTTTTAGCATAATGAGTCCTTTATGCATTTTACTTACAGCATCCATTTATACTACTTTTAATTTGTTGTCCCATACACAATGATTTCTTTAAGGGTCAAGGGATGGAGAAATCTGAACTGTATATATAAAATGCACAGCCTTATTTTCAGTTTAAAATCTGCAAGCTTGGTTTAGATAATACTTATTATTGGTATGACAATGAAAACATTTTAAATGCATCAGGGATTTCCCAGAAAAAAGATACATTAAACCTTTGGGTACCAAATAATCTGATGTTATTCTTTCTTGCATGCATATAGTTGTACACTCCAGTGGCTACTTTATTTACATTACACAGGAGAGTGCCATTTAAACCATAAGTACAACTCCACATAATTCAACTTAGTTTAAACATCTTGCTAGAGGAACTGTAATCAAATTTAGCTTCAGGACATACTGTAGACTAATACAAAAGCTCTATATGCACAGTTAAGATTATGCTACAATGTGGTTCCTATTTTATTATTTGATGAATGGTATGTCACAAAGTATTATGTGATTCTGTAATAAAAGATGCTATTATAATGTCTCTGCCCAGGAGGACAAAGTTAATCTTGCCGAGAGGACTTGAACTTTCAAATTCTAGAGTTAAGTAAGTAGCCTCAGGGCTCATTCTTTTGAGTTCTTGGAATAGATGAAAATCTATGTGGGCATCCAAATCAGGTCTCCCACCTATATTAGGATTCCAAAAGCATGCTTCCTAGATGTTACATTGCTTATGTCAAATATTACTTTAAAGTACATATACACTTAGATGTCTTTAAACCTTCAAAACAGCTATTCATATAAAACTCAGCAAAAATTTCCACTTATGAACAAATAAGTGTAGTAGTAAAGATTTAAGCATCAGTGATGTGTACACAACCCAACCACAAATTACTTTCAAATAATGAACTTCCTCCTTTGCCCGTCTCAATTCCATTAAAGCTTTCTAAGAAAAAGCATTATCTCCACGAGGGCATACAGTTCAAAACAAAAAATCTGGAAGCCATAAAATAAATTAATTGATTGGGTTATATCATTGGCAACTTGTACTTCAACAGATGAGCTACCTAATAGATATGCTTCATTGGAAGAAAAATTCCAACAGCAATCCACGTGGATCCCAGAACATGATGTCGCTGGAATAATGATGACCACATGTGGTTAATAAGTAAAAAGTGTGGGTCTCCAAGCTAGAGGAAACTTTGAATATAAACTTAATTTTTAATTTTATCTTAAACTAAAATTGCATTTTTATTTTATTGATTTGTAAAGAAAGCCTTGACAAAACATATTTGTGAAGAAGATTAATATAGCTTCTCATTTTAAAGGGATTATCCCCTAATTCTGTGCAACAGAGTAGTAGTAGTATGGTTAGTAATGTTTTTCTAACCTATCAGGACAAAATGAAGTTTCACATTTTTTTGTTCATTATTTACACTATATACTTATGTATAAAATGTATAATATGAATATCAAAGCTTTCACATTTCTGAAAACTTGGGGACTCAAAATAAAGAAACACAATCATCTGGAAGAATTGTTGGAATAGCAACTCTGAGATGAAAAATCATGATTGATTAAAAGAAGGCATTTAGAATGAAAGTATTTAACAATGGCACCACTATTGTGATGCTATTAATAATAGACAATTGGGACAGAGTTCATAATGACTTAATCCCTAGTCCATTAACTTTTATGAATTTAATAAAAATCTATTAAAATGAAAATATGCCACATTGAAATTACCAAGCTTGGATATGCTTATTTTTGATGAGTTTCTAGAATGCATTCTGGTATGAATTTCCACCATCTAAGTGAACTGTGAAACAAATTGCTTTATTTACCATTATCCTAGATTTTGTTTTAGCTTGTCTGTTTTAGTTATTCATAGAAACCAATATGCAGTATAACAAAACAAAGTATTACAGAAATTTTAAATTATTTTCACTGAATTTGTAGAAAGCCAGCTATTGTTTAATGAACCCTGATGCTGCAGTTACTGATGGTTAAAACAAGAAGTTAGAAATAAATAACTGTTTTTCTCTTCCTTGTTTGAAAGTACTTGGCATTTTGCTCCTGTAAAAACCATAAGTCTGAACATATATTTTTAAATGATTTTGTAATGTACTGAGACAGCTATCCAGACACATTAGAATGATGGGTTATTGTTTAGAGAAAATTGTGATCAGAGCTATTGACTTCCAAGCTAAAATAAATAAATAAATAAACTGAGTTAGCAGCATCTATGCTGGGAGAACAACATCCCTAGCATGTTTTCTGGTCCTTTTACAATAGGCAGTTAACCTCAATTACACTGTACTTTTACCCAAACATGGTTCATTTTCTCTGAGCATGGTATAAAATGTCTTCCCGACTTTCTATGTATGTAGATTTAGTTTTTAACACCCCCAATTTAAAATTTTTCACTTGCTCCAGCACATTTATACTAGCTTTATAATTCCCATTTCTAAAAGTTTGCTTCATGGCCTTTGTATCATTCCATCCAAAATACACATATTTACTGCGAATTATTTTATTTTTTTTTTACTTTTAATTTTTTATTTTTTATAAACATATATTTTTATCCCCAGGGGTACAGGTCTGTGAATCACCAGGTTTACACACTTCACAGCACTCACCAAAGCACATACCCTCCCCAATGTCCATAATCTCAACCCCTTCTCCCAAATCCCCTCCCCCCAGCAACCCTCAGTTTGTTTTGTGAGATTAAGATCACTTATGGTTTGTCTCCCTCCCAATCCCATCTTGTTTCATTTATTCTTCTCGTACCCACTTAAGCCCCCATGTTGTATCACAACTTCCTCATATCAGGGAGATCATATGATAGTTGTCTTTCGCTGCTTGAATTATTTTTTACATAGAAGTTTAGCATTGATTTCTCCAGAATAACATGTTAAGAAAAGTAACATCTTAAATTCAGCATGATTTGGATGAAATGACACATTCGATTATCAACTTAGTTCACTGAAGTGATTTTTTTTTTAAGATTTTATTTATTTATTTGACAGAGAGAGATCACAAGTAGACAGAGAGGCAGGCAGAGAGAGATAGAGAAGCAGGCTCCCTGCTGAGCAGAGAGCCTGATGTGGGGCTCGATCCCAGGACCCTGAGATCATGACCTGAGCCAAAGGCAGCGGCTTAACCCACTGAACCACCCAGGCGCCCCACTGAAATTATCTTATTTGCTTCCAGAATAGCCTCAATACACATGAAGTTTCAATATATAGTTTCTGAGGAATATAAATGCCTGTGTGATTAACTTGGAAAGGAACATGTACAGTAAAGAAAAAAGTGTTGCTTATTTGGTTTAGAAAAAACATAAAACATTTTCTCATTTAGCTTGAAGGTTGTTCTTAAATTAAGGAAATTTGTTTCTAAAGAAATGGTACAGATGATGAGCTGGGGGTGGGGGGAGTCTTTTCTTTCCCCAGCTCCTTGGGTTGATGTTCTAGGATCTTTAGAAATGTAAATTTTTAGGTGAGAATACATATCACCAGAGTATTTTAAATGTCACACTGAAGGATGATAGTAAACTTACCAAGTAAAGATGTAAGCAATAAAATGATAAAATATCTTGACTGACCATAATCATCATCATCATCATCATCATCACCATCATCATCATCACAAATAATGAAGGAAGAAACAGCAACAACAAGGGCTGTAGTGACTAACACTGGTTTAAGACCTATTCTTTGGCAAACAAAAGAAAAGAATGTCTTCATCATTTTATTAAAACCTTATTAAAAATCTATGAAATGTGAAAAAATTCCAAAGATACACCATGCTTAGTTTAGAAAGGCCAATTATCTAAGTGACTAGGTTCGTACATTTTTCACAGAGTGAGAAACTTTCAGAAAAACTTATGAAGTTTGGTATATTAAGTACTAAGAGAGAAGAGCAGATGACCAACGGGCCTTCAGTTGTTACATTAGAATAAAAAACACATTATGGAGTATGCTTACAAGGCAATATTAAGATTCTGCAACATTTATGACAAGGACTCTGTGAGGTCTTAGTTTTGTTTGTTTGTTTGTTTGTTTTTGTTTGTTTGTTTGTTTTTGTTTGTTTTTTTTTACAGAAAGAAAGAGTGCGTGAGTAGTGGGGAGTGGAGAGGGAGAGCATCTCAAGTAGACTCCCCACTGAGTATGGAGCCTATGTGGACCCAGATCTCCTAATCCTGAGATCATGACCTGAGCCAAAACCAAAAGTCCACTCTTAACCAACTGAGTCACCAGCTCATCCAGGTCTGTGACCATATATAAAACATTTTATATGTTTACTTTTTACAAAAAGTATATTATCAATTTTTACAATCATTTTTACCTACAATAGAATCTCCCTCCCCTTTTAAAAAATCATTGGTCTGTTTGTTCATTTTTTTTTTTTTTTTTGATTACAAAAGCCATTTATGCTCTTCTAAGACATACAGATGATACATAAAGGTTTAGAGAAAAGCCTGTACTTCCCATCTAAAGAACCACGTGTGAAAGTATATTAAGCCCTCTTGTGGGTCAGCCCAGCTGGGTGTGCTAAAAACAAGGGGCCACCAGCAAAGACTCCTCCCTGCTCCCAGGTGCCGCTAGCACCTGGACTCAGATCCTTACAGCTCATTTTCTTTTTTTTTTTTAGTAAAATCCTGTATGTTCAGAAAAGTAAGGAAGCTGGGAACTGGAAACATTGCATCTGCATTTGCTCTACACTTGGGGTAAATCCCAAAGGCCAAAATGTAATGTCGTGCCCACTGAAGAAAGAGAACACAAGACAACACAAGGCTTGACAAAGTGGTTGACAAAACCACTAGAGATGTTTGTAGAGGAAACTTGGGTAATGTTGCCTTCCCATAGGTACTAATATGCACATTTCTCAACTAGAAAATTAAATTGCTCTGAAAGAAACAGCTAGTAAGAAGGAAAACTGGGATTAGGATGCCACCTTGTTTTTTGCCATACAATGCAACTATAAGAGAGAGTACAACCAGGTGAAATGTCTCTGATCCATGAGTAACATGACAATGCAAAGGGCAAAGAGTACAAGAAGGAAATAATATAGGAGATGCTTGGCTAAAGACATTGGTAAGTAGTTTTAAATTGTTTTGGTTCAATTCATGTTAAGTAATAGCATGCTGTGATTTTAAACTCTAACAAAATAATTTTAAAAAAATACAACTATACAGTTATAGTAAAATTATAAATATAATACAATCTCTGTTGTTACTAGAATTTATCCAAATTGGAAAGTAGATTTTAATTGCCTTTTCCAAAAGATCCGAAGTGTGATGAACTCAACATGGGGACTAATTCCTATTGTCTCAGTATATAGTCGTATACTATTTTGAAATATAAAGCAGATTTTCATTTGGAAGATGATAGCTCCAATCTGTTGTTGAGTGTCCTCTTTTATTTATTTACTAATAAGTCATTTTTTCACCCACAAAGGAAAATTCCTTTAGGAATTAGTTTTACTGCTTTATAAAGTTATCTTGAAAAATAATAGCATTATAAATCAGAGACCTGTGATTATGTTAGTTGTAATATTTATCCCTGAAATCATTTAAACACCTTTCATAATATAAATCTTTATACACTATAGCTCATTTAACAACCATTAACACATCTTCCATCTCAAGTCAAGTGTACCTACTAATAATGACTTAATTTTATTACTTAGACAGGGTTTTACATTAGTGACAATCTTATATGAAGTTCTATGCTGTCTAATATATAAAGCTTCTGCAAAATGTATTGGTAATCTCTTGATATACCATTTGGGGCTATAATTTAATAAACAATCACATTCAGAATATAATAATTATAAAATCTGCCTTTTGTAAAGCAAAATATAAATTAAAATGTTAATAAATTTAATTTAAAAGATTGAGTTAAAATAAATCTATAACATTTAAAAATCAAAGCAGTAAACTCATTGAGTACATATAATAAAACTTAATATATGTATATCTCATTTACACAAACACACACACATTATTGCCAGAAATATTAATAAGAATAATTAAATCAAGAACAAGCTTCAGAAATTTAAAATTAGTGATCTTAAACTAGTACTGATTTATTCAGTCAAAGAAAATCCTACACTGAGCAAAAACTCAATGTGAAATATACCATAGGTTGCTCAAGGTTTATTTCATTTTTATGGATAGAATTTTAGAGTGGAATTTAAAAAGAAAGCTTATTTTATTTATCTATTTACTTTTTAAAAGATTTTATTTATTCATTTGACAGACAGAGATCACAATTAGGCAGAGAGGCAGTCAGAGAGAGAGGAAGAGAAGCAGGCTCCCTGCTCAGCAGAGAGCCCAATGTGGGGCTCAATTCCAGGACCCTGGGATCATGACCTGAGCCAGAGGCAAAGGTTTTAACCCTCTGAGCCACCCTGGTGCCCCAGAAAGCTTATTTTAAACTTTAATTGATAACTCTTTAAATTGATTTCACTTCTGATTGCTTCATATATTATCATGTATTATCTTCATGAAATTGAATAAAACTCCTAACATGATGCAACATTGTATGAGGATTTCCTTTTTATGCCTCAGTTTTCTTCTCTTTGTCCAGTGATCAAAATACAATCATATAGGTCTATTGCAAAGACTTAATTTATTATTGTCTCAGTTTTGATATAGTTTTAATAATGTAATTTCCAAAAGAATAATGTAATTTCCAATTGTTATTTGAGAGTATATAGAAATGCAATACGTTATTCTTTTTCAACTTTTTATTTGGTTACTTTAAAAAATTTTGTTTTTTTTCTGGTAGCTATTATATACATACTTTAGGAGGTTTTTGTAGATTTCTTGGGACTTTCTATTTTGCTTCTCATGTAGCCTGTAAATAAAGAAGATTTTATTTCTTATTTTCCAAGCTGCATGCCATTTATATGGTTTTCTTGGCAACTCGAAATCGGCAGGACATCACTACATTGCAGAATATAAGTGTTGAGCGTTGGTATCCTTGCCTTCCTTGTTCCAGATTTTAAGAAGAGTGTATTCAATGATATCAGCTCAGGTTTTTGTTTTCACTTTTTTTTCCCTAAGATTTTATTTATTTATTTGACAGACAGAGATTACAAATAGGTGGAGAGGCAGGCAGAGAGAAAGGAGGAAGCAGTCTCCCTGTTGATCAGAGAGCCTGGTCCTCCATCTGAGCCTAAGGCAGAGGCTTTAACCCACTGAGACACCCAGGTGCCCCAACTTTTTGTTTTTTTATAGATAGCCTTTCTGAGATTGAGGGACTTTCTTGCATTTCTAGCTTCCTGGAAGTTTTTTTATTATGAATGGATGTGGAATAGTTCAAATGTTTTTCTTCTGCATCAAGATGATTGTATTATTTTCCCCTTTATTCATTTGGTGAATTACACTGCTTGATTTTCAAACAGTATGATATCCTTGCATTTATTACATAAACCATTCTGATCTATGGTTTGTTAATTGTTTTGTGTATAGGTGAAATCATATGTAAGTGGATTTCATTAACGTATTTGGAGAATTTTAGCAAACTGAAATTTTTACCTTTCCTATGTTTTTTTTATGAGGGACATTGGTCTGAGATTATTTTTCTTGTGATGTCTTTGTCTAGTTTTGATATCAAGATTTTTATGATAAATTGAGTACATTTTAGCATGTCATATTTTCTTCAGTATTGATTTAAATATCTAAACTTACATTTATCTGTTCATTTTTATAGTACAGACATAGGGAAACTGGAAATTTACAAGAGTGGGATGAGTATAGTCATAGAAACTCAGATTTTCTAGCACTGCAGCCCAAAATATTTGCATATATTAGTAGATCTAGACAAGATAGTACAAAACACAATTAGAATGAGCATTAGGTGGGGCACCTCAGTGGTACAGTCAGTTAGGCATCCACTCTCTGTTTCCACTCAGGGTCTGATCTCCAGGTTGTGATCTCAGGGTTAGGAAATCAAGCCCCATGTTGGTCTCTGTGATGAGCTTGGAGTCTGCTTAGTGTTTCTTTCTCCTTCTCCCTCTGTGCACCACCAAATAAGTAAATAAATCTTAAAAAAAAAAAAAAAAAGAATGAGCATCAGGAAAAAATAGGAGTAAAGCTTTAGTCTCTCTTCCGTACTGAACTGCAAGAGAAACTATGAAATAGGGTGACCTACTTTCCATTCAAGATCTATCGGTAGGATGGCGATAGCTGTTATTTTGCATTCAGATTCTGCATACTCTGGCATGATAAATAAAACTCGATCACAAATTTGGTGGTCTACATTAGATGGTGGCAATGCTGACAAGACAAGGGGACAAGGAGAAACCAAGTTTGGGGGTGAGGGAGCTGTGGACTACATAACGTTTTCTCAGTAAACGAAAGCAAGATTCAAGATCATCAGTCATTGAAGCTGGAAGAGGCCTGTCACACCTTGTAGGAGAGAGCCAGTGATTTTGATAGCCAGAGTATACTCAGCAAAGATGGGGTTGGAGAGTCAATGGTCTTCAACAATGCAGCTTCTCTGACACTAGAACAATATATTATCCCCTATCTTCCATCTCAGGAGTTAACTCCTACCAGGAATAAACAAAAGAAGGAAGAAGACAAAGATTTTCAGAAAGACTATCTATGTACTCCAAAAAAAACAAAACTGATTCATGATAACTAAGAACAATAACTGAATTTGGATGAGAAGTTACATGTCAGGCTGAGAGTCGAACACATAAGATAAACGGTCTTTTCTAGACAGATTACGGCCTCAAGTGTAAAGATGAGCTCAACTTTACAAAATAACAACTCTTTCCACATCTGTGTAGCAGTTTGTAAATCATGACACTTTTACATGTAGAATCAAGATTATTATTAAATAATCTCATTCTATTATAAAGATATTTTTGTTAACCTATACCCCATACTCTCTTCAACTCTCAAGTTATGTTCTAAAATATGTTTCATACTCCCTCCAAGGAAAATAATCATAACAGAGGAAGCAATTCACAGTAATCTAGATTATTCAGTTATAGAATGGAACATCTGAAAAACTGACATGCTAAGCAATGATCATATGTATTTTTGCATAGCAGGCAGTCCTCTAACTTACAAACAGATTGAGTTCCAAAAGTTCATTTGCTAGAAGATTTGTAGAACTCAGAACATATTTTCCCTCTAGGAACAATGTCAGATGTGGCAGTTAGGTTATTGCACAAGACCTAAAGCTTATCAAATCCATAATAGTTAAATTTAGTTAAATAAATGTTTACTGAACACGTATGGTAGGCACTGCTTGTGTTAGGCTCTGAGGATGCAATGGTTCACAGCCTTGCATTCAGAGATCCAAGATTTATCTGATTTATATATGTTTGCAATAGATAAATACTTATTGGACATCTACCTTAGACACTGGAGATATAATATAAGCAAGATATGGATTGTCAAAGAGCATGCTTTGAAGCAGAGGGAGAACACATACCCACTTGACAAAGTTATGTATTGCTAACGTGGTGTCATAAGGAAGACTCTGGGCGCTGTAAGTGTTAATAAGGGGGGGACGCTGCTCTTGTTTGGTGGATGATTTCTCAGGAGAAAGCTGACATAAAGAATTATTGGGGTTTACCTAAATGAATCTGTGGGAAGAGTAGGAGGAGAAAGATTTCCTGGCAGGAATAGAAGTCCTTAGGGGAGATAATACATTTAGACGAGTTCCAGCAGTTATGCATTTTGGGTTGACTACACATAAGTAATGAACAAATTGATGAAATATACATAAGTCAGGGATTGCCTGATAATTAGGTTATGTTGCATAAGTACTTTAAAAAATCTAGCTGAATTGAAAAGTATTCCAATTAGGCATCCAATTATATTTCCAGTAAAAAAATATGGTTCATAATGGTTTACTAAAAGTCCTGGTCCAATACATGGGAATAATTGGAAGGTTTTCACATTGGGGTTTTTGGGGTTTTTTGTTTTGTTTTGTTTTGTTGTTCCTTTATTCCTAAATAGAACCTATTGTGAATAAGACATGATTTCACTGCCAGATATAGTCTAGGCTATGCACTATGTTGTGTCTATGATGATCAATTTACCAATACATTGTACTTCATATATTAGATTGTACAGCAATGCTCTATGCCCACAGTGAATCACACTTTCCGGTGTTTATAGCCTTCTGACACTGACTCTGTACTTTGACCTAAGATTAACTTCAACCAATAGGACATTAGCAAACCAGACACAAGTAGAAATTTGATAGGCACTCACAGTGTGGGAGTGGTCCTCACTTGCTGCTGGAAATTTTTGCCCTCTCAGGTAATTAAGCCTAGTTTGGCCCACTATAAGCAGGTAGTCTAACCAATAGCCAGCCCCGACTGACACATGTATGAAGACATCTTAGAACATGCCAACTCATTTGGGCTGCTGAGAAACTGGGCTTCTTAAAGGGTTCAGAAGATAGTTACATTACAGGCCAATGGATTCCAGCACAAGATGCTGACCCACATGATTATGAAATGGCAGTTGCTTTAGGCCACCATGTCCTGGCATGATTGGTTATAGAGAAGCAAGAAATTGATGATATTCATGAAAATATTTGGGGAAATCAAAAAACCCATTTTTCAGAATGCAAGTGTTTATGGATTCACAAGAGATTTTGTGCACCTGTAATAAAAATCTCTATTTTCTGCTATAGCATGAAATTCCTGAAAACTTTATAAATATATTGTCATACCATTTACTTCTTCATCCACTCACCCTTCCATTCATTAACTCAACAACATTTTTATTGAAGAGCCACCACAAGTCAGATACTGTACAAGTTGTTTTGTATGTAAAGGTAGCTAAGACATAGCATCTTTGTCCATCTTTGAATTCATGATAACAAACCAAACTCAGCAAATCAATGGGAGAGGACAGACTTGAATTAGTTGTGCCAGACACAGTGAGACCAAAACTTTCTCTTGCATTGAGGCTGCCAATGATAAGCTGTAATCAAGTTTTTACTGCAATCACAGGAAAAGGGTGGATTCCATCCATGTTCTTGGTCTCCTTGGATTACTTTTATTTATTTATTTATTTTTGAAAAAAAAGTTTAAAGATTTTATTTATTTTACAGAGAGAGAGAGATCACAAATAGGCCGAGAGGCAGGTGGGGTGGGGTGGGGGGAAGCAGGCAAGTGAGGACCACTCCCACACTGTGAGTGCCTATCAAATTTCTACTTGTGTCTGGTTTGCTAATGTCCTATTGGTTGAAGTTAATCTTAGGTCAAAGTACAGAGTCAGTGTCAGAAGGCTATAAACACCGGAAAGTGTGATTCACTGTGGGCATAGAGCAGAGAGCCCAAAGCAGAGCTCCATCCAGGACCCTTAGATCATGACCTGATCCAAAGGCAGAGGCTTAACCCACAAGTTAACTTAACCACTTAACCCACCCAGGTGTCCCTCCTTGGATTACTTTCAACTCATAGGTTTCACTTTGTTCATTCATGTTTCACAATATCCATGTCTTTGCCAAAATGTGCATAATGACCTTCCCAATGTTCAATAGCATGGAATCATTGTAGGCTTAAAGAACCTCTCATGCCACATTATCATGATGTTTATTTTGAAATGCTCCTTCAATAGGACTTTAAGATTTTGTATATGCATCTTCTTAAAGAAATCTCTTTTTGATAGGAACAGTTATATAAGACATGGAAGTATATTCCATCAATTTACAGACAAATTTTAAGAATAACTTCCAGGAGATGTGTGTGTGTGTGTGTGTGTGTGTTCTAAGAAACCTCAAACAAGATAAGAGTATGTTTAAATATGTTGCATGCATACTCATTTTACCAGTTGTATATAGATAAAATAATACTTATTTACATGTAGAAACATACAGGCAATGCATGCATTGTTACCTGAATAAAATTATGTACAGCTTATATGTTTAAATGTCTCATGTTTACCTGTTATAGAATTCAAATTCTGAGGTCATTTATACCCTTGAAACCACTTTTCTGTCTTTCCAGTTTGTAAATACCAGTCACAATTCTCACCAACCCACTACCTTTCTTCTTAATTCAAAGTTTAATATCTATGTATATCAAAACCCTCCCTCAAATATCATAAATGTGGGTGTGTGTGAGAGAAAAAGAGAGAGAGAGAGATTGATAATCCATAACCTGAAGGCTAGAAAAAGAAGATATGGTTAAAAGAGACAGCAATAAGTTAATGTCACTGGCTGGCATCTGTCTCCGTCACCTTTTCAATAAATAATGTTGGGGTAATGGGCAGCCACATGAAAAAATAGGAACCATGATGGAAACTTGATTTCTTTTACAAAAACTAGTTTTTCATAGGTCATAGATATAAATAAATGTATAATAAAAATCTATAAGACTCTTAGATGAAAACAAGAGGAAATCTTCATGACCGGGTAAATAATTTTCTAATGTAACACCAAAACCATGTTCTTTTAAAAAGTTAGTAAATTTGATTTTATAAACTTTAAAAACACTGCTCTGTAAAAGACACTGAGATAATGAAGAGACAATTACAGACTTATGGAATTAACTATCCAATAAAAGTCTTGTATTAAGAACATACAAACAGCTCCCAAAACATAATAATAAGGAACAAATCAAACTAAAGAAACTATTAAGAAGCATGAACATTTTAATAAAAAGGTTATACTGATAACAAATAACATATATAAAAATATTCCACATTGTTAAGGAATAATCATCATTATTCAATCACTAGTTAAAATCATGATGCAATATTACTATATTCCTCTTTGAATAGCTAAAATTAAGAAATAAAATCCAGTTATGGTGAGGATGTGGAGCAACTGGAACTCCCCATACATTGCTGGTAGAAAAAGCAAAATATTAAAAGATAAATTAGGAAACAATTCACCAGTTGACTTTCTTTTCATGGGAATTTTCCCCCCTAGATTTGTGAATTCCTTAGGATTCTCTGATACCTTGCTTTCTGTTTATGCTCTGAGCCCCAGGTACCTTGGAATTGGAAAATGCCCTGAGATAAAACTTAATGGATAATGTATTCATCCCAAGGTTAAAAAAAAAAAAAAGTACTTATTTCATGAATTATTGTATGACTGCCTCATACTATTTTAATGAAAAACCAACTTGCTTTGTCTAAATTGAAAAAAAAAGCAAACTTTCTTTGAGTTTTGTCCCTAAACTTTTTCACACATAACAATTTTCATTTTTAAAATTTTTATAGTAATTTATATACATTATTTGCTCTACATTGCATTTCCCCTTATGTTATGCTACCATAAAGCAAGGCATTCTTACTAACACTGAACCTACAACATTGCTGTTGCAAAACTAACTTGCTACAATCCTTCCTTTGCAATTCAATGTTTGTTTTAATCAGACTAGTCTGCATCAAACCATAAAGCTAATACTAATTTATAGTCATATTTCAAATATCATCCACTATATTTTTCTTTTCTGAATGAACCTAAACCAGGTATCTTTAAATAAGATATCTTATTTCAATTAAAACTCTATCAAGATCCAGAGTTTTGTTATTTAAAAACAGAGCTAAGTGCCTTTTCAACAAAAGACAATTGTATTTTTGCCAAGATGGTTTAATGCATTAAAAATATTGATTTTTCCCTTTATCAATTGTAAAATGCAGAACAGGAAATATGTAGGTATTGAGAATCACTCCTATTGATGTTAAAATAATTGAAACTACCATCTACCTGAATTTCAAAGTATGTTTCCAAATAAAAACTAAACTTTAATAGAATTTTAAAAAATCAAAGGACATTAAAGGCTAAGCCATCCAACAATGGTTTTTAATGAACTGAATTGAACATACAGTTAACGAAGTTTAATAAAGATTGCATGTGGTTAGAGACAATTTTGTTATTTTTAAACTAGAAATACATTAAATATATCCAAATAAAAAATATTATATGTACTTTATTAAATGCTTTTGTGCCTAATTTGGATGTCTAAACTTATACTTTCTTTGCAAAATTGTTCCTTATTTAACCAAAATGTTTTGATTTCCATTATACCTCTTAAAGGACTTATAATACTGAGTTTTTTATTTGACTATTTAGATGATAGTTATAGTAATGACAACTACAGCATCTGCAAATACAGTTTCTTCCAGGCACTGAAAATAACTATTTCTCTAATCTTTATAACAACTCTCTAAGACACATGTTATCACCCTCATTTTTGAGAATGTCAAGGTGTTTAGATCGCCAAAACTCATACAGCAGGTAAGTGGCAGAAGCAGAATGTCAGGCCAGTTTCCCTGATTCAAAATTCTCTGATACTTCAGCGGCACATGAACGTCTTTTCCATGATGTTAGTGGTAATTTGGAGAGCTCAGCAAGATCCTTTCCTGTATATTTTAAGGGATACAAGCCCAGTGAAAATAAAACAGGTGATACTCTTTTTTGCTGTTTGCATAAAACATCTGATGTGTCAGAGATTCAAATAAAGCTGTTTCTTATAATACCTTTGGAACAATTATGCCACCTGCAGTCATTAGCTTGAAAGACTTGAATTTATAAATTCAAAAGTAGCACATGACATGGGGATGAGAAAAGGTGCAATGAAATACAACCTGATAACTCTCTATTTACTGCCTTGTATCATTATATCAACAACATTTGTTGCAATTTATCATCTGGTGTGATGAATATACCTTATAAATGTGACCTTTCATATTTCCAACTTCTATAAGGTCTCAAGGCTCTCTGATGACCAATTTTTTCAAGCCAATGAATATTTTACAAACAAGTTTATAAAAGCAATTGTCACAGAGCAAAACAAATTAAAGAGGTGAGTTGTTGTTGTTGTTTTTTAAGAGCAAGCAGAGGGTAATTGTGGTGAAGTTGCTTTAAAATGTGCACATCTAAAATTATCTCGAGTCCTGAAGTGTCTCATCTGCTTTCTAATTTTCTACAAGATGCTTTTAATATTTTGAGATTTATATTAAACCACAGGGGTCTGAAAGATTTCAGGAAGTCTTGCATATGCATCAGAGATAAACAACGAATTAAATTAATAAAAGAAAATCACAATTTAGATGTTAGTGGCTATAAATTCCGCTGCTATTCCTTTAACTATAGCTCCTAGTTTTCTAATTCTGGCTCAGAAATGACGCTGATGTGCACACATGGAGGTAGCTAGCACATTCTAACTTCCTCTCTAGCTTCTAGTCATACGTGAACATTCTATATTTCGGTCACAAGCATCTAACTGTTTTAAATAATAGCAATTTTTCAATTTGGGATCTGGTTATTTTTCCCTACAAAATGACATACTGACATACTGAAATCTCAATGATTTGGACAATTTCTCTTCCATTGCCAAGGGATGTGTAACGATAAATAAAGATTCCAAATACTGAATTAGGGTGTGTTGTTTCATTTACCATTTGTTTCAAATCAATTCTTCTTTCCAGAAGGAAAGCTCTGAAAATCCACTACCAAATTATGCAAGCTATTCTTTATATCATTTTAAAAAATATACACAGCAGATATTATTTTTTTTCCTACCTAAATTTACTTTCTTGGGAACAATCTTCATCAAGGCAAAACCTAACTAAAAACACAGTTAAAGAACAGAAGGAAAAAAATACAGCTAAGATAAACTAGAATCTCTGGAGGGTTTATATTTTCATCTAAATCTGTAATGTTCCTTAGGTGGTAAAAATCCCCGTCATCCTACACCAAATATTTCCTGTGATTCAAAGTGATGAATGCAACCAAACAAACAAAATATTCTTATTGAAACGAGCTGCAGGGATCTTTTTCTATATTCTTTCTTTTATGGTAGGTAAAATCATCACTAACTGTTACAAAAAGCCGCTGGTATATAGGAGTATAGTACATAGTCCTTGTACTACAAGATTATCAAAACCAGGGATCTACCTGAGGCCACTATGAAGAATAACATGGAAGAATCTTTTCAGATTTAATTTATAAGTGGTTCATATAAATTAAGATGTATACACTATTATTTTTAATCCATATTCAAAAGAATGTGAGTGATAACTACTACCGGGGAACATAAACTCTTTTGTACATACTTCAATATATTTTTCAGATATCTTAATTCATCTGTAACCGTGGTAAAAAAAGATTTCCATGTATATTAGTTTCTTGGGTTATAAAAGCATGTAATATAAAATAGGAAGATATGCAGGCACAGCTTTGCTGGGAATAGTTGTAAGATTCAATCTTCGTTACAGCAAATAAATGACCGTTTATACATATGAATTGATCTATAAGAATAGAAAAGTACTCACATTTAGTATATACTTGCTGAACCTTCACACCCGAAAAACTCATATAATCAACCCCTGAAATTCTGATCATTGAGATCCTTTTAAAAATTCGATATTAGAGTTTTCTTTGAAGTCCTAAAAAACACAGAAGTTCTGCAGACTTCAAAATAGTTGTCAGGTTATTTATGAAATATAACTAACATAAATTAAGAACTTTTTTCCCCTTCAATATTTTACTTTTTTTTTTTTTTTTTTTTTTTTTGGTGGGGGTGAGGAGTTGTTTGTTTATATAGAGAAACTATGTTAAGTGTAAGAATACCATTTGAAACATTTGTATTGTCAAAAGACAAGAAGTAGGGGGCATCACAGATTGAAAATGTTTCCAATATAGAAACTTAAGTGTTTGGATTTTTCCCATGTTTTTGAGGGATCACAATCGAAGTCTGTAAAATCATTTAACATCTACAGAGAGTTTACGTTGAAAACTAAGGCATAAGTGACTGAAACTAATTCAAACACTCAGGTTGGACAAGTCACAGATTATGTGGAAATGGCAAATTCTGTTGTCAAGTTATACATATATGTAAC